>NC_142772.1:9182500-9847500 GCF_988280905.1 Pimephales promelas | reverse complement strand
ATAATTACAATGTCAGCTTGCTTATCCCTTTACCTGCACTTTTTAAATTCTTTCCATCAAGCTACATCAAACCATTTTCAATAATCCGTTGCTGCCTGCCTTCTAAAACCTACTATTTAGCGATTATACTGTAAATCCATTACAGAACGACAGTCTGCAACGCACACTGCGCGTTGTTGATTTCACACACATGTAAAAGAAAAGCTAACTTTAATGCACAAGATACGTTTGATACTTTTTCTCTGTCTAAATGTTCACTCCTCGCAAGTCTAACTTACATTTTACAATGCAGGGACGGTAACTAGAGATATGCTAGTTATAGATATAGTAATTATTACTTTATTTAGGCAGAAAAAGTTCATTGTGGTTTCCAAGCTCATTAAAGTTAACGTTAGCGGTCTTCCACTGATGATAGTGGTATTAGCTAGCTTTGCGGTTAGCTCGTCTATGATGAGCCATAATTTAGCAATAGATAACGTCATACTGCAAATTTTAAAACATACATTTTCAATATAACAGGCCAAGGAGAGATGATTGAAGCGTGTTTTGTCCGTTTTTATTTTATTTTTGAAATATTCATTTATCTGCGATTATAACTGCCGATACCGATATTTTGGAAAATGCCTAATATCAGCCGATAATATCGGCCGGCCGATATATCGGTCTGGCTCTAATTTAAATACATTGTAAATCTTATGCAATCTATTAAGAACGAATCCAGGTCGCATTTCATCCCAAATGGAATTTGTTTAAAGAAAAATATAACCTGTTTTAGGAGCTTTAACTTTTTGCTTTGTGATTTTTTTCCCTAAATTTGTATTTACATTTTTATTAAGCACATTTCTCACTGTTGATATTACTGTATCATTTTAAATTAACTGTGCTACATGTTATTTAGACTGAGAATGAGAATAATATGAATTACTCTAGATCTACCAAACATTTTCAGCCAAAAAATGGTTTTGGAGGGATGAAATCAGTGACCGAAACAGACTTTTAATTAGCGAAATTTAGTTTTGACTGTGTTTTACAGTCTTTTTCGCGTACACAACGTGGATAAGCTACAACAGTTAAACATTTCAGGTGTGTGGACACTAGCTCTGGATTGATTGACGATATTCATTTATCTGTATTGACATGGTTTCTTAAATCTAAAATCTTTTTGTCTGTTCTGTTTTCTGATGATACAAAACTTCACTAAACATTTGTAGCACCACCCAATAAACACAAAAAGATAATTAGACTTAAATAATAATTAGACTTAATTTCAGGTATTTCATAAACATAAACTTCTTTTTTTACACAAAATATTACAGAATTTGAATGTCAGCCATTTTTCAATCATTAGCCATGAAACCAAAACAAACATCAGCGTATCGGCCAAAATTTTTAATATCATGCATTAATTGTAATTTTTATTTTATTTTAGGGGATTCAAATTAAGATTCATCCACAACACTTCAAATCTAAACCAAGCCACACACTTCACATATAACTGCCCCTCCTTACATGCAACAAATCAGCTCTTAAAACACTGCAGTAAATGCAGCTAAAATTTCCATTATGTACTTTAACAGTACAATGCATAAGCAATTCATTTTACACAAAACACAGGCAAAGCAGCAATGACAGCTGGGGGGGGGGGGGGGGGGTGTAATAAAATAGAACTAAATGCACAAACCGAATAAGCAAGAAACACAAAACTGCATAACATGCATCTGAGGAGACTGAATTAGTTCACAATCAGCAGAGAATGAAAAAAAAGGGAAAGAAGTGCAGAAAGAGCGAGCTGTTAGACAGCCAATCAGCACAATCTCTGAGCATGTCCTATTGGTGGCATTCTTTAGTTTGCAATAGATCGGTGTCACCTGAAACACACGGATGTGGCCAGCACAGATGAGAGACACTTTAAAGAGGAACCTGAGATCCAGACCCTGTCACTAAATAATGCTTTTCTACTCTTACTTCATAAAAACCTCCTGATCATGGCAGACAGTAAATCAGTGGCATAGATTGTGCACAGGTAGAGCATTTTAAGGGTGAAGTGGTTTGTGGTACAGTGGAGGAGAATCTGTGTCGCAACCAACACGTGGTTTTTATTTACGCAGATGTAGAATTCAAAACACAATTTCGGCCAAATTCCCCGTTTCTTTCATTGTGTTTTGACATACTCCTCCACAGTCCAAGCGAGGGGGTGTGAGAGGTGTGAAAAGGAGGGCTGCGGTACATCTTGAGGTACCTGTTTGGATGGGATGAGGGCAGCATGAACTGGAACTCCACAATGCAGGTGTTGTCTCTCAGCTGTCGGTGCTGGACACTGTTGAGTTCATAAGCGATGTAAGCTCTACGAACATACACCTAAAGGAAGAGGGCAGGAACCATGTTCGGTATCTTATAAAGACAAAAAATAATGGATAAATAAACGTAAAATGACAGTCTTACCTCTAGAGCAGCCATCCGTACCACCTGATTACTGTGGTAAAAGAAATTTGGCAGTACGTCAAAGATGGACGTCTCCGACAGGATCAGTTTCTAGAGAAAAATCAAGAAAGGCATCAATAATTTGACAATACACAATGTTCTGAAGCAAAATGTTAGAACTTAAAGGTAAAGTGTGTAATTTCTGTGCCAGAAGAGGAATCATATGGAACTGCAAATATACACTACCGTTCAAAACGGTACTAAGATTTTTTTTATGTTATCAAATGAAGTCTGTTATGCTCACCAAGGCTGCATTTATTTGATCAAAAATACCATAAAACAGCAATATTGTTACAATTTAAAATAACTACATATAACAATTTTAATAACTTTTAAAATGTAATTTATGAATTTTTAGCAGCCTTCAGAAATCTTTCTAACATGCTGATTTGGAGCTCAAATAAAATTAGTTGAAAACAATTGTGCTGCTTAATATTTTTGTGGAAACTATGATATCTTTTTTTCCCCTCAGGATTCTTTTTTTGAATAAAAAGTCCAAGTGAACAGCATGCATTTTTGTTGTTGTCTGTTTTAACAATGTAAAATACTTTACTGTCAGCTTTGATCAAATTAAATGTTCCATGACATGGGGTTATTTTATTATTTTACAATGTTGCCTTTATAATGTTAGTATGTTTTTTAACTCAAAAATAGTCATAACTTATAAATAAAAGGCATTTTCCTAGCCTGATTTTAGCCTCTAATTTGAACGCTCTGTTTGAAGGGGTGTGTCTGCAGTGGGATTCAGTGTAACCGCCCACTGTTGTGATTGGCTGACATGCTTGCATATGAAATAGCTAAGTATTCCATGTGAAACTCTCTCGAACACTTTTACTAGAGCTATATACGTTTTTACTATTACAGCTATCGAGATTACCGAATCATGGGAAGTTTTTTTAAAATACCTAGATCTATTCCCATCACATAAAAGTTTCTGCACTCTTTCTAATGCTTTCACCAATGCAAACATGATGATGTACATACAGTAAGAGCTTCGTTGTGCAGTGTTATGTGCATCATTGATTTCATAACGAGTTGTCCAGATAAACTCACGCTGTGTGGAAAGATTGTTCTTTGATCGCTTTCTGTATATGATTTGTTCACAGATTTAAATACGATTATTTTCATCCTACTAAAAGAAACATGGGAAGTTAATATTTTAGTCACTTGGCATAAATGCATAAACAGTATTGAACGATTTTGAGAGAAAGATTAGTCTGAACTTAAACAATTAGGCTAATGTTACACACCAGAAATTGTTGCTTGATAGCTCAATCGATTTATTTTCAGACGTTCATCGAGGCCAGTTCTGTATTGGCCCAAGTTGAGGAAACGGTCGTCTGTGAAATGTTTGGACCATACAAAACTTTGTGAAGTTGTGTCGGCGCATTTCCAGAGAAAATAAAATGAACCCATTGTTTCTTCAGAGGCTCGGATAAAGGAACTAAAAAAATACTTTTGTGTTCATTTGTACATCCGAAAAATGATCAACTGCCATGCTTCGCTCGTTTGCAAGCCAGACTCAAATGGGTGGAGAAAACTGAAATGGCGCTCGAGCGTTTGTACTTCCTAACTCATTTTCTCATGGGCGAGCCAAATTTTCCGGGGCGGGCAAAGCAGAAAAAGGGGAGGTTACCTTTCCTCTGTATGACGTCATACAGGGGAGATTCAAGATCAGCGCATCTGAGCTTTCATTTTCTCAAAGGCAGAGAAAGATTGCCAAAGCACGGTTTACACCGCTTGAAATTTCTAGCCACTGGGGGACCATATACAGGCTGGGGGAACTCATATTAATGTTAAAAAACCTCAGAAAGTGAAAATTTCATTTCAGGGGACCTTTAATGCATCCTTACTGAAATTAAAATATTAATTTCTTAAAAAAACAGCTGTAGTCAAACTAGCTAAACGAATCAAACGATGAACAATCAAGTCAATATTTTATGTAAAATTATTTATCAATCAATACTTCTATTATTAGGAACTAATGCTACTGTATGTATTAGATGTATATGCTATACATTTGATGTTATGTATATAGAAACTAATAGTTTAAAGGTGCTCTAAGCGATGTCGGGTGACGTGACTTCTTGTTGACATTTAAAGTATTTTCAAACAAAACAGAGGCTAGGTAGATCCTCCCTCCTCCTCATCTGCACTGACCCCCCAAACCCCACCCCCAGGGCCTTCTTGTCAGTTATTGACTGGAACAGTTTGTTATGTTTCGTGGAGCGGGTTGCCGCAGTTTGTTTTTGTTGCCATTTGTGGAGCCTGGGTTGTCTGCATAGACCGTGTTTTTTTTACAGTGTGTTTAGGGGACAGGCAGCTAGCGGATAGTGAGGAGATGTTTGCTGTATGTGACAAAAAATAGTTTGGCCTAAAAAACGTGCAAAATCGCTTAGAGCACATTTAAGCCCTAAAACTGTATTAAAGTATCTACATGGCTTGTTCATTTAAAATAATTTTAATATAACAATATGGTGTGAAGTGAAGTGTTTTGACTGCTGTGTTAATGTGTATCTAATCGTTTGAGGAAAATGTATTCTACTTATCAGGGAATAAATAAATAGCTTACAAAATTCCACTTCCTTCTTATTCCTATTCAACATCCTGTGAGCATGGCCAATTAAATAAAAATTTCTCAATGAACTAAACTAAAGCCACTTTGATTTGAACTTAATGTTGATTTTAACTTTCAACATTTGACAATCATAGTAGTGGCAAAAACCCGATAGCACTACTATGATCTGTCAATCAGATTCATCCAGCATGTCCTACCTGCAGGTTCTCAATGCAGAACTGATGTCCATACATGTCAATGGCGGACAGGAAGATGGACTCCACCTGATTGTGTCGCAGCTCATATGAAGGAAGGTGAGAAGCGATGAGAACCTGCCGTGCCCGCAGTGCCACCTTGGCATTCGTGGTCTTGCTGAGCTGTGTGAGTTCTGTGAGGATGGCCATGAGCTCGTCCGTCAGAGTGGGGTCTCGTCCACACAGCTGATCCTACAGAGAGACGTCAGGGACAAACATTTGAATCATGAGTGGACTGGAGTTTTATTATATCTCACAATCCATTAGTTGGCCTTCTGAATGATTAAAAACAACCAAACAATCAATCACATTAAAAATTGTGACTATGTACTCACAATCAACATGGTGACCAGAGAGTTCTTCTTTGTGACTTTTGCATGAGAGAATATGTAGTTGAGAACATTGGACATGTCCCCTTTGTTTTCCTCTCGAAGTGCAAATACACACTTGTCATAGTGGCCTGACAGTAATACACACACATACATACACAAATTAATAATCAATTATGTCATGCAATTCATTATTAATTAAACCGTAAATATAATGGAAAGAATAGAAAAGGCTATTTTTTATTAAATAACAAACATTTTCAAATCTCATTATTATGAATTCCATTGTTTTTTTCCCCCCTCATTATTCACATTTTGGATCTTTTGTTTCTATTTTCAATTGCTATTTATTAAATACTTGAATATTTCATTTAAATGATTTAATACACAATAATGGATCATAATGTTACAGTGCCATCCAGTGGTCACATGATAAAACAAGGCAACATACTAAGGAAACATCCAGTTTATTTGTTTATTTTAGCACGAGAATGAACATCATTTGTTCTCGCACGTCAAGCGAACCTGCTTGAGCTTCTGTTTACCACGACTGATTTGTGAGTTGATGAATGTTTATATGTGAATAAAAGCCTAAATTCAATCAGTTCATCATTGAGTCTCTTTAGAAAATTGGACTAAACAACTCAATCCATATGGATGAAATTTACAATATTATTATGAAAGTTTTAAGTCAAAGTAGTAGTATTGTGGACCGTCTAAGGAGTGACATAAAGCTCTCAGATTTCATCAAAAATATCTTTATTTGTGTTCTGAAGATGAACGAAGGTCTCAAGGGTTTTGAATTAAATGAGGGTGGGTAATTAATGACAGGATTTGCATTGCTGGGTGAACTATTACTTTAAGATGCGTCAGTGCAAGTTACTTTCAGTTAAGACAGTTCAAACATCCAGTTTAGGCTGGGACTAATGTAAGCTTAAGCCTTGTCTGTGAAACCGGGCAATACTATGCAGTCTTACCATGCTGAAACTGAACTTCCACTCTTAAATACTGCCTGAGGAGGTCCATCACCACTGCCTTCATATGACCTCTGATGCCACTGCGGTACCTGGGTACACAACAGACATGAAGGGACAGTTAACCTGTGTTTGTGATTGTGTTTAAGTTTCTGATCTATATAAATGACTGGATAGCTCATTGCGTTCCAACGGAAAGCCACCAGAAGAGTTCCAACAGCCATATTACTAATCCAGTCACTTATATAGATCAGTGGTTTAAATACATGTGGAGGTTGTTCGAACGAAAGACTAACTTCTGAACCAGCTGTACAATGCTCTGAGTGTTCATGAAGAAGACCTCTCTCTCTGACTTCCTGTTCAATGTGGCAGCATGACTGTCCAGTATATTGGCAATCTGAGATGGAAATTTGACAACATTTATAGACAATTGTCGCAGTTTTATGGTTTCAGATAGACATGAATTCAAAAGGTCCACAAGCTGCACCTGCTGGCTGGGAAACTGGCAGAGGACAGAAGTGATGTTGCTGGCATATTGAGCCATTTCTTTCTTGATGGCCTTCTCTACGGCTGGAGGGATCCGGCCTGAAACACTCGTCATGATGTCCTGAAGCTCCAGAAGGGGCAGAGAGGGGTCCCTCAGAGTCTTCATCAAAAGCTCCACCCATTCCTTCAGCTAAAACACAGGTATGCAAATCTGAATGCCAATTTACACCAAACCTGGTGTCACAAATTGCCCGCTATTCACTTTAAAGTCATCTCTGAGAAATGTTCTAGAATAATTTGATTATAGTTATTGCAGCAGGACATTTTGTGATATCCAATACAAGACAAAGTGTTGTAATGATGACATTAAAGGTAATAATAATGACATCCTTAAATCATCAATGTTTAAGATATTAGTGGTGATATTAATGATAATAATAATAATAATAATAATACAGAGCGTCAATTTACACTTAAGTGCAAATAGCCCACCTTGTGGGGAGAGGATATTGTAAGGACTTTGGCCAGGCGAATTTCTGAAACACACACGCACACACAAACCTTTCACTTCCCCCACACATCGGAATGTGTGGAATGTTTTTGAACAAAGAGAAGGACTTTTGGTGTTTAAAAACATTCAACAAAATGTTTTCAATGGTTTTTATGTATATGTGTCTTCCCCATGTCACAGTGAAATAACTTTGTTTGGTCACAGTTTAAATAGGAATTAAAAATACCTTCGACATGCATTTGAAACATAAGTGTATATTCCTTTGATATAACATAATGTTCCTCGATATCTCTAGAATGCTTATTGAATGAAACACTCGAATATGCATAGAGATGTAAAGTAAAGTGTATTTTTAATTCGTTTTACTGCCAATGAAGATCAAATTGTTATTATAGAACACACCCCCTTCCACGAGAAGCGCGCGCTGAGGAACAAAGGACCATAAAAGAAGGCTTCCCGTGTGTAACATCCACTCTCCGATTGGCTCAAGCCAACAGGAAGGGGATGGATTTCTCCAAGGTGATAAATGTGAGAACGCAGGTCCGCCCTCGCTCTCTTCTGAACTTTCCAGCGCTCAACATGTAAACCTCACGGGACTCTGATCCAACCATGGGTCTTTCCTTTTGTTCGTCTAAAAGTTTCATCTTTTCCTCAAGTGGACTACCAAGTTCGTCTTCCAGGAAAGGAAGTGGACTTTGCCGAACTATCTCCTCGGGTAACGTCACCTCAAAGACTCTCAGCCTTTCAAACACTGGCGCTAAATGCCGACGAACGCCACGTGACTCCCCACGGAACAAAGCAGCCATGAACGAGCCGGGACGGGCCGCGCAAACACGCCGCGGCCGCGCTTCACGGCGCACCTCCAGCCGACATGTGGCCAGAACGGGCCGAGCAACGAGCCCGCGACTCACACAGACCAAATGTGCCCTGCAAGTATACCTTCTTTTAGAGCTTCTAAGAAGCATTAAAGTGTTTTCGTGGTGTTCAGAAAGGTTAACTGACTGTTTTGTGGCAACGTAACACACTCTCTCTCACTTGCTCTGCAACTCACTCTATCTCACTCTCTCTCTCTCTCTCCAACTCACTCAACTTACGCGTATCCATTGTCTAAACGCTCTGCGTCGTCTTAGTTTGTGTTTAATGTTTGTAAATACATGTATCATTGTAACGTAGTGAATGCTTAAGTAGTAACTTTATTAAATACAAAATATGCTTACCTTGACTGATTGTCTTGCTCATGATACGGGTCAATGAAATGTCAATTTAAAGCTACACGCTTTACAGAACTATAAATACCTAAGAGGGTATTTGGTTATAGAGCAGGGAAGGCAGATTCTAGTGGCCACAGAATTTGTTTTCACAAGCTATATAACTTAATTGAGCTAATTGATTTTGCCTGTCTTGTAAAACGTGGTCCTTGCAGTCAATAACAATTAATTTGTGGTTGATTGCGGGGATGCACATGTATGCATATGGGTAAAATTAATAAATTAACATGTAAGACCGGTCTGATCCAAATCTGTATGAATAATTATTAATTATCAATTATTAATTATGATATGCAAATCCCCCCCCTGATCAGAACCGACCCAGAGTCTTTACAATATTTACACTAACTCCGCCCACTGACGTCTGGTGGGATAGACAAAATTATGTAAGATGCTGGATTGTCAACAGTAGCAAAAGTGTAGGGATAAATTAATCGTTTACACTTGGTGTAAATAGCATCTATTGCCATTGCCAATAATAAAATAGCAGCTTAACAATATTACAGTTGCTTTCCAACTTCATATTTACATGATCAGATATATAATTAATAAATAAATGTATTGTTATAAATAAATAAAATAAAAATGTAATACAAATAAAAAAAAATAAATAAATAAATAAAATAAAAAGATTTTTATTTTATTGTGCTAATTTTATTGTATTTTATTGAAAATACTGATAAAAAAATGATAATAATTAATTATAATTACTGTTAAAGTTGTTGGTCTCTGATATCATAAAAATATGAGCAACGAAAAACGAAAAGTCTCCATTTAAAGCAGTGGTTCTCAACCAAGGGGCTTCACTACACTTCAAAGGGGCCTCAAGGTGACTTACTGATTGACCATAAGACAAAATATGCATTTTAATAAGCTAAAACAACTAAGCATTAAGATATTTATTTTATAATCAATGCCTTCAGACACTTGAACAACCAGGATTCCCATGACCTGGAAAAACCTGGATATATAAGATTAAAGAGGCCTTATTATGCTCAATTACGAATTCTGTGTTTATGTGGTCTACTAGAATATGTTAACATCATTTCATGTTCAAAAAACATTATTTTAAATCTTATTATTTAAATTGTTGCAGCACCTGTTTTCACCCTCTGTCTGAATGAGTTTTTCGGAAAAACTCAACCAGGCGTGGCACCCCTAGGGTGGGAATTATTTAAATGAGGAATATTTTGACATGTACGTTCCGGGAAGAAAGCTGAAGACTACAATTGAGGCGTTTCAGAGAGTTCAGAAACAGTGTGCACTAACAAGAGAGAATATCTCCCTATGGAGTGGACTCCCTATGGATGCTCAAAAAGCAACATTACACACATTCAGCTTTTAAACCCTCTGAATTCGGAAATTGAATATGCAGAAACTAGTAGCGTAGGCCCTTCGAATATTGTTGTGGAAAATGGGGGCCTTGGAGCCAAAAGTTTGAGAACTACTGCTGTGAAGTCCAATAAAGTGGTTGAAGAGCTACGTGCGTTTTCTCACCCTGACACTGAAGAAGGGCTCTGGCAGACAGTGGCCGTTCATGATGTGCACTAGGTGATCCAGAGTGCTGTGGAAGACTCTATGAAGCTTCTCTCCCCGGAGAGCCACGGACTGAACAGTGGGTAAAGCTCCTGTATACAGCTCCGCCTGAAACAGACACACTCATTGGAGACACTAAACCACTTCAACTCTCTAAACTTCTGAAAGGGAACCTAACGAAAATAAGCTCACATACACACATCATACATTTTAACACATGGATATACCTGCTGTACTCTGCTGGGATCATCCAGCTGCAGTTTGGCGATGATGCAGCCCGGCTCCAGCACCGCACCAGCTCTCTTGACATAGTGAATACATCCAGACTCAGAGGCGGTCAGGGTCATCACCATCTTCATCACCTAAAAGACATATATAGAATTAATAATGCAGCAAACAAATAAAAATACATGATTTCACACATGCAGTTTATGTAGTCTCTTTAGTCTTGTGCAGTCTTTGACTATTGCCATAAAGTCTGGTCTACTTATGCATCTTATTTTACTTGAGAACTACCTACTTAGGACAGGAAATGGTCGCATCCTACACACCTCTATCTCTGCATAACACTGTCCAGCAAACACGTGTCCACCGTCCTCCACAGTATACTGGATGAGTTTCCCAGCAGATGGTGATCGCAGGAGTGAAGGGTCATTCTCCCTTTCAAACACACACGTCTTGTTTCCGATAATGATGCGATACCTAAGGAATAAAATAAAACGCATGCTCAAATTATCAAGATAGGCAATAACAGAGTAACATTCAAATTAATATAGTTACAATGTATGCCATTGATCATTAGTAAAAAAAAATAATCCAAATGTTTTGAATTTACCCCCTTTTTTAACAGCAACTATATGCAATTTGTGATAAACTTTTTACCTTAATATTACAGTCTTTTAAATTAAACAGAAATAATATAATGGAATAATTATGGAAAAAGTTATATATTATCAGGATTTAGGGAAAATAATATGTTAATATTATTAATATTTCTTTTTTAACATATTGACAATAAATTAAGACAATAAAAAACTATTAATGCAGCATCTGTTTTAAAGGTGCTATATGTATTTTTTAGCGGCCTCTATCGGTGATGTTTCACATAACATGCTGGAAACTCATGTAAACTCCCACTGCAACGTTACAATAATAGGCTACCTTTATCAGCTTGACATTGAACTAATGCTCCATGCTCATACCATGATAACGTTACATTTGTGGTGTTATCTAGCATAAGAAATTTCACTAACTATTCGTGTATCTTTCACAATCAGCAATGTCAACATATAGGTGAATGTATAATATGATAAAAAAAAGGTTAGTGAACTAGACTGAACAATTGCAGTGTCACAGTAAGATCATAGGAAGTAACCTTACTGTACTGAACGTGTCTGGAAATGTGTATTATAAACAATATGATAGTAGTGGGATGAGTGATGTTAGACACTAGATCTAGAACATAAAATAAAAGTCACATCCTAAAGCACCTACTTTTTGTTATCCTGGACAGTGTTGGGCAGAGGTGGGGGACTCGAGTCACATGACTTGACTCGAGTCTGACTCGAGTCACAATTTTCAGGACTTGTGACTTGCTTGATTAAAGTACAAAAATGACTTGACTTGACTTTGACTTGAGAACAAGTTACTTGAGACTTGACTTGACTTGAAGTGGAAGACTCGACAATGACTTGAACATATAATAAACAAACAGCAATACAGTTAATTAAAATATATATTATGACGTCAGCATATCGGCATCTGTGCCTTTACGCTGCTCAATTCAAACCGCGCCAAACGGAAGTTCCGGGAGTCTCACGCATATTGATAGCGTCTCCCTGATGCCCGCAAATGAGTTAAAATCTCCCGAAATCTAGAGCGAGATACTGCGCGTATAACATACATAGCGTGCGGCGTGTGCACGGCAGAGATATGGGAAGCCAAACAAACCAAAAGTGGGACGAGACAGCGGGGCTTTACAGAGCTCGTGCCGCGCAGACATGTCATCTGCACGGTTCAATGATCCGAGCCGCGCAGCCGATTCGTCAGCAGCGCAGCGCGGACGTGTTTCCTAGCGACACTCAATAGTCAGCGCTGCACTGACCAATTTAAAGCAACGCAAACCATATGCTACATACTACATGCAAATAAATGTACAATAAAGAAACCCCTCCTTCCTTACAAAGAATTGTTCTCTACTGAAGTTTAGGAGTTAATTATGGAGAATTCCATAATTAAAACAATCATTTGTTAATATTTATGTAAATTTAATATATAATATACATAATATTATTTAATATGTAATATTAAATATAAAATATGTTAATATAACATATTACCATTTTTATTTTATATTTATTTTAAACATATTTTAAATGTGTTAATATAACATATATTCGATACATCTTAGACTCTGAACGTTTTGTGTAAACAACACAATTTTATTTTATTTTCAGATATTAATGTAGCACAGATATGCATATGATTAATATAGCAAATGTAAGATACATAATATATGTATAAAAGTTCATCTTTTCTGTGCAAAAATAAATATGTATCGAAAAAATTTACCTCTATTTATTTTAGTAGTGTGACTTGACTTTACTTGAAACTTATCAGGACTTGACTTGACTTGCTTAGGGTGAACCCTTGACTTGACTTGACTTGCTTGATTTATCTGAACTGCGACTTGAGACTTGACTCGAGACTTGATGGTTAAGACTTGAGACTTGCTTGGACTTGACCATGTGTGACTTGTCCCCACCTCTGGTGTTGGGTGTAACTAATTACTAAGTAATTAGTTACTGTAATTTAATTACTTTTCCCTTGAAAATGTAAAGTAAGGGATTACTCTTAATTTATCTGTAATTTAATTACAGTTACTTCTGATGTAATAGAGGTAAATACTGTGTATAGGTCAATCCGATCTCACAGCGATTCGTATGCATTTTATGAGGTGTCTAAATATTACGACCGCACTCAAATTCGTATGAATTATTGTAAAATATGTATGAAAAAAGTGTGAAATGGCATGAGATCAGACATAAAACAATAGTGGGTTTAACATCAAAATTTATTGTCTGATGCTAAAAAGTATGTTTTTATAATGTAACCTTCTCCACCTTGGTCAGTTTAAGGATAATTCATGCAATTTTATAGTATTTATTTGAAAGAATTAAAACAGATTCATGTCTATCCTTGTATTATTCAGCTGGTTGAGATTGATATGGGATTTTGAAAGTAATTAAATACTTTTTAGAGAGAGTAATTAGTACAGTAATCTAATTACACTGTTGAAGAGGTAGTTAGTAAGTAGTAATTAATTACTTTTTTAGAGTAACTTACCCAACACTGATCCTGGAACAGTGTTTTGTATTAATTTCATGTCTCATATGTTGTATTTTACCTTGCTATTTCATTAGTTCACCATTATTTCAGCATATCTGAAAACTTGTAATTTATCACAATAAAAATAGCGGAGGTCTCTCCATAATTCAAACGCTCTGCCGATGTTGATCGATTCATCGAGTCGATTCGATTCACGTTTGGCCAAACGAACTTCAGCAGATACATTTTTGTTTTTTTATATATATATTTATGTGGAGTTTGTGTTGGAGTCTGTGTTGTGTTGGAAGTAGGTCGTTTTTTGGTGTTATCAGACTCCATGTCATCAGCTGCAGACTGTATATTAAAAGGAGAGAGGCTCGGGAGCGCGCATGCACATCACATCCGGTGGACTTTGCAGAAAATCCGACCCAGAGACTTCACACAGAAATAAGAATACTGGCCTTCAGAGGTAGTAGCAAAACCCTACAAGTGGATCATTGTAATGTGTGATTACAGCCCATTCACACACAGGCAATAAAAAAAGAATTCATTTTAGAAGAAAAGTTACATATAGCTCCTTTAACAGTTTAACTGACAGAAACATCACCAAAACACACTATATAAAAAGCAACAGCTAAATGTAAAAATGTATTTATAAAATTAAGGTTCTGTAAAAAAATTGTAAAAAAAAAAAAATGTGCAGTTTAGGCTTTGCTTGCAGTTACAGTGGTGTGAATAAGTTTTGACCTCCATGCTAAAGTTGCCTAAAAAGAGGAATACAAAAATCATCTTTTGGATATTGATCTTAATGCCTTAATTAGAAAAATGAGGAAAACTCCAACCTTTAAGGACACAAATTTTCTTTGTGAATGAATAATGTATCATACATAAATAAATGTTTTTCCTTAAAATACAGGGTGCATAAGTCAGGGCACCCATATGTTAAATTCCCATAGAGTCAGGAAGATTTTTATTTTTAAAAGCCAGTTATTTCATGGATCCAGGATAATATGCATCCTGATAAAGTTCCCTTGGCCTTTGGAATTAAAATATCCCCACATCATCACACACCTTCCACCACACCTAGAGATTGGCATGGGGTACTTTCCATAAGATCATCTTTCAATGCAAATCAAACCAGCTATTAGGCTAACTGAAGTAAAACCATGCCAATCTCTAGGTGTGGTGGAAGGCGTGTGATGATGTGGGGATATTTTAATTCCAAAGGCCAAGGGAACTTTATCCCTGTATTTTAAGGAAAAACATTTATTCATTATGTATGATACATTATTCATTCACAAAGAAAACTGGTGTCCTTAAAGGTTGGAGTTTTCCTCATTTTTCTAATTAAGGCATTAAGATCAACATCCAAAAGATGATTTTTTATTCCTCTTTTTAGGCATCTTCAGCATGGGTGCCAAAACTTATTCATACAACTGTAGCTCCTTTAACAGTTTAACTGACAGAAACATCACCAAAACACACTATATACTAAAAGCAACAGCTAAATGTAAAAATGTATTTATAAAAAAAAAAAAAAAAAAATTCAGTTTAGGCTTTGCTTGCAGTTATATACTCTACATAAAAAAGTAAAATACTATCTTTATGTTGTTTCCACATTTATGAGTAGATTCAATGTAATGTGATTAATAAAAATGCTTGTTTGAATAATGGACGTCCCTAACATACAAGTACATAAAAACATACACAATACTAATGCAGCTTTGTTATTGTGGTTAAAATCAATATTAAAAAAGGGCTAAATAAATTAAATCATCCAATCGGAAAATGGCACAAAGAAGCTTTCTTTATACTGCATTGATTAATTGAAAGCATTAGATGTCATTCACCTTTTTATTTCATAAAAATATCTCGCAAAATCAATTAATTTTACTGAAGTACAAACTGGCATTTAAATATAGTTATAATATAATATAAGTATATAATCTACACATTGTTCAAGTGTGTCCGAACTGAGAACCATGAACACACATGGATAGTTCTCCTAACACTATGTCCTTGTGTTCTCCATCCTGTATTTACACTCAGAATCCTACCTGTCCACCTCCTCCTTCATGTAGGTGGTGTAGCTGCTGCCGTCGTATGAAAGCAGAAGACCTCCATCGCACAACCGATGGACGTCCACCTCCGCTAAAGACGAATTCATGATGACTACATAAGAGTTAGGTGACTGTCTGGTCACCTTTAGAACATATTTGGTTCCCTCATAGATCAGCTCAACATCCACCGTGTTCAACAGGGTGTGCGCAGGTAAAACCTGCCCTCTGGAAACACACAAGAGAAGAGAGCAAAAGGGTGAGAACATCCTATAACTGCAATAACAACTACTTACACAAAAAATACTTATTAGGGCTGGATTGATGGTGTTAATTAATCGATTTTTATTGATCTTCATTTTAATGAACCGATACTAATTCATTCAATTTCATTTTTCTATTTATGCATGAGCAAAACTTCACTAAACATTATTCATAGCATGACTATAATCCAATAAATCACAATAAGCTTTATGATATTTTGTTCATTTGAAAGTGTGAGCTTTTAAATTCATGTTTGTAAATGAGAAGTGGTTCTCAAACATTTTACCTGGATAAATAAAGGTAAAAAAAAAAAAATTCAATCATGGAATTCAAATAATAAATACACTTCAGGCGATCTTTAATGTGGAGTGAAAGACTGTCTGCACAGTGAACACATGAACTGATCATCTTTAGTACTAGTTATAGCACGAAATGAACATGAATTAACATCAGAAGGTATACTAATAGAAACAGTCCAAATTGCTTAAATGTATGATCTCTCATGTAATCGCTCAACCAGTGTTTCAACCACAGAAAGACATAGGTAAGTAAGTAAGTAAGTAAACTTTATTTATATAGCACTGTTCACAGACATGAAGGGTCACAAAGTGCTTTACAGTAAAAAACAAATAATAAAAGAAATAAAAACCACAACACACATTACAACACCACCATATAGCTAGTTAAAAGCTTGTCTAAAAAGATGTGTTTTAAGGTGTTTACTACAGATCAGATACATTTAACATGGAAGAGGCAATCCCCAAGAAGAGAAAGAGGATTGGGGTGAGGGAATACCGACGTTTTTCGTCAAAGAAGCAAATAATAATCGGGGAGGTATTTGAACGGTGGAGAGAACTCAAAAAGTTATACAATTTTAAATCGGACGCCGAGGTTGCACTGTTTCTTCTGGACAGGTGAGTAGCTTCTAGTGCTGACTTTTTTTGAATGTAAATTGTGTGTGAAAATGAAACTCGACTAAACTTGGATAGCTCTAGAGAATATCAGATTGTAGGGATTTATTGTGTGAGTTGCGTTTGTTATATGTGTCTACTAGGGGTGGCACGGTACATGAAAAAACACCCGAACCGTTCGGTTCGCTTGTCTCGGTTCGGAGCGTGTGTGCGTCTCACGGTTCGACGCATGCGCAATGTAGCCTCGTGCTTGTTCGACTTGGACCGGCGCTGCACAGAGCGACCGGTGAATAACATCAAACTAGTGCGAGAGCGACGGCTCCGTATGCTTTTCAATCACTTTCGCGGTATTTGATGTCATTACTGATCGCTCTGTGCAGCGCCGGGTTCAAGTTAGTAAACAAGCCAGTAAAAGTGGAGTATGGAGCGCTGCTGCAGGTCACGGCAGAGATAAGGGAGTTGGAGGATGCGCCAGCGTCGTATAAGTCTATGGTATAAGTCCAGTGTGTGGGAACATTTTGGATTTCATGTTATGATATTTTAATATAACGCTACAGTGGCACTTTATGTTTAAATAAGAGCTTCAGTCAAATGTTTCCAAATCCTGCACTTTAATTTCAAGTGAAAAAAGTACCCTCACTCTCTGGGAATAGAAGCATTGTTGATACTGTCTTTTGTGTTGAGGTTGAACTTATTTTTAACTTTATGTTTATGGCCTTTGCTATTGCTATAGCTAATTATAGACAGTGAGGTTTCATGTATATTGACTTATTCATAAAAGACAGTGTTTTAAGAGTTCCTCTTTTTTTCTTTTAAAAGATAGAATTTTTGTAAGAGCTACAAAAGTTGGCAGTTAATTTCTTTGTGTAAATAAGATTTGTGTGATAGAAATGCACAAGTTCTTGTAGACATAGTGATACACATTCTCCTTTTTTTTTTGCCAAATAAACAAAAAGCATGTCAATGTCTTCTCTCTTGCTGTGTCAAAATCTCACCTAGCTTTCCTCTGAGATAGTCCCAAAATGTGCTTAAAGTCAAAGAGTCAAATTGAGTTTGTGCATGATTGCATGAATATCATTTTTTTTTTTTATAATGTATCCTAAAGTGTGGATAATTAAGCTATATATCACATGCTGAAGTACATTTCTGGAGTGTTAAAGATTAAAAGAAAAAAATAACAAGAACCGTACAGAACCGAAAACCGTGACCCTAAAACCATAATACAAACCAAACCGTCGGTTTCGTGAACCGTGCCACCCCTAGTGTCTACTTTGATGTGTAGCCAGAACATTTTACTATTAGCAATAACACTAGCCTAAGTTCAGGACTAATGTTAGCCGAATAATAATAAGAAGCTGTTATAAAATTATTCCAGATAGCTGTTGTTACCACGAGTTTTCCCCATAACGTTAGATCTGTACCTATATGACTGATTCTGGTACGTTTTATCATACTGCTGCTTTCAGGGAAGGACCAGCAAAACTAGCTGTATGATATGACATGGGTTTTTTTCATGATGCACTAAACAGGAGGGAGGGGCGAGCTAACTTGGTTTGTTTGGGATCTCGCTTCAAACACAAACAGAAGTGACGTCACCCACAGTCGCTGATACAACCTTTAAACTTACCTCAGGAACACAATTGAAAAATAACTCCAAAGTTTTTACATATTTATCATTAGGCATGGGCGGTATCCAAATTTTCATACCGTCAAACCTCCTCCCAATTTTACCGCGGTATACGGTATTACCGCGTGACTAATTAAAAATTACGAGATAAGGCTCAGACGGCATCACACATGATGACACGTTCAACCAGAGAGTGTCGGTTCCAATAATGCATCTAAAAGCTGTCAATCAACAATTAGAAAACAGGAGATACACATTGTCTCACACCAGAGAATGTGAGCAGAGTGGTGATATTTCCTCTAGAGAGGGGAGCGAATTTCTGAAGATCAGGCGCCACGAGCTCTCGACGCGAGCCGAGTGGAGCCGAGATAAAATTATTTATTAATAAACTAGTGTTTTCCAGGGGCGTAGCCAGAATTTTATTTTTGGGGGGTCCCGTCTTTAAATGAGGGGGCAACATTATTTATATATATATCAAGTTGATCTTTCCGTGCTTTTTAAAAAAAGTGTAATATTGTACTTTGAGTTTGAGCGCCTGCCATTGTCACGGCATATTAACTCTCACGCAAAGATGAAGATGACAGCGTACGTTACGCGCAACACGTTATATAAACAAATCAAGTTTGAAAATAAGCCGCATTTTACCGCGCAGCATTTTGATTGGTCAATCTATCAATCCTAATAAAACAACTTTTTTTTTTTTTTTAAGCAATCAGAAATCTGAGGGGACCGGACATGTAAATGAGGGGGCCTAGGCCCACCCAGGCCCCCTCGTGGCTACGCCACTGGTGTTTTCTATGTCAGTTGCTGCAAAGATAAAGATTGCATTGACGATGCAAACTGGCATCTTCATGGTATGAAAACACGAATAAAGAGTAGCCTAATGCACACTTCATATGAATAAGCCTATAGCAGAGAGCAGCCCATTTCTTTTAGCTTGTAATTGTTTTGTTTAAAAGTATAGACATTTCAAGCTTATATACACTTCTCAGATCATTAAGACATGTATCTTATATGCCGAGTTTCAGTTCATGTATGAATCGCGCTCCAGTCACGCGTCGGCGCGTGTCCTGATTACTATCTTTGCTTTTTATTTATTAGCCATCCAGGCAATTCGTTGATGAAAAAAAATAAATAAATGAAGATGCAATTTATTCAAAACGAAATTCGTTTTAAAGAACGGCTTTGTACAAAACAAAACGTTTTAGCCATTAAATAAATTGTATTTAAAACATTGCACTTATATAGGAGTCAAGGATTCCTTGTCTCCTATTTAAGTGCATTGTTTTTTTTTTCTGACGGTATGACGATATTGAAAATGATACCGTTGCTATTTTTAGATCCCGCGGTATACGATATTACCGTAATACCGCCCAAGCCTATTTATCATATTTTGACTTAAACCCACGACGTTATACTAAGAGCGGTTTCTGAATCAAATTTATGCGTTTTAAATGGGGACACTATCAACGGCGAAAATAATCTGCAGCTAGGGCTGCTCGATAATGGTAAAAATCATAAATCGTGGTTATTTTATCCAATATTGAAATCACGATGGTTTTAACATGAATATTACATAAATTCATGCAAGTATAACTCCATAACAGTTACAGACAGGGTCCGAAATGAACTTTTTGGCTCACCTGCCACGCGACTGGTAGATGAAAAAATATCCACCACCCAAGCATATATTTTTAACCGGCCAAAATAATAAACAGCCTTTTGGGGTCACGTATACATTAATTTATATATAGGCTACATTTAAACACTTTTGTCATTATATTCCTGGTCAAAGCTAGTTCACTATTGCTAGCCTCTCCGCAAATTGCCTAACCTACCTTTAACATGTTATTGATGTCTAATTTATTTATGTCTGAATAAATATTTTACGAAAAAAAATTTTTTATTACAGCCACTGTTGTAGGCTCCACAATTGAGTAGATATATAATTATCAATAAAAATCATTAGCTGATATAAAGCCTGCCTTATGTGCAATTTAAATGTTTTTTTTTTTATTTGAGTGTTGATTGCTATATCTAAAAATAAATAGTAATTTAATTTGGACCTTGAATTTTGATTGAATGTTTTAGTAATGAACCAACTGACAGGGTTCCCTGAATAGTACTTTAGAGCATTAGTTGAGAGATTGACATGTACTGTACCTGATATTCAGGTATATCCAAATGAATCGGAATCGAATCAAGAGCTTGTGAACCAAAATTGTAAAATATGTGTCAATACCGAGCCCAAATACTTATACAAAATTTGGACTCGTCAATAAAACAATAAATCAAGTGTATAATAATAAAGCATGCTCTCAATATAGTATATAAAATGGTTTGTCACCTCTCCAGTGAGTGCAGGAAGTTGGACACGCTGTTCCTGAGGTTGACATCAGCCACATGCAGTGCTCCACTCACTACTCCCAGCATAGTGTCAGGACGCTCTGCCTACAACCAGTAAGACAATCAAACTGACAACCATCTCCATTTGTCATTTAAATGATGTGACTGAATGGTAACTTGTAGTGGACTCAAATTAGGAAAGCGTATTTCAGCACCAAACATGAAATGTCAAAATACCTTTGACGGGATTACAGGCATGTTCATGAGAGTTGTGATGTGAAATGAAGACAGTGGATTCATGTACCTGCATCTTCTCCGAGATGAGTCGGTCCAGCCAACCCGTGTCGATGGTGTTGTGCTGGAAGCTTTCAGTTTCTAGCAGCTTTATGAGGTACTCCACTGTAGTCCTGAAGTCTCCTCTGATGGACAGCTCCTTGAGGGCCACCACCATGTTCCTAACATGACCCAGTCAGCTTAATCAATAATACATCTCATTATATTTTTGATATCAAATATAAGTAAACTGTTTTTTTTTAATGGACAGCAGGACAAACGCTTGATTGATAAGAATAAGTGAACGGATCTGCATAACCTTTACATAATGATTCATTTATACATGATTCTTATATTTATGCATTATTTGCAATGAATTAAAACTGACAAGGTGAGTCAATTTGTGACAAACACTGATGTACTCTGCTTTTCTTAAGAAAAAAAATTTCAGCAAGAGGAAGTACTCACGAGATGGCTTCCTCTCGGTTTTCTCCCCAGGAGAAGCAGTGGCCAAACTGAGAGTCAGCAAACTCATGCAGACCTCCAGCAGCCGCCACACTAAAGTAGCCCCACACGTTCTTGTTACTGCGAAAATTTAGTTCCTGGACAGTTCCTGAGCTGGGCTTAAAACCCTGACACACACACAGACACAAAACAATACAGACAAAGTTTCATCACAAGAAATGTACATTGCAATTACTTTATGATATTACCAATAACATTCAAAAGTGATTTTTTTTTGTTCAGTATGATTTTTTAAAAAATGTTAAAAAAACAACAACAAAAAAAAGTATTTTATGTTTTACCAAGGCTGCATTATTTAAAAACAGTAATATATTATCATTATATATATATATATATATATATATATATATATATACATACACACATATATATACATATATATATATATATATATATATATATACATACATATATGTACATATACTGTATATATATATATATATATATATATATATATATATATACACACACACATATATATATATATATATATACACACACACACATATATATATACACATATATATATATATACATATACACACACACAGATATATACATATATATATATAGATATATACACACATATATATACACACACACACACACACACACACACACACACACACACATATATATATATATATATATATATATATATATACATAAACACACACATATACATGTATATCAAAAGATACTGATACTGATTCTCAAAGTTTCATACATAAAAATGAGTCTCAGACTCTTAGAATACTTTCTGTGTCTTTAAGACATCGAAGACACTTCCTTGTGAAATAAACATCAGAGCTTATTAAATTTTCACATTGACCCTTTGACATGACCCTTTATTTACCAATCAGGCTTACACACCTCATCTGGATTTTCGCTGGTAATTCGAGCTGCAATGACATGTCCTCGTGGAGAGGGGGTGTAAGAGAGTCTATCATAGTCAATGGGGGAGTCTCCCCACGGCTGCATCCCGTACATCACTCTGATGTCTTTAATGCGGTGAAGTGGGATGCCCATAGCGATCTGAATTACAGAACAAACAGGTCAGACAATCCCCAAAAATAGCTTTCAAAATGAAAAAACAAAACAAAAACAGCATTACCCAATTTCCCAGTAAAAACAATTAGCATACACTCAATATCTATGATATTCTGGCCCCTTGATAAGAGTAAAATATGTAGAATAAGATCCATGTGCTCCTGTCTTCAAATATGCACTTTCCCCTCTAATTTCTACACACCCTTGGTTATGCAATTGATTCCCCAGTGTGTTTCTCTCCACATTGGCCTTTTCAGTCTCTCCTTTTCTCTCCATTAATTCCCCATTCATCTGCAGCATTCTTTGTGTGTTACATAAGCATATGAACCCCCCTCTCCCACTGGACCTGAAGCACACTGGCCTCAACCAAGTGACCTATATAGAAACGACAGTTGTCACGTGACCATTGTCTGCCGCAAAGACTGTGTTATATTGTTCACTAGATGCTCCCAATCTAGTGATTGTGGCAATATGAATGTGCCTTATGCTATGTGGCAAAGGCAGTTTATTAATTATCACAGTATTCCACACAAAATGTATAAAAGTAATATTTCAGGTTAAATGTAACTTAAAGGCATAGTTCACTTTGAAATTAATTTTTGATATGTTTTATCTTACCTCAAGGGCATCCAAGATGTAGATGTCTTTGTTTCCACAGTATTTTCAATTTTGACATCTTTCAGTCAAACCGTTGTTGTCTAACAGTCATACACTGGAGGCTAAGGGGGTCCACCAAACAGCATGCACAGAGAAGTCAAAATTAAACATGATTTAATGACTCGTAAATGTAAGTACACATTGATGGCCTAAGACACGAAACGAGCGGTTTGTGTGAGAAAACGAACAGTATTTATATCGTTTTTACCTCGTGTAATCACAGTGACGTTTAAGTGATCTGAATCAGTTGTGCAATGTCCAACTGAACCGAACTGAATCAGTTCAATGTTACGCTGGAAGTGATCGCTTGTGTGTGACGTCACTCAATATTTACACGGAGATTTCGGAAGTTTTAGCTTTTACTAAACATATTTCGATATACCGAAATCGTCTTCCATTGCGGTTTCCCGTATATATCTAAATATGTTTAGTGAAAGATAAAACTTCCGAAATCTCTGTATAAACAAAGAGTGACGTAGGCGCGCAAGCGATCACTTCCGGCGCATGCGCAGACCGAAGCGCCCGTGCCGTCAGATCTTTTTGTCATGGCTATGATTACAAGAGGTAAAACGATATAAATACTGTTCGTTTTCTCACACAAACCGCTCGTTTCATGTCTTAGGCCATCAATGTGTACTTACATTTACGAGTCATTAAATCATGCTTAATTTTGACTTCTCTTTGCATGCTTTTTGGTGGACCCCCTTAGCCTCCAGTTTATGACTGATAGACAACAACGGTTTGACTGAAAAATGGCAAAATTGAAAATACTGCGGAAACAAAGACATCTACATCTTGGATGCCCTTGAGGTAAGCTCAAACATATCAAAAATTAATTTCAAAGTGAACTATCCCTTTAAAGGGATAATTACCCCAAAATTGAAAATTCTGTCACCCTCACCCTCATGTCGTTCTAAACTTCGTTCACTTTAGAAAAAAAATAAGATAGTTGAGATGAAATCAGAGAGCATTCTGATTCAGCCTTCATTTTATGACGCAACGAGAATGTTTTTTTACGCGTACAGTTTATCAATTCAACAATTTATAGTTGAATAAAGGGGGAGGGGGGTCAGAAGGCTCTCGGATTTCATCAAAAAGATCTTCATTTGTGTTCCAAAAACAAACATGACATGAGGGTGAGTAATTAATAACAGAATTTTTATTTTTGTGTGAACTAACCCTTTAATCATCAGTAGGCTTCAGATGCTGACGATAGAGTTTACTAGAGCCCGACCGATAAAGTATTTTGAAGGCCGATACAAATATTTTTGGGTTTTAAAATCCGATATATCGGCCGATACTTTATTTATTTTTTTATTTTTTTAAACTGGAGATGATTAGTCACAAATTTTGTCATGCTTATTTGAGTTAAGAGAACTGATGGGGATGTTCTTTTAATTGTTATTCAAGCAATGTATGTATCGTGACCAACTCAACGAGTGTTGCCAACAGGAACGGTGTAGAGTGCACTCTGGTGGAAAAACTATACAACTCCAACACTCATGACATGGTTCAAGCGTGTTTCGTCCGTTTTTATTTTATTTTTGAAAATATTCATTTATCGGCCGATACCGATAGTTTGGAAAATGCCTAATATCGGTCTGCCGATATATCTGTCTGGCTCTAGAGTTTACCACATTAAATAAAACACACATAAACTACATACAGACCTGCAGTTGGGCCGCAGGCAGGTTAACATCAGCCACCATCTCAGTACAAGGATGTTCCACTTGAAGACGAGGGTTGAGCTCCAGGAAGTAAAAACTGCTGTCCTGACTGTAGAGATACTCCACTGTCCCTGCACTCACATAGCCCACCATCTTCGCCAACTTCACTGCACACTGAAACAAACAGATACAGTTCTTCATTTGTATCAATTTAAGTAACCCAGTGCTTCATGGTGGCAGATACTTTATCAATTCCTTTAGGGTAATATAACATTAGCATTCTGTTGAATCTGATGCCTCATGATTGTCGCCCATACCTTCTCCATATCCTCAAACACATCAGAGGTGGCAATAGTAGCCGGAGCCTCTTCAATGATCTTCTGGTGTCTGCGCTGGACAGAGCAGTCACGGCCGAACAGAGAGATGGCATTACCGTACTGATCAGCCAAGATCTGCACCTCCAGGTGACGGGCATGTTTGGCCAATTGCATGACAAAGATGGGGGAACCTGGAACCTCAGCTTGAACCTAAGAAAACACAGTATTGAAGTTATAGTTCTGGAATGATACCCTAATAGACATTGGAAAGTTATCAGTTAAGCCCCGTTCACACTACAAGCGACTTTGTCGCTAAAGGGTCGCCAGTGGCTGCGCTGGAGGCCGTTCCCACTACTGGTTGCCTAGTAATGTTTGTGAGTGACATTCACGGATTTTACTCAATGTTAGACAACAAATACGTTTTATTGACACTACAAACAAATATTTTGGAAGGAGTCTAAATATAAATGGAATCAGTACATAAAATGCAAAATATTAAAGGGTACACCTCATGCTTTTAAATCATTCATTTTTACTTATAAATCATACATTTGTGGTCTATATAAAGCATAACTGCAATGCTTGGGTCTGAATTCCTCATTATTATAACTCCACAGGCCCCTTTTCTGATGTGCGTCTGTGAGCAACCCGTTTCGAAGCGGCCCCTTTAAATAAAAAGGAGTTGCGTCTTTCCCCCCGCCCGCTTTCCAGGTCGCTGAGTTCACGGTCGGTTCAACTCCCCCCGTTCGGCCATTATTGTAGTTTGATAAGAGATATACGACTACTGTAGCTTTAAAGAACATTTTTCTTCACACGTTAACAAAATGTCAACAACGGAAGGCTTGTCCATCAAGCCTAACATATTCCAGCCAGAGCGAGCGATTTGAAAAAGACGACGACGAACCTGCAAAACAACGTCTTCATATGGATGCAGTGGTATGTAAGTTAAGTTAACTATGTTGTGTTATTAGTGAAAGTCGACTATTTTCTCTTGTTAAAACAAGCACACTGATAAGATAAATGACTACGATCTAATCTTACCACTAAAAATCTGTATTATTAATAATATGATAACTTACGTTTGGAAAGCGTCAGAAAACACAGCAGCTAAATGATAGAAGGAATTTACCCCTCATTCAGACGAAGTCAATCGGCAAACCCTTCTGTATACTGGCGAAGGTTGTTGAAGTGGGGATGCTTGAAGTACATCCAACAACCGTACATTTGTGCGATATGACGATTTTTAATCGTGGACGATTAAAATGTCTCCACGATCTGCTTTTGAAGAAATATCGTAGTATCGTGTTACAGTGCATTCTATCAGTTCAGTTCTGGCGCCCCGTCTCAACTGTACAACGCGACGCAGCCTACACATGATCACACGTTAATGAACAGGTACGGGACACTGCAATTCACAAAAGTTCATTATTTGCATAAGACTTGCCGGTTAAACATTTAATTCAGGCGCTGATGTGCTGTTCTAACGTGCGCTTTCCTGACCGCATACCCCTGACGCTCACAGGCACTAGAAGTCTGTCAAACAGCGCCTGAATACTGGACTAAGTTATCTTTCGAGTTGTATTATGCTAATACTGTTAAATACACACAATGTTTACATAAACAGGCTATGTCTAAAGTGAAAGCAAACATTTGAGAGAATATCTGGTGTAATATGCGTCTATATTAAACGCGTTGCGTGCTGGTCAAAGCGACAAGAATAAATAGTACTGCCGCACGTCCTTAAAGGGATAGTTCACCAAAAAATAATAATAATCTGTCATTATTTACTCACTCTAATGTTGTTACAAACCTGTATTAATTTCTTTTTTTGTGCTGAACACAAAAGAACGATTTTTTTTTTTATGTGGGTAACCAAACAGTTGCTGGTCCCCATTAACTTCCAGGAGAGAACCAATAAAAAACTATAGGGGGACCAACTGTTCGGTTACCCACATTATTCAAAATAACTTTTATTTTCAACAGAAGAAAGAAACTTATTCGAGTTTAAAACATCTTGAGAGAGTAAATTAAGACCATTTTCATTTTTGAGGGAACTATCTCTTTAGTAAAAGAAAAAAAAACACAAGGAGAAATCACTCACTGACTGAGAACTTTAATAGTAGCTTTAATAAGAATCAATTTATTCAGTGAAGTCTCTGTAGTGTTTTAATTTCATATTTGTTTAATTTAATTACTTTCTTCAATGCTACTGCTAAATACACCTACTGCATCTGAAAAAATAAAGCACTATTTATTTAATTTGAATATTAATTTGTGTAATGTTTATCTTGTCTTATTTTTTTAATAACAAAGAAAATAATGACAAAGATTTTTATCTTCGCCACTGGCCTAAATGTATGCCTTTCTTTTTTATTTTGTTACCTAAGGCTTTGTTTTTAACATAGGGACATTAGTTTGGCTGTAATGAACAGCCACTTGCAAAATATTAAAACCAACTTGAAAAAGAATCGTGATAAAAAATCGTGATCGTGATTTTCCTAAAAAAATCGTGATATGATATTTTTTCCATATCGCCCACCCCTAACTTGCCCTCTCGTAACTTCTGCATCATTGAGCTTGGACTACAAAATCGGAGCGTGAAATAATAATGGCGGATTGCTCGAAGTGTTGGGCCGGTAGTCAATGTCCTTATTTGTCAGTTCCGCTGCAAATACTGTGACGTAATTGTTCAAACAACGTAAAAGAGAACAGAAAAATCTGAACAGGTTGAAAAATATGACCAAAACAGAATATAAAGATATAAACGAAGCACCTGAAGAGAGTAATTTCATCTTTTCTGTACTTATAAACACTCCAAATATACAACAAAATGCATTTAAGGGCTAGAAAAGTGGATTTTGCATGATATGTCCCCTTTAAAGATGAATGAGAAACAGTGAGTGCTCTTTGCCATCGCGGCTATTTAACTGCAGCAAACGGGCAACTTGTCTATCTGGGTTCCCGAAACCATTCAGTCACGGAGTAGTACGGTGAATACCACTATATGTACACGGAGATACATCATAAATTATAGGTCAGGTTCTGACTGCTAAAATGAGCTTCTTGTTTAACTTGACTCGGTGACGCTCTCCACTGACTTCGCTCCTAGTGGTTGTCGCTCCCGAAAGTCGCTCTGCATTTTCATAAAGTTAAACAGATCTCAACTTTGTTGCGTCGCTGGACACGTCCCGCCGGTCGCCAACGGTCGCTGTTGCGCGTGTCATCGGAAGTCGCAAGCAACCCATTCAAATGAATGGTAACGTGTCGCTTAGTCACTTGTAGTGTGAATGGGGCTGTAACCAAAAGCGGGGGAAAACTCTAGTGGCAGTACTAAAACAAACAAAACCTCACAGGCTTCAAAATTCTCAATTACACCAACAATTAATTTGGGGTGGTGATGGCACAGTGGATAAGACACATGCCTTTGGTGTGAAAGACCCAGGTTTGAATCCACTGTGAGACACCACTGTGTCCCTGAGCAAGACACTTAACCCCTAGTTGCTCCAGAGCCGTGCGACCTCTGACATATATAGCAATTCACCTTTGGCTAAGCCACGCCCTAGAATGTAGATTGACCAATCACAGCGCAGCCAAGAACGAGCTCCCACAGAGGTCGGACACTTTTTCCATTGGCTTTCAACACAGGCATCTCATATTTTTGGTCTCGGCAGGCTATTACCGTCGTAGTCTTATCCAAAATATGGTTAAACGTTGTGGCTCGGGAATTTGTAACACAGATACGCGTTTCCTAGAGAGGTTAGAGGGGGGTGTCCGTTTTTTCCCTTCCCAAAACCGAAGTAAAATCCTGACACGTGTCGTTTTTGGAAACTGTGTGGATGTCCTCAGTCAGCTAAACTCACCAAAGATCAACAAGCACATCTTTTTTTACTTCTAACCTTACTGTGAGTGTGAAGTTCTACTAGTTAGACTGTTTTATAATGTTTTAGGTTATGATTTCGGTTCTCATACCGGTTGTTGATAAGCTAGCACACGCAGCTAATAAATACAACGTTATACTCATGTAGCTAGTCCGTTTGCTTTGTAATAATGATTATAGAAGTGAATAGAGACCTACCCAGCTTTGCATGAACAGTGTTGCTCCCTGATATTGTTAGTCCCAGCCTCCGTCTCGATTAGTAGGAAATGCGGTGGTTTATATTTTGACTGTGACCGGTAACGTTATGCTTTTGCCTCTATTTTGGATGCCTTGTTGTTTCTTGCGTTTCACTTCTATGAATATAGGCTTCGAACGCATATTGCAGCCCCTTTTGCCTAATTCTATCGGACACTTTATTTGCTGCTTTTAGTGCTTTATAAAAGTTTGATAACATTTCAGCAGGAAGAGCTGTTACAGCATAAGCCATGCAGAGCGCAGATGAAGTATGACGGATGTAGCAACAGTAACTAAGGGGGGCGGGGCTTAGCCAAAAGTGAATTGTAAGTCGCTTTGGATAAAAGCATCAGCTAAATGAATAAATGTAAATGTAACGAATTATTCAAATATTTGATGAATAGAAAAATCAAAAGAACAGCATTTATCTGAAACAGAAAGCTTTTGTAAGATTATACACTACTGTTCAAAAGTTTGTTTTTTTTGGGAACCCTTAGTTTTTATTCACTAAGGATGCATTAAATTGATGAAAAGTGACAGTAAATACATTTATAATGTTACAAAAGCTTTCTATTTTAGATAAATGTTGCTCTTTTGAACTTTCTATTAATCAAAGAATCCTGAAAAAAAATTGTACACAACTGTTTTCAACATTGATAATAATAACTGATGCTTCTTCAGCAGCAAATAAGCATATTAGAATTATTTCAGAAGGATCATGTGACAAACATGTGCACAAATTTAAACTGCTTGATTGCTTGCATCATCGCAAAATCTAAACTCGACTGTTGTCGACTAGCTCAAATATAATAAAATATTATAAACATTAATATCATGGTTTTCTGTAAAGCTGCTTTTGAAACAATCTGTATTGTGAAAAGCACTACACAAATGCATTTGAATTGGCTTGATTTGACTTGACTTGAATAACAACTCTGACCTGTCTAAAGAGGTTGGGGAAGTCTTCTGCACCGTTGACCTTTCGGATACCTTTCCCTCCTCCGCCTTCAGAGGCCTTCACCATCAAAGGATACCCCACTAGTTCAGCCGCCTATCAATATGAAACATGCTCGGTCACTGACAGAACTAAACTATGAACATGTCACATTGTAAATGATGCTAGTGTGTAGTTTACCTTCAGTCCAGCCTCCACATCATGGACACAGCCCTGCTCGTACAGATCAGATGGGACATTAACAATTCCTTTCTTCTGGTCACTCTCAGTCCACTCTACAGTCAGCCCTGTACAAACACAGCAACATGGTGGTCAAACTCCAACAAAAAACAGCAACAACATGTGGTTTGGGTACGTATGTCAGAAGTTTTTCTCAATTGGAAAATCCTCAGGTGTGTGTCTGAGGCTGACACTAACCTGATCCACTCCAGGGTAACGTGGGGATTCCAGCTGTCTGGGCCACAATAGAAGAGGCGATCTTATCCCCGAGAGACCACATAGCTTGACTTGGTGGACCTAATGAAAGATATAAATCAATATAGAGAGAGCAGCACTATCACTCTACATTAATAATTGAATCAATGTGGTACTTTATAATAATAACTCAGTCTCACCCATGAAGGCGATGCCATTCTTGTGCAGCAATTCCGGGAGTTTGGGGTTCTCAGAGGCATGACCCCAACCGGCCCACACGGCCTAAAGACAGAAGGTGAAAAAATGAGAATAAGTGCCAAATCCCAATAAAGTGTCTAGCTAATCATGAGCAATAATAGTAATGTTCATCCTAGAACAGGGATTCACAAACTTTTTTCAGCCGTTGACAAAATCTTTTAAAAACATATTTAAATCTAAAAAATTCAACACAGTCATTCACATGTTCACGCTTCTCTGATAACGGTTAATTTCACAAGGCGTAGTCAAACAAATATTTAATCTTTAATCTAATCAAATTCTATTATTTACAATCTACATTGTCATTATTTTGTTATACATAGCAACGTAGTGCAATTTGAAACTGAAAAACACGCCTCATAAGATGAGATATTTTAAGATAATGCCTCATATCGTTGCTGTTGAAACATGCAGGCAAAAAGAATGATTTTATATAAACACTTTGTTTTTTATATTATTAGAAGATGGAAATAGAGTACCATCATATTTGTCTTATCACAGTAATAATACTGTAACAATTGTACCTTAAAAGTGAAAAATACATTTAAAATTATAATAGTATTTTTATTTTATCCTAAGTTACAACACTATTGTTTTAAATTCTTTACGTCCGAATGTTAGGCGTTGAAGCCTGATTTACATTTTTATGATTTAATTAATGATTGGCTTTTCATAAACTCAAGAACCCAAAAGGTTTACAATTTCCGTTTGGGAAACCCTGCCTCAGAATTTGATATTTTGGTATCTAATTTAAATGGCATCGATACATTTTAAAGGGTTGGCTCACACAAAAAATGAAAATTCATAATTTATCACTCTCAAGTCATTCCAAAAAAAACTTAAAGGGATAGTTCACCTAAAAATGAAATTGCTGTCATTTACTCACCCTTAAGATGATATTTTGAAGAATATCGATGGTTGATGGACCCCCATCTTCAGAATATCATCTTTTTTGTTCAGTAGAGGGTGAGTAAATGATAATTTCATTATTTTAAATTTTTGGTGAACTATCCCTTCAAGATATTTTTAAATATCCTCCCAATTGAAAGTCCAGGTAACCAAAATATAGATAATACAAAAAAGACATAAGGGTGTCATAAAATGAATTCATATGAATTGAGGGGTTTAATACAATTCTTGTGAAGAGATACAATAGTTTTATATGATGAACAGAAGAGTCTAAATAGTTTATGGAGCCACTTATTATTTGCCGATCATTAGCCATGAAAGCTCACATGAATTTACCTGAACAGGAATCCGTTTAGCTATATCCAAAATGAGTTCCACATTAGCATAGTTGTTGTTGTTTGTTCCTCCTGGGACAGGTACATAGTGATCTGCCATCTTGATGTACTCTGGAGACATAGTTAAACATCTGGATTTAATTGAACACATTTGAGATTATGGGCCTTTTCACAAATAACTTCCTCCTCACTGAACTCTTTCTATGCAAATTATGCCAGGCTTGCGCCGACAAAGCCAACTGACATATTTTAAACAATGGACCAATGTCATCCTGTCTAAATACATTTGACAGTCCATTATGGAGTTAGGAATGGGGGGTGGTGTCCTTAAAGGGTTAGTTCACCCAAAAATGAAAATTAAGTCATTAATTACTCACCCCCATCCTGTACCAACCCCGTAAGACCTTCGTTCGTCTTCGGAACACAAATGAAGATATTTTTGATTAAATTTGAGAGCTGTATAACTACCACATTGGCTCCTAAGGGACTGCCTCTTGACGGCCCAGAAAGTCAATGAAGAAAATGTTTAAATATCCCAAGTGACTACCGTGGCTCAACTATATGTTTATCAAGCGACGCGAATACTTTTTGTGCGAAAAAACAAACAAAAATAACGAGTTTATTCGACTATTTCTTTTCTTCCTTGTAGGCCAGAAACGAGACTTCCTTAGATTAGTTTGTTTGTTTTTTCTCACAAAAAGTATTTGCGTCGCTTGATAAAAATATCATCAAAAATATCTTCATTTGTGTTCCGAAGACGAACGAAGGTCTTATGGGGCTGGTACAGCATGGGGGTGAGTAATTAATGACTTAATTTTCATTTTTGGGTGAACTAACCCTTTAAGCTATTTTTCAACTCTTATGACATTACAGTTAAGCCAAGCTTTTTAAAACGTACCTGCATTGGCCTTGAGGTCCTCTGGGGTGACCATGACGACAAAACGTATAGCCCGTTCATTCCGAAACATTTCATAAGCCCAGCGACGGATGGAGCGCATGCACTTCACAGCGGCAATGCCATTGTTGGCAATGAGGACCTGAAGCAACAAAATATGATATTCAGCGGCTTTCGTTTGACCAGGGTTAGGTAACTAAAACTAAAACCATGAACAACATTGCTATTAAAGAATAACCGTAACTGAACATTAACACTTTAAAATGTGGTTCAATTTAAAGTCTCCTTGTAGTTAAAATCTAGCTTTTAGTGTTGTTTACATGTCTGTGTGCTGTTTTCAATATGACAAACCATGTACAAATGGATGAGTGAGTGAGTGAGTGAGCTGCCTGTGACAAGATGGCCGCCAGGTGCAGACGTCGACCTCCATTGGCCAGCAGCGTGGACGACATATCTAGCCTTAATATAGATATCTATGGTCAACACGTGGATCTCTGAGCTGGTGTGAGTGAGTGGAGGTGGGGCTAATTAGCATAGTAGTAGAACCGTGTATGCTAAGTGAGGGAAGGGTGTTACATTCAAGCATTTTTAAAGCATGAAGAATTTGTTTTCAAGAAAAAAATGTTTAAATGTCATTTTGGTGATCAAAGATGAGTTTTAAGGGATACAATTACTGGCTAGAGGGGGACTTTAGCTACATTAGTTAACATGACCCAATAACAAAAATTCTACTAATCTTACTTTCAACATTTTTTAATACATTATTAAAATCAAAAGTTGCATCCATTCATATTTTTAAATGGACCTCAGCTAAAATGAACTAACATTGAATAGTTGTATTTTTTTATAAACTAATTTTTAACAAAACTAAGAAGTTCTGTTGTAAATTCAACGCTCATAGTTTCTAATGGCGCTTATCCACTAAACAGTACCAGCTCGACTCGACTCGGCTCGGCTCTCCTTTGTTTGGTTATCCACTGTGTAAAAGTTGTACCTGTACCTGCTTTCGGGTACTTTTTTTAGTATCACCTCTGGCGAGGTTATCAGACTTATAAGTCGACTGCTGATTGGTCGGAGAGAATCGCCACCATTCACTGCGTCATCATTGCATGCGCCAGATGGAGTATCCAGAATATCCCCATTATTTTTAAATAGTTTGGCCAGAGATAGTTTCTAAACTTACTGCTATTATTATTATGGCAACTCGGAAGAACCGGAAAGGTGTCGCTATGACGACTGGGTACTATTTGTGGCGGTACTCTCTGCAATGGAAAACGGAGCGAAAGCGAGCTGAGCCGAGCTGGTACTGGTAATGGAAAAGCGCCATTAGTTAATGTTAGTTAATGTACGAACTAACATTAACTAACGGGAACTTGTAAAGTGTTACCGAAAACGTATCGACAGAAAGCCTTAGTGCTCAATTCCATTTTTTTTTTTTTTGGTTGTTTTTTGGCAATATCATATTCGAGTATAAACAGGCCACAGTCCTAAACTGCTCCGCATGCACAAAAGAACAATAACAAAGATGGCGCAAAGCACAGAATTATACAGAAATAAACACAAAGATTACTGAAGTCAGTCATGGAAACGTAACGTCATAAGGATGCAGACAATGACGAGAAAGAAAGCTGTAATATTTACTCTAATATTTATGATTATAACAGCTCATAGTCCCTCAAGTGACTAACTTCACTACCGTCTTACAAATTCACTGAGTGCCCAAAGAACTACCAGTATGTACAAGCTTTCGAGTGACTCCCATCTACACAGAATTGTGATGAATGTTGATCCAGAGTGACGTAAATGTCAAATGAAGTCTGATATGACTTTTCAGACTGAGGTCTCATTGCAAGACCTGTATCTGATTTTGGACCACATTTGGAAGATCATTCAACATATGGTTTGTGCTGTTCTGTTATGAAAATATCTGGATCACAAATGAACAAAAAATCGGATTTGGGCCACGTTTGCCTGCAGTCTGAAAGAAGCCTCCTTTTAATATAATAATAATGATGATAATTAAAATGACAAAAAAGCATAACAAAATTACTTAAAAATTCAACTTGAACTAAACTTGAACTTTAGACTAACTAAAATGAATACAGAAAATATAAATTCTAAACACTAATAAAAAATATAATCTTAATGGCACCAAAATAACAGTGGGCCACGCTTATACAGCAGCATAGCAGAGAGCAGTCATGGATCTTACCTTCTCAATGACTTTGTTTCCACCAAAGCGGGTGACAAACTCAGCAGGAGAAGCGACAGTAAAGTCTCTCTGCAGGTCCAGGCGTCTACGGTCCCTGCCCTGCTTCACAAGGTGAAGTCCTGACATGCTCGGCCTTGAGAAACAAACACAACAGCATCATAATTCACAATGTGGGCTATGAATACACTGAATACATCAAGATTAACACTACGGATATTAAAGGATTAGTTCACTTTTGACAAAACTTTTGCTGATAATTTACTCACCCCCATGTCATCCAAGATGTCCATGTCTTTCTTTCCTCAGTCGAAAAGAAATTAAGGTTTTTGATGAAAACATTCCAGGATTTTTCTCCATATAATGGACTTACATGGGAACCAGACGGTCCAAGGTCCAAACGACAGTTAATAACAGTTTCAGATGCAGCTTCAAATGTCTTTAAACGACACCAGACGATGAATAAGGGTCTTATCATGCGAAACAATCGGTTATTTCAAAACTTTATTCCAAAAATTTAACTTTTCTAAGGACAAATGCTAGCCTTGCTCTATTCTGTGAAGCGCGTTTGCAACGTCACGTAATACGTAATTACGTTTAATTACGGTCATGGGCGACGTAGCCGGAAGTACAGAATCAAAATCGTCCGACATCGTTGTTTTACGTTTTAATTCGTTTTTTGTAAACGGCGTTTGAGTTAGTTTGCATGTTCAACCTATGCGTTCAACTTGTAAACACTCTGACTCTGTACTTCTGGCTACGTCGCCCGTGACCTTTTGAACGTAATTACGCATTACGTGACGTTACAAACGCGCCTCACAAAATAGAGCAAGGCTAGCATTTGTCCTTAGAAAAGTAACATTTTTGGAATAAGCTTTGAAATAACCGATCGTTTCGCATCATAAGACCCTTATTCATCGTCTGGTGTCGTTTAAAGACATTTGAAACTGCATCTGAAACTGTTATTAACTGTCGTTTGGACGTCGGACCGTCTGGTTCCCATGTAAGTCCATGATGGAATGTTTTCATCAAAAACCTTAATTTCTTTTCGACTGAGGAAAGAAAGACATGGACATCTTGGATGACATGGGGGTGAGTAAATTATCAGCAAAAGTTTTTTCAAAAGTGAACTACTCCTTTAACACACTTGGAAATGATACCACTGACTATACTGAATCTTTTCAGTTAATTAAATAAATATGGAGCAACACACAAGCAGGAGGAAAAAAAGTGATGACATAACAATAATAATTGATGAAACTAGCCCAACATGGCCATGATTTAACAAAAATAAAGAAACATTAATTATGGGAACAAATTCTTAATTTGTCATGTGAGGGGCAGTGTACAAAAATGTTGATTTGGTAGAAAAACTGCCACATTCCAAAAATATGAAAACTATGACAATAATTTTGATAATTTTGTATATGATGAATGATGGATGGCTTCAGGGGTACTGAAGGGAAATAAAGAACTTCTACATTACAAAAAACATTTAGCTATGTTTAGAATGCAGTATTAACACACTTATATAGCAACAGTATATACCGTACATCAGCATTTCTCAGCTGGTCAGTTGCAAGACCATTTTGAGTGGGTCGCAGAGTGTATAGTTTATATACGTATATGTATATATATATATATATATATATATATATATATATATATTATTTCTTTTTTTCCTAAATGTCTTTTCTGATGCAAGACTTTTATTTTGAAAGACATGCATGAAAGCTGTTGACTCTTCAGTCAGACATCATGAAACTGTTTTAGCCTGTTCGATCACCTCAGATATGAAAAAGACTGTGGGAAATGCATTTTCCACAAACTGTGGAAAATTAGAAGTGTACAGGGTGGGAAGAGGGGAGACAACAACCAATAATACACAGACCAACAACAAACATTATATACTAAGGCTGCTCGATTATGGCAAAAAAACACAATCTCGATAATTTTTGTCAATACTGAAATCACAATTAGCCTGTTTAACACAATTATTGGTGGGTGATATGATCAAAGTCTTATTTCATTCATAACATTAGTCATTTTAAATGTCAGTGAAATTTCATAATTATCGATACTCCAGCAAAAACTACAGTAAAACTAAGTTAATTAAAAATAGTTAAAAAAACACAACAGTGAACAGTCAATAAGAACAAAGCAACTAATTACAAACAATAGAACAAAATCAATAGAACAACAATACAAATTAAATAAACCGTGCTTTAGGTTTTTCAGGAAGATGTGGTAAACAGTGGTATTCAGATTAGTAATAGCCTAAACAGAAATTAAAGCCACAATATGTATTTTTTCTGCTTTAAAAATAGCAAAAATAACTGTATCTATGTTATATATTTATATTAGATGTGTACTTACATTATCCCAACAGTTTCCACCAACTTTCAAATACGAAGAAATTTATAGTTTAATTCGAAGACACAGGACGTTTCTTTATTTCCGTTTCGTCGCCCGTCTATGGCGTCATATAACCTTTGACTCCTCTCTTTTCTCTCAGTTCCTTGCGGAACCCGGCGAAACCGCCAAACACAAAGGGGAACACTGGACTACCGCCAATAAAGCAAAGAAAATGACGAAGAAAAAAAAGTAGTACGTATTTTTATGTGTGTAAATCACGTGCCCGCTCACGAGCGCTCACTCTTAACAGACACACTGTCCCCGGTGCTGCTCGCGCATAAAGCGCTCCCCGTTCACAGTAACCGCGTCGTATCATTCAAAACAGCCAACTGTTGCTGTTAGCGAGCCGCGCACATTGAATACTCATATGAGTCAGGCTGCGAATGTACGTGCCCGCTTTAGCGCGCTCATGCTTACTAAACGCCTCACCTCCGGCGCCGCACACTCACTACATTCCCTTTAGCCTTTAGCACATAGTGGACGCATAACGCAAACCCAGTCAAACGTTTGACTGCAGTATCTTATGTGCTTTATAATCCGGTGCGCTCTATATATGAAAAAATGTTCTAAAATAGGTCATTCATTGAAGGAGCGTGATATAAATATTTATATTCGTCTGTATTAGCCTATAGTTATGGACCACGATTATGCTTTGCCTGCACGTTCTGCTGCTACAGCCAGCTCAGTAAAGCTCAAACGTACGGGTGAAAAATATGACCCGAGAAGGGTTTGGGACAGGAGAAGCATGACACAGGTAAACATTGGGGTTGCATTTAAAGCTTCTCGACAAGCTAAATCTACAGAGAGATGCCGTATATCCATATATTTTGTAAAACGATGATGTCATGTCATGAGCTGAGCTGGTTGTCATTGACAGCGACAACAACTCCCATGAGCCCACGCTCTTTCCCGACGTCATCAAAGTACGTCTTTTGTTATTATTTTAAATAAGTGACCCCTGGTGGCCAAAAATCGCATACTGTACGTTTAAATAAAGTAATCAAATATAAAATAACTCTTTTGTATCCACAAGTTTCCTACGCCCCATGAGGCCTTGCATCAAAAGTGGGCGCGTCTTCCAGTTCGAAGTAAACAAAGCGCGAATTGACATGCTTGACACTCTTTCATTCAACAGTTGACAGTCATTCAAGTTATAGCGATCCAAACCAGCTAACGATGTGGGAACACAACCTCAACGAAATTAAAAAGGGTGAAATAACAGTACCTTTACCGTCCACAGTAGTTGATTGGGAGTATTATAATAACATTATTAATAATCAATACTCATCAAGGCATGGTGACAGACAGTTGTGTGAGCCGACAAACAATTAAAATAAAAAATACACACTTAGTCATTGTGCTTTGGAGTTTATTCAAAATTATAAATGAATGTGCTACCTGAATACATTACACATTTGGTATTCTGTCAACACAGGCTTTGATCCTGAGTTTAGGTGTAACATCATAGCAAACAGCTAAACACATGCTGATAGAGAATATTAAGAATTTAAACAAATGTACACAGGAAGATTCGTCGTCTTTTGGGAGGTGATGGAAACTAAAGTCGTTGGCAGGAACACTCTGATTTCGTTTTCGGCTTATGTTCAAAACCTCTATCTTCAAAACGATCACGTTTAAGCCACTGAATTAGTCCAGTTATACATACAACCGCGAACAGCACATGTTGTCCCTGAGCTCCGTAACGGCATCTCTCATAAAGATTTGCGTCTTTAAATAGTAAAATAATTCTCCGAAAAACAGCTAGCCTCTTCGCTAACTAACACACAAAATACCATTGGAATGCTACTTCCGCCGCCTTATCGGAAGTTTCACCCACTTTATTTTTTACAGGAGCGCCCCTTGGAAACTTGTGGATACATTAAATATAAACTATCCCTTATCAAATGGCAGTTGATTCATTCAAGAGCAGCGAGTGATTTTATATTTGTCTTTTGTTGTTTGATTAACAATGACTGCAGCAGATTTATTAGTCTGCTGAAGAGCTGCACACATCCAATATAGTGTTACATGCATGTATGCATTTTCTTTCACAACGGTTTACATTCCCTTAAAACATAATTGACTGTGTTAACGAAGATTCTTACCAAAATGGCATTTCCACATATTTGTGTATAGGCTATTTGACCATGTATCTGAAGCACACCGTATACTTAGCTTATGCATGTTCCCTTCAGTCACAAAGCGCGCACAGAAAGCCATGTAGAGAACAGAATCTCTTTCGCGAATTTTGATGTTTTATATCACACACTCCCCCAGTTTATCAACAGTAGCCTGCATTTTAAAACACTCACATACGTATTTGGCTGACTTGGATGTCAAGTTTATGGAGGAACGAAAGTGCACTGCCATGAAGGAAAGGAATGTGCGCTGGACGGAATATGGCAGCGGCATACTAATCGTTTTACATTAATTATCTTATTTTTGAAAAAATCAATTATGATTAAATGCACAGCCCTATTATATAAAACAAATTAAATATTAAAATATGAGAGAAAAAAAAAATCGAACAACAAACTCACAAACATCTAATCATTACAGAATACAAGCAAGAACAAATCAAACACATTCTGATCAATTATTCTTAAAAATATCAACAAATCAGCATTATAAGTTGTTGCTGTTAATAGTTATTGGTCTCTATGAAAAATAAAGAAGGACTATAATAATATTTTCTTTATGTTTACGAGCACTATAATCTCTGAACAAATGAAACACATCAGTTTAACAAAAAGAATAAAGGCATAGTTACTTTTTTGTCCATTCTTCTTTGAATTTTCGGTCTACATCATCGTCTCTGTGTATCAGAATGATTGATCATGTCATTGCACACATATATTTAATTTGTAGAAGACATGATGAAATATGTGTGCATTCACGGTGCCGTTTCATATTTGCAGCAGGTGAGTATGTGAAATATGTACATAAAAACTTCAAACACTCTTGCTCCGGTGCAGATATAAACTGATATCAGGAAAAGAGGCAAAGAATCTTTTTTTTATTTGTGTTTTTTTATAAATCAAATGTAAAATTCATCCCCCAGTTATTCCTACACTTAATGTTAAACATTTTCCTGTGAAATAAACCAAATACAATTTTATTTTGTATTTTTGCATTATCAAATGTAATTAATGTTGTTAAAGCAAAGTACAAATCTAATCAAGTAACTGTTTTACTGTAAATTTTTACACTTATTCCAAAATAATAACTGAAGGAAGTAACAATTTAAAGGTGCTCTAAGCGATGTCACGTGTTTGTCTTTGTCACATACAGCAAACATCTCCTCACTATCCACTAGCTGCCTGTCCCCTGAACACACAATAAAAAACGCGTTTTCTGTAAACACCCCAGGCTCCACAAACGGCAACAAAAACAAACTGGGGCAACCCACAATACGAAACATAAACAGTGCTCCACCCAATAGAGGGAATGCATTGACGCCGCTTTCCCGCCAGAACAACCCCCCTCAGCCTGACTGAATGGCAAAAGATCTGCTGCGTGACTGGATTTAATAGAGGAAAATGCGAAAATGCGACTAAAACGAACAATTTTATTAATTTAAACTAAACGTTGGACTCAATATAGTGTTCCTTAAAACTTACTAATAGGGTTGGGTATCGAGAATTGAGTATCGATTGGAACCGAGACTAACTTTTCGTTTTTCCCGGAATCGTTCAAAAGTTAAAATTTCGATTCCTAGTTTCGATATTCACAGTCCGCCGAGCGGAAGAAGAAACGCTGAACAACACCAACGAAGAAGCGTCTACCGGAAGTGTTGGCATAACCGCGCGAGTCGAACATGAGTACCTTACATCGGCGATCCAAAGTTTGGCTTCACTTTTCTAAAAATAACGAAATCTCAGCAAAATACAAAATTTCTGACAAAAGGAGTATTTTTACAGAAGGAGTATTTCCTTCAGAAAGGCTGTTGGTTAGCAAGGTTAGCTACATTTTTTTGACCCTGCCTCTTAAAAGAATCGAAATCGAGAATCGTTAGGAACCGGAATCGAAACAAGGAATCGGAATCGGAATCAGAATCGTTCAAATTCAAACGATACCCAACCCTACTTACTAAATATCCAGTGATCCATGGATATTGACATGCAGCCATGAATCGTGTTGCCTGACATTTATGTAAACTTGCCTGATTTCGACAACGGGGAAATAAAAGCAATATAGACCTAAAGATGAATCAAATTTGCCTGTGAACGCTTTATATAAATACAATATAGGTATATCAGTGTTATATAGCCTATGTATCATCATGTCGTCCACGTCCAGCCCTAAAACGTTATAGTTTTTTTGTTTGTTTTTTTCGGTCAGTGTTTATTAAAAACATCCAATGATGCAGAATATGCAATGATAAATATTTAATTGATGAGTTGTTAATATATATAACAATACAAAATATATGGGTATGGTTTTACACCTAAATTCAGCATATTGACAAAATGATAACTGCAAATCCACCTTTGCTGACTGGAGTCCAGTTGTTTCTGTGAATTGCATCGATCAATTTGCTCCTCTTTCTATAGCAGTCTGTAAAAATATACCTCTGATTTTTTGTCAAATCTAGTCAATCACAAAGCTCTTTCCCACTTTATATGTGTTGTGTTTGTTTTTCGCGATGAAAACAAATACAGCCGCTCAGTCTTTTTGCCACTCATTGTGAGTAACTGCAGGCACTTTGGCCGACGGTGACGTCACGCGCATTCCCTCTATAACCAACAATATTATATTAGGATATTTTTTTTTAAATAAAAAAATAAAACTAAAACCCAAGATTGGTCAGGACTTGTAGGCTATTTGGTAGCCTTTCACTGTCTTATTTGTCACAGTCACTCACTATCGGATTTATCCGATGTCTTACTAAAATACTGTGAATTATCATAATGTGTGTAAAATACAGAGTTTTTATTTACACACAAATAAATAAAAGCTAATCAAATTTTCTCTGGAAAACAGTTTGTTCATGTCTTTGGAGTCCTGGAGCACAGGAATAAGCATTATAACTTGTACAGAACCAAAACTATTTTCATTTTTCCAAAAGAAGTCCAGGCGTTTTGGGCCTCATGAAATTCACTGGTGCCAAGCCTCAAAACAGTTCCTATCAGCAATCACACAGAGGGCCACATCACAGGCTTTGCATTTCTATTTTATTTATTCTTTTATTTATTATATTCTTTTTACACTTTTGCACTACATTTATACTACTATAATACTTTTTTACAGTAAAAAAATAAATGGCACTTCAGCTGGGTCTATCCTGGTAATCCTGTCAAAAAGCTCTGTTCTCCTGAAAATCCATCATCCTGCATGCCATCAAAAAAGGCCAGCGCTCAATTTACATCCATTTTTCTCAGTGTTTCTCAGTGAAATGCGGGTCTCTCTCTCTCCACTATATCAGAGCTTGGTTCATGCGTAATGACGCACACCAATGTTGACGACGGATCAGCCTGTAATTGGTCAACAACCATCAGATATCCAAAATGGCAGCTAGCATCGAGCTAGCGGCAAAAATGACGGAAAATTTATAAATTATGGACATCAAGTGGACCAAACTTGGATTTAAGTATTTGGATTTATTGCTGAAAAACTCGAAATGATGCACAAGTTCCAGGCTGGATAGAAAACCTTCTGTAAAGGTTAGAAAGACACCCCCGTGATGGCTAGCTCGTTAGCTTTCTGCTGGAAAAAACGGTAAGAAAATCGATAAATCTGTCATCGAATAACATAAATATTTATCAGAGGTTCCATGTGGCACCGTCGGTCTCTGGGGGTTAAGGGGGAAGGACTGGAACGTCTCTAACCATGTCGGTAACCAAAGAGTTGATGGACTCCACTGACTTCCATAGTATTTTTTTTCCTTACTATGGAGGCCAATGGAGCCCATCGACTGTCTGGTTTCCGAAATTCTTCAAAACATCTTCCTTTGTGTTCAGCAGAAGAAAGAAATGTATACAGGTTTGAAACAACTTAAATGAGAGTATATGATGACAGGATTTTTTTTTTTTTTTAAGTGAACTATATCTTTAATTTGCACATGCCCACCACAGCACCTCCCCTTGACCAATAGCAGTGTGATTTGATGAGGAGGGGCGTATTAACACACTCAGGCACTTTCAGCAGCACCACCACCCATGTCCGATAACACTTCTCTGAACACTGTGCCATGACGTATTATAGTCGTAATTTAATCACCAGTAGATAAAATCAGCAAACACAAAAATACACTATGAGGAGCAGTATGAGTTTATTATTTCACTAAATAAATGATGTTTGTTCACAAAGGTGCATACAAACAGCAGATTTGCCAGAAGTGTCTGCAAGTGGTTCAGTGTCAAAGGTAGCAACATGTTCCCCAAACCAGTGTTTCCCATCCCAACACTGTTCCTGGCGGCACACCAACACTGCGCGTATTCTTTGTCTCCCTTATCAAACACACCTGATTCAACTCATCAGCTCATTATCAGATGGGTTAAAGGGTTAGTTCACCTAAAAATGAAAATTCTGTTAGTATTTACTCACCCTCATGTTGTTCCAACCCCGTAAGACCTTCATTCATCTTCGGAACACAAATTAAGATATTTAAGATATTAAGATCGCTCCTGCATACTAGTCCATATGCTTCTTAAGGGAATGACTCTTGCTGGCATCGACAAGTCATTAAAGACATCGTTAAAATAGTCCAAGTGACTACAGTGGCTCAATTTTAACTTTATCAAACGACGAGAATACTTTTTGTGCGCAAAAACAAACAAAAATAACGACTTTATTTCAACTATTCACTTCCTTCTCCATGGGCCTGTAGTCAGTTAACGTAGTGTGATTGCGTAAAGCAACGTCGCACGTAGGCTCACTATTGGCCGACGCTGGTCATGTGTGTGATGCGTGTGACGTACAATAACAGAAGCTTACGCTATTAAACTAGTAACCTGACTCGCGCAGAGGGAGAAATAAACTAATAGTTGAAAAAAGTCGTTATTTTTGTTGTTTTTTTGCGCACAAAAGTGTTCTCGTCGTTTGATAAACTTAAGATTGAGCCCCTGTAGTCACTTGGACTATTTTAACGATGTCTTCAATGACTTTTCGATGCCAGCAAGTCATTCCCTCAAGAAGCCTATGGACTAGTATGCAGGAGTGATCTTAAAATCTTAAATATCTTAATTTGTGTTCCGAAGATGAACGAAGGTCTTACGGGGTTGGAACAACATGAGGGTGAGTAAATACTGACAGAATTTTTTATTTTTGGGTGAACTAACCCTTTAATGAGCTGATGAGTTGAATCAGGTGTGTTTAAGAATACGCGCAGTGTTGGTGTGCTGCCAGGAACAGGGTTGGGAAACACTGCCCCAAACTAAAGCGGGCAGTAGACAAGTTAAATTATTTTTCATAGCAGCAATAAAACACAAATAGAATAATAATAATAATAGAAAGTGACTTTCGACCTAAGTGGCAAAGACCCATGGCTTTGTGGTTTAATGGGCAGTTTTATATCAATCAAATGTCTCTGATAATCTATCGACAAACCTATACATTGATGTGAGGCAGTAATAATTTAATGTGCAGTCACGTAACAATCAACTTTTAGTAAATAAATTATTGTAATGCATGGCAACGATTTCCTTTACACAACATGGCAGCTTGTAAGGCTATATTCATGTTAAAAATAATGAATTATATTTATATAAAGTTGTTTGGATGAAAACAATTTCAAAACAACTACACACAACAAAAAATGATTTTTGTATACCACATATACCACAAGCTTTTAGAACAGTTTGTAACTTTTAACATTACAATTTAACCATTTAATTTAAAAGTATGACAACTACTAAATAAACAGCTGTGGAACATCCTGCAAAAGTCATGTTTGAACAGGTTCTAATCGATTTTTTTTCATCTATGTTCTCCAGGTCTGATTCAGGCTCAAACTGATAAAGCCTAGTTCACACTACGTGATTTTAAGCCCGATTTAAGCCCGATTTGCAAATCGTTGAGTCGCCGACAAGTCAGGGTGTTATCGCGTGCAAATCGCGGGCGATTAGCGGACGATTAACGCTCGCCAATCCATTAGTGTGAAAGAGCCAACAACGCACCAAAGACAGCTCGCAGACACCTCGCAGACAGGTCACCGAGCTCAGAAAAATATCTAGCATGCTAGATATCTCGAGCAGTCGCGCGACTCAATCTCAGTGATGTCATGAGTACAGCCAATCATAGCAACGCATGGGTTGAGGACACCAGGTAAATCTTACTTTTTCTTTTCTTTTTTGCATTTTTTTTTTCTCAGAGCAGATCATCGAGCAAACAGTGTGCAGCACTAGTTTCTGTCTGACGTCCATATTCGCGTGTTGTGTTCTTCTCTGCAGTTTCGCGTCATTTCTGGTTCGTTTTATTGCGTGGTTTTTCGTGACAAAACATGGTTTCTAGACCAGATAGAATCGTGTTGTTGTCAACTCGTTATTTGTTTGATTATTTTCAGGATTTAGACCGTACTATAGTACTGAAACAGCTCTCATTGAGTCACAAATGATATGCTCTTATCATCCGATCGTGGTTGTATCTCTATGTAGTGCGTTGTTAACTCGTGTAGTGAGTTACCTCCTGTTGTGGATCAATCACGTTGTGTTGTGTGGTGTGAACAGCTAAACAACTTGAACACTCATGATTTCACTGAGAGCAAGTCATGTAGTGTAAAACTGCACAGTTCAGCCCGACATTTTAAAATCATGTAGTGTGAACTAGGCTTAAGGTAACATGTTTGACATTTTTACAATATCTTTCAGGGCAACGTGCGATAAGCTGCTGTCCAATCACAACACAGGTGTGATTATAATAATTATCATCCCATTAAACACAGGTGTGATTATAATAATTATCAGCCCGTTTTTTTGGACCGTAAAAACAGCGGTATGCGGATAAGTAAATTGAGTTTTTTACACTCGAAACACGAACACATGTTATATTGCACACTGTAAACACAATCAAAGCTTCCAAAACACATGAAGAACGGAACCTTTAAAATACTAAAATAACTAAAATCTCTCTCAAAAATCACACACCAAAATTAGGATTTTATGTCAAATATGATTAGATTACACTGAAAATATATTTCAATTAATTAAATTAAAACATTAGTATTATTATTAGCCATTAAAATGACCTCATAAAACGTAAAAAAGAAAAATTACATAAAAGAATTGTTTTGCCAAGAATGCCAACAGTCCATTAAACTACCACTACTGCAGTGCAGAATGCATAAAACAGTATTCCTGAAGCATCACACACACACACACACACAACACCGCCCATAATGACATGTCTGTGAGAGACCCGAGTGGGCATAGAGATGCAAAACACTGCCACGCCTGGCACTGCAACCGAAGTTAACCAAACACAGAGAGGCGCTTGTGCACATTTTCACACAGCAAAGAGATGAACCCAAATGAACCTTGATGGACATAGTACTCAAGCCACCACTTTGCACAACGCCTCCGTCACACATAAGCTAACAAATGTAATCACTTATTGAGACAACCAGTACTAGTCTTATCAGATCTCAAGCACCAGATACAGAAAGCGTGATACAGACATGGTGAAAGTGGACATCCATGTCACAATAACTGCAAACGAAGAGCACAAGGCATCTCTGACCTTATATTGAGCAAGGCCCCGTCCAGGCTGTCAAAGCCCATCTCATAAGTGCTGTCTGAGCTGACGGAGGAGGGGGAAAGGGAGCGTGGATTGTCCTCCATCTGCAGGTCCAGCTTCCCTGCGGTCTCATCCTCGGAGTTATCCTCGGACACAGAGCCCACAATGAAGTGAGTGTGCAGTGCAGCCACGGCTGGAAGCTTCTTCTCGGTGGAGTCCTGCTCTGCCATGGGTAGGCCACGCTGACAGGCTGCAAGCACTATGGGAGGGAGAAAAAGATCCATTTGTTAGCATTCAAGTCTTTAAAACAACGCAAATGTTACTACTGATTTCTTAAATAAACATATTTTTTTCCAATGAACATATGACAAAAAACAAGGATAATGTGATGCAAATGTGTATCTTGCATAGTCACAATGTAAAAAAAAAAGAAAGAAAAAAGCAACAATCAGTATTTGGACTAACTCTTTACAAAGTAATTAAGTACTGTAATTAAAAAACTCAAGTAAGGGATTACTCTTATATTACACTTAATTAAATTAGTTATTTCTGATGTAATTGCATTACATACTTAAGAACAATTCTATAAACAATATTGGATTTAAAATCTTATGTTAAAGTGTATGTATTTTTTTTTTAATAATATTCTCCATTTAAATACTTTGGTGAGTTCAAAAATAGTTCATGGAATTTTATATTATTTAATTGAAAGAGCATTTTCATGTCTATTCTTGCATTGGTTGATATGGGATTTAGAAAATAATTAGCAATAAGTTATTCAATACTTTTTTAGAGAGAGTAATTAGTACTGTAATCACTGTTGAATATGCTATTAATATCTAGCTAGTAATGAGGCTAATTACTGGTAGCAACACATTTTTTTCTTACATATTTTGACATACAGCTTACTGAAACAGATTATCAAAAAAAAGAAAGAAAAAAAGTAGGGACTCTGGACTTAGTTTGGGGCGAGGACTCCATCAATTGTAAGAAAAGCCGATGTTTTTTTTTTTTTTAAAAAAACTAAATGATTGGAGAAGTCAATTTTTCACCTGATTTTTTCATTTTAAAAAATTACAAGCGCAAAAATGTTCTTACCTTAAACAATACAGTGCATAATACAATGCATTTCGAAAATAGATTTTCAGATTCAGATTTCCAATTCATATCAAGTTTAATAAAAGCAAACTCACTATGACAGATCAGGTCTTACTGAATGTACTGGTATCACATGGTAATATGGTATTTTTATATGTATCGGAAATGAATGATTACAATATTCATTATTTTTTGATTATCATTTTTGGTCATTGAAGTGGCATTGTGAGTTATTAAATACAAGATATGACTGACAAATAGGTGACCATGTATTCTCTTGATTCAACAAGGAACATTCAAGAAATGCATGTTGGAACTTGCTTTTACATTCATGAAATATGTGCAACAGTCACTTTCCAAGTCATGCTTTACTAGAAAAGAAACAAGTGCAGCAGTAATATAAGACAGTCCTATAAATAATACCATGGTACTAGACCATTGTAATTGAAGTCGCATGTGTACTATTATAGTATTTATTATTAGTTTGAATTAACTTATTTTTATATTTTATTTGTTTCAGTTTTTGTAAGTATGTTAAGAGCTTTTGTCATTTTTTTATATTTCTGTAAGACTTTACAATAAGGTCATAATAGTTAACATTAGCTAATCTGCTAATGCATTAACAAACATTAACAATCAGAAATACATTTCTTACAGTGTTTAAGTCTTTGTTAACATTAGATAATATAATACAACTGTTTATTGTTCGTTCATAAGCTCAGGTCCATTAAATAATCTTAACAGATAACTTTTCATTTTAATCATGTATTAGTAGATGTCAGACTAATAAATGCTTCTTTTATAAGCATTTTTTTTTTAAACCCTGGGAACTTTATCTCAGCTTTTCGCCAAGACGACATTTTTAAGTTGTCCATTTAATATTTATATTTTACTTTATCTCAATTAATGTAAATTTTAATAGTTTTACTTAACAACATTGACACTACAAATATCATGACTAGTACTACACAGCATCACAATATTTACATAGAAGGTTGTAAAATAGTACAGGTAAAATGATGTACTTCCTCCAAGTAGTATGTATGATGTACTTCCTCCAAATAATGATATGTTTGGTACTTATTTGTAAGTGATGCTCTGTGGACATAGTATCATATTGTTGTTTTAGGTCTCGTACTATGTCATTAGAAATAACATGGCAACCAAAGCACCATGGTGTTATCGTCGGCTCCCTAAATTTCACAAGTACTGTAACAGTAGCGTTATTGTGCGTTACCCATTTTACGTTTGACTCCATGAGAACCTGTCTGATTACTGTACGTTAGCTTGTTTTAACTTAACTGCAGGACAGACATGTGAAAAGAAATATTACCTCATCCAGCCTGATGAACCTGACGAACGAGTCTCAGAGCATCGCGGACCCTAAACCATGTCTAACACTCCCTTTTAACTATCTAACACTTCGTTACATTTAGAGCTCATTTGCACTCGTGGCCCATAACCAGTTGCCTTTAATCAGTATGATAGTCATAATATTGCCATCCTTCAAAAATCTGAATTGCCTGTCTCAACTTAAGTTATATACTGATGCAGTATCTGTTGAACCTAGCACAGATGCTAAATCAGCATGCCATCACAAACACTCCTGCCTTCTGATCTGCGTAGGTTCGCCAGCCAAAGTCGCTGTTGATTTTTTATAAATCCATCTAGTATGAGCAGTGTCATGTACAGCACTAGTTACCAGGCACTCGCTCCCAGTAATAAGCTTAGCCTTATGTACTCACCGTGAGACAAGAGTCTGCAAGCAATTCTGGTGCGTGTAAACGGACGTTAGAATATCGATTGAATGAATTCCCTCCTCTTAATGGAAGGCCATCTCCTCTCTGGTGATGGCTAATAGGCTATATAGCAGCATAATGGTACAGGCTGTGTAGTTCCAGCCTCTTTGACAGCAGCATCACGGTGGTGTGATGCGAGGGGGGGTTACTTCTGGACGTCGTCCTTTGACCTCACCGATGCAACCACTCACGCTGCATCAGTGGACCAATCGTATTGCGCGCCTTGTTCGGGGCGGGTTTACGCATGCAAATAATTGGGACGCTTCGTTAGACAGACACGTGTTTTGTGTCTGTTGACTGTTCTTAGAGATACTTTTGTTGCTTCAATTAAAACAGCAAATAAAAACGTGGATGTAGAGCGTTAATGTATTTGGCTTTAGACATCAATGTCTGAATGTCTGAAAAATGAAGAAAAAACATATTTATGGCTAAAGCATTTTTAAAATTATTATTTACACGTTTTATTATTATTATTATTATTATAATTAGGCTTACGAATACTCGTGATGACATTTTCCCTAAAATGCCTAGTTAGAATAGTTTTGAGAGTGTGAAAGTAAAAGAAGCTGTTAAAGTGAACTTGTGAGAAGATTTTGCTTGTTTGGGTGTGAGAGTTTACTTGCTGTGTTGAGTGTAACTAATTACTAAGTAATTAGTTACTGTAATTTGATTACTTTTCCCTTGAAAATGTAAAGTAAGGGATTAGCTACTCTTCATTTATCTGTAATTTAATTACAGTTACTTCTGATGCAATTGAGGTAAATACTGAGATCAATCCGATCTCACAGCGATTTGTATGCATTTTATGAGGTGTCTAAATTGTCCGACCGCACTCGTACAAATTCGTATGAATTATTAAAAAATATGTATGAAAAAAGTGTGAAATGTCATGAGATCAGACACAAAACAATAGTGGGTTTAACATCAAAATGTATTGTCTGATTTTAAAAAGTTTATTTTTTTATAATGTAACCTTCTCCACCTTGGTCAGTTTAAGGATAATTCATGCAATTATAGTATTTATTTGAAAGAATTAAAACAGATTCAATTACTTTTTTTAGAGTAACTTACCCAACACTGTTTACTTGTTTGGTGTGATGACCAGTGCTTGAAGGGCCACTTATATATTTTACATACCCTTCTATATACCCTCACATCAGTGAGATGAGGGTAGCCTAGTGAATTAAAGGTGGGGTAAGCGATCTTTGAAAAACGCTGTTTGAAAGTTGGTCGAACCCACACAGCTACATGTAGCCAATCAGTAGGGTGCATATACGATTGTGGAGGAGAGAGAACTATCAAGAAGGAGATTTGAAGAAACGCTGCAGAAAGAGAGATGGCTGAGAGAGACATTACAAAACAGAAAAGCTCATATCACTGGAAAATTAAGGTTTTGATTAGGAGCTGTAGGGCCCACATTAAGAAAAGCTTTCCAGCGCTAGAGAGAACGCAGTATCGAAGGCCTGAAAACAGATGTGGAGGTTGCTTTGTTTCTGCAACATATGTGAGTAACTGGTTTTGAGTATCATTGTCTGGAGCTGCTGTACTGTTGGCAACTAACAACTTACGTATTGTGATGTATTATTTTTTTTATTTATTTTTTTCTTCCTTGTTGTTGTTCATTATCACTGTATTTTCCGTGAAGCACTGTTTTATTGCAGTTGCTACGATAAATATGGTGCGATCAAGTCCTTCTGGGGAAGTTCGTACGTACGAGGTGGGAAGTCGTGTTTACGACGGCAGTGCGTTCAAGTCACTTTCGTCGGAGGAAGATGGCGGAGTACTGTCTCTTAATTAATTACACAAAAATACTGTAAGGATCTTAAACTCTTGTTGTAGAAAATGAAGAAGAAATGTGCATTGGATGTACTTTCTTTTTTGTTTTTAATGAATTTATGAAGCCACTGCCAACTTTATTGTTACATGTTGCACTGTTATATTATGATGCCTTCATATTCTGTGCAGGCAATTCATTTAACTGCGATGTAAATAAGAAAACCTTGACAATATCACTGCATAATATTAAAGTTTTGTGGTATTCCGCCATGTTTCTCAGTGACACGCCCACAACTCAGAAAGATCCAGGCTTATAGAAAATCCTGAGCTCCCGTATTTACGACATTGTGGTGGCGTTCAAGTGCATTCAACTCGTAAATACGATCTATACGAGATGACTTGAACGCACCAATAGACATCCACTGTTGCATTGCGTGTTGACTGATGACTGCTAGAGAATGCAGTGTTTACTTTTAGTAGGGCTGTCAAAAGATTAATCGCGATTAATCGCATCCAAAATAAAAGTGTGTGTTTACATAATATATGTGGGTGCACTGTGAATAATTATTCTGTATATATATAAATACACACACATGCATGTATATTTAAGAAAAAAAATATTATTTAAATATAAAATATTGATATTTATATATAACATCAATTATATATAAATCTATATACAGTATATACATGAAAATATTTCTTAAATATATACAAGCATGTGTGTGTATTTATATTTATAAAATAATTATACACAGTGCACCCACATATATTATGTAAACACAAACTTTTATTTTGGATGCGATTAATCACGATTAATCATTTGACAGCCCTACTTTTTAGCACTCTTGTTAGTGCACTCGCCTTGTATGCTAGTAATTGCGGTTCAAGATTGAGACTCGGAGCACGGCGGTTAGGATTGGAGGGTGAGCTTTGGAGGTGGAGCAATGAAGAGAGGGAGGTGTTTGTTTGGGTTGTTTTCAAATATCAACAATGTTCAGCAACAACTTTGAGAACATACTGCACCTTTAAACATGCAACATGATACATGATAAATATAGTAAATGTAGCATACTACTGCTTAAAACTGCTTTGCTGGAACTGCCTGGTCCTGCTGATTTTCCTTATCTGTTAGGAAGACCAAGCCCTTCCTATTGGTGCATGCTACACAAATCCTAAGCCTTTTGTTCTATCCAGACTGGACTATTGTAATGCTCTTTTGGCAAGCCTTCCAGCATGCACTGTCAAACCTCTGCAACCGATCCAGACTTTGGGAGCAAGAGCCGAAGAAAGCGAATGTGCGCTGGTTGCCAATAGCTACTCACATCAAACTCAAGGCACTGATGATTGTCTACAGAACAACCACTGGCTCTGCACTCCTATTCCTAAACTCACTAGCTTGCATTCTGCAAGTGAATGACGCCTTGTTGTGGTATCCCAGAGAGGCACAAAATAATTTTCACTGTCTTTTACCTTGACTGTTCCCTGTTGGAATGACCTAACTCAACCCAAGCTGCTGAGTCTTTAGTCGTTTTATGAAAAGGCTAAAGATGCATCTTTTTCTTCAACACTTGACCTACTGTATTAATATGAATGCTTACTATTATACAGCCCCTTCTCATCCCAAGGCGTCATACTTACACTTTTGACAATGCGTATACATCCAACGCATATGGCAACCTTTAGCGTCAATATAATGCTGCGTTCAAGTCATCTCGTATAGATCGTAATTACGAGTTGAACGCACTTGAACGCCACCACAATATCATAAATACCAGTGGGGAGCACGGGATTTTCTTTAAGCCCCGATCTGTACGAGTTGGGGGCGTGTCAGTGAGAAACGTTCATTCAACGTCTGTTGACGGTAAATTTTAATTGAATTTCAATGTTTACTCATTGACATTGTAAGGCCTTTTCATTTATAAAGCAAGCTCTCTGCACAAAATATGACATCATTGTAATATAAAAATTATACCTAATGATAGTTAGGGGCCAAGCACCGAAGGTGCAGAGGCACCTATTGTATCTGTTGGTTTTATTATTAGGGGCCAAGCACCGAAGGTGCAGAGGCACCTATTGTATCTGTTGGTTTTATTAGGGGCCAAGCACCGAAGGTGCAGAGGCACCTATTGTATCTGTTGGTTTTATTAGGGGCCAAGCACCGAAGGTGCAGAGGCACCTATTGTATCTGTTGGTTTTATTATTAGGGGCCAAGCACCGAAGGTGCAGAGGCACCTATTGTATCTGTTGGTTTTATTAGGGGCCAAGCCCCGAAGGGGATAGCCCCTATTGTATCTGTTAGTTTTCTTATTATTATTATTATTATTCTTCTTCCGCCAATGTAAGTCTATGGCAGCCCTATGAACCGTAAGTAGGAAAATGATGAAATTTGGCACACTTGTAGTGATGGTAATTATTAGTAATTGGTCCAATTTTTGACCCTCTAGGACCAACTCTATAGCGCCACCACCAGTTCAAAAATTCAACATTGAAATGGTTATAACTTTTGAACCCTTTGCTCTAGAGACATGAAACTTAGTACACCTGATTCCTCTCATCATGCTGATCACAACCAATACCTTACATTAAGACCCCGCCCATTACAGTAGAGGCCATTTTGAAATGTACAGTATTCAGTTTTTTCCCTACTCCTCCTTCAAATTTTGTCCAATTCTGTCCAAAATTTGCTCAAATGATCTTCGGACTGAGCCGCACAGAAATGACTGAACCGATTTTTTTTATTCATCTTTGTTCAAAAGTTATGGTGTCGCAAACTTAACGAGGTCCACCCAAAATTGCCTAAGAGGCTGTATCTCGGCCAAAATTGAATCAATCGAAACGAAAATTGGTACGCTTCATCGGAAGCATGTTCTGAGGATCCATACCAAAGTTGGGAATAGCGCCACCTACGGGTCATGAGATATGAAAAATTGCTATTTTGGCCAATAACTTTTGAACAGTTTTTCAGAAAATCATAAATGTGGTATCTATGGATTCTTTGGATCATGCCGAATCCGTGGATATCGATTTTGCCATGATGGGCTATACCTCGTGTCCGCCATTTTGAATTTTGTCATAATTTGCAATATCTTTAAACATCTTTGAAATTTCTTGACCAAATTGGGCATGGATCATCATTAGCATGCCCTGAAGGTACATGAGAAGTTTTATCACAGCGCCACCTAGTGTTCCAAAGTTATAAGGTTTTTTTTAAAGATGCTTATAACTTTTGCAAATATTGTTCAAAATGTAATTTCTTTATGTCAAAATGTTCCTTGGCTTATAACGATTCCACCGATGTCTCATTTTTCATTTTCCAACAATGTGACTGTCCGCCATATTGGAGCAAATGAAAAAACATTTTTTCGCTACTCCTCCTGCAAATCTTGCTCGAATTTGTTTAAAATTTTGTCAGATAATCTTTGGACAAAGCCGCACAGAAATGACTGAACAGATTTTTGATATTCGCTATCGTTTGAGAGATATTTGCCTCCAAAGTTGACCTAGCCTGTGTTTGTTGACTTATGCTAGTTAGCTTAGCATAATGATTGTTTAGCATGCTAACCAGGTGCCATTCTTTTGAATGCGCCTCTTCAGCTATCAGGATAACCATAAGCTACGTTATCATTGAGCTAGCTTAGCATGCTAATCGAGTTAACATGATTTTGTGTGCTTATTCTTATACTGAAGGCTCTCCTCTGCAGCTTAATTATTTGCGTCTTCTGTGTGGCGCAAGCTGCTAAACCACGTGTCACGAATCCCGAACCATTGCGGTCGTGGGTTCGAATCCTGTGTGGCACATGCCCAGTCCGCAAGAGGTACTGTGGCCTTAAGTGGTAGAAAAGTTGTTTCAGTTCTAGACATGGTGTCTGTCTGAGAAAGGACTTCCAAAAATATAACATGCAGCAAATTTATATATTAAAAAAATCTAAATTTTGAGGTTATTTTCACTTGTACTACTGACCCAACAGTTTTTTTTTTTTCAAATGTCGGAGTTGCTGCTGCTTCCGGGCTTGGCCCCTGCATTGCTGCTTGCAGCTATATTTATTATTATTATTATTCTTCCCGGTGGAAGTCTATGGCAGCCCTATGAACCGTAAGTAGGAAAATGATGCAATTTGGCACACTTATAGAGATCATCATGAAAAGTAATTGAGCCAAATTTTGAGTCCCTAGCCCCAACTCTATAGCGCCACCACCAGTTCAAAATTTCAACATTAAAATCGTTGTAACTTTTGAACCCTTTGGTCTAGAGACATGAAACATAGTACACCTGATTCCACTCATCATGCTGATCACAACCAATGCCATACATTAAGACTCCGCCCATTACAGTAGACGCCATTTTGAAAAGTACAGTATTCAGTTTTTTTGCTACTCCTCCTTCAAAATTTGTTCAATTTTGTCCAATATTTGGTCAAATGATATTTAGACTTAGCCGCACAGAAATGACTGAACAGATTTTTTTTAGTTGTCTTTCTTCAAAAGTTATGGTGTCGCAAACTTAGTGAGGTCCACCCAAAATTGGCTAAGAGGCTGTATCTCGGCCAAAGTTTGATCAATCGAAACAGAAATCGATACACTTTATCAGAAGCATGTTCTGAGGTGTCATACCAAAGTTGGGAATAGCGCCACCTAGGGGTCATGAGATATGCCAAATTGCTATTTTGGCCAATAACTTTTGAACAGTTTTTCAGAAAATCATAAATGTGGTATCTATGGATTCCTTGGATCATGCCGAATCCGTGGATATCAATTTTGCCATGATGGGATGTACCTCGTGTCCGCCATTTTGAATTTTGTCATAATTTGCAATATCTTTAAAACTTTTTAAAATTTCTTCACCAAATTTGGTATGGATCATCATTAGCATGGCCCAAAGGTACATGAGAAGTTTGATGACAGCGCCACCTAGTGTTACAAAGTTATAAGGTTTTTTGTAAAAGCGCTTATAACTTTTGCAAATATAGTTCAAAATTTAATTTCTTTATATCAATATGTTCCTTGGCTTATACCGATTCTAACGATGTCTCATTTTTCATTTTCCAACAAAGTGACTGTCCGCCATATTGGAGCAAATGAAAAACCATTTTTTCGCTACTCCTCCTTCAGATCTTGCTCAAATTTTTCCAAAATTTGGTCAGATGATCTTTGGACCGAGCCGCACAGAAATGACTGAACAGATTTTTGATATTCGTTACCGTTTTTGAGATATTCGTCTCCAAAATTGACCTAGCCTGTGTTTGTTGCCTTATGCTAGTTAGCTTAGCATAATAATTGTTCAGCATGCTAACCAGGTGCCATTCTTTTTAATGGGGCTCTTCAGCTAACAGGATGACCATAAGCTATATTAGCATTGAGCTAGCTTAGCATGCTAATCACGTTAACATAATTTTGTGCGTTTATTCTTATACTGAAGCCTCTCCTCTGCAGTTTTGTAATTTATATCCTATGAGTGGCGCAAGCTGCTAAACCACGTGTCACGAATCCCGAACCATTGCGGTCGTGGGTTCGAATCCCGTGTGGCACATGCCCAGACCGTAAGAGGTACTGTGGCCTTAAGTGGTGGAAAAGTCGTTTCAGTTCTACACATGGTGTCTGTCTGAGAAAGAACATGTGCTTGTTGTACTTGTTCTGCTTGCAGCTTTAATTAGGGGCCAAGCCCCGAAGGGGATAGCCCCTATTGTATCTGTTAGTTTTCTTATTAGGGGCCAAGCCCCGAAGGGGATAGCCCCTATTGTATCTGTTAGTTTTCTTATTATTATTATTATTAGGGGCCAAGCACCGAAGGTGCAGAGGCACCTATTGTATCTGTTGGTTTTATTAGGGGCCAAGCACCGAAGGTGCAGAGGCACCTATTGTATCTGTTGGTTTTATTAGGGGCCAAGCACCGAAGGTGCAGAGGCACCTATTGTATCTGTTGGTTTTATTAGGGGCCAAGCACCGAAGGTGCAGAGGCACCTATTGTATCTGTTGGTTTTATTAGGGGCCAAGCCCCGAAGGGGTAGCCCCTATTGTATCTGTTGGTTTTATTATTATTATTATTATTATTATTATTCTTCCCGGTGGAAGTCTATGGCAGCCCTATGAACCGTAAGTAGGAAAATGATGAAATTTGGCACACTTATAGAGATCATCATGAAAAGTAATTGAGCCAAATTTTGAGTCTCTAGCCCCAACTCTATAGCGCCACCACCAGTTCAAAATTTCAACATTAAAATCGTTGTAACTTTTGAACCCTTTGGTCTAGAGACATGAAACATAGTACACCTGATTCCACTCATCATGCTGATCACAACCAATGTCATACATTAAGACTCCGCCCATTACAGTAGACGCCATTTTGAAAAGTACAGTATTCAGTTTTTTTGCTACTCCTCCTTCAAAATTTGTTCAATTTTGTCCAATATTTGGTCAAATGATATTTAGACTTAGCCGCACAGAAATGACTGAACAGATTTTTTTTAGTTGTCTTTCTTCAAAAGTTATGGTGTCGCAAACTTAGTGAGGTCCACCCAAAATTGGCTAAGAGGCTGTATCTCGGCCAAAGTTTGATCAATCGAAACAGAAATCGATACACTTTATCAGAAGCATGTTCTGAGGTGTCATACCAAAGTTGGGAATAGCGCCACCTAGGGGTCATGAGATATGCAAAATTGCTTTTTTGGCCAATAACTTTTGAACAGTTTTTCAGAAAATCATAAATGTGGTATCTATGGATTCCTTGGATCATGCCGAATCCGTGGATATCAATTTTGCCATGATGGGATGTACCTCGTGTCCGCCATTTTGAATTTTGTCATAATTTGCAATATCTTTAAAACTTTTTAAAATTTCTTCACCAAATTTGGTATGGATCATCATTAGCATGGCCCAAAGGTACATGAGAAGTTTGATGACAGCGCCACCTAGTGTTACAAAGTTATAAGGTTTTTTGTAAAAACGCTTATAACTTTTGCAAATATAGTTCAAAATTTAATTTATTTATATCAATATGTTCCTTGGCTTATACCGATTCTAACGATGTCTCATTTTTCATTTTCCAACAAAGTGACTGTCCGCCATATTGGAGCAAATGAAAAACCATTTTTTCGCTACTCCTCCTACAGATCCTGCTCAAATTTTTCCAAAATTTGGTCAGATGATCTTTGGACCGAGCCGCACAGAAATGACTGAACAGATTTTTGATATTCATTACCGTTTTTGAGATATTCGTCTCCAAAATTGACCTAGCCTGTGTTTGTTGCCTTATGCTAGTTAGCTTAGCATAATAATTGTTCAGCATGCTAACCAGGTGCCATTCTTTTTAATGGGGCTCTTCAGCTAACAGGATGACCATAAGCTATATTAGCATTGAGCTAGCTTAGCATGCTAATCACGTTAACATAATTTTGTGCGTTTATTCTTATACTGAAGCCTCTCCTCTGCAGTTTTGTAATTTATATCCTATGAGTGGCGCAAGCTGCTAAACCACGTGTCACGAATCCCGAACCATTGCGGGCGTGGGTTCGAATCCCGTGTGGCACATGCCCAGACCGCAAGAGGTACTGTGGCCTTAAGTGGTGGAAAAGTCGTTTCAGTTCTACACATGGTGTCTGTCTGAGAAAGAACATGTGCTTGTTGTACTTGTTCTGCTTGTGGTCCCTTTTAGGGCTTGGCCCCGCAAAGGCTGCTTGCAGCTTTAATTAGGGGCCAAGCCCCGAAGGGGATAGCCCCTATTGTATCTGTTAGTATTCTTATTATTATTATTATTATTCTTCTTCCGCCAATGGAAGTCTATGGCAGCCCTATGAACCGTAAGTAGGAAAATGTTGAAATTTGGCACACTTGTAGTGATGGTAATTATTAGTAATTGGTCCAATTTTTGACCCTCTAGGACCAACTCTATAGCGCCACCACCAGTTCAAAAATTCAACATTGAAATGGTTATAACTTTTGAACCCTTTGCTCTAGAGACATGAAACTTAGTACACCTGATTCCTCTCATCATGCTGATCACAACCAATACCTTACATTAAGACCCCGCCCATTACAGTAGAGGCCATTTTGAAATGTACAGTATTCAGTTTTTTCCCTACTCCTCCTTCAAATTTTGTCCAATTCTGTCCAAAATTTGCTCAAATGATCTTCGGACTGAGCCGCACAGAAATGACTGAACAGATTTTTTTTATTCATCTTTGTTCAAAAGTTATGGTGTCGCAAACTTAACGAGGTCCACCCAAAATTGGCTAAGAGGCTGTATCTCGGCCAAAATTGAATCAATCGAAACGAAAATTGGTACGCTTCTTTGGAAGCATGTTCTGAGGTTCCATACCAAAGTTGGGAATAGCGCCACCTACGGGTCATGAGATATGAAAAATTGCTATTTTGGCCAATAACTTTTGAACAGTTTTTCAGAAAATCATAAATGTGGTATCTATGGATTCTTTGGATCATGCCGAATCCGTGGATATCGATTTTGCCATGATGGGCTATACCTCGTGTCCGCCATTTTGAATTTTGTCATAATTTGCAATATCTTTAAACCTCTTTGAAATTTCTTGACCAAATTGGGCATGGATCATCATTAGCATGCCCTGAAGGTACATGAGAAGTTTTATCACAGCGCCACCTAGTGTTCCCAAGTTATAAGGTTTTTTGTAAAGATGCTTATAACTTTTGCAAATATTGTTCAAAATGTAATTTCTTCATATCAATATGTTCCTTGGCTTATAACGATTCCACCGATGTCTCATTTTTCATTTTCCAACAATGTGACTGTCCGCCATATTGGAGCAAATGAAAAACCATTTTTTCGCTACTCCTCCTGCAAATCTTGCTCGAATTTGTTTAAAATTTTGTCAGATAATCTTTGGACCGAGCCGCACAGAAATGACTGAACAGATTTTTGATATTCGCTATCGTTTGAGAGATATTTGCCTCCAAAGTTGACCTAGCCTGTGTTTGTTGACTTATGCTAGTTAGCTTAGCATAATAATTGTTTAGCATGCTAACCAGGTGCAATTCTTTTGAATGCGGCTCTTCAGCTATCAGGATAACCATTAGCTACGTTAGCATTGAGCTAGCTTAGCATGCTAATTGCGTTAACATGATTTTGTGTGCTTATTCTTATACTGAAGGATCTCCTCTGCAGCTCAGTTATTTGCGTCTTCTGTGTGGCGCAAGCTGCTAAACCACGTGTCACGAATCCCGAACCATTGCGGTCGTGGGTTCGAATCCTGTGTGGCACATGCCCAGACCGCAAGAGGTACTGTGGCCTTAAGTGGTGGAAAAGTTGTTTCAGTTCTAGACATGGTGTCTGTCTGAGAAAGGACTTCCAAAAATATAACATGCAGCAAATTTATATATTAAAAAAATCTTAATTTTGAGGTTATTTTCACTTGTACTACTGACCCAACAGTTTTTTTTTCCAAATGTCGGAGTTGCTGCTGCTTCCGGGCTTGGCCCCTGCATTGCTGCTTGCAGCTATTAGCAATTGTTATTGTCAAAATAACAATTTGCTCATTCTTCCGCCAATGGAAGTCTATGGCAGCCCTATGAACCGTACATAGGAAAATGATGAAATTTGGCACACTTGTAGTGATGCTAATGAATAGTAATTGGACCAATTTTTGACCCTCTAGAACCAACTCTATAGCGCCACCACCAGTTCAAAAATTCAACATTGAAATGGTTATAACTTTTGAACCCTTTGCTCTAGAGACATGAAACTTAGTACACCTGATTCCGCTCATCATGCTGATCACAACCAATACCTTACATTAAGACCCCGCCCATTACAGTAGTGGCCATTTTGAAATGTACAGTATTCAGTTTTTTCGCTACTCCTCCTTCAAATTTTGTCCAATTTTGTCCAAACATGCGCTCAAATGATCATCAGACTGAGCCGCACAGAAATGACTGAACAGATTTTTTTTATTTTTCATTCTTCAAAAGTTATGCTTTTGCAAACTTAACAAGGTCCACCCAAAATTGGTTAAGAGGCTGTATCTCGGCCAAAGTTTGATCAATCGAAACGAAAATTGGTATGCTTCATCGGAAGCATGTTCTGAGGTTCCATGCCAAAGTTGGGAACAGCGCCACCTATTGTTCCAGAGATATCATTGTTTTTTGAAAAAACGCTTATAACTTTTGCTAATATTGCTTGAAATTTGATTTCTATATGTCAAAATATTCCTTGGGTTATGCCGATTTCAACGATATCTCATATGTTACTTTTGAACAATGTGACTGGCCACCATATTGGAGCGAATGTGAAACAGTTTTTTCGCTACTCCTCCTTCAAATTTTGTCCAATTTTCTCCAAACATGCACACAAATGATCTTCGGACCGAGCCGCATAAAAGTACTGTTCCCGTTTTTTTTGCAATATGGGGAAAAAAAAGTTATGATGTCGCAAAATGAACAAGGTTGACCCAGAGATGGATCAGAAGCTGTAACTTGTGAACAGTTTGTCACAAAATCATAAAATTGGTATCTATTGATTCCCTGCGTCCTGTCGAATCCGAGGATATGCATTTTGCCACGATTGGATGTACCAAGTCATAAGATACATTAGAACTGAGCTAGCTTAGAATGCTAATCTGGATAACATGTCATGGAACTTTTTTGTGAATCATTCTCACACTGAACCCTCTCCCCTGCTGCTTTGAAATTCACAACCTCTGAGTGGCGCAATATGTTAAACCATGAATCCCAAATACTGAACCACTCTGGTTGTGGGTTCGAGTCCCACGTGGGGCGACTTTAAAATTGTGTAATAAGTTTTCATTTCAATTCCTTCCTGCTCTGCACTGCTGTTTGTGCTTAAATGCTCACTGTGCTTCATTTACATGTGTATTCAATTTGTGCTGTTTTTGTTCTTGCTGCTCTGCACTGCTCTTGGTGCTTAAATGCCTGCTGCACTGCAGTACTTGATGTGCTGGCTCTGTGCTTGGTCTGCTTGCTGCGCCTTGCTGGGCTTGGCCCCGTGTTGCTGCTTGCAGCTATATTAGCAATTGTTATTGTCAAAATAACAATTTGCTCATTCTTCCGCCAATGGAAGTCTATGGCAGCCCTATGAACCGTACATAGGAAAATGATGAAATTTGGCACACTTGTAGTGATGCTAATGAATAGTAATTGGACCAATTTTTGACCCTCTAGGACCAACTCTATAGCGCCACCACCAGTTCAAAAATTCAACATTGAAATGGTTATAACTTTTGAACCCTTTGCTCTAGAGACATGAAACTTAGTACACCTGATTCCTCTCATCATGCTGATCACAACCAATACCTTACATTAAGACCCCACCCATTACAGTAGTGGCCATTTTGAAATGTACAGTATTCAGTTTTTTCGCTACTCCTCCTTCAAATTTTGTCCAATTTTGTCCAAACATGCGCTCAAATGATCACCAGACTGAGCCGCACAGAAATGACTGAACAGATTTTTTTTATTTTTCATTCTTCAAAAGTTATGCTTTTGCAAACTTAACAAGGTCCACCCAAAATTGGTTAAGAGGCTGTATCTCGGCCAAAGTTTGATCAATCGAAACGAAAATTGGTATGCTTCATCGGAAGCATGTTCTGAGGTTCCATGCAAAAGTTGGGAACAGCGCCACCTATTGTTCCAGAGATATCATTGTTTTTTGAAAAAACGCTTATAACTTTTGCTAATATTGCTTGAAATTTGATTTCTATATGTCAAAATATTCCTTGGTTTATGCCGATTTCAACGATATCTCATATGTTACTTTTGAACAATGTGACTGGCCACCATATTGGAGCGAATGGGAAACAGTTTTTTCGCTACTCCTCCTTCAAATTTTGTCCAATTTTCTCCAAACATGCACACAAATGATCTTCGGACCGAGCCGCATAAAAGTACTGTTCCCGTTTTTTTTGCAATATGGGGAAAAAAAAAAGTTATGATGTCGCAAAATGAACAAGGTTGACCCAGAGATGGATCAGAAGCTGTAACTTGTGAACAGTTTGTCACAAAATCATAAAATTGGTATCTTTTGATTCCCTGCGTCCTGTCGAATCAGAGGATATGCATTTTGCCACGATTGGATGCACCAAGTCATAAGATACATTAGAACTGAGCTAGCTTAGCATGCTAATCTGGATAACATGTCATGGAACTTTTTTGTGAATCATTCTCACACTGAACCCTCTCCCCTGCTGCTTTGAAATGCACAACCTCTGAGTGGTGCAATATGTTAAACCATGTATCTCCAATACTGAACCACTCTGGTTGTGGGTTCGAGTCCCACGTGGGGCGACTTTAAAATTGTGTAATAAGTTTTCAATTCCTTCCTGCTCTGCACTGCTGTTTGTGCTTAAATGCTCACTGTGCTTCATTTACATGTGTATTCAATTTGTGCTGTTTTTGTTCTTGCGGCTCTGCACTGCTCTTGGTGCTTAAATGCCTGCTGCACTGCTGTACTTGATGTGCTGGCTCTGTGCTTGGTCTGCTTGCTGCGCCTTGCTGGGCTTGGCCCCGTGTTGCTGCTTGCAGCTATATTTATTATTATTATTATTCTTCCCGGTGGAAGTCTATGGCAGCCCTATGAACCGTAAGTAGGAAAATGATGAAATTTGGCACACTTATAGAGATCATCATGAAAAGTAATTGAGCCAAATTTTGAGTCTCTAGCCCCAACTCTATAGCGCCACCACCAGTTCAAAATTTCAACATTAAAATCGTTGTAACTTTTGAACCCTTTGGTCTAGAGACATGAAACATAGTTCACTTGATTCCACTCATCATGCTGATCACAACCAATGTCATACATTAAGACTCCGCCCATTACAGTAGACGCCATTTTGAAAAGTACAGTATTCAGTTTTTTTGCTACTCCTCCTTCAAAATTTGTTCAATTTTGTCCAATATTTGGTCAAATGATATTTAGACTTAGCCGCACAGAAATGACTGAACAGATTTTTTTTAGTTGTCTTTCTTCAAAAGTTATGGTGTCGCAAACTTAGTGAGGTCCACCCAAAAATGGCTAAGAGGCTGTATCTCGGCCAAAGTTTGATCAATCGAAACAGAAATCGATACACTTTATCAGAAGCATGTTCTGAGGTGTCATACCAAAGTTGGGAATAGCGCCACCTAGGGGTCATGAGATATGCAAAATTGCTATTTTGGCCAATAACTTTTGAACAGTTTTTCAGAAAATCATAAATGTGGTATCTATGGATTCCTTGGATCATGCCGAATCCGTGGATATCAATTTTGCCATGATGGGATGTACCTCGTGTCCGCCATTTTGAATTTTGTCATAATTTGCAATATCTTTAAAACTTTTTAAAATTTCTCCACCAAATTTGGTATGGATCATCATTAGCATGGCCCAAAGGTACATGAGAAGTTTGATGACAGCGCCACCTAGTGTTCCAAAGTTATAAGGTTTTTTGTAAAAACGCTTATAACTTTTGCAAATATAGTTCAAAATTTAATTTCTTTATATCAATATGTTCCTTGGCTTATACCGATTCTAACGATGTCTCATTTTTCATTTTCCAACAAAATGACTGTCCGCCATATTGGAGCAAATGAAAAACCATTTTTTCGCTACTCCTCCTTCAGATCTTGCTCAAATTTTTCCAAAATTTGGTCAGATGATCTTTGGACCGAGCCGCACAGAAATGACTGAACAGATTTTTGATATTCATTACCGTTTTCGAGATATTCGTCTCCAAAATTGACCTAGCCTGTGTTTGTTGCCTTATGCTAGTTAGCTTAGCATAATAATTGTTTAGCATGCTAACCAGGTGCCATTCTTTTTAATGGGGCTCTTCAGCTAACAGGATGACCATAAGCTGTATTAGCATTGAGCTAGCTTAGCATGCTAATCACGTTAACATGCTTTTGTACATTTATTCTTATACTGAAGCCTCTCCTCTGCAGATTTGTAATATCCATCCTATGAGTGGCGTAAGCTGCTAAACCACGTGTCACGAATCCCGAACCATTGCGGTCGTGGGTTCGAATCCCGTGTGGCACATGCCCAGACCGCAAGAGGTACTGTGGCCTTAAGTGGTGGAAAAGTCGTTTCAGTTCTACACATGGTGTCTGTCTGAGAAAGAACATGTGCTTGCTGTACTTGTTCTGCTTGTGGTCCCTTCCAGGGCTTGGCCCCGCAAAAGGCTGCTTGCAGCTTTAATAGCAATTGTTATTGTCAAAATAACAATTTGCTTCTTCTTCCGCCAATGGAAGTCTATGGCAGCCCTATGAACCGTACATAGGAAAATGATGAAATTTGGCACACTTGTAGTGATGGTAATTGTTAGTAATTGGACCAATTTTTGACCCTCTAGGACCAACTCTATAGCGCCACCACCAGTTCAAAAATTCAACATTGAAATGGTTATAACTTTTGAACCCTTTGCTCTAGAGACATGAAACTTAGTACACCTGATTCCTCTCATCATGCTGATCACAACCAATACCGTACATTAAGACCCCGCCCATTACAGTAGTGGCCATTTTGAAATGTACAGTATTCAGTTTTTTCGCTACTCCTCCTTCAAATTTTGTCCAATTTTGTCCAAACATGCGCTCAAATAAACATCAGACTGAGCCGCACAGAAATGACTGAACAGATCTTTTTTATTTTTCATTCTTCAAAAGTTATGCTTTTGCAAACTTAACAAGGTCCACCCAAAATTGGTTAAGAGGCTGTATCTCGGCCAAAGTTTGATCAATCGAAACGAAAATTGGTATGCTTCATCGGAAGCATGTTCTGAGGTTCCATGCCAAAGTTGGGAACAGCGCCACCTATTGTTCCAGAGATATCATTGTTTTTTGAAAAAACGCTTATAACTTTTGCTAATATTGCTTGAAATTTGATTTCTATATGTCAAAATATTCCTTGGGTTATGCCGATTTCAACGATATCTCATATGTTACTTTTGAACAATGTGACTGGCCACCATATTGGAGCGAATGGGAAACATTTTTTTCGCTACTCCTCCTTCAAATTTTGTCCAATTTTCTCCAAACATGCACACAAATGATCTTCGGACCGAGCCGCATAAAAGTACTGTTCCCTTTTTTTTTGCAATATGGGGGAAAAAAAAGTTATGATGTCGCAAAATGAACAAGGTTGACCCAGAGATGGATCAGAAGCTGTAACTTGTGAACAGTTTGTCACAAAATCATAAAATTGGTATCTATTGATTCCCTGCGTCCTGTCGAATCAGAGGATATGCATTTTGCCACGATTGGATGCACCAAGTCATAAGATACATTAGAACTGAGCTAGCTTAGCATGCTAATCTGGATAACATGTCATGGAACTTTTTTGTGAATCATTCTCACACTGAACCCTCTCCCCTGCTGCTTTGAAATTCACAACCTCTGAGTGGCGCAATATGTTAAACCATGTATCTCCAATACTGAACCACTCTGGTTGTGGGTTCGAGTCCCACGTGGGGCGACTTTAAAATTGTGTAATAAGTTTTCATTTCAATTCCTTCCTGCTCTGCACTGCTGTTTGTGCTTAAATGCTCACTGTGCTTCATTTACATGTGTATTCAATTTGTGCTGTTTTTGTTCTTGCGGCTCTGCACTGCTCTTGGTGCTTAAATGCCTGCTGCACTGCTGTGCTTGATGTGCTGGCTCTGTGCTTGGTCTGCTTGCTGCGCCTTGCTGGGCTTGGCCCCGTGTTGCTGCTTGCAGCTATATTTATTATTATTATTATTCTTCCCGGTGGAAGTCTATGGCAGCCCTATGAACCGTAAGTAGGAAAATGATGAAATTTGGCACACTTATAGAGATCATCATGAAAAGTAATTGAGCCAAATTTTGAGTCTCTAGCCCCAACTCTATAGCGCCACCACCAGTTCAAAATTTCAACATTAAAATCGTTGTAACTTTTGAACCCTTTGGTCTAGAGACATGAAACATAGTTCACTTGATTCCACTCATCATGCTGATCACAACCAATGTCATACATTAAGACTCCGCCCATTACAGTAGACGCCATTTTGAAAAGTACAGTATTCAGTTTTTTTGCTACTCCTCCTTCAAAATTTGTTCAATTTTGTCCAATATTTGGTCAAATGATATTTAGACTTAGCCGCACAGAAATGACTGAACAGATTTTTTTTAGTTGTCTTTCTTCAAAAGTTATGGTGTCGCAAACTTAGTGAGGTCCACCCAAAAATGGCTAAGAGGCTGTATCTCGGCCAAAGTTTGATCAATCGAAACAGAAATCGATACACTTTATCAGAAGCATGTTCTGAGGTGTCATACCAAAGTTGGGAATAGCGCCACCTAGGGGTCATGAGATATGCAAAATTGCTATTTTGGCCAATAACTTTTGAACAGTTTTTCAGAAAATCATAAATGTGGTATCTATGGATTCCTTGGATCATGCCGAATCCGTGGATATCAATTTTGCCATGATGGGATGTACCTCGTGTCCGCCATTTTGAATTTTGTCATAATTTGCAATATCTTTAAAACTTTTTAAAATTTCTCCACCAAATTTGGTATGGATCATCATTAGCATGGCCCAAAGGTACATGAGAAGTTTGATGACAGCGCCACCTAGTGTTCCAAAGTTATAAGGTTTTTTGTAAAAACGCTTATAACTTTTGCAAATATAGTTCAAAATTTAATTTCTTTATATCAATATGTTCCTTGGCTTATACCGATTCTAACGATGTCTCATTTTTCATTTTCCAACAAAATGACTGTCCGCCATATTGGAGCAAATGAAAAACCATTTTTTCGCTACTCCTCCTTCAGATCTTGCTCAAATTTTTCCAAAATTTGGTCAGATGATCTTTGGACCGAGCCGCACAGAAATGACTGAACAGATTTTTGATATTCATTACCGTTTTCGAGATATTCGTCTCCAAAATTGACCTAGCCTGTGTTTGTTGCCTTATGCTAGTTAGCTTAGCATAATAATTGTTTAGCATGCTAACCAGGTGCCATTCTTTTTAATGGGGCTCTTCAGCTAACAGGATGACCATAAGCTGTATTAGCATTGAGCTAGCTTAGCATGCTAATCACGTTAACATGCTTTTGTACATTTATTCTTATACTGAAGCCTCTCCTCTGCAGATTTGTAATATCCATCCTATGAGTGGCGTAAGCTGCTAAACCACGTGTCACGAATCCCGAACCATTGCGGTCGTGGGTTCGAATCCCGTGTGGCACATGCCCAGACCGCAAGAGGTACTGTGGCCTTAAGTGGTGGAAAAGTCGTTTCAGTTCTACACATGGTGTCTGTCTGAGAAAGAACATGTGCTTGCTGTACTTGTTCTGCTTGTGGTCCCTTCCAGGGCTTGGCCCCGCAAAAGGCTGCTTGCAGCTTTAATTATTATTATTATTCTTCCCGGTGGAAGTCTATGGCAGCCCTATGAACCGTAAGTAGGAAAATGATGCAATTTGGCACACTTATAGAGATCATCATGAAAAGTAATTGAGCCAAATTTTGAGTCCCTAGCCCCAACTCTATAGCGCCACCACCAGTTCAAAATTTCAACATTAAAATCGTTGTAACTTTTGAACCCTTTGGTCTAGAGACATGAAACATAGTACACCTGATTCCACTCATCATGCTGATCACAACCAATGCCATACATTAAGACTCCGCCCATTACAGTAGACGCCATTTTGAAAAGTACAGTATTCAGTTTTTTTGCTACTCCTCCTTCAAAATTTGTTCAATTTTGTCCAATATTTGGTCAAATGATATTTAGACTTAGCCGCACAGAAATGACTGAACAGATTTTTTTTAGTTGTCTTTCTTCAAAAGTTATGGTGTCGCAAACTTAGTGAGGTCCACCCAAAATTGGCTAAGAGGCTGTATCTCGGCCAAAGTTTGATCAATCGAAACAGAAATCGATACACTTTATCAGAAGCATGTTCTGAGGTGTCATACCAAAGTTGGGAATAGCGCCACCTAGGGGTCATGAGATATGCCAAATTGCTATTTTGGCCAATAACTTTTGAACAGTTTTTCAGAAAATCATAAATGTGGTATCTATGGATTCCTTGGATCATGCCGAATCCGTGGATATCAATTTTGCCATGATGGGATGTACCTCGTGTCCGCCATTTTGAATTTTGTCATAATTTGCAATATCTTTAAAACTTTTTAAAATTTCTTCACCAAATTTGGTATGGATCATCATTAGCATGGCCCAAAGGTACATGAGAAGTTTGATGACAGCGCCACCTAGTGTTACAAAGTTATAAGGTTTTTTGTAAAAGCGCTTATAACTTTTGCAAATATAGTTCAAAATTTAATTTCTTTATATCAATATGTTCCTTGGCTTATACCGATTCTAACGATGTCTCATTTTTCATTTTCCAACAAAGTGACTGTCCGCCATATTGGAGCAAATGAAAAACCATTTTTTCGCTACTCCTCCTTCAGATCTTGCTCAAATTTTTCCAAAATTTGGTCAGATGATCTTTGGACCGAGCCGCACAGAAATGACTGAACAGATTTTTGATATTCGTTACCGTTTTTGAGATATTCGTCTCCAAAATTGACCTAGCCTGTGTTTGTTGCCTTATGCTAGTTAGCTTAGCATAATAATTGTTCAGCATGCTAACCAGGTGCCATTCTTTTTAATGGGGCTCTTCAGCTAACAGGATGACCATAAGCTATATTAGCATTGAGCTAGCTTAGCATGCTAATCACGTTAACATAATTTTGTGCGTTTATTCTTATACTGAAGCCTCTCCTCTGCAGTTTTGTAATTTATATCCTATGAGTGGCGCAAGCTGCTAAACCACGTGTCACGAATCCCGAACCATTGCGGTCGTGGGTTCGAATCCCGTGTGGCACATGCCCAAACCGTAAGAGGTACTGTGGCCTTAAGTGGTGGAAAAGTCGTTTCAGTTCTACACATGGTGTCTGTCTGAGAAAGAACATGTGCTTGTTGTACTTGTTCTGCTTGCAGCTTTAATTAGGGGCCAAGCCCCGAAGGGGATAGCCCCTATTGTATCTGTTAGTTTTCTTATTAGGGGCCAAGCCCCGAAGGGGATAGCCCCTATTGTATCTGTTAGTTTTCTTATTATTATTATTATTAGGGGCCAAGCACCGAAGGTGCAGAGGCACCTATTGTATCTGTTGGTTTTATTAGGGGCCAAGCACCGAAGGTGCAGAGGCACCTATTGTATCTGTTGGTTTTATTAGGGGCCAAGCACCGAAGGTGCAGAGGCACCTATTGTATCTGTTGGTTTTATTATTAGGGCCCAAGCCCTGAAAGGGCGAAGGCCCTATTGTTTTCCTTGGGATTATTTTTCTTTACTATTATTATTATTATTATAATAATTATTATTTTACTACCTTTTGGGCACTTTTGGGGCCCTTAACGTGCTCGAAAACTCTTGAAACTTTGCACACGGGTCAGAACCCGCGGCCATCAGAGCCGGGCTGAAGCTGGTACCCGGGCGTGGTAGGGCGGCTCGTCAGCGCCCCCTGGAACGGGGTCCGAACACTTGGTCCATAACTCAAACACGCTTGTATGTAATAATATGAAACTCGGTACACATGTTGATCTCATCGTTTCATCTATACCGCACACTCTTACTTTTTACCCCAGCCCAACAGGAAGTCGGCTATTGAGGTTTGTTTGTAAAACGCTCGCAATGGAATGTCATATACTCCTCCTAGAGCTTTGATCCAAATTCGACGAAACTCGATCAGCGTGAAGTCAAGACATTGAGGATGAAAGTTTGCGAGGGGATTTTTTATATCTCGAACGGTTTGTCCGTGGCGAGGAAACGAAATCATGGCGAGAAACGTGAAACAGGAAGTGTGTTATAACTTCAGCATACATTAACTGATCTTGATGAAACTTCAGCAGTGTGTTCGCTGTAAGAGGACGATCACATGGATGTGACTATTGTGAGTCAAAGTTATAGCGCCACCAACTGGCAGCAGGAAGTGTGTCACTTTCAAAATGCTTTGATATCACCCTTTTATTTTTACCCGATTTGCTTCAAACTTCATATGTATAATGTAAACATACGGCAGATGTAGACCTGTGAATGGATTCTTGATATCTTTGAAACTGTTGCCGTGGCGACGCATCAAACTTTACCCTTCTTTTAGGATGCTTTTTGGATGCTTTTGAGACCCTTAGCATGCTTCAAATTGCATGAAACTCGACAGACACATCACATTTATTAGCCAGTAGACATGTGCAAAGTTTCAGAAACGGGCGTGGTGAGGGCTCAGTAGCGACACCTTTTGACAAAAGTGGGGTTGTTAGTTTTAACTAGAGTTACAAAAATTGGTATGTATATTGTACTCCTCGAGCCGGACAACTTTCTAATTGACACTTATTAGCTAGGACCCACAGAAAGTCAGATATTTTTGTTTGAATATGGCCACTCTGAGCCTACATGTCTCTGTGTCTTTGGCTGGCTGGCTGACTGGCTGGCTGTCTGTGTGTGTGTGTGTGTGTGTGTGTGTGTGTGCAGGGGGAGGGGGCTTAACCATTTCACTGCTGTGTGTATGACCTGCATAAAGAAAATACATTTCTCAAGCCTGGTATTTTTTAAATAAGTTTTTATTTTTATTTTTTATAAGTAAAGGCATATAACTAGTTTAATTGTAGTGAATTGACAATAGTTTTATATAATTAGTTTATTAATCAGATTAACTTGGTCAATAAACTTGGTCTGAAAATTTGGTCCATAAATCAAACACACTTGCATGTAATAATATGAAACTTGGTACACATATAGATCTCATCGTTTCATATATACTTCACACTCTTACTTTTTACCCCAGCCCAACAGGAAGTCGGCTATTTAGGGTTGTGTTTAAAACACATGCAATGGAATTTAAATTATTGCTCCTAGAGCACTGAACCAAATTCGACGAAACTCGATCAGCGTGAAGTCAAGACATTAAGGATGAAAAAGTGCCACGGGATTTTTGATACCTCGAACGGTTTGGCCGTGGCGAGGAAACGAAATTATGGCGAGAAACATGAAACAGGATGTGTGTTATAACTTCAGCATACATTAACTGATCTTGATGAAACTTCAGCAGTGTTTTCGCTGTAAGAGACCGATCACATGGATGTGACTATTGTGAGTCAAAGTTATAGCGCCACCAACTGGCAGCAGGAAGTGTGTCACTTTCAAAATGCTTTGAAATCACTCTCTTATTTTTAACCGATTTGCTTCAAACTTCATCTGTATAATGTAAATACACGGCAGATGTAGACCTGTGAATGAATTTTTGATATCTTTGATACTGTTGCCGTGGCAACGAAACAAACTTTAACATTCTTTTTTGATGCTTTTGGGACTCTTAGCATGCTTGAAATTGCTTGAAACTCAACAGATACATCACATTTATTAGCCAGTAGACATGTGCAACTATGGCAAAAGATTAAAGTAATGTGAAAAAAGTAAACACTAAAAGCCTCATATCTTCTAAAAATGTAATTATACATCATTTGTTTCTAAATTAAATTATACAAATATTATAACTTCCCCAATTTTTCCCTTTTTTCCATTTAAGAATTATGTTTACGTTCAAAAACAGCCAGAATTGTTGTAAAATTCAGAAAAAAATAATAATCTGAGTCATACGTAGTGCTATACTGCCCTCTTGTGTTCAATATCAGGTAGGCCTATTGTGTATATTCCCACCGGTTAATCAACGTGTGACTCCGCTGGGACTTGGGAGCTTTTAAATCGCTTACTTAAAACCGAAAGTCAAAATACGGATGTCCGCACAAGACATTAATGGTGTGGAGTAGAGCAAGCATTTTAAATAAATTCCTATTAAGTAGGATTGAACTAAACAGAAAGAATGTTCACTCTGTTCTGCTGGTTCCTCGCTGGTGGATCATATGATTACTTTGTCATAATCTATGACAAAAATGCTATTATAAACTATATTAATAATAGATAATACACATTGCTCTTATTTTTAAAAAATACATTCATGAAAAACAAGATAACAAAAATCATAAAAAGATATAGCCATGGCTGCTATAAATGTTTGAAATGCATAGGACAGATGTTTAATGACGCAGCAACATATAATTGAAAGGCAATTAATAATCTGTCATTACGTCACTGCATTATCATATTACGGCTCTAATACAGTGCAGCACAAAGCACTTATGTGCATCCCGAGCGGAGAATGATGTGCTTGAAGCCACATGAAGTTACAGCGCATTGAGTCCGTATTGAAAAGTTCAAAGCACAAAGGAAATACATATTTATGAACAGTGTATTATACATTATATATCTATGCAATAGTTTATTGAGCCTTTTCTTTTAAAGGTTTTAAATTTCAGTTACTGTGTGCGTGAAGAACAATTATAGTGCTCTGACTCTAGTGTTGTGATCTAACCGACAGCGTCCGACACCCGGTAGAAAGTAACACGATTAAGTTACAGCAATAAAGTCCAGCAAGAAAAAGTTTCTTCATTCGAAAATATAGACCTTTAGACCTTTATCTTAAAGATCCAGTATAATAGGATTAACATTGAATCATCTTGAAGATCGTTTCATCATTGACTGTAACCGAATGTGACGTGCTGTTTGAATGCTGAATGGAGAATGACTGACAGGCGCAGAGAGGGAAAAGTTTATGTGTTCTTGAATTTAATGACTTAAATATTAATTTCTATATCACATAATAGCTTCAGAACACTTATAATACAGTACACAAAAACTTTATGGTACTTTAGAAAGTTTTTGTGCCTTTGTGCCTTACATAGAATAGTATATGCACAATATAGAATTTGAATCAGCCTCGTCAAAGATGGCAGTGTCAGAGCCGATACCGATCCCGAGTATCTAATCGGCGCACTTCTTTTCAACAGTCAAATTGAAATTGAAATTGCTTGAAACTCAACAGATACATCACATTTATTAGCCAGTAGACGTGCAAAGTTTCAGAAACGGGCATGGTGCAAGGACTAAATAGCGCCACCTTTTGACAAAAGTGGGGTTGTTAGTTTTATCTACAGTTACAAAAATCGGTATATACATTTTACTCCTCAAGCCGGACAACTTTCTATTACATAGTCATTAGCTCGGACCAAGAGGAAGTCCGATATTTTGGTTTGAATATGGTGAGCCTCTCTCTGAGCCTACGTCCTTGTATGGCAAGCCCTTTTAACATTTAAAAGCTAAGTTTGCCTATCCGGAATTAACATTGTAGATATCAACAACGTCTTTCTGTCTAGTCCTAATTACATTTTGGATAGTTTGTATTATCATTTAAGACATCTGTAACATAATTTTGACTAGTCGAAATGACAGAGTATGGCAAGCCGTTTTAACATTTAATCATGAAAGGGCCAAAGCCTTCGGCACCGCCACCCGGGTGCCTTTAGGTAACTAAAGGAACCGGGGTTGCGGTGCCACCGGCTTGGGCCCGCCATCGCTGCTCGCAGCTATATTTAGGGGCCAAGCCCCGAAGGGGATAGCCCCTATTGTATCTGTTAGTATTCTTATTATTATTATTATTATTCTTCTTCCGCCAATGGAAGTCTATGGCAGCCCTATGAACCGTAAGTAGGAAAATGTTGAAATTTGGCACACTTGTAGTGATGGTAATTATTAGTAATTGGTCCAATTTTTGACCCTCTAGGACCAACTCTATAGCGCCACCACCAGTTCAAAAATTCAACATTGAAATGGTTATAACTTTTGAACCCTTTGCTCTAGAGACATGAAACTTAGTACACCTGATTCCTCTCATCATGCTGATCACAACCAATACCTTACATTAAGACCCCGCCCATTACAGTAGAGGCCATTTTGAAATGTACAGTATTCAGTTTTTTCCCTACTCCTCCTTCAAATTTTGTCCAATTCTGTCCAAAATTTGCTCAAATGATCTTCGGACTGAGCCGCACAGAAATGACTGAACAGATTTTTTTTATTCATCTTTGTTCAAAAGTTATGGTGTCGCAAACTTAACGAGGTCCACCCAAAATTGGCTAAGAGGCTGTATCTCGGCCAAAATTGAATCAATCGAAACGAAAATTGGTACGCTTCTTTGGAAGCATGTTCTGAGGTTCCATACCAAAGTTGGGAATAGCGCCACCTACGGGTCATGAGATATGAAAAATTGCTATTTTGGCCAATAACTTTTGAACAGTTTTTCAGAAAATCATAAATGTGGTATCTATGGATTCTTTGGATCATGCCGAATCCGTGGATATCGATTTTGCCATGATGGGCTATACCTCGTGTCCGCCATTTTGAATTTTGTCATAATTTGCAATATCTTTAAACCTCTTTGAAATTTCTTGACCAAATTGGGCATGGATCATCATTAGCATGCCCTGAAGGTACATGAGAAGTTTTATCACAGCGCCACCTAGTGTTCCCAAGTTATAAGGTTTTTTGTAAAGATGCTTATAACTTTTGCAAATATTGTTCAAAATGTAATTTCTTCATATCAATATGTTCCTTGGCTTATAACGATTCCACCGATGTCTCATTTTTCATTTTCCAACAATGTGACTGTCCGCCATATTGGAGCAAATGAAAAACCATTTTTTCGCTACTCCTCCTGCAAATCTTGCTCGAATTTGTTTAAAATTTTGTCAGATAATCTTTGGACCGAGCCGCACAGAAATGACTGAACAGATTTTTGATATTCGCTATCGTTTGAGAGATATTTGCCTCCAAAGTTGACCTAGCCTGTGTTTGTTGACTTATGCTAGTTAGCTTAGCATAATAATTGTTTAGCATGCTAACCAGGTGCAATTCTTTTGAATGCGGCTCTTCAGCTATCAGGATAACCATTAGCTACGTTAGCATTGAGCTAGCTTAGCATGCTAATTGCGTTAACATGATTTTGTGTGCTTATTCTTATACTGAAGGATCTCCTCTGCAGCTCAGTTATTTGCGTCTTCTGTGTGGCGCAAGCTGCTAAACCACGTGTCACGAATCCCGAACCATTGCGGTCGTGGGTTCGAATCCTGTGTGGCACATGCCCAGACCGCAAGAGGTACTGTGGCCTTAAGTGGTGGAAAAGTTGTTTCAGTTCTAGACATGGTGTCTGTCTGAGAAAGGACTTCCAAAAATATAACATGCAGCAAATTTATATATTAAAAAAATCTTAATTTTGAGGTTATTTTCACTTGTACTACTGACCCAACAGTTTTTTTTTCCAAATGTCGGAGTTGCTGCTGCTTCCGGGCTTGGCCCCTGCATTGCTGCTTGCAGCTATATTTATTATTATTATTATTATTATTCTTCCCGGTGGAAGTCTATGGCAGCCCTATGAACCGTAAGTAGGAAAATGATGAAATTTGGCACACGTATAGAGATCATCATGAAAAGTAATTGAGCCAAATTTTGAGTCTCTAGCCCCAACTCTATAGCGCCACCACCAGTTCAAAATTTCAACATTAAAATTGTTGTAACTTTTGAACCCTTTGGTCTAGAGACATGAAACATAGTACACTTGATTCCACTCATCATGCTGATCACAACCAATGTCATACATTAAGACTCCGCCCATTACAGTAGACGCCATTTTGAAAAGTACAGTATTCAGTTTTTTTGCTACTCCTCCTTCAAAATTTGTTCAATTTTGTCCAATATTTGGTCAAATGATATTTAGACTTAGCCGCACAGAAATGACTGAACAGATTTTTTTTAGTTGTCTTTCTTCAAAAGTTATGGTGTCGCAAACTTAGTGAGGTCCACCCAAAATTGGCTAAGAGGCTGTATCTCGGCCAAAGTTTGATCAATCGAAACAGAAATCGATACACTTTATCAGAAGCATGTTCTGAGGTGTCATACCAAAGTTGGGAATAGCGCCACCTAGGGGTCATGAGATATGCAAAATTGCTATTTTGGCCAATAACTTTTGAACAGTTTTTCAGAAAATCATAAATGTGGTATCTATGGATTCCTTGGATCATGCCGAATCCGTGGATATCAATTTTGCCATGATGGGATGTACCTCGTGTCCGCCATTTTGAATTTTGTCATAATTTGCAATATCTTTAAAACTTTTTAAAATTTCTCCACCAAATCTGGTATGGATCATCATTAGCATGGCCCAAAGGTACATGAGAAGTTTGATGACAGCGCCACCTAGTGTTCCAAAGTTATAAGGTTTTTTGTAAAAACGCTTATAACTTTTGCAAATATAGTTCAAAATTTAATTTCTTTATATCAATATGTTCCTTGGCTTATACCGATTCTAACGATGTCTCATTTTTCATTTTCCAACAAAATGACTGTCCGCCATATTGGAGCAAATGAAAAACCATTTTTTCGCTACTTCTCCTTCAGATCTTGCTCAAATTTTTCCAAAATTTGGTCAGATGATCTTTGGACCGAGCCGCACAGAAATGACTGAACAGATTTTTGATATTCGTTACCGTTTTTGAGATATTCGTCTCCAAAATTGACCTAGCCTGTGTTTGTTGCCTTATGCTAGTTAGCTTAGCATAATAATTGTTCAGCATGCTAACCAGGTGCCATTCTTTTTAATGGGGCTCTTCAGCTAACAGGATGACCATAAGCTATATTAGCATTGAGCTAGCTTAGCATGCTAATCACGTTAACATAATTTTGTGCGTTTATTCTTATACTGAAGCCTCTCCTCTGCAGTTTTGTAATTTATATCCTATGAGTGGCGCAAGCTGCTAAACCACGTGTCACGAATCCCGAACCATTGCGGTCGTGGGTTCGAATCCCGTGTGGCACATGCCCAGACCGCAAGAGGTACTGTGGCCTTAAGTGGTGGAAAAGTCGTTTCAGTTCTACACATGGTGTCTGTCTGAGAAAGAACATGTGCTTGTTGTACTTGTTCTGCTTGTGGTCCCTTTCAGGGCTTGGCCCCGCAAAGGCTGCTTGCAGCTTTAATTAGGGGCCAAGCACCGAAGGTGCAGAGGCACCTATTGTATCTGTTGGTTTTATTATTATTATTATTATTATTATTCTTCCCGGTGGAAGTCTATGGCAGCCCTATGAACCGTAAGTAGGAAAATGATGAAATTTGGCACACGTATAGAGATCATCATGAAAAGTAATTGAGCCAAATTTTGAGTCTCTAGCCCCAACTCTATAGCGCCACCACCAGTTCAAAATTTCAACATTAAAATTGTTGTAACTTTTGAACCCTTTGGTCTAGAGACATGAAACATAGTACACTTGATTCCACTCATCATGCTGATCACAACCAATGTCATACATTAAGACTCCGCCCATTACAGTAGACGCCATTTTGAAAAGTACAGTATTCAGTTTTTTTGCTACTCCTCCTTCAAAATTTGTTCAATTTTGTCCAATATTTGGTCAAATGATATTTAGACTTAGCCGCACAGAAATGACTGAACAGATTTTTTTTAGTTGTCTTTCTTCAAAAGTTATGGTGTCGCAAACTTAGTGAGGTCCACCCAAAATTGGCTAAGAGGCTGTATCTCGGCCAAAGTTTGATCAATCGAAACAGAAATCGATACACTTTATCAGAAGCATGTTCTGAGGTGTCATACCAAAGTTGGGAATAGCGCCACCTAGGGGTCATGAGATATGCAAAATTGCTATTTTGGCCAATAACTTTTGAACAGTTTTTCAGAAAATCATAAATGTGGTATCTATGGATTCCTTGGATCATGCCGAATCCGTGGATATCAATTTTGCCATGATGGGATGTACCTCGTGTCCGCCATTTTGAATTTTGTCATAATTTGCAATATCTTTAAAACTTTTTAAAATTTCTCCACCAAATCTGGTATGGATCATCATTAGCATGGCCCAAAGGTACATGAGAAGTTTGATGACAGCGCCACCTAGTGTTCCAAAATTATAAGGTTTTTTGTAAAAACGCTTATAACTTTTGCAAATATAGTTCAAAATTTAATTTCTTTATATCAATATGTTCCTTGGCTTATACCGATTCTAACGATGTCTCATTTTTCATTTTCCAACAAAATGACTGTCCGCCATATTGGAGCAAATGAAAAACCATTTTTTCGCTACTTCTCCTTCAGATCTTGCTCAAATTTTTCCAAAATTTGGTCAGATGATCTTTGGACCGAGCCGCACAGAAATGACTGAACAGATTTTTGATATTCGTTACCGTTTTTGAGATATTCGTCTCCAAAATTGACCTAGCCTGTGTTTGTTGCCTTATGCTAGTTAGCTTAGCATAATAATTGTTCAGCATGCTAACCAGGTGCCATTCTTTTTAATGGGGCTCTTCAGCTAACAGGATGACCATAAGCTATATTAGCATTGAGCTAGCTTAGCATGCTAATCACGTTAACATAATTTTGTGCGTTTATTCTTATACTGAAGCCTCTCCTCTGCAGTTTTGTAATTTATATCCTATGAGTGGCGCAAGCTGCTAAACCACGTGTCACGAATCCCGAACCATTGCGGTCGTGGGTTCGAATCCCGTGTGGCACATGCCCAGACCGCAAGAGGTACTGTGGCCTTAAGTGGTGGAAAAGTCGTTTCAGTTCTACACATGGTGTCTGTCTGAGAAAGAACATGTGCTTGTTGTACTTGTTCTGCTTGTGGTCCCTTTCAGGGCTTGGCCCCGCAAAGGCTGCTTGCAGCTTTAATAGCAATTGTTATTGTCAAAATAACAATTTGCTCATTCTTCCGCCAATGGAAGTCTATGGCAGCCCTATGAACCGTACATAGGAAAATGATGAAATTTGGCACACTTGTAGTGATGCTAATGAATAGTAATTGGACCAATTTTTGACCCTCTAGGACCAACTCTATAGCGCCACCACCAGTTCAAAAATTCAACATTGAAATGGTTATAACTTTTGAACCCTTTGCTCTAGAGACATGAAACTTAGTACACCTGATTCCTCTCATCATGCTGATCACAACCAATACCTTACATTAAGACCCCGCCCATTACAGTAGTGGCCATTTTGAAATGTACAGTATTCAGTTTTTTCGCTACTCCTCCTTCAAATTTTGTCCAATTTTGTCCAAACATGCGCTCAAATGATCATCAGACTGAGCCGCACAGAAATGACTGAACAGACTTTTTTTATTTTTCATTCTTCAAAACTTATGCTTTTGCAAACTTAACAAGGTCCACCCAAAATTGGTTAAGAGGCTATGTCTCGGCCAAAGTTTGATCAATCGAAACGAAAATTGCTATGCTTCATCGGAAGCATGTTCTGAGGTTCCATGCCAAAGTTGGGAACAGCGCCACCTATTGTTCCAGAGATATCATTGTTTTTTGAAAAAATGCTTATAACTTTTGCTAATATTGCTTGAAATGTGATTTCTATATGTCAAAATATTCCTTGGGTTATGCCGATTTCAACGATATCTCATATGTTACTTTTGAACAATGTGACTGGCCACTATATTGGAGCGAATGGGAAACAGTTTTTTCGCTACTCCTCCTTCAAATTTTGTCCAATTTTCTCCAAACATGCACACAAATGATCTTCGGACCGAGCCGCATAAAAGTACTGTTCCCGTTTTTTTTGCAATATGGGGGAAAAAAAAGTTATGATGTCGCAAAATGAACAAGGTTGACCCAGAGATGGATCAGAAGCTGTAACTTGTGAACAGTTTGTCACAAAATCATAAAATTGGTATCTATCGATTCCCTGCGTCCTGTCGAATCAGAGGATATGCATTTTGCCACGATTGGATGCACCCAGTAATAAGATACATTAGAACTGAGCTAGCTTAGCATGCTAATCTGGATAACATGTCATGGAACTTTTTTGTGAATCATTCTCACACTGAACTCTCTCCCCCGCTGCTTTGAAATTCACAACCTCTGAGTGGCACAATATGCTAAACCATGTATCTCCAATACTGAACCACTCTGGTTGTGGGTTCGAGTCCCACGTGGGGCGACTTTAAAATTGTGTAATAAGTTTTCATTTCAATTCCTTCCCGCTCTGCACTGCTTGCTGTTTGTGCTTAAATGCTCACTGTGCTTCATTTACATGTGTATTCAATTTGTGCTGTTTTTGTTCTTGCGGCTCTGCACTGCTCTTGGTGCTTAAATGCTTGCTGCACTGCTGTACTTGATGTGCTGGCTCTGTGCTTGGTCTGCTTGCTGCGCCTTGCTGGGCTTGGCCCCGTGTTGCTGCTTGCAGCTATATTTATTATTATTATTCTTCCCGGTGGAAGTCTATGGCAGCCCTATGAACCGTAAGTAGGAAAATGATGAAATTTGGCACACTTATAGAGATCATCATGAAAAGTAATTGAGCCAAATTTTGAGTCTCTAGCCCCAACTCTATAGCGCCACCACCAGTTCAAAATTTCAACATTAAAATCGTTGTAACTTTTGAACCCTTTGGTCTAGAGACATGAAACATAGTACACCTGATTCCACTCATCATGCTGATCACAACCAATGTCATACATTAAGACTCCGCCCATTACAGTAGACGCCATTTTGAAAAGTACAGTATTCAGTTTTTTTGCTACTCCTCCTTCAAAATTTGTTCAATTTTGTCCAATATTTGGTCAAATGATATTTAGACTTAGCCGCACAGAAATGACTGAACAGATTTTTTTTAGTTGTCTTTCTTCAAAAGTTATGGTGTCGCAAACTTAGTGAGGTCCACCCAAAAATGGCTAAGAGGCTGTATCTCGGCCAAAGTTTGATCAATCGAAACAGAAATCGATACACTTTATCAGAAGCATGTTCTGAGGTGTCATACCAAAGTTGGGAATAGCGCCACCTAGGGGTCATGAGATATGCAAAATTGCTATTTTGGCCAATAACTTTTGAACAGTTTTTCAGAAAATCATAAATGTGGTATCTATGGATTCCTTGGATCACGCCGAATCCGTGGATATCAATTTTGCCATGATGGGATGTACCTCGTGTCCGCCATTTTGAATTTTGTCATAATTTGCAATATCTTTAAAACTTTTTAAAATTTCTTCACCAAATTTGGTATGGATCATCATTAGCATGGCCCAAAGGTACATGAGAAGTTTGATGACAGCGCCACCTAGTGTTACAAAGTTATAAGGTTTTTTGTAAAAACGCTTATAACTTTTGCAAATATAGTTCAAAATTTAATTTCTTTATATCAATATGTTCCTTGGCTTATACCGATTCTAACGATGTCTCATTTTTCATTTTCCAACAAAGTGACTGTCCGCCATATTGGAGCAAATGAAAAACCATTTTTTCGCTACTCCTCCTTCAGATCTTGCTCAAATTTTTCCAAAATTTGGTCAGATGATCTTTGGACCGAGCCGCACAGAAATGACTGAACAGATTTTTGATATTCGTTACCGTTTTTGAGATATTCGTCTCCAAAATTGACCTAGCCTGTGTTTGTTGCCTTATGCTAGTTAGCTTAGCATAATAATTGTTCAGCATGCTAACCAGGTGCCATTCTTTTTAATGGGGCTCTTCAGCTAACAGGATGACCATAAGCTATATTAGCATTGAGCTAGCTTAGCATGCTAATCACGTTAACATAATTTTGTGCGTTTATTCTTATACTGAAGCCTCTCCTCTGCAGTTTTGTAATTTATATCCTATGAGTGGCGCAAGCTGCTAAACCACGTGTCACGAATCCCGAACCATTGCGGTCGTGGGTTCGAATCCCGTGTGGCACATGCCCAGACCGCAAGAGGTACTGTGGCCTTAAGTGGTGGAAAAGTCGTTTCAGTTCTACACATGGTGTCTGTCTGAGAAAGAACATGTGCTTGTTGTACTTGTTCTGCTTGTGGTCCCTTTCAGGGCTTGGCCCCGCAAAGGCTGCTTGCAGCTTTAATAGCAATTGTTATTGTCAAAATAACAATTTGCTCATTCTTCCGCCAATGGAAGTCTATGGCAGCCCTATGAACCGTACATAGGAAAATGATGAAATTTGGCACACTTGTAGTGATGCTAATGAATAGTAATTGGACCAATTTTTGACCCTCTAGGACCAACTCTATAGCGCCACCACCAGTTCAAAAATTCAACATTGAAATGGTTATAACTTTTGAACCCTTTGCTCTAGAGACATGAAACTTAGTACACCTGATTCCTCTCATCATGCTGATCACAACCAATACCGTACATCAAGACCCCGCCAATTACAGTAGTGGCCATTTTGAAATGTACAGTATTCAGTTTTTTCGCTACTCCTCCTTCAAATTTTGTCCAATTTTGTCCAAACATGCGCTCAAATGATCATCGGACTGAGCCGCACAGAAATGACTGAACAGATTTTTTTTATTTTTCATTCTTCAAAAGTTATGCTTTTGCAAACTTAACAAGGTCCACCCAAAATTGGTTAAGAGGCTGTATCTCGGCCAAAGTTTGATCAATCGAAACGAAAATTGGTATGATTCATCGGAAGCGTGTTCTGAGGTTCCATGCCAAAGTTGGGAACAGCGCCACCTATTGTTCCAGAGATATCATTGTTTTTTGAAAAAACGCTTATAACTTTTGCTAATATTGCTTGAAATTTGATTTCTATATGTCAAAATATTCCTTGGGTTATGCCGATTTCAAAGATATCTCATATGTTACTTTTGAACAATGTGACTGGCCACCATATTGGAGCGAATGGGAAACAGTTTTTTCGCTACTCCTCCTTCAAATTTTGTCCAATTTTCTCCAAACATGCACACAAATGATCTTCGGACCGAGCCGCATAAAAGTACTGTTCCCGTTTTTTTTGCAATATGGGGAAAAAAAAGTTATGATGTCGCAAAATGAACAAGGTTGACCCAGAGATGGATCAGAAGCTGTAACTTGTGAACAGTTTGTCACAAAATCATAAAATTGGTATCTATTGATTCCCTGCGTCCTGTCGAATCCGAGGATATGCATTTTGCCACGATTGGATGTACCAAGTCATAAGATACATTAGAACTGAGCTAGCTTAGCATGCTAATCTGGATAACATGTCATGGAACTTTTTTGTGAATCATTCTCACACTGAACCCTCTCCCCTGCTGCTTTGGAATTCACAACCTCTGAGTGGCGCAATATGTTAAACCATGAATCCCAAATACTGAACCACTCTGGTTGTGGGTTCGAGTCCCACGTGGGGCGACTTTAAAATTGTGTAATAAGTTTTCATTTCAATTCCTTCCTGCTCTGCACTGCTGTTTGTGCTTAAATGCTCACTGTGCTTCATTTACATGTGTATTCAATTTGTGCTGTTTTTGTTCTTGCGGTTCTGCACTGCTCTTGGTGCTTAAATGCCTGCTGCACTGCTGTACTTGATGTGCTGGCTCTGTGCTTGGTCTGCTTGCTGCGCCTTGCTGGGCTTGGCCCCGTGTTGCTGCTTGCAGCTATATTTATTATTATTATTATTCTTCCCGGTGGAAGTCTATGGCAGCCCTATGAACCGTAAGTAGGAAAATGATGAAATTTGGCACACTTATAGAGATCATCATGAAAAGTAATTGAGCCAAATTTTGAGTCTCTAGCCCCAACTCTATAGCGCCACCACCAGTTCAAAATTTCAACATTAAAATCGTTGTAACTTTTGAACCCTTTGGTCTAGAGACATGAAACATAGTTCACTTGATTCCACTCATCATGCTGATCACAACCAATGTCATACATTAAGACTCCGCCCATTACAGTAGACGCCATTTTGAAAAGTACAGTATTCAGTTTTTTTGCTACTCCTCCTTCAAAATTTGTTCAATTTTGTCCAATATTTGGTCAAATGATATTTAGACTTAGCCGCACAGAAATGACTGAACAGATTTTTTTTAGTTGTCTTTCTTCAAAAGTTATGGTGTCGCAAACTTAGTGAGGTCCACCCAAAAATGGCTAAGAGGCTGTATCTCGGCCAAAGTTTGATCAATCGAAACAGAAATCGATACACTTTATCAGAAGCATGTTCTGAGGTGTCATACCAAAGTTGGGAATAGCGCCACCTAGGGGTCATGAGATATGCAAAATTGCTATTTTGGCCAATAACTTTTGAACAGTTTTTCAGAAAATCATAAATGTGGTATCTATGGATTCCTTGGATCATGCCGAATCCGTGGATATCAATTTTGCCATGATGGGATGTACCTCGTGTCCGCCATTTTGAATTTTGTCATAATTTGCAATATCTTTAAAACTTTTTAAAATTTCTCCACCAAATTTGGTATGGATCATCATTAGCATGGCCCAAAGGTACATGAGAAGTTTGATGACAGCGCCACCTAGTGTTCCAAAGTTATAAGGTTTTTTGTAAAAACGCTTATAACTTTTGCAAATATAGTTCAAAATTTAATTTCTTTATATCAATATGTTCCTTGGCTTATACCGATTCTAACGATGTCTCATTTTTCATTTTCCAACAAAATGACTGTCCGCCATATTGGAGCAAATGAAAAACCATTTTTTCGCTACTCCTCCTTCAGATCTTGCTCAAATTTTTCCAAAATTTGGTCAGATGATCTTTGGACCGAGCCGCACAGAAATGACTGAACAGATTTTTGATATTCATTACCGTTTTCGAGATATTCGTCTCCAAAATTGACCTAGCCTGTGTTTGTTGCCTTATGCTAGTTAGCTTAGCATAATAATTGTTTAGCATGCTAACCAGGTGCCATTCTTTTTAATGGGGCTCTTCAGCTAACAGGATGACCATAAGCTGTATTAGCATTGAGCTAGCTTAGCATGCTAATCACGTTAACATGCTTTTGTACATTTATTCTTATACTGAAGCCTCTCCTCTGCAGATTTGTAATATCCATCCTATGAGTGGCGTAAGCTGCTAAACCACGTGTCACGAATCCCGAACCATTGCGGTCGTGGGTTCGAATCCCGTGTGGCACATGCCCAGACCGCAAGAGGTACTGTGGCCTTAAGTGGTGGAAAAGTCGTTTCAGTTCTACACATGGTGTCTGTCTGAGAAAGAACATGTGCTTGCTGTACTTGTTCTGCTTGTGGTCCCTTCCAGGGCTTGGCCCCGCAAAAGGCTGCTTGCAGCTTTAATAGCAATTGTTATTGTCAAAATAACAATTTGCTCATTCTTCCGCCAATGGAAGTCTATGGCAGCCCTATGAACCGTACATAGGAAAATGATGAAATTTGGCACACTTGTAGTGATGCTAATGAATAGTAATTGGACCAATTTTTGACCCTCTAGGACCAACTCTATAGCGCCACCACCAGTTCAAAAATTCAACATTGAAATGGTTATAACTTTTGAACCCTTTGCTCTAGAGACATGAAACTTAGTACACCTGATTCCTCTCATCATGCTGATCACAACCAATACCGTACATTAAGACCCCACCCATTACAGTAGTGGCCATTTTGAAATGTACAGTATTCAGTTTTTTCGCTACTCCTCCTTCAAATTTTGTCCAATTTTGTCCAAACATGCGCTCAAATGATCACCAGACTGAGCCGCACAGAAATGACTGAACAGATTTTTTTTATTTTTCATTCTTCAAAAGTTATGCTTTTGCAAACTTAACAAGGTCCACCCAAAATTGGTTAAGAGGCTGTATCTCGGCCAAAGTTTGATCAATCGAAACGAAAATTGGTATGCTTCATCGGAAGCATGTTCTGAGGTTCCATGCCAAAGTTGGGAACAGCGCCACCTATTGTTCCAGAGATATCATTGTTTTTTGAAAAAACGCTTATAACTTTTGCTAATATTGCTTGAAATTTGATTTCTATATGTCAAAATATTCCTTGGGTTATGCCGATTTCAACGATATCTCATATGTTACTTTTGAACAATGTGACTGGCCACCATATTGGAGCGAATGGGAAACAGTTTTTTCGCTACTCCTCCTTCAAATTTTGTCCAATTTTCTCCAAACATGCACACAAATGATCTTCGGACCGAGCCGCATAAAAGTACTGTTCCCGTTTTTTTTGCAATATGGGGAAAAAAAAAGTTATGATGTCGCAAAATGAACAAGGTTGACCCAGAGATGGATCAGAAGCTGTAACTTGTGAACAGTTTGTCACAAAATCATAAAATTGGTATCTATTGATTCCCTGCGTCCTGTCAAATCAGAGGATATGCATTTTGCCACGATTGGATGCACCAAGTCATAAGATACATTAGAACTGAGCTAGCTTAGCATGCTAATCTGGATAACATGTCATGGAACTTTTTTGTGAATCATTCTCACACTGAACCCTCTCCCCTGCTGCTTTGAAATTCACAACCTCTGAGTGGCGCAATATGTTAAACCATGTATCTCCAATACTGAACCACTCTGGTTGTGGGTTCGAGTCCCACGTGGGGCGACTTTAAAATTGTGTAATAAGTTTTCAATTCCTTCCTGCTCTGCACTGCTGTTTGTGCTTCATTTACATGTGTATTCAATTTGTGCTGTTTTTGTTCTTGCGGCTCTGCACTGCTCTTGGTGCTTAAATGCCTGCTGCACTGCTGTACTTGATGTGCTGGCTCTGTGCTTGGTCTGCTTGCTGCGCCTTGCTGGGCTTGGCCCCGTGTTGCTGCTTGCAGCTATATTTATTATTATTATTATTATTATTATTATTCTTCCCGGTGGAAGTCTATGGCAGCCCTATGAACCGTAAGTAGGAAAATGATGAAATTTGGCACACTTATAGAGATCATCATGAAAAGTAATTGAGCCAAATTTTGAGTCTCTAGCCCCAACTCTATAGCGCCACCACCAGTTCAAAATTTCAACATTAAAATTGTTGTAACTTTTGAACCCTTTGGTCTAGAGACATGAAACATAGTACACTTGATTCCACTCATCATGCTGATCACAACCAATGTCATACATTAAGACTCCGCCCATTACAGTAGACGCCATTTTGAAAAGTACAGTATTCAGTTTTTTTGCTACTCCTCCTTCAAAATTTGTTCAATTTTGTCCAATATTTGGTCAAATGATATATAGACTTAGCCGCACAGAAATGACTGAACAGATTTTTTTTAGTTGTCTTTCTTCAAAAGTTATGGTGTCGCAAGCTTAGTGAGGTCCACCCAAAAATGGCTAAGAGGCTGTATCTCGGCTAAAGTTTGATCAATCGAAACAGAAATCGATACACTTTATCAGAAGCATGTTCTGAGGTGTCATACCAAAGTTGGGAATAGCGCCACCTAGGGGTCATGAGATATGCAAAATTGCTATTTTGGCCAATAACTTTTGAACAGTTTTTCAGAAAATCATAAATGTGGTATCTATGGATTCCTTGGATCATGCCGAATCAGTGGATATCAATTTTGCCATGATGGGATGTACCTCGTGTCCGCCATTTTGAATTTTGTCATAATTTGCAATATCTTTAAAACTTTTTAAAATTTCTTCACCAAATTTGGTATGGATCATCATTAGCATGGCCCAAAGGTACATGAGAAGTTTGATGACAGCGCCACCTAGTGTTACAAAGTTATAAGGTTTTTTGTAAAAACACTTATAACTTTTGCAAATATAGTTCAAAATTTAATTTCTTTATATTAATATGTTCCTTGGCTTATACCGATTCTAAGGATGTCTCATTTTTCATTTTCCAACAATGTGACTGTCCGCCATATTGGAGCAAACGAAAAACCATTTTTTCGCTACTCCTCCTTCAGATCTTGCTCAAATTTTTCCAAAATTTGGTCAGATGATCTTTGGACCGAGCCGCACAGAAATGACTGAACAGATTTTTGATATTCATTACCGTTTTTGAGATATTCGTCTCCAAAATTGACCTAGCCTGTGTTTGTTGCCTTATGCTAGTTAGCTTAGCATAATAATTGTTTAGCATGCTAACCAGGTGCCATTCTTTTTAATGGGGCTCTTCAGCTAACAGGATGACCATAAGCTATATTAGAATTGAGCTAGCTTAGCATGCTAATCACGTTAACATGCTTTTGTGCGTTTATTCTTATACTGAAGCCTCTCCTCTGCAGTTTTGTAATTTCCATCCTATGAGTGGCGCAAGCTGCTAAACCACGTGTCACGAATCCCGAACCATTGCGGTCGTGGGTTCGAATCCCGTGTGGCACATGCCCAGACCGCAAGAGGTACTGTGGCCTTAAGTGGTGGAAAAGTCGTTTCAGTTTACACATGGTGTCTGTCTGAGAAAGAACATGTGCTTGTTGTACTTGTTCTGCTTGTGGTCCCTTTCAGGGCTTGGCCCCGCAAAAGGCTGCTTGCAGCTTTAATTATTATTATTATTCTTCCCGGTGGAAGTCTATGGCAGCCCTATGAACCGTAAGTAGGAAAATGATGAAATTTGGCACACTTATAGAGATCATCATGAAAAGTAATTGAGCCAAATTTTGAGTCTCTAGCCCCAACTCTATAGCGCCACCACCAGTTCAAAATTTCAACATTAAAATCGTTGTAACTTTTGAACCCTTTGGTCTAGAGACATGAAACATAGTTCACTTGATTCCACTCATCATGCTGATCACAACCAATGTCATACATTAAGACTCCGCCCATTACAGTAGACGCCATTTTGAAAAGTACAGTATTCAGTTTTTTTGCTACTCCTCCTTCAAAATTTGTTCAATTTTGTCCAATATTTGGTCAAATGATATTTAGACTTAGCCGCACAGAAATGACTGAACAGATTTTTTTTAGTTGTCTTTCTTCAAAAGTTATGGTGTCGCAAACTTAGTGAGGTCCACCCAAAAATGGCTAAGAGGCTGTATCTCGGCCAAAGTTTGATCAATCGAAACAGAAATCGATACACTTTATCAGAAGCATGTTCTGAGGTGTCATACCAAAGTTGGGAATAGCGCCACCTAGGGGTCATGAGATATGCAAAATTGCTATTTTGGCCAATAACTTTTGAACAGTTTTTCAGAAAATCATAAATGTGGTATCTATGGATTCCTTGGATCATGCCGAATCCGTGGATATCAATTTTGCCATGATGGGATGTACCTCGTGTCCGCCATTTTGAATTTTGTCATAATTTGCAATATCTTTAAAACTTTTTAAAATTTCTTCACCAAATTTGGTATGGATCATCATTAGCATGGCCCAAAGGTACATGAGAAGTTTGATGACAGCGCCACCTAGCGTTACAAAGTTATAAGGTTTTTTGTAAAAACGCTTATAACTTTTGCAAATATAGTTCAAAATTTAATTTCTTTATATCAATATGTTCCTTGGCTTATACCGATTCTAACGATGTCTCATTTTTCATTTTCCAACAAAGTGACTGTCCGCCATATTGGAGCAAATGAAAAACCATTTTTTCGCTACTCCTCCTTCAGATCTTGCTCAAATTTTTCCAAAATTTGGTCAGATGATCTTTGGACCGAGCCGCACAGAAATGACTGAACAGATTTTTGATATTCGTTACCGTTTTTGAGATATTCGTCTCCAAAATTGACCTAGCCTGTGTTTGTTGCCTTATGCTAGTTAGCTTAGCATAATAATTGTTCAGCATGCTAACCAGGTGCCATTCTTTTTAATGGGGCTCTTCAGCTAACAGGATGACCATAAGCTATATTAGCATTGAGCTAGCTTAGCATGCTAATCACGTTAACATAATTTTGTGCGTTTATTCTTATACTAAAGCCTCTCCTCTGCAGTTTTGTAATTTATATCCTATGAGTGGCGCAAGCTGCTAAACCACGTGTCATGAATCCCGAACCATTGCGGTCGTGGGTTCGAATCCCGTGTGGCACATGCCCAGACCGCAAAAGGTACTGTGGCCTTAAGTGGTGGAAAAGTCGTTTCAGTTCTACACATGGTGTCTGTCTGAGAAAGAACATGTGCTTGTTGTACTTGTTCTGCTTGTGGTCCCTTTCAGGGCTTGGCCCCGCAAAGGCTGCTTGCAGCTTTAATTTACATTGGCTTCATAAGCTAATAAAAAATCATAAAAAGAAAAACACACCTGATGCGCATTCTTTGTTCTTCATTTTTTTATTAGCAGAGTTAAACCTTGCTGTATTTTCATGTAATTCATTAAAAGAAGGTACACCGCCATTTCGCTCCGACGAAACTGACTTGAACGCACCTCACGTCGTAAACACGACTTCCCACCTCGTACGTACGAACTTCCCAGGAGGACTTGAACGCAGCATGAGACGCAGATATATATGGGCCAGAAGGCGCCTTCTAGTGGTCTAACCCTAAGCCTACCCCTAATACCTAAATCTACCAATAACCGAAGCGTGTTATATTGACGCTAAAGGGGGGTGCCATGTGCGTAGGATTTAGAAGCAATGTCAAAAGTCACTATATGACGCCCTAGGATGACAATGCATTGAATTATATTATATTATATTATTATATTATATTATATTTCCTATTCATTTATCAAGAAAACCTCACTTTAAGCACATTTAACTCTCTACTTACATTTTTGAATAAGTGTAGGCCTAGTCTTTACTCCAATACATTTGTGAAGAGTAATGCAATCACTCATTACAATTTGCAGCTTTTTCTGCAGCAGTTTATTTCTGCTACAAAAGAAGCAATATCACATCTACTCATGATTAAAGGTACTATCTTGTGCGTTTTGCCCTTCCTCAACTTGTCAACAAGGCTACTTTACACAAATGCTAACTAATGCATTAGCACAAATGCTAACTAATGCATTAGCATGTTGTGAATTGCAGCAGATGTTTCATAAATGAGATGAGGACATGACTGCAACCAACGAGGCCGAAACCAGCACCAAGTAGGCTTTGACACTTTCATTTTACTTAACATTATTTTACTTATCCATTAAATGGAAGAGACATTTTTGAAGGATATTATTTTACTTATGCCCCTTTTGAGCCCTTGAGCTTAATTGAACTTGAGTATTTGTAGACATTTTAGAGACTGTTGTAAGACCTTGGTTCATTGCATTTTTAAGCAACACTTAAGTATTGTTAAAATTAGATACTATAGACTTTTACTCAGTTGGAATTGGTGACTTGTAATGGAGACTCTGAACATTCCATGAGAAGCTTTAGTTTTTAGTTTACTTAATCTATGTTTGTACAATAACAGCCTTGGTCAACCCAACATAACAGAACTATCACATTTCATTGGCACCCAGCAGTTGATAGTCATGTTGTCTGTGTTTCCCAACCCTGTTCCTGGCGGCACACCAATACTGCGCGTATTGTCTCTCTTATCAAACACACCTGATTCAACTCATCAGCTCATAATCAGATGGGTTAATGAGCTGATGAGTTGAATCAGGTGTGTTTGATTAGGGAGACAAAGAATACACGCAGTGTTAGTGTGCCGCCAGTTGGGATTGGGAAACACTGTTTTGGAACATGTTTCTGATTTGTAAGCAAATTTGCTCATTTGATCAGAGTATTTCAAAAGATGCAACCTTGATCTGTTCGGCCTGTTCTAGGCACAGAAGCTTGATTATTGCATGGGCAAATCACTTCACTGAAATCATGAGGTATGATTTAACAGTGTGCAACATATTTAAAGTCAGAATTCAGAATTATTTGAATTCATCACCCTGAAAGTCAGCATTAAAAAAAGTTTTGAATTTTGATTTTATGGGGATTTTAAGGCAATGTTTTTGGTTAAATGCCTAAAGTAAGGTATGTTAACATAAACTCAAGATATTTTCAAGTTTTAATCTATGCCATTCAATAAATAAATAATGATTTTATTGAAGCTTTTACTTGAAACATGTGGTTAATTGGCTATATGAGACTACAGAGAGCTACCACTAGTCTCGTTGTGTTTATTAATGCATTCTATTCAAACTCAAACTTTGAGGGCAAATGTACTTTTGCGAGTATGCGACCATGGTTTAACAGTTTGGCTTTTTACTTCTGCAAAAATGTACTAACCCACTGCACAATGTGACGTTAGAATGACGTCTTTTCTAATATGTAATTTTTGGTCGTCCAATTTCGGTCCACTGAAGGGATTGTTTTGTTGTAATGCCAGGCGACGTCTTTATTTGACATCTTTTGCACGTTTAATATTGAAGTCGGTGGGACCAAATGTCATGTGGACGTCTTTTCAACATCAAATTTAGTATCTTCTATAACTTCTATAACTGTAGTCCCATGTTTCAAAAAGATAGAGTATTGCTTGATTGCTTGATTGCTTGCTTGATTGATTTGATTGATTGATTGATTGATTGATTGATTGATTGATTTAATGACCACACAGCCAGGCTGGTGGAATTTGTTTTCAGTACAGCTCATTTCTTTGGTGCAGGTTCCAGAAAATACATTAACATTGAACATTAACCATATATAATACAATACCATACATATACATACAGACAAAACATACATAGGCATAAGGGGTCATGCATTTTTAAAGGATGTTATTTGTACCATGTATTTATATTTATGCATTTGGCAGATGCTTTTATCCACAGTGACTTACATTTTGCATTACACATTTACATTCCTGCTTTTCCGGGGAATCAAACCCATGATCTAAGCATTGCACTAGGTGGCTGTTTCACAAGCGCCAACGCTCTACTGTTTGAGCTACAGCATTACATTTTTGCATGTGTCAATTACCACCTTCTGCTTGAGACAATCAAATGCAGTTTTTGGAAAACTACCTTAAATAATTAAAAATAATTTGTATTCATATGTATTAATCATGTTGATAACAAAAATGTTGATATTTGTAAAAAAAAAAAAAAAAAAAATATATATATATATATATATATATATATATATATATATATATATATATATATATATATATATATTGCATATTAATCATGTAAATTCCCTGCACCTGGGATGTAGACATCCAAATGAGGTCAAAAAAAAAAAAAAAAAAAAATGACCCAGTTCAACAGTCAAATGTTGAACTTCAAATAGTGGACCTAGTTTGGACGTCGAATATGTCCAGAATTGGTCATGGACCGATGGACCCAATATAGACATGATCTGCATGTCTATCCGACGTCCAGTGTTTAGTGGGAAGGCTTCAAAATTGACGTGGAGTCATGGAACTTATTTTCCGTAATAATCCAAAAGCCAATGGGGATGCTAACTTCTATTTTGGCCTACAACAACGTTATCACTGCGGTACTTAAAAATTGTGCGTTAAACAACACTGACGAAATGTAAAATATTATCAGTTATATTATATTTATGTTGATTGGTCAATTATCATATTGTTCTGTTCTGTTTCTCTTTATTCTCAAACAAATTGTCTTTGTCTTAAAATAGGCTGTTTTAAAAAGTTTCTGTGATTTATATATATATATATATATATATATATATATATATATTATAGTTATAGTTAAGAATATCATAGACTAGCATGCAAGAATACAGTTTATCATTGGTCATTAGATGCTTCCACTTCAGGTCATTTTACTTCCACTCAGAAGAATAATTATTGACTAATCTAAAACTGAGGCTGATATTTCATCAATGTTCCTGATTTATTTGCTTTGAATTACTAAAGCCTGAGATGTAGCAACATGTACTTTGATGTCAGATTGTACCTTTATCTTCACTTGAGCACATGTAAATGTATTGAGACATTCATACTGTTTTGCCAAATGGCAGCCTAATGGAAGTATGTTTAAAATCCATTTTATATATTTTATTTCAAAGACATGATTGAGAATGCCACTGGACTAGACAATACCTAATTTAGCACTGCCATCTGCTGGCATTGTCTTAACACTTCAGGTGAACTGGTTTGCACTTTCAAAATAAATAAATAAAAGGCTGATATTCTTTGCCTGTACATAGTCATTCAAAATCTGACAACAAAAAGTAATATTGAATATCATTATATTTTAAACATGGACACAATGAAACAAAATGTAAACCATACTGGCATGTATTCAGACATTAGTCAAAAATAGGCATATAAAAGGCAGATTTGATATGTATTAGATGTCATATAGGCCTATTTTTAAATCAGTTTGGCCAAAATAATGTGTTGATATTTTATGTCACAATTTCATTATTGCTGTTTCCATATAGTGGGGCAGTTAAGCGCAAAAATCGATCACTTTGCGATAAAAGCATCAAATTTGGTAGGAAGGCTCACAAAGGGGGTCTGATCAGATTTAGGACCGTAGGCGTTTGAAATTTGACCCCTGGGGGTCATGGCGGGCATTTTTCAAAATGGCCGCCAAATATGGATTTCGTAATGGGAAAATGGATTAAAAGCTGCCAGAAACATAAAATAAAATAACACATTTCACCATAAATAGATGTAAATATGAGCACACTTTCACATAGAAGATCTTTAAACTTTAAAATATAAGATATGTTTGAAAATTTGCTCCTGTAATACTAAATATTACTATACATGGGTTCATGAATCATCTGTAAATTCATGTTATGTGATCAAAATTAGACATCATAGTGACAAGTGATTAAGAGCTGATCTTTTATCTTTTTGCCTCTTGCACCATTCATCAAAGCTCAGCACACCACTGGAGGAATGCATATTCATGTAATTGTCATATGCAGCACGTTGCAAAATGTACAATGCAGCCTCTGTTACTTGGGCCACTTTTAAGAAAGAGTCAGCTGTGCCTGTAATGTCTGCTTGAACAAGAGCCTCTACCCAACCACTTCCTTGGTCCTCAAGAATGCCATCTCAATGTGGAGACCCCCAAAAAGAATCACAATTTCACCATATCTATTTGGCCACTTCCACTGTATTTGCTTGGCCAAGGCAAATAGTGGCTGGTCAAAGGGGTGCACAGGGGTTTGCTCTGGATGCAAATGATTAATTGCATTTCTGATGACATCTATTGAGTGCCTGATCATTGCAACTGTGTGCATGATGTAATGCAGGTGGCATCAATGTCCAGTGACTGCTGAGTTGCATGGTATGCAGCCCGTGACAAATCACTGAGATCTCCAGCTTTGTCACTTGTTGATCTGACATATTGGTGGACAGACCACATGTGGACAGTTTTCATCTCTGTAAAGACTACAACATGATATAGCCAGCAGCCACATCACCCTGTAGCCCAAGACTGGTTGCCCACTGAAGCTAAGCAGGGCTGAGCTTGGTTAGTACCTGGATGGGAGACCTTCTGCGAAAGCCAGGTTGCTGCTGGAAGAGGTGTTCATGAGGCCAGCAAGGGGCACTCACCCTGTGGTCTGTGTGGGTCCTAACACCCCAGTAAAGTGATGAGGACATTATATTGTCGTGATGAGACGTTAAACTGAGGCCCTGACTCTCTGTGGTCATTAAAAATCCCAGGATGTCTTTCGAAAGAGTAGGGGTGTAACCCCGGCATCCTGGCCAAATCAAATTTGCCCAGTGGCCTTTGTATATATATGGAGATATAGGCCATGATGGAGATTCCCCTCTCTATTTAAATAAATGTAATGAATTAGTATTATTAATTAAGTTATGCAAAGGACTAGTCACATCTGGTCCTAACTGCTCTTCACCTGGTGAGGTGTCATTTGGGATCTAGCTCTATTTTACAAAGAGGCCAAACATTTGGAATGATACTTGGCCTCTAAAGCCAACATGTCACCTCCACTGAGCTGTGCCAGAAGCTTGATGTCATTGAGGACAACGGCACACTTTCGAACTTTTTCATCAATTTGAAATGTAGCAGCCTTATGAAGTCTCTCACTACCTGCAGGTTCTCTCCACATTAAGTCTTATCGATGTCATCACTGAATGAGGTTTTTAAAACTAATTTTATTCATTTTCTAGTGTCATGCTCATCAGTTGTAGAAGCTCTCTTCTCAGCTCTTTGTAGCATTTGATTGTTGAATCTGAGGCGACATGTATAATTTGTGATATTTTGCATTGTTCCTAATAAATGTGGCCTCTATACCTTGCCCTTTATCTAACTGTGCAATCTGTAAAGATATCGTTGTTTAAGTTAATCAAATTTTAATAGATTTTCTGCCAGATTTTTGTAACGTTCAGTATTGACCTGCCATTGGCAATTTGATGGGCATCCGAGTGGCTCTTGAGTATTATTCTGACAAATGAAACACAGTTCCCAGTCAGTTATTTGTGTTGGGGGATCAGTATATCCAGTATTAAATAATTTGAAGGTTTTAGTCATTGCATTGGATCAAAGTAGTTCTTGTGTAGTGGTCTAATTGTCGTAATCATGCTAATCGTGCTAATTTATGTTTTTCTTGTGAGGAAAACTCGGTCTACAATGTGATTTGTAGGCCTACCTACTAAACCACTTGCAAAAAATCCAGCAGGGCTCAACAGTTCTTACAATTAATATTTATAGTCAAGGTTAGAGCATTTGGAGAGCAAAGAAGTCGTACAAGAGCACAGAGTTACAATGAAATAAATGGGATGAATTGCAGCTAGTTTATACAACCAGCCTAAATTAAATTCTGTGGAAATGTACACCTATTTCACAGAATCATAACTCTAAATTCATGCAGACTAAAATTTATTTCATGTTATATTTGCCTGTCTGAGTTATGTTTGCTTACTTGCAGTATTAGCCTACACTATTTTTACTGAGTAACAGTGAGAAACACATCCAACTGACTTTGCCTTTATCTCACTTGTAGTCAAGAGTAAAACATCTCACCAGTTCCCTAGATTTTAAAGAGAATAATATTTAACTGTGGCCACCACAAGATGAAACCTACTGACTGAATAAAAAGGAGTCCCTGACAAACTACCCAGTAAAAATGATAGTATATGCTCACAATTTAATATTAAATATTTAAATGTACATTTAAAAAGTACATAATTTATGATAGATATCATAACCTCTTTTCCTTTTTGTTTAAAAATGAACTAGATTGTTTAATGATCAAATGTGCAACTTTTTTAATTGTTAATTTCTGTCGTCTATCCATTATGACATTATGAAATCCATATTTGGTGGCCATTTTCAATTTTTTTTTAAACATATCTTATATTTGAAAGTATAAAGACCTTCTATGTGAAAGTGTGGTCATATTTACATGTATTTATGGTGAATTGTGTAATTGCATTTTAGGTTTCTGGCAGCTTTAAATTCATTTTCGCATTAAGAAATCCATATTTGGCAGCCATTTCGAAAAATGCCTGACATGGCCCCCAGGGGCCAAATTTTGAGCGCCTACGGTCCTAAATCTGATCAGACCCCCTTTGTGAGCCTTCGTACCAAATTTCATGCTTTTATCGCAAAGTGATCGATTCTGATGAAAATCTGCGCTTAGCCGCCCCACTAATAGGTGCAATTTGTGATGGGAGTTGTGGGACATGTCCCTATTATTTTTAGGCTCATAAATTAAGAAATCAACATTTCCTTGATCCTTTGACCAAAAAACTAAGAAAAAAAAAAAACTGTATGTGTCAGAACCCAACAGCTTTTCTTACTGCAAAGTAGCTGTTTTCCCGAAACCCTATCATTAGTAGTACACATACATTGCACAGTGCACTTTCTCTGCAGCATGTTTCCAATCAAGGAAAATCAAGTCACCTTTATATAGTGCTATATACACAGTAGCCTACAGATTTCAAAGCAGCTTATAGCCGAGTCCCAAAATAGATAAATAGCCATGGATAAGATGCAGTAGGCATTTTTGAGGAAAATTACTTCAAGTGTTTGTTTCTATATGATTTTTAGGTTCTGAATCCATTTATGCCGTATAACAAGTTGTAAACATCACTGTTTTGGCATAAACAATAAAAACAAAATGGCTGCCAAAAAAAAAACATGCATTTATTGCAGTTTAAACATTTTTAAAGCATTTAAATAGTTTTAAAGCACTTATTATGTTTTAACGTTAGTGATTGTAATTGTTTTTTTTTTCTTTATATTATCTCTTTCTAGAATTACCTCAAATGAAATTACCTCGCCATTATTGCTCAAAAGATAAGTTCCTCTGATTTTGCTTTTTAAAATTGTTTCTCTAGCAGAGCTGTATAGAGACTTGTGATGTTGGGCTGATTGATAGTGTTAATTATTTGATGTATTTGCACTCTAATTTATTGAAGAGAATAACTATATATTTTTTTTTCTATGAAGACTGGGGAAGTGCAACTGGTGAGTAACCCCCTTGCATGTTTATTTATTTAGTTTACTTGTACTCAAACAGAGCTATATGGATTTTTATGACGTTTGGCTGATTACTTTTGCATGTAATTGCTTTCATTTATTGACATGTTTAATGCTTTCCAAGTTTTTGGCTTGCTTGGATGAAAAAAAATTGTTGTAGAGGTGTACTATGTTTCTTCTCTAAGACTCCAGAGAGGAGACCAAGCCCTTTAAAGACAAATAAGAGACAATCATCCTTTCCTCCTGCCCCCCTTCACTCATATCCTATCTTTTCTCCTTCCCTACTCTCCATTCAACCTCCTCCTTCTCTCCACCCTGTCCTCCTCCTTCTCCCCTTTTAATAACGTTTAGGGCAATGATTAATTTGTTTCATATCTTTATCATTAATCTGCATTTATACATAACTATTGGGAAGATATGCTTAAGAATCAATATGAAACAATGCCAATAAATTAATATTGTGATGTGAAATTATTTTTCAGATTGAAGTTATAAAGGGCTCTGGGGTGTTTTGCCAGGCAGAAGTGTGGAAAGCAGCCCTCCTTGCCACCTCTGCTACTGCCATGGTGTGGAATCTGCTGCTGGGGCACCTTTGATTTGGAGGTTTGGTACAAAACATGCTCCTAATCTCTTCTGTCCTTAAAAAAACAAGTCATGTGTACTTCTGTGGAGTAAATTATGTTTGTGTGCGGGCTTACCGTAACTTTTTTTACTTGCCATTGTTGCATTTTCTTGCACCTCAATAAATTGTGACGTTTATATAAAACACTCTTGCTTTCACAACCATTTCATAATTTTGAAATATTACTTTAAGGTGGGAAGCCAACCAGAGGGGATGGGGAGCAATTGATCACCCTTGACCAAATTAAAAAGGCAGCCATTATTGGTGAGTAAATGCATAAAAGTTTTGTTTTCCCTTCTCAACGCATTACTTTATAAGTTCACCACTTTAAGCTTACTTGTATCAATGTTTATTAGGCATCAATGGAGACTGTATAAGGGATTATTGTTACTATATCTGCTTGGAACCTATAATACTAATACTAATACTCAGTTCTTGATCCTAACTTTCCTCTTCTTAAGCCACATTTCTGATTTTTAAGAATCTTCAGAATCAGAATCTTCCAATTGACATGTTTACATGATGCATTTTTTTATTATGATCAGCCAAAAATAGGTCCAAACATGGGTCTCCGATCACAGCTGTACTTTAAGCACTTTGGGTTCCTGATGAAGTGCTATATTATTATTATTATCATTAATATTATTATTATAGTGACTTATTATTTTTGTCTTCTCTAGATGCTACATTGAAGAAGTGGCTGGCAGCCAGCCAAGGGGAGTTAGGCACATCTATCAATTCGAAGCTCTCGAAGCTGAGAAGATCAACACGATTTTTTTTTTTGATTGTTCTTAAGTAAATAAATAATGTACAAGTATACATTTTGGACTATTATTTATGTTGCCTAGTAGCTATGGGATTTTAATAATTATACAGGTAAACATGTAGGTGCATATATAGGCGAACATACAGTCGTGCTCAGAATTAATGGGACCCCTGGTAAATATGATGAAAACTGGCTGTAAAAGATAATTCTGCATTGTTTATCCTTTTGATCTTCCATTCAAAAAATTGGCAAAATTCTAACCTTTCATTGAAGCAAAAGAATTGAAAGTGGGGGTAAATCACACTATGAAATAAATAAATTTATAACAATAAATGTGTGAACAATATTTGAGATAAATAGGCTTTTGTGTACATAGAAATGTCTTAGATCTTTGAGTTCAGCTCATGAAAACTGGGGGCAAAAACTAAAGTGTTGCATTTGTAATTTTGTTCTGTATACCTGTATGGCCTGTTCACAAGAAATAGCTTGACAAGGATTTTAGGAGTTATTGGCTTATCAAAGACACACATCATCACATCATCTGTGATGATGACAGATGACAAATTCATCATTCCAAGAGGTATGGGGCCAGTAATACTGGAAAGATTAAATGCAGCTCATCAAGGAGTACAACACACCAAAGAACATGCACAGAGATACCTGTGCTAGCTAGGCTTGTCCACAGAGATCCGGACTATGGTCAAAAGATGTACAGCAGCTAATGTCCATGTTTGGCAGCAGCTAATGCCAAAGAACCAAATAGAGCCATTGAAACCCCATGAACTGCAAGAGCTCCCATGGTACAAGCTGGGTTGGTAATTTCTCCTTACTGTTGATTACTTTTCAAAATATCCAGCAGTTTAACAGATTCCTGACAAAGCTGCACATGCAGTAGTTAGACCCACGGTCTAGCTGGATGGCAGAGCGGTCCATAAAAACAATCAAGCTAATGCTAAAGAAAGCAAGATGGCTTCACATCTTGCACCTCTTTCACTGAGAAACAAACCGGTGATTGATCTTGGATCACCAGCTGAAATGCTTGTGGGCCGGGTGTTATGGAGCACTGTCCCAAAAGCCAGTGTGGCCCTGAAGCCCAAGCACCCTAAGTACAAAGCACTTATCAGTTCGAGGCACATGAGCACAGCTTTTGCCCTGTTTTTTTTTTCTCTTCCTTTTTTCTGGATGTACTTATTTTTTCCAGTAGAGGCCAGCAGAGACCACTGTTAATACAGGAAATGCTAGTGTTATGGGTATGGCTACACATGGTAATACTGAGTTTTACAGTTTTTTTTTTTTCTTCAAATTGCTTACACAAAATTTCTGAAACTATGGCTAAATTTCTTTCTTCTCAAACACAATTTATTTAAACTATAAACAGAAAATCAAGGGGGTAAAAATAATGTATTTATTTCTCAAAACTGAGTTGATTTTTATGTGATCAATTTATTTATACGTGTTTTCACACATGATCATTGGGTGATCAAAAGTTAGTTTTTCAATTTCAAACTGAGTGTTAAGCGTATAATGTACTTGGAGATATTTGTGAAATTATTACTCTAGTGTCTAATAAGCCCATGAGGGCTGGCCACCATGGTGTTTGACACTTAAATAAACAAATCAAACATTAAAAAAGTAATTTTTTGCTAAATTAATTGCTAATTCCCAAAATGAACAAGACCTATGAGAGATTCACACTGTCCTATATGAGATTTAAGTGATTAGAGCTTGTTGGGTTTGATTAAATGACTAAATTACATTATTTTTGCACAACATGATCGACTGCTCATTATACTTGAAATGGTTCGCCCAAAAATAAAAAGTGTCATAATTTAATCAACCCCATGTCATTCCAGACATGTGAGACTTTGAAGATATTTGAAGAATATCTAATCTTAGTGTTGTTTTTTTCCCTCCTTACAATGAAACCAGTGGGGTCCAATGTTATTTTTTGCACCCAAGGGACTTTCAAAAAGTTAGCCTGTAATGCTCAAAAGTCAAAATAGTTTGTTTGTGTACAAGCACGTATGTGTGTGTGTGCTTGCAGTTGCGTGGGTGTGCATGTATCCACAAATCTTTGCAAGCACACATGTAGATATGTGAACAATAACATGCTCCTGAACACTAACTATTTCTCTTGTTTTCGATCTACCGCATTCATTTTCAATGGATGGTCATTTTTGAACAGTATAAGCGTAGAGGTCACTTATTCAAAAATAAATACAAAGTCTGTCCTAATTGAATTAAAACAAGTTGACAAAAAGATTGAATCCAATACTTGGTGAACATATAGAGATTCATAAAGGTTTTTGTACGACCAGGAATACCACAAGTGTAACTGTGCCATTTTGTACCGTTTTAGTCTAATGCGATAACATTAACTAACATTTTCGGGAAAAAGAAAATACTCTCTTGTGTGTCTGAAACACAACCCACTCCCGAAATATGGTTTGGAACCACCTGAGGGTGAGTAAATGACGACAGAATCTTTATTTTATGTAAACTACCTCTTTAAGTATTGAACATTAAATGAAACGTGGCAACATTGCGCATTACACATCGTTTCCCCTCAAAGCAGATGCCACGGACACCAATCAAAAGAATCTGTGTTGATGTCTTCACCCATCACACAGTGGAACATATTGCTTACTAGTGGCACAATGAGCCTGGGTGACTTTAGTTACACGTTCCTGTGGACTGGCAGACTGTAACAATGGCTACAGAGGCCCTGGTCCCTACATCTATGTGATAAGGCCATGATCTGGTTTCACTCCATCCTGCTGGTGCTGATTGACATCCTTGAATGCAGCTTTTGATGCAAGGCTCCAGTTTAATTAAAGCATTTACCCAGAGATCTGCAGAGAGGTCTGCTGATAAATACTGAATGGAGTTCATCCACTGGTGTCCACGGCATGATGGGAACAGACTAGAACGTTGTGGCTGGATACGGTTAGGCAGGATTCTGAGTTTTGCTGTGTTTTCAGATCATTTTATTGGGTCTGGGTGAGGAAAGTAGTTCTGTGGAAGCCTTTCTGCCACAGCAAGCTCTGCCAACACGGTTGAGCCTCTGTGGCCCTGAGTAACGGGCAGTGTGAGATTTCACACGGTCGAAACATGGCACTGACTCTCTGGTGTCAGGGTGGCAGTGTTAGAGCGAGGCGGGATCAGCTCTCCATCCACTGGGGCTGATATCAGGGTGTCAGGCTACCTGTGTGGGCTTGCAGGAGTGTTATAAAGTCACTGGCAATCCATCCACCCGCTGTTGCGACCCCTGAACTCCATAGCCGTCTCTGAGCTTGAATGCTCACGGTTCCCTGTAGCTTTGAAGCGAGGCACCCTTGCGGTGCGCTTCTGTCCTGATGTGTCAGTGATGAAATCGATGGTGAAAGGGAAAGCTTAATGTAGACTTTGCTATCTGCATTCCGTGGCAACTGCTGCCCGACAACAATGTGCGCCGATAGCTTGTATGGCATCTGAGAGAGGGGGCCGAGTTGTGGACGGGCAGAAACAGGTAACAGATACCCTTCTGTCACCTGTTCCTTACACCACCACTGACAACAAGGACCCCCATTCACAACCCACCCGCCTATTCTTCCCTCCAAATATGAATAAGTAATCATTCCATCCAAGAGGCGGGCAGGGAACTTGGACCAGACCATTTCATGTGGCAGGCGCGGGTAAAGCGATCCCCCCATCATAGGGAACCAGAGCCGGAGAGGGCCTCTTCTTCAGCCGGTCTGTAACCCAACCTGTGGCTTTCGCTCTTTCTGTTTACCTGCTGCATCAGGCAAGCCCTTTATTCCAGTGAGTGGCAGCTCAGAGGGGCTCACTTTCACCTCTGTACTATGGCACATTGTAATATTTAATGGCAAACAAGATTGAGGGGAAGCATGGGTAACTGGACCCTACGTTTTCCACCAAGAAATGGAGGTTAAAAGGCAGTTTAATCTTGACTATTGTTGTACAAAACACACTCTAGTGCAACATGTTTGCATGGGAATATCTGTAGTGGTTTGCCATGAAATAAATATTCTAAATTTTACTCAGAGAACAAGTCATGGGTTTAATTCATTTGAAGTGCTTGTGCTAAGAGTTACACTTCCAGATTCCTGCTATCTCTTGCTCTGGTCATCCACATTGATTTTCTAAAAGAGTTTGCAGATTTTCTTTCAGATTGATTGGTTAATGAGGATAGCGCGTCAGATTGATTATCATATATACCGTTGATTGTTATTGAAGCGATGCATTAGGACTTGAGTTTAGACTCACTAAACTCTTTTGGGATCAAACAAAATGTCAACAGTCCAGGGGCCGGTTTCACAAAGCTATTTTAGACCGGTCTATAGTGTTAGACAAGTCTAAAATTTGCTCATAGACTAGTCTAATGCAAGTTAGACAGTTTCACAAAAGTAAAGACTGACTTAATTTAGACCAAAAAAATTAGACACCTTACCCCCAGGCTACTGTAACTTTGGTCTAAGACTCTATGTTACCTTGGCAACCAACAGTAGCAATCAGTTACATTACAAACAGCCAAAAGAGAAGGGAAAATGGCTCATAATTTGTGGTTTGCTGACGAAGTAATGGAGAGAGCTATGAGAAGGGAAAGGGTTTCGCAGTAACCTACTGGAAATATATAATAATGAGGACTTTATCAGTCGGTTTCGTTTGCCCAAGGAAGCTATACTGAGTCTGACTGATGAATTAGCTGAAGTACTGAGCCCTGCCACTTCAAGAAGCCACAGCATCCCAGCATTGCTAGAGGTTTGCACTGCGTTGAGATTTTATGCAACAGGAACGTTTCTGAATGCTGTTGGTGACACAGTGGGTCTCAGCAAAGCTTCTGTGTCACGGGTGGTATACAGGGTATCAAGGGCACTTTCAAATAAGCTCCCTCAGTTTCCAAACCAACTGGCTGAGCTGAACAAAGTCAAAAGAGGGTTCTTCAGCATAGCAAGATTTCCCAATATTGTTGGAGCAATTGATGGGACACATGTCAGAATCCAGGCTCCAACAGCTCATGAACATTTGTTTGTGAATAGAAAAGGATACCACAGCTTAAACATTCAGGCTGTTTGTGATTCTGATCTACGGTTCCTCAACTGTGTGGCCCGCTGGCCTGGATCAATTCATGACTCTCGAATTCTTCAAAATTCTCAACTTTTCCAAGCATTTGAGCAAGGCATTATTGATGGGGTCCTGTTGGGGGACTCTGGCTACCCTCTAAAACCTTGGCTCCTAACTCCCTTTCTGAATCCTACTACACCTGCACAGAGAAACTACAACGCAGCACACTGTTCAACCCGTAACACTGTAGAGCGGGCATTTGGTGTACTGAAGAGGCGTTTCCATTGTCTACATGGGGAATTGCGAATGACACCTGACAGAGTGTTTAACATCATCTGTGCGACTGTTGTGCTGCATAACATAGCGAGGTAGGCCTACCTGAAAACAAACAATTTAAATTGATAGCCATTTTCAATAGGCCTAATTGAATAACTATTTACCACATTCTACAATTATAATCATACTTGTTTACTTCTTAATCATTAGGGATCTACGCCTACCAGACCCTCAAGGAGAGGATATCAGAGATGACAATCAAAATGAACTGGAGAACAGAAAAGATTTAGAGGAGCAGAATGGAACCGGTCGATATGTGCGTCAGATGTATGTTGACAGGATTTTCAATGTATGAAACAACAACAAAAATCACATCAAAGTGGGCCACAACAGTCTGTCTTTACCTATTAGGCTTAAATGAGTAGCAACCAACTTAATAAATATATAGCTAAATATATATTTATTTTTTGAAGTTTTCTAAAATGACATACTGTTCATTCAATAAATTAGTACAATAAATTATACAGCGTTTGTGTCTCTTTACATTCATATCAAAATCCTCAAAGTTATTAAAAGTACAACATATCTACTCTTAAACTCATTCAAACTCTTAACCTGTGTAAAACTAATAAGGCAGATTAGAAGTAGGTCTACTCAACATATTAACTTTTGGAAACAGCTTTAAAAAAGTATTAAGATATTCACAACTCCACTGACTGTTTTTGCAAGTCTGATTTTAATTTATCTCTCTGAAGCTGTAAAACTTCAATCTCGAGCAGCAATTTCCTCTCTTCCAGTTCAAGATTTCTGTATTGTTTGTCTAGCACCATTGACATAGTTGTTCCTCTCGACACTGATGTGCAAACCAAGGGAGCAGCAGCTGTAGCTGATGCTGATTCTGACGCTGACTCGGACTCTTCATCTCGCGTCCCCTCCCGTCTCTCACCCGGCTCCTCCTCCACTGCCTCACTTCGTTCCCAAGTCAAAGACAGGGTCACTAAAAATCAGTACAGACATAACAACCCGATCTCACGACCAAGTCGTACGAATTCGACGAATGATTAAAAAGTGGCTAATTCGTAACAATTCATACGACCTCACTCGTACGAATTAATACGATTTTGCTAAATCGTACATATTTTACGAATTGGCCAATTCGTATGAATTCGTACGAATGACCTACCCCTGACCCCGCCCCTAAACATAACCATCACGTGGGTTTAGACAAATCGTACGAATTAGTACGAGTGAGGTCGTATGAATTGTTACGAATTAGCCACTTTTTAATCATGCGTCGAATTCGTACGAATTGGTCGTGAGATAGTGTTGGACATAACATTACCTTACTTACTTGTACTTCATGAATCAGATTCCTACATTAACATAGCTTCCTTGTATTATAGGCAGAAGCAGTATGTTTAACGTTTATTTTCTGGCTAGCAAGCTTACCGGTTCACATTAGCATAACTTACATCAACTTTACATCGACTTTATTAGCATCAACTCGACGGCAATGAAGCAAAAGTAAAAACCAAACTGATTTCTTTAAAACAATCACCCGCAGTTACCTGTATTCTCCTCTTGATTGTCTGGCTCTTCCTCTTGACAAGGCGGGATGCTGCTGTCAGTGGCTGAGGGAACTCCGCCGGTAACGTCGCTGTTGACGCCGCACACTCCACTTTCCCGTCCTCCGCTTATCCCCCAGAACATAGGCGACTGTCCGCCTTATACTGTATAGTCATTACCATTTCTGTGGTGTCCTTAAGTTTCTCTTGGGGTCCTCCTCCCGTTTTTGGGTTCTTTCTCCTGAATATTTCTTTTTTGGCATCTTGTACCATGTTTTTGTACCTTTTTTGTACGTCTTTGACGCTCCGCTCAACGGTTGGATTAACGCTGTTTACTGTCGTCGCAATCTTTTTCCAAATTAAACACTTCTTTTTATTGCTACATTCTCCGTTAAATTTTCCCAGTAAAATGTCCTTGTAACTGTTATACTCCTCCAACAAACACATATTTTCTGCTGGTGTAAACTGCACTGAACGGTTGAATGCACTTACTCGATCCGCTATGTTTTTTGTTTTGAAAAGTGTCTTATTTTACCCAGAATGCATTGCAATGTGGTCCTACTTAAGATAGTCAGAGTCTTAAGTGCTTTGTGCAACGGTCTAATTTAGATGTCTATCTGAAGTCTGACTATCTACTATATCTAAGCCATAATCAAAGTCTATCTTTGTGAAACCGGCCCCAGGGGTTACAGTCCCACCATACAGCAGACCAGGGGTTCTCAACTCTTGCCCTCCGGGTCCACTTTCCTAGCATGGATAGGAGCAGCAATAACCCCCTTGGGGTGAACAGAACAGAACCAACATGAATGTTTTGCAGATATCATTATTTCAAGATTTAAAGTACAACATAATTCGAGAATTTATTCTGATTCTAGGGGAATCAGAATGTCAAGTCCTGACTGACGAGAGGAGCTGGGAATGGAGGAGGGTAATGAGCTCCTGAGAAACGAGAGGAGCTGGGGATGGAGGAGGGTAATGAGCTGATGAGAGCTTGATTAATGTGACCTGCCAGAGCAAACGCTACGCTTGATATTTAGACAGGTTTTTTTGAACAATATTTGAGAGAAATAGGCTTTTTGTGTACATAGAAAAAATCTTAGATCTTTGAGTTCAGCTCATAAAAAAAGGGGCAAAAACAAGAGTTGCATTTATAATTTTGTTCAGTGTACATATTTATGAACTATACCATCAGCCTATCGTCCAACCCTAGGTGATGAGGTGTGCCTTCCCTCTCTCCCAATTCACTGTCATGCCATGTTCATTTGGCTTATGTCATTTGGGATGCACATAGTGCAGGTACTGCCTACCTACACAGCACATAGTATAGACTATCCATTGTAGGCTATGCATCGCCAATGACTAAAGCCAAATGAAAATGGCATGACATAATTTAAACAAATCCAACATTCACTGTAATTACCCCCAATTTCATAGTCATTACACTCAACTTTGACTTTATGTATTTTAGAAAGTTATTGCTAGGCAGCAGCTATCTGTAGAGGAGAGAAGGAGAAGAAACAGGGAATAACAAAAGAAGCTGAGAGAGAAAATACACAGTGAGGCAGAGTTAAAGGAGGAATACCTCATAAAAGGAAAAAAAAAATGTTTATCACAGTGCTCAGGATTGTTATTTTTTGGACCAAAGAGTTAAATAAAGTTGTTAAGCAAGAAGCCATTGACATGAGTGGTATACATTTTGGAATTGTATGTTGTAAAGAGGCCACAGTCACCACCGTCAGATTAATGTCACCACCGTCAGTTCTAAAGTCACCACCGTCAGAGGGAGTTTTATTTGTTTTAAATGAATATGCTTGAAATACGATTCTTCAGTGCTGTTGAGTTATTTAAGTTGAGTTATTTTTATTTAAATAAAACAACATTACTTTTACTATTTAGGCTTAAAGTAAACGTTGTATGATGTTAGATCTTTTAAAGGAGTACAGGCGAAACAGTATAAAAAATGAACAAAAGTGAATATTCAACATTTAACAGCATATACTGTATGTGTACTAAGAATCTTCAGCCACTGCTGAATTCCACCCACCTTTTTTCTCAAAAGGGACAAACATATCGTCGCCTGAGACAGCAGAGAATAGCCAGCGTAAGCCAAGAGTGTGTAATATTGTCACTGTTTCTGTACCACAGTCCATTATAAACCACATCATGGATACAGTTTACAAAGCCATAGTCAGGTGAGGATCAAGGGTCTTAATGTATAATAAAATAATAGTACTCGGCTGATTGTCTCACAAACGTAACCAGTACATTTCTCCCAACATAGCAAACCCATACAGTGAGGGAGAAGAACCACATGAAGCAATGCAACTATATAATTTTTCTAACAGGGTAGTAAATGTTAAGCTGGCTAAATATGAGCTGTTACTGTGGCTGAGCCGGTTAAAGCGTAAAGCCTTGTTTAAACTCAACGCGTCCGCATGAGCCCAAAGGTGCGCGCGGCAAAAATGACATGATTGTAACAGCGTGGCACTTCCGCATCCCAGAGACACCATTTACTACACACAAGGCTTTTTTTGTCTGATTTTGAAAACTCTTCACGATCGACTTAAAATGCTTCCAAAATTGACTGCGATCGGCAGGTTGGTGATTCCTGTAACGTTATTGTTTTACGGTCAATGACAAGAGTACTAATCAGCTGTCTAACTAACATAACCAGCACATTTAGCCCCACATAGCGAGGCCATAACACAGCGAGGGAGGACTAAGTTACATGAAACAATCCAACTACATATTTTACACCACTGACAAGGGAAGTCACTGCTCACGGTGTTTATGGCTAGTTTTCAGAAGTTGATCTCAGCATGCGGGCAGGGACATATGTATTAATTCTGAGAAGTAACAAGATGTTAGATCATGACAAGCCTTGAAAACTAGGACAAGTATTTTAAAGTGAATGTGATAGATAACAGGGAGCCAATGCAACTGCTGTAGGATGGGAGTGATGCGAGCGGACATTTTGTTCAATGTAAGGGCACAAGTAGCTGCGTTTTTAACTAGTTGAAGGCGATTAATGAATTTAGTGGGTAGGCCATAGAACAAAGAGTTACGGTAGTCCAGATGTGAGGTTATTAAAGCATGGACAACAGTTTCAGCATCTTTGAGATTTAATGAAGGTTGTATACGGGCGATACAGAGATGGAAAAACAGGACTTATCAAGCTGATTAATGTGGGGTTTGGAATTACATAGTAGCCCAAGATTGCATATAGTTGTTGAAGGATAAACTATGTCAATATGAATGGAGAATTCATGTTGGTAGGATACAAGGAATTTCATTTTTCATTCAGTTTTATAAATTTTTGAGCCATCCATGCTTTGAGATCAGATAGGCAGGATGTAATGGAGGGTGGAGGAAAAAACAGAATTGGAATGAACAGAAAGATACATTTTGTATCATCAGCATAACTGTGGAAATTAAGACCATGACGCCAGATAATCAGCACGTAGATCAAATGTATGTATATCTATGGAGAAGTCAGTCATTGTCAAGAAACATCTAAAATATACGTTTCTTAACAATATTTTTTTTAAATCCAACATTTCTTGTCATATTTTTTTAATAGTGGCCCAGATAGCAAACTGACATTGAATCAACGTGGAAATATGACATCGAAACAACGTTGATCTGACATTGTTTTGCTCATCGAATTAACGTTGAACCAACGTCAGACGCGTCATTCTTTCAAAACTCACGGGAAATCAACTTGAAATCAACGCGTTGTTTCAACGTTATGAAAGCAAACCAATTTTCGATTTTCATTTAGCTTTGAAGAATGCCGCGTCTGACGTTGGTTCAACGTTAATTCGATGAGCAAAATCAACGTTGTTTCAATGTCATGAGAGACGTCGTTTCCACGTTGATTCAATGTCAGTTTGCTGTCTGGGGGGTCCATGTTTGTATTAAAATCATTTATCGTCATGGCTTGAAAAATGTGCAGGGATGTCTGCAATCGTTTAATATTGAAAATACAGTCCAAATCCAATCTCCAATAAATGCAGTGCATGCACACTATACCATCTGCCGAACTCCGTTTACATGACCGGACATGACAGCCGCTCCAACATAATGTCTCAGGTTACGTATGTAACCCTTGTTTCCTGAGACAGGGAACTTTGTGCAACAAAGTATATATATCAGACACATCCAGAAAATGCTTTATATGTGTCCAGAAGTTCCAGTAGCATCAGCTCTTTCAGAACAGTTAGCAAATCCTAGAAATCTTTCCTTTACCTCCAGCTTCTCCGTGTACCTCACACACACAGCCATTTGTTTCTCTTTAAAACTGCATGCACTAGAACAGTACAAAAAACATTCTCTTCGATCATGTTGATTATCTTGTCTTTGACTTAACAAGTAGCTATTTCTTAAAATCAATTGTGTGTATCATGTTAGATTGAACAGGGCATTTAATTGAGTACAGAAAGCCTTGTCACACCTGGCGTAGTCGCACAGCCCTGCATGTTCCCATGATTTGCAGAAGTTTCTCTCTCATCTTGCCCTCTCAGTGCAAGTCCGTTTTCCTACAGACCCCTTTTGTGCCGACGTCACAGTTACGTCACGGCGCTAGCTGGAGGCAAAACAAAGTGAAAACTGGAGGCGCCAATACAAACCAGCACAGATTCGGCTACATAATAAGGAGCTTAAATTATTGTTATTATTATTAAATGTCATCTTGTTGTGTTGTTTGGTGCAAGAATTGATGAAAAATGAATATGCTGTATCTGGAATTTTTATTTCTAGAAAATATTCACATCATTAAAATCACACCGTAATGTCACTCTTTACATTGTCGTCGTCTCTGCGCTGGCTCGGCAGAACTGCGGATCAAGTCTTGTACAGGACCATATAGGCATCTAAATATGTATATGTTTCTCTTTACGATCGGTTTCTCTATAAGGTAGGTAAGGTAGAAGTCAGGCCACTCAACCGTGGTAATGTAACGTTAATCCTGTCAGATTGTCCATGAAACTTCCATAATAAGCCTTTATCTGGGTTCTACTATGTTCTAAAATGTACTCACAAAGCTGAACTTGTGGATGAATATTGTACTCACAAAGCTGACCTAGTGGATGAATATTGAATATTGAACTCAAAGACACCTAGTGGATGAATATTGAACTCACAAGTGCCAGAGTGGTAGTAACAAGATGGCTGACCACATGCTGTTTTGTTGAGCTGGAAACCTATCCAAAACAAAATCGTCTTCTCAGCCAACCAGCGGTTGGCAAAATTGTGTATTTTTGTTAATCTATTTAGTATTAGTTTGCTGAATACCTAGTGCGTTTTATATTCTTTATGGATAAATTAGCAACTTTGAGCTAGTTCAAAAGACGATGGGCCAAAAATTACCCTTTGGGTGTATGGGTTAAACAAATGTCGGGTCAAAAATGAGGGCTTGAACCCTTTGGTTCTTTGAGTAACTTTAATGGAGAATGGCGACAGCCCTGTATTTGGCTAAAGCCTTGAACTAATTTTATTTGTATAATATATGTTTCTAAGTTACCTCAGTAGTACAGGGCCAGAGACTGATAAAGTAGCATATCTTTTCAGGGAGTATGGCTGCTCCCTTTTCAAGACAGGGAAAGCAACAGAGAAAGATCACTGTAAGACAAGTATTGGAGAAACTTAAAGTTGATGATAGTGAATTTGGCCCTGAATTGGACAGCAATAGCGATTCTGATGATTAGTTTCAACCGCATGAGAGTGATGGTGGTGAATCTTCTGCCCAAGACAGTGACTCATCCAATGACTTGTCCAGTGATGAAGATGTGCCGTTTGCCGAGACTGCTAGCCCACAAATGGAGCCAAATCGTGCCGCAAAAACTTGAAGAGGTTGAGTCGTACCGGCATGCCTAAAGCCCAGTGGGTCAAATTTGGCCCTAATCCTAAATAAGGGAATAAAAGGGTTAAAATTGAAAAAGTGGATATTTTGGTGTTCAGTGAACTTATAGCAGTAATTTAATGCTTAGTTAATAATTTTCCAAAAAGGAAAGGGGTTCTTGGGTTCTCCAGGGTTAAAGTGACAGCAGCCTAATGATCCTGGTGCCGTCTGTGTTATTAACATTAATCAAACAACAAAAGTCAGTAAGAACATTCACTCTCTGATCTTGATTGATTAACTTTTGTATTTGTAATGTATATTTTATTTATAAAGTGCAGTGTTATTTGATTACAGTTTCTGTAGCTAAATACTAGACCTACCTGAAAATAATAAAACTGTTTATTTCATTTGTATCGTTGTTCAATATTTACATTAAATATTTGTTAAATTGTGTTATTCTATAAATATTTTTTTTTTCCCCGAAATGGCTATATTTTGATTTTTTCCACTTTAACAAGTCTCAACACGTCTCTGTCGACCCATTTGAAAAGAACTCAGTATTAAAAGTATTTAGGCAATGGTATATTTTGTTTTTTTAAGATGTGATAAAATTTTTTGCCGTTACAGTATCTCAAACAATCAGAATATAGCTTCCACAGTTTCCCTGGATCCCCTCACAAGTTACCTCTACACACATTACACTTTCAGCTTCACACTAATAAATACTGCAGCCAGCAATGTTCAGCATCAATAATTCACTGTCTTTCCAGCTGCTTGTCTTGCAGGTCAAAGTTACCCATGTAGTTAGATACTATTTTAGCCATATTTGTGATAGAAAAAAAAGATTTCATATTTAACAAGTCATTGTACGTACTGTATGATAATATGCAGGTCTATTGTAAGAAAACTTGCACTGACCTAGATGTGCTATTTCTGTGTGCTATTTCTAGTTTTTCCAACCATAAACCTTTTAAACAGACTAAGAAGTCATGAGACTTGTAGAGGTCATGGAGTCATGAGGAGGATTCCTTCTTTCTCTCTAGCTGTTTTTCTCAACTTCAACAGTATTGCCAAATTGAGCATTCAATCACTACCAAGAGAAAATTTCTGCTGACGGTGAGAGGAACTTGTACTTGACCTCTTTGTCACATTTCCAAGCCAGTGAATATGCTTATTGATTTCTCATGCCCGATCAGTGAAGAGGAAAATCCACACTGCGAAGCTCAACAGAGTCCAGAGGCTTTTAGATCAATTCTTTCCCTGGAGAACCAACTTTTCATTGATGATTTTATTATTGGGGAAAGTGAGAATTCACTTCTAAAGCAAGTACTCTAGGAAGGCAGAATTATTCAACTTTGGCGCTTTGGGTTGGAGAAAAGCACACTATAAATAAAATCGTCATCAACTTACTTTGATTCAACTGATTTTCAACACTAGAAGTTTGTGTCACAGTTAATGTACCAAATGTTACCTAAAGGGTGATCAGGCTTTTCAAATATATAATAGTTTAAAAGATGTGTCTTCTTTTGGAATAAACTGTTTACCTTGTAGGAAAACGTTTCGGTTACGAATGTAACCCTTGTTCCCTGAGTGGGAACGTAGACGGTTCGTCGGATGACGACGAATGGCTATCAGCTTAGAATGCCTATCAGCTTCGAGCAATATAAAACGAGTCTGCGGATTTTGCATGGCGTAATTCCGCCTCACCTTGTGAGTATAAAAGGAGGATGCCGGCAGAATACAGACATGTTTCTTCACTGAGGAGCCAAGTCTGAGGTCAGGCGATTCCCACCCAAGGTAGAGTGGAAAGTGTCAGGAAGATGGAATGTCTCTGTTCCCTACACAGGGAACGAGGGTTACATACATTTATGCCCCAGGAGCCTCTGAAGGAGGCTCCTGGGGCATATAATTCAGGATGCGAACCCCGTGTTCCTGGAGGGGAACAAGGGCTGCCTCAGCAACCTTCGTGACGACACGAGGAGACAGGGCTAGGACAGGAAAAACCACGTATTGGTATGCCTGCCCCTTGAAAGCAAACCATAGGAATGGTCTGTGGCAATATCTGCTCTCATGATAGGGGCGTTGCCAACGACCATAGGGGAGCGGACACCACTGAAGGAGGGAGGAGACATCGCGAACTGAATCACTTAGCCAAGCTTGATCGTCCAAACGACCCAGCGGGACAGGTTGCGAAGCTCTAGCCAGGCTCCCAATGACTGTACCAGCGGGTCATATGAAACACAGACTTCCCATCGCTGGTGCAGCGAGGCGGAATGATTAGCCCGGACGTGGAGGACATAGCAGCCTGGTGTGGGGGCACAGTCATTGACCTCGTCCTGACAGAGGAGACCAGGACGAGGGAAAGGACGAACGACATCCCTAAGCAGCCGGTCTTGCTGGAGAGGGCTGGGGTGTCCTCCCGCAGATGAAAGCTGCTGCTTGGGCCAGGTGGGAGGGGCGGGAGCCGCGGGAGGGTCGAACAGTCTGAGGCACCTGCCCGGCCGAATGGGTGGCGGCAGCAGATCGAAGGGGCAGGATGTGTTCTATGGCCTCAGTCTGTTTCTGAGCAGTCAAGAACTGTTGGGCGAAGTCCTCGACTGCACCGCCGAAGAGGCCGGCCTGGGACATGGGGGTGTCGAGCAGCCAGGACCACTCGGCATCCCCCATGTCAACCAGTTTCAGCCAGAGGTGTCTCTCCTGGACCACAGCTGTGGTCACCTTCGTTGTCCAGAGGGCAAGGTTGGTGGTGGCGCACAGCTCATCGAAGAGCTGGGTCTGTCCTGCCCTTGTGCATGTCTCTGAGCATCTGGGCCAGGTAGACCTGCAGATTGGCAAAAGCATGCAAGCAGCTGCCTTTTTCTACACTGTAAGATTTTGCCTCTAGCGTAGACGAAAAACCACAGGCTTTGGATGGGTGCTTAGGCTCGCGGCGAGAAGAAGCTCTCTGTGGACACAGTTGCATCGCAACAGAGCGTTCAACCGGGGGAAGCCCAGTGTACCCATTGGCAGCGGCTCCATCGAGGGGAGGAAAAGCTGATGAGATCAACGAGTGGCCACAGGAAGACATGGGGGTCTTCCAGGACTTTGAGATCTCATCATGCACGTCCAGAAAGAAAGGTATTAGGGTTGGCCACGGATGTGAATCGCCGGCCGAACCCAAAAACCAATCATCCAGCCATGAGGGCTTGGGACAGGGTGGAGACCACATCTCGATGCTCGTGGCAGCCCAGGAAAGCATGGTCATCTCAGGGTCGGACTCGGTGAACGACTGAATCTGAATCCCACCTTGTGATGCAGCGACATTCAATCGCATCATCCTCTGTAGCGCCAAAGGAAACTTGGTTCCGAAGCAAAAACATGTCTGTATACTGCCGGCATTCTCCTTTTATAGGAGGTTTATTATAACGAGGTTAGGCCATGTAAAATCCGCAGACCCATGGCATTTCTTTGCCAATGGCTCGTTTTATATTGATCGAAGCTGATATGCGTTCCCCATTTGTTGTCATCCGACAGAACACGGAGTGACAACGAAAGGGAAAATGGATTGTTCTTTCAGTAGTTGTGGCATTAATATTTTCCTTTATTCTAGCTTACTACACTAGGTGGAAAATAACTGCTACAGTACAGCTTGCTTGAAGTGACAGGAGAACCTAAGGGAAAACACCCGCATCTTCTACTTTCCTGGATCTAGGGCAAGACACTCGGGTTGCATCTCTTTTACATTTTACAGCTCATCCCAATCTTAAAGTTGCTCACAACCCATCTTGAAAAAAGATGTACTATAAATGAATTATCATAATTTGCCATGTTACAGTGATAGTGTTAATGTTAGTGGAGTAAGATAAGGCATTTTTACATGTTATATAAAGAACAATAAGAAAGGTTAATTGAATAGCTACCTTTACTTTATAATTTACTTAATCGTTACCCTATAATTACATCGGTTAACATGACCTAACAAAGAAAACAGATAACAGATAAGGCAGTATTTCAATTTGGTTTATGTTAATTACAACATTTATTTATACGTTATTTAAATCATTATTATGTCTGTTCATTTTATTTCATGCACTTGAGCTAAAATTCATTAATTAATTAATTTATTCATTCATTCATTCATTCATTCAATGTTAAGGCTAAGATGAGTCATTGCTGACCAATTATATTTTTGCAGTAAAACACTGTATACAATTCCACACAAATAATTAGAAAAAAAATATTTAAACAATTTAAAACAAATAGCATGTATATATATATATATATATATATATATATATATATATATATATATATATATATATATATAGTAAATATATAGCAAGCCTATGTTAGAAATCATGCATAAAGCATGCATGCATAGATATACACCAACATGCTTCTAACTTGCATGGTCGTCAAAAAACAGCCTGAACAAGCATAGATTCAAGCTGGTCTAGGCTGTAGTAGGGAATAATGAATGAACAACTAAACCGTTGAGTTAAACAGACACTGACATGAAGCCAACAAGGCCAAGATGGCTGTGGTCAAATAAGAAACAAATGACAGGAACTGAGCATTTGGCTGCAAAAAAAAAAATCTTATATTCAACTAGTATTGTCTGACATTTTCAGCTCAGTCTCTCCTAGCATGTGGTCTCACATGCTTTCAAGGATCATTGCCAGTGGTGAGGATTGCCTTTTGCCCATTTGTAAACTGTCAAATTGAATCTTGTGCTGCTTTCTAGTAGAATCTGGATGATATAATCCCTTGGGCTACTGGCCTTTTGGTAAATGGATCCCTCATACCAGATACTTCCAGCCCCCGGTGCCCCAAAGATGGAAGTGCTCCTGTCAGGAAACTGCTGGCATTTAATAGCCCACTGCTTGTCTGCTTGAATGATGGGGATTTCTGTCTGACTATCCAAGCTGGAACTGTCTTTGCAGTAGATGGCACTGAGACCTACTGATTTCATGCCACTTACACCCTTATGATTTTAATATACAGCTGTAAGGACATTGATCTGGGGCATGCATATATGATGCTGTGTGTGTAACCAGTCACATCTACTTGCTATTGATTCTGCTGCATGGATTAGATATTTCTGTGTGAAGTGTTTGTCAGTGATGTTTCAACTTATTGTGTAATGAACATGAATGCATATCCCCAGCTGACCCAAAAACATGATTTGCATAAAATATAACATTTAATAAAAAAACATTTGATATAATGATCAATATTAGGGCTGGAGCCACACTCTATTTTAAAGTGACTCTCCAGGAACACTATTTGTCACTCCTGTACTATTTGTTTTACAAGTCCTGTACAACAATACAGATTAGACCAATTTACACAATTCACACAAAAATTCATATGATTACATTGAACCAAAAGCCAGAGAGAGAAAAAATATGAGATGACATACCATATTGGAACCAATGAGTTGAACGGCTGAAGTGGAGCAATGGGGTCGGAAAACCACAGGATAGCCGGATGGTCGCGAGGCCTGCGCTGAGGTCTAGTGTCTTTCGACCATGGTCGTGCCAGTGGAGCTGGAGGGCCAAGGTTAGCCAGTGACTCGGGAAGATGGAGTGGAGCCAGGCAAATGGGTGAAAAAGAGAAGGGGCAGGGCCATAGAACTGGACAGAGCCAGGAAGCTGGGCAGAACTAGTGGAGGGGAGACCTCAAGGTTGTGCATGTTGTGGCTTTACAAATACAAATTTGGTGTAAACAGAATGAGAAGATTGATCCATCGTGCCTTGTTGCCACTGTGCCGGCTGGTGGTGGTGGTGTAATGGTGTGGGGGGTGTTTACTTGGCACACTTTAGGCCCCTTAGTGCCAATTGGGCATTGTTTAAATGCCATGGCCTACCTGAGCATTGTTTCTGACCATGTCCATCCATTTGTGGCCTTTATGGCCACCATGTCACAAAGCTCGAATCATTTCAAATTGGTTTCTTTAACTGTGCTAAAATGGCCCCCACAGTCACCAGATCTCAACCCAACAGAGCATCTTTGGGATGTGGTGGAATGGGAGCTTCATGCCCTCAAATCTCCATCAACTGCAAGATACTATCCTATCAATATGGGCCAACATTTCTAAAGAATGCTTTCAGCACCTTGTTGAATCAATGCCACGTAGAATTAAGGCAGTTCTGAAGGCGAAAGGGGGTCAAACACAGTAGTATGGTGTTCCTAATAATCGTTTAGGTGAGAGTACATGGGATAAAAAATAACTAATCAATAAACAGGTAAACACAATCCAACAATTTTAAGCACAGAAAGGAAACACATAAGAAACCTGAATCAATATGGAACTGAAATATCAGGCAGCGTAAGAGTCCTGGAACGGAGACAGAATGCAACGAGATATTTCCAATGGCAGAGCTTCAGCGCCATATGACAGCCGTTTCATGACATCTGCACCAGGCCAGCAGTCTCAGACCAGAAGTTAAGGCAGAGTTGACGATCGCCTAACCTACCCCCATCATCTTCACTACAACTATAAGTTCCACCCTTATAGTTGTAGTTGTAGTGTATGCCATTTTTGCAAATTTTGCAAATCCTCAAAGATTCTTCTGATCCTAGGCTAAAATCCAACGAAAATCTGGCAATGTCAGAAGATTTAACTCGCAGTCCTGCTGAGTGACTTAACCTACGACGACCATCAAATTGTCTTGTTTTTTTCAAGACAAGCCATGAAAAAAATGAGCACACGCAAGAAAGTTATGAACGTTAGGGATTTTTTATTTTTTTGCCACCATATCAATCTCACTTGTAATGCAGCTCACTGTGAACGAACGCATTATTGATTGATGATGTAAAACTCCTGACACGTTTTCTTGCGTGCGTCTGTTTTTAACACGTGCACCTGGCTTAAACCGCTCTGCAGATGGATACTATTGAATGTGACAGGAACTATCTATTTTTGCATTTGTGTATGGTGGTGCTAGTGCCACAGAAATTACACAATTTACACAATTTAGAATATTAGAATGAGACATTGGATTGTGCAAACAAGCTAAACCTTGACCTCTCGCATTATGTAACATTTGGCCCTCTAGTGGTTGAAGCATAAACATAGTTACTTACATGAGTTGTGCTTTTGTTCGGCTATTCTGCAGGTAGGAATATGATTGCTTGAGGTGCACCACTGTGCTCATTGTTACAGGTAAACACTTTATCAGTGCAAAGGTCATTAATAATAACAAAAATGTCCCAATCACAAAAGAAAGATGGATATCCAAAAAATGTTATTGGCATGAAAGTAGCTTAAATGTCACTGTTGTTGTAAAACAACAGGGAATTGCTATTCATATCCAATTTGGTAAAACAAAGTAAACTATTACTACTTGGGTAGTAGGTTACAAGGCAAACAGACAAAGGAGAGAGATGACATTTTAGAAGAGTGTTTGTGATTAACACCTCAGCTTTATTGCAACAATGTTAATCCTTGTAAAAAGTAGCCAAGTGGAAAAGCTACTGCTATTTTACTAAATTAGTTAAATGAGCAGTGTTGCTACTTTTAATAACAATCCCATTTCCAGAATAGTTGGGACATTTTGTAAAGTATCTGTGATTTTTTTAATTCTCGTCAACCTTTATTTAACGGACAAATGTACAAAGAAAATATTTCCAATGTTTTCACTGACCAACTAAAATATTTTTGTAAATATAATCAAGTTTTGATTTTGATGGCTGCAACACACTCCACATAAGTTGGGACAGAGGCATGTTTACCACTGTGTCACATCCCCTTTCTTTTTAATTACACTTCTTAATCATATGGTATTTGAGGGTACTACTGGTTGCAGTTTTGCAAGTGGAATATTTGCCCAATCTTGTTTGATACACGAACGCTGCTCAACAGTCATCGTTGACTGATTCTCCTTTTCATGATGGGCCATATATTTTCAATAATGGCGCTTTTCCACTGCATAGTACGGTACAGTTCGGCTCAGTACGCTTCGACTCGGCGCGGAACAGTTCGGCTCGCTTTGCGTTTCCACTGCAGTAGTACCCCTTCAAAGTGTGTGGGACTGATCGTTATTTGCGCGCGCCTCTACTGCCATGACATCATCTTCAAAGCGCCACATTTTCAAACCCACAACACAGGAACAATGGAGACTATCGAGGGGATGATGTTGTTTTTAACTGCTAGACGGAAAAATGTGTTTAAAATGAGGCTGATGGCAGCAAAACAAAAATACTGCTAAAAAAGTGTCTCGTGTCTCGTGTCGCAAATCCAATGACGCTAGTAGTGACGCTGGTAGTGACGATTCTGTCTGACCAGGGTATGTGAGCGGAGTGGAGCGGCAACAATTTCCCCTCCACGCTCCAAGCATTATATAATCACTCCGCTCCAGCTCCGCTCCGGGTTCACCATTTACCGCTCCCGCTCCACTCCTCGCTCACTGATATCAGAAACACCGCTCCGTGTTCGCTCCCCAAGGAAATTCCGAATAAAGTATTTAAGTATGCTTTAAAATCTCACAAAATGTCTCCTCATCATAATAGATACATAGGCATAGTAAATAAATAAAAAACAACGTTAGGAGAATAGTTGCAATGTTGTTTATTGGATTTGGATAGTGTGCAAACTTTTCCTATGACATGCTATGCTTATTACAGGTTATCAGCATTATAAATTAAATATCATTGCTGCTTTTTGCAGAGCACATTTTGTTTGGAAAGAAGAAAATAACTACGTTTTCATCAGTTATTTATCTACGGGTCGCTACATTTCTCACAGATTCATGCTCATTTAAAATCAAATACTGACAGATAGCCGACTGTATGATTACATTTGTTTGAATGCAATGCATTAGTGAGAAAGCGATTGCGTTGGTGAATAAGTGTTACCTGTTTAAAATGTGCTTTCACCCCGCCCGATCCAGCGCCCCATCTCATGAAAGTGCGTAGGCTATCTATATTTTATTTCTCGTGGGCATAGCCTACGATACGCACTTAATGGCAAGAACGCACTTCACACCCATCCTAACCATGGGGTTTAGTGTGCGTCATTTGCACGCACAAACAATTTTTTGGCATATAATAATAGGCACGAGAAATAAAATGTGTGCTATAGATTCGCACTTTCATGAGATCGTGGTGCCCGCTCATATTCAGTATAGGCTTGATAACTATAACCTCCCGCAGCCACTCATGTCCATCGGCGTCATCATAACCCTCACATTTTTTTCTGATTTGAGTGATCCATCTGTATCATGCTAGCGTAATGTGTTTAACACGTGAATCCTTACTAAAAATGCAGTTCTATAATGAGCCGTTGGCATGAATTGTCCTCGTGATAGAGCCGTAGTGGAGCGCGCTCGGAGCGAGTGAAAACCACGACGCTCCGACTTTTAAAAAATCCGCTCCGCGCTCCATTCAAAATCATGCCGCTCCACTCCTCGCTCCGCTCCCACTCCACTCCGCTCACATACTCTGTGTCTGACCAATCAATCAGTGATCTGCAGTGTTTCACGTCACATTTTAGTACCGGTACGGTACGCTTGGAACCTCAACAGACCAGGTACCATTTTAAAGCGACCTGAAGCGAGCCGTACTGTACCGTACCATGCAGTGGAAAAGCACCACAAGTGAGCCGTACCGAACCGAACCGTACCGTACTATGCAGTGGAAAAGCGCCATAAGAGACAGATTTGGACTGCAGGCAGGCAGTCGGGCAGATGCCTTCTATGGTGCAGAGTGTTTAGAAACCACTCACTTTTATCATGTGCAGAATTATGCCAGTTTTTGTCTCTGTACAATCCCAATATATGCCTCCATGTCAGTGATACCTTCATACATATGCAAGTCACTCATACCGCTTGCACTGATGCACCCCAATACCAGGACAGATGTTTACTTGTGCACCTGGGCACAAGTAAAGTACCAAGTACCCAGTACTTTACTTTTACTTGGTACTTTACACAAGTACTCGGGGCAGCAGTGTCTCAGTGGTTCATGTACTGTAGATTGTCTACAAACCGGAAGGTTGGTGGTTCAATCCTCAGTTCCACCTGACCAAGTGTCGAGGTGTCCATAAGCAAGACACCTAACCCCAGCTGCTCCCGACGAGCTGGATGGCGCCGCTGTATGGCTTACACCGCCGTCGGTGTGTGAATGAGTGTATGAATGGGTGAATGTGAGGCAAAAATTGAATGCGCTTTGGTGGCCAAAGCGCTATATAAATGCAGTCCATTTACCATTTACCTGTCACTGATGAAAATCTGGCTGGCCCCTTTCATCTTTGGGACTGAGAACTCAATTTTTTCCCAAAACGAGCTGAAACATGGACTCATTTGACTCATCTGGGTCCAGAGAAAAAGCTGGCATCTCCGCACAGATGTAATTGATGTATAGCTTTCTCCTTGCGCAGAGAAACAGAGACTCAAGTGGCATTTCTTGATTCAGCGTTAGACTGTGTTAAGTGAAAATTGTTTTCTAAAGTGCTCCTGAGCACATGTGGCTTTATTTAACAGAGTAGCATGACGGTTTCTCATGCAATGCCACCTGAGGGCTCAAAGGTCACGCACATTCAACGGAGGTCTCCTGCCTTGCCCAACACAGACTGAGATTTTTCTGGATTCCCTGAATCTTTTCACAATATTATGTGTGGTAGATGGTGAAAGATAAACATTCTTTGCAATCTTTCATTGAGAAATGTGATTTTTCATGGTATTTGGCACTAAGTGGTAAGACATGACTCAAAAGCTGAAAAGCTCCTTTTTCGCATGATACCCCATTACAGATACCACCTACTCATTGTGGACTGTTTCAAAAGAGTTGAATAATCTAAGGTTTATTATCTTTTCACTTTTATTTTGCCTCTCTCCCAACTTTTTGTAGTGTGTTGTAGTGTTTGCAATATCAAAATTTGGATATATTTACAAAATACAATTATGTTGGTCAGTGAATACATTGGAAAACTTTTCTTTGTACTTTTGTGAGTTAAAATAGGGAGAATTAACACATCACAGATTGTGAATTGCATTTTACAATATGTCCCCCAACTTTTCTGGAAATGGGGTTGTAGTTTATCAGCAATATTGGCCACAATCTTATAGTTTGTGTGCTTTTGTTGGAATCCAACATCTGAATGGCTAGTGAGGTGGATAGATATAAAGATCTGGAAACATCAAATAAACGTTACTTTAAAGGATTCATTCATTCAAAAGCCTCAACAATTAGCATGCAAGATTACAACAAACACTGCCATTTCCTAACTTGTTCTGTGGAACAATCTTGAATTGCACTGCCATCACAAATTCTTCATATTGTGATGGACAAACTTCCAATCCACCACTTAATATTTTAAATATTGCTTCAATCAATTTACCCCATGCCAGGGGGCAACATACAGCTGACATTCCTATTGGTGGTAAATGGTCTAGTATCTGTGTACTTTGGCTGCAAAGTTAGTCATATTAACAGATCTCTACAAGTCTTAGACTGCTAATCTGCCTTCTCATAGGATACAATGCAGACAAACAAACCGAATCAGGGATAAATCTTTAAAACCCTAAACCCAAGATTATTCCACATTGACTTGCTGTCTGCCTCTGCTAACTGCTGTTGTTCTACACAGCTAACATTTTTCAGAACCAAACTCAATTTCTGTTCATGATAACCAGAATCCATCAGATATTTAAGCCATGCATGTAGATTTTGATTATAATTTTCATATTTTATTTATTTTTATTTATTTATTTCCTTTATTTTTCCAGGAAGGTCCCATTGAGATTAAAAGAAATCTCTTCCTCCAGGGAGGCCAAGATGGCCACACTACAAATCACACACAAACACACAACACATGTAAAACATTCCAGAAACACAGAGCACAATATTCATCATAAATCAAGTAAAACAACAACATGATTCACGCATTGCAGACTGCAGTAGATTTTTAAAAACATTAGGAGGAGGAATAGTTTCTAGAGAGACAGCTTGAAATTCGTTTCACAGTCATGGAGCATAGTAAGAGAAAGATGATTTCCCATGCTCTGAATGTAGGTACTACTAATTTAATCCCATTAGATGATCTAGTGTTATAGTTCTTTCTACATATACATAGAAGACTAGTAATGTAATTTGGAAGCATACCCAATAATGTCTTTACAACGAATACTAACATATGGGATTTTCTTCTTTGATATAAAGAGGACCAACCCAAATAGTTGTGCAACAAACAATGATGAGTACGTGAACAAGAATTTGTTATAAAACGCAGCGCAGAATGATACACACCATCCAGCCTTTTCAATAGATATGTAGAAGCATGCATGTGAACAACATCACCATAGTCTAAAATAGGTAAAATAGTACTCTGTATTATTCTCTTTCTAGCTGTAAAGGAAAAAAAAAAAAATTTTCCCGAAAAAGAAAACCCAGTCTTGGTTTAAGCCTTTTCACCAAGTAATTAATGTGAACATCAAAGGCTAACTTTGATGTTCACATAAATTAGATACTGTTCTCATAAATTAGAAACATAAATTTCATAAATTAAATACTCTTAAAATCTAAGTCAGAAATCACGCATTCACATCTACATTTGATCAGAGCATTCAAGCTGCACCATTCGCTATTCTTTTGCTTTTCTATGTCATCGTCTACATTTAAAAAGTAAATGTATGATATATTGAGGATTACAAGGTAACACTTTACAATACGGGTGCACTAATAAGCATTAATTCATGCTTAACTAATGCACAGTATGTAAGGTTAATATATTAGTTCATACATGAATTGTTTTTAATTAAATATCTAATTGTGGATTAATTCCATAATAACTAATTTTTTTAACTAATAGTGACAAGTAATATGTTAATTACCAGAATTAGCAAAAGCCTTGTATTTTAACTTCCAGATAATATGACAGGTACACTAATATGCATTAATACATGATTAATTACTTCATTGTTACTGAAAATTCATGTGCAAATTACTACAATTACTAAATGACTAGCTAATAATGATGTGCCCCAACAAGTAAAGTCATAACATAATGATACCTTTGCAAATCATTAGCTAATCATTAATTAAAGCAGACAAGTGGAAGTTGAAGTGCATAGCTTTGACTAACTGTGGTAATTAACACATTAATTTACACTATTAGGTCATGAAATATGTTATTAAGGAATTAATACACAATGACACATTGAATTAATAGCAATTCATGTAATACTTGATCTATTAATATTATATAGACTCTTTATTATTTGCTGATAAAGTAATCATTAATTAATGGTTTAGTTCTTCATGAGTTATACATTACCTCATCATTATCTGAGTATTAGTTAAGCATGAATTAATGCAAATTAGTGCACCCGTATTGTAAAGTGTTACCGATTACAATGTATTACTTATGCATTTTACATGTTTATCAAGAATCATATCAAATAGCTAAAGCTGTAAAATATTTGTCATGGAGGAAAAATTCTAAACATTGTCTTCTTTGCAAACATCACTTGGGCTATTAGAAAATCAAAAAGTATCTAATCTGATTTAAGATAAAATTAAATTTGATCAACTTTCCGAGGAAGTTCACTTGGACATGTTTCCGATTTTCTCTTGGTCTGAAACAGATTTTGAGGGTCTTGGTTAAATTCCTTAAAAGAGCCTCCAGAGCTGATCCCTATTAAGAGTTTTAATCAAGCAGAGCAAGACTGTAAAAACCCAGATCAAGCCAAATCCCAAAAGAGAGATAATCAGAGACATTAACAGGGTAGGCTCTATATTAACCATATCATTTTGAGCAGACCTCCCCTGCTGTGTGTAGTAAGATGCTATTACCGAAACCTTTGACCTAAATCCAAGGTAGATGGGTCTCAACTCTAACACACAGACCAACCCTTTTGTTTAGGGTCTATTAAAAAGGTATGATAGTGGGGAAATACCATGTGTCATGCTATTAAAGGGATAAATGCTTGTAAGTCCGTAAGTCCCAAATGGTCTAAACCGAAACCCCAGTGAGCGTTCATCTGAGGTATTCTCACACATAATCACAGACAAAACGGTAAGCAAAACCTTTTAATTTTGTTCAGTACTGAAAGATCAAAATTGGATGAATTCTCTGAGTCAGAAAGCGGGAAAAACTAAATTTCAACATTCTCAATCTTTACATTTTTTAGCTTATTCAAAGCCAGTTGATATATTCTTGTTTACGCTGCATAATTAAAATCTTTCTTAAACATAAACATTTCCGTCAAAGACCCTCACCATCAGTACAATCTATCCATTATTAGATATGTATTACAAAAATGTAAAATATGCTACGTATGAAATTCTTAGTAACACTCTGTCAGATCTTCTAAGTTCTACCGTGGATCAACATTGTGAGATCTGCCATCGTTGAGTGTCTGAGGGTTTGTTTAATCTGTCTATGGCGGCAGCTGATAGTTCTTGACTTGATGCCAGATTTTAGAACCCCATTGGACAGTAAATCTGAAGCCTCTTAGCAGATTATAGATGTAATCATGCAGACAAATAAAAAGTCTTACCCCCTTTCATCTGCAGATGTCAAAAGATCTTGCTTGTTAACTGATACATTAATATATACACACGTTTCTTTCGGTCTTTCTCATCAAAGCAACAGTATATTTGAACGTGATCCTAAGGTTTTGAGTGGGTGCGTGCTTTTATTTAGTCTGCCGGGTCGCAGTTGACTATATACTGATTATGGAGCATTATGGGACGGGTGACAGCTCGCTTGCTAAACAGAACTGCACAGCTGGAATTGGAGTCAATTCGTTTTGTTGATAAACTCTGATGCAATACAGATGTAATCTTATATGATCTCATAACTCCCACAGCTATAGTGATTACAATCAAATAAAAGTGAATACAATTACATTTGACTCCTCTTATTGACTCCTCAATTCAGCTATTGCTTATTTTCACTCTTAATATCTTATTTTCAGTATGAACAATTACGCTAGATCAGCATCTAATAATGAAAAGTAACAGCTAAAACAATTAAAGCTACAATATGTAACTTTATTGGCCACAAGAGGGCGCCGTTTCAAACAATAACAAAGGCGTATGTATGTGACGCAGTGACGAGCTGAATGATGGGACTTGCTGTCAAGCTGATGGATCTAATAATGTTTAAGGATTAGTGAAAACACTCATGTTTTTTAACATTACAGTGGTATGAAGCAGGTCGCGATTGCAAATAAGATACATATATCACACGCGAGTCCCGCGGATATAAAGGAATAAGGAAATTTCATCCTATTGAACTACACGCAAATGCTGGATTACTCACACAGGTCAGTTTATTATTAGATAAATTAAACTTTTGAGGGAAACGCAGCGCTGTTCCACTTGGTATAACGTTACACTATCACACTAAACGGCATTTAAATGTGTGTTGAAAATTATAATGTTATTCTACGTGTTACTGTAGTTCGTTTGCTATATACGAAACTAGCAGCTAGATCAACATAAGTATAACATACTGACCATATTCTAACATTTCATCATGTCAAGCTAATGTTATAACATTTATTTGTTTTATGTACATTTGCTCACCTGTCTAATAAAGCTGTAAAGTCGTGACTCGTGACTGTCAAGTCCAAATCGAGTGTAAGTCAGTCTCGGACGCTAGCTCTCGGCATCTCAAAAACATCACGCTGATATTGATCCTCATTCTAGTTCTCCTTGTTTTTCCCAAAGTCTGCTTGTCATGGTCTATGTTTGAACGAAAACAAGAACTGGGTGCCGCTAAACGTTACTCACTACGCAGTTGTCCGCGTCTTTCGCCATGGTTACGTCATGGCTATGGCAATACGAGCGGAAACAAGCATAGCCGAGGATAGCGCGGATATTGCGTCATTGACAGGCGACATTTTTTTTCCGGGACGGCCACTTATTTAAACTTGGAATTTCTCTGAAATAAAAGAACTTTGGAGACTTTTGGGATATTGTAAGTACACAACTGCAGGAAATATATCACACTGTGCAAGTGATTTTTGGATATTTTATTACAAAATACTTTCATATTGAACCTTTAAGAGAAGCCTGCAACATCAAATTATAATAAAAGCTATAGTTGGGCATGTTTTTGACTTGATATGGACCACACTGTAAAAAATAAAAACCGTAATTTTTACGGTAAAAAAATGGCAGCTGTGGTTGCCAGAGCTTTACCGAAAAAAAAATATGATAGGAATGTTAATGGTTTTACTGATTTAACTTAAAATTTACAGTAATATACCGTATTTCATTTTCTGATAAAATGTTGATTTACCAACCTTCTGAATAATTGATAGCGATTTTGTACCATTGTAATACACTGACAACCAACAATCATCACAGCAGTGATAAGAGTGACATGAACTATTAAAGATCATCACATGTAGTCTTACATTAGAAAGTTAATACTTATTTAAAGAAGCTGCACAGTTTCATTCACACAACCATTAAACACCATCCTGGTAACACACACATAGATACTGTATGTCAACAGTGTCACACAGGGAATTGTGGGAATATCAATTTACAGTTTTTCTTTGTAAATTATACAATGAGTTGTTCTTTTTCTCTTTCAAAAACTGTAAATTTAACAGTATTTTACACAAAAATTATATCACAGTTATTTACCATATATAGTACGGAAACTTTAGCCCTCAATTGGGTCATGGGGTCTATACGACCCCAATCGACTTTTACTGAATAAAAAAAAAAGGTTCCCTTTATCTCAGTGGAATAAGATTTTGTGAATTTTCATACATTATCTACACACACACACACACACACACACACACACACACACAAACTGGGCTTGATTCGGTTGTTCTGAAGGTATGTAAAAAAATAATCTTTACAATTCTGGTCTTCGGGGTCAATATGACCCCACATTGAAATGAATGGGAAATGTGAAAAAAAATATATATATATATATATATTTTCTTCATGTGTCAAAAAAAAAAAAAAAAAAAAAAATCCGGCATAAATCTGAAAATCTTTACACAGAAATGAAGGCCTAGTACTAGAGCATAAATGCAATGTATCATAAAAAAATAATATTTCATATGCAAGCTAATGGTGTAGTTGAGGAATTGTGTGGTCTATGGATGCAAAAGTACTTTATCTCCAAAAACACAACATTAATGAATAGATGAGAAGTAAACAAAAAAACAAATCGATATATTATTTGTATGATTAAAAATGTATATTTTTTGTACAATTACTCAATTAATTGTTGGGGTCCCCGAAGCCCAGAAGTGTAAACAAGAAACAAAGACCATTTGAAGGTTAACCAATTAACAGTTTTGCACTGTAGCATTTTTTCTTTTACTGTTAAAATCACATTATTTTTTTTACAGTGCATAAATAAGCAAATATAGCTAATTGATCAACTCTAAGGATTATTCATGGTGCACTGTTGTAAATGTAATAAAGTGTGGGGATGTCCAGAGATTCAAACAATGCTTTCTAAAGATAACACACACATTTAAGACTGCTTATCTTACATTTGAATAACATGAACAAACAGTTTTATTCTCACAGTTAGTGCGTCATGTGTCTGGGTGGTCTCAGTAAACAGTAGGGGTGCTGAGGGTTTAATATGTCAAAACATGCTCCGCTGAAAGAGTGTTGAGATGAAGACAGACAGCTGTTCATCCAGATTCTCCATCATGCCAAACACTTCTGACGTGCTTCTTGTGCCATTAAAAGTATGATGGTATGAAGTTGCTAATAATTTAAAATAATTGCTGATTAAAAAAAAAAAAATGCCTAATGAAAATGGATTTCATTTAAATTGGCCGCACTCATGGGATATTAAATTAGAATGACAAGAAGAGTCACAGCAATTTATGGTTGGTTACCAAAATTTCTAAACTTTTTAATTTTGACTAAACATGAATATTTATTCCCAGATAGGTATTGTTGTATATTTCTTTTCCTCAAATGACACACATATTTCTCTTAAGTTAGTTCAGTAATGTCAAAACAATTAACAAAGCTATGACAATTTTGAATTAATTACGTTTTAATTTTGCCATACAGCACCACATTTTAATTTAGTAAATAATTAGGCCATTAGATTATTTTGGGGAATTAAGTTGTTGTTTTTGTTGTTGTTGTTTTTGTTGTTGTTTTGTTTTTTTCCACACTGGTTTATAAAATGAGAATTATTTGCCATTTCAAACACTGATTATTATCTTCTAATATTTCTGGAAATACCCCGTATGTTATATTTTTGATGACATGTTTATCATACATGTTTATTATAGGCCTATCTGATATCTGAGCCTTTTAATCTCCTTTGTAAAAGCTTTACAAGGCATAAATCATCCTCGCTTTAGATGAGCTCACACAAATAGTTAACTGACAACTACTAAATGTTTTATAATAACCTGAATTAATTGTGAATTAGAGTGGGAATACATGTTAATAAAGCATTTATTAACACGCTGAGTTACTATTACAATATGTCTAAATAAAACGATGATTAATAAACTGCTTAATTATCTTATGAACCACTGATGACTGGTTTGTAAATAATACATAATTTAGAAATTATAAATTGATCATTAATCAAGTATGAAAATATAATTATTAAACACAGATTATAGCATTTATAGCTGTATTTATAAACTACTTATTAATGTCTACTAATGCTTTATAAATTATGAATTAACTATTTACTAATGCTTAACTTATGATTCATAGCATCCAATTATTATAAAGTGTTGGTATTTAAAGATTTCTGACATTTTTCTTTTTTTTATGACGGTCACATTTCAGGCAAAATTTTGCAAAACTTTTGAGTATTTATTTTTGCTACCTTTCTAATGCTGTGGAGATTGTTGTTATCCTTGTCCTAGACGTAACCTTTCAGTCTTAAAATATGCAAATATATGCATAATGTGAATTATTATGTTTAAAACTTTACAATATATGAATTAAACAAACTCATCGTTATTATTATGATTACAATTGTTGTTATTCTTTTTCTTATTGTTATTATTGTTCAATATTTGTTGTTTGAAAATTATTTATACTTTTTTATTATATTCCACCAAACAAACAAAAAATGGACCATACTCACCGACTATGATGACACATTTACAGTTATTAACATCATAATTCTGGCTATTTATAAATATGTTTTTTTTAAATATATAAACTAATAATACATTTATAAATTATTTATTACGTTTATTAACGTTTTTTTAATTCATTAAAACAAAACAATGTACATTCATAACACTTTGTGTTATATTGCCTTGGCAGTGTTTCTAATAAAACAGCTAAAAACATTTATCTCAAATTTGACATCTTTCTCTCCTCTAATATTTTTCCTCTTTTTCAAAGTCATAAAAATGCTATTGTGAATTTTTTTTAAATTATTATTATTTTGCTATTGGAGCAATTGGGAACACACAAATTACATTTAGTTTCCATTCACCACTATAGCACTTTAAAAGGTGAACCAATTCCAGGGAAATGTGCATTCTCCTTAAAAACACTAAAAATTATGTCATGAAATATTTTTAAGTTGTCATCTCTCAACAACCTCATCATAAACTTTCTCCGTTAAGTATTTGTTATTAAAGCGACTCGTTCGCAAACTATAATTTGAACAGAAAAGTAAGCATATTGTATGTGTGATTTGGCATGGCAGCCAATTGGGATAATAAATAACCATTGACTGACATATTGCATCAAAACAACATTTTTATTTTGATTCTGATGGATTATATATTGCCTAAAAAGCTGTCACATCAATTCATTGTGATCTCACAAAGTTCCACAATGAAACTGACTGTGTTTGTTATAAGTTAACTTGCAATTGCGGAGAACTCAGCACTGGACAAAATCTCTGGCATTTTTTTTGAGTGGTGAGTGGATTCAAAGTAATCCATCTGATTGACCATTGTGTTAAAAAAATTAAATATGTTTGTGATTGGCTACATTGCTTAATGCTGCAAAACATGCTGTAAATAGAAACCTTTGACACTCTCAAGTGCACAAACACCAAATCTGTTTAGCCGAAATGCTATTTTTACGCAGAAAACTGATTCTAGACCAACCATTTTCAGATGCAGTAGCAGTCGGTGGTTTGATTAAGAAAATGACATTAGTCTCTAGACCGTGGCCAGGGGAAGGCTAAGACTTGTCCAGTCAACACATTCTCATTCCAAGACGTCATCTGACGCTTTTGACCATACGTCAACATCCAAAGTTTTAGGGTACCCTTTAACGTCAGTTAGATGACACTAGGACGTCATCTAACTGACGCTTTATCTTTAGCGTCAGTTAGATGACGCAGGTAGGTTTAGGTCTGGGGTAGGGTTAGGATTAGATAGCGTAATATAACTGATGTTAAAGGGTACCTTAAAACGTTGGATGTTGACGTATGGTAAAAAGCGTCAGTGATATGACGTCTTGGGATGAGAACGGGCTGGTCTTACACACGTTCCGCCTATCCAACTTTACCCAACTATGACAAGGTTCACCTCTGAGAACTCAGTCCATTCCCTAATAGTGATGTAGTACTTGAGTCTGGTCTCAGACACGAGACCGGACTCGAGACCGGCCTCGAGACTTACTCGGACTCGTCTCGGACTTGTTCCTTCAAAGACTCTGTCTTGACTCGGTTTTGACCCTTCAAAGACTTGGTCTTGACTTGGTCTCCGAATTATCAGAAGTCCTCGAGATTTTTTTTTCCAACGCATTTTTTTATGTTCATATATAAAAAAAACACAACACATAACAACAATAATAATAAAATGCAATGTTGGTGGGCATTATTTGAAAATGACATCCCATGGTGCAATGCAAAGATACTGCCGTCAGAGCCATCTGTGTCTTCAGTTGCTGCCTGGTGTGAGCGGCGGCAAGATGAGCAACGAGTCTGCCATCATCAAATTCACCTTTCAGAACCACAAACTCTTTACTCAGACTCGACTGTATTCGGAAACAAACAGACTTGGTATCGACTCGGACTCGACCCTTCAAAGACTCGGCCTTGACCCGGACTCGATTGTATTTGGAAACAAACAGACTTGGTCTCGACTCGGACTCGACCCTTCAAAGACTCGGTCTTGACTCGGACTCGACTGTATTTGAAAACCAACGGACTCGGTCTCGACTCGGACCTGACCCTTCAAAGACTCGGTCTTGATTCGGACTCGACTGTATTTGAAAACCAATGGACTCGGACTCGACCCTTCAAAGACTCGGTCTTGACTTGGACTCGACTGTAATTGAAAACCAACGGACTCTGTCTCGACTCGGACTCGACCCTTCAAAGGCTCGGTCTTGACTCGGAGTCAACTGTATTTGAAAACCAACGGACTCGGTCTCGACTCGGACTCGACCCTTCAAAGACTCGGTCTTGACTCGGACTCGACTGTATTTGAAAACCAACGGGCTCGGGCTTGACTCAGACCTGACCCTTCAAAGACTCGGTCTCGATTCGGACTCGACTGTATTTGAAAACCAACAGACTCGGCCTCGACTCGGACCTGACCCTTCAAAGACTCGGTCTCGATTCAGACTCGACTGTATTTGAAAACCAACGGACTCGGACTCGACCCTTCAAAGACTCGGTCTTGACTCAGACTTGACTGTATTTGAAAACCAACGGACTCTGTCTCGGCTCGGACTCGACCCTTCAAAGACTTGGTCTTGACTCGGACTCGGCATAGGCGGTCTCCATCACTATCCCCTAATAAAGTTTTTTTTTTTTTTTTTAAATGTTGTGTACTTGTTTACCAAGGAGTCTTCATTCTCATTTCAATTCTGAATGGTGCACAACCCTACCAGGACATTGACAATGTCACCATAAATGTCCTACATTTATCGACTGTATTTGAAAACCAACGGACTCGGTCTCGACTCGGACCTGACCCTTCAAAGACTCGGTCTTGATTCGGACTCGACTGTATTTGAAAACCAACGGACTCGGTCTCGACTCGGACCTGACCCTTCAAAGACTCGGTCTTGATTCGGACTCGACTGTATTTGAAAACCAACGGACTCGGACTCGACCCTTCAAAGACTCGGTCTTGACTCGGACTCGACTGTATTTGAAAACCAACGGACTCGGTCTCGACTCTGACTCGACCCTTCAAAGGCTCGGTCTTGACTCGGACTCGACTGTATTTGAAAACCAACGGACTCGGTCTCGACTCTGACTCGACCCCTCAAAGACTCGGTCTTGACTCGGACTCGACTGTATTTCAAAACCAACGGACTCGGTCTCGACTCGGACCTGACCCTTCAAAGACTCGGTCTTGATTCGGACTCGACTGTATTTGAAAACCAACGGACTCGGACTCGACCCTTCAAAGACTCGGTCTTGACTCGGACTCGACTGTATTTGAAAACCGACGGACTCGGTCTCGACTCGGACCTGACCCTTCAAAGACTCAGTCTTGATTCGGACTCGACTGTATTTGAAAACCAACGGACTCGGGTTCGACCCTTCAAAGACTCGGCCTTGACCCGGACTCGATTGTATTTGGAAACAAACAGACTTGGTCTCGACTCTGACTCGACCCTTCAAAGATTCGGTCTTGACTCGGACTCGACTGTATTTGAAAACCAACGGACTCTGTCTCGACTCGGACCTGACCCTTCAAAGACTCGGTCTTGATTCGGACTCGACTGTATTTGAAAATCAACGGACTCGGACTTGACCCTTCAAAGACTCGGTCTTGACTCGGACTCGGCATAGGCGGTCTCCATCACTATCCCCAAATAAAGTTTTTTTTTTTTGTTCAAAAATGTTGTTTACTTGTTTACCAAGGAGTCTTCATTTTGTTTCTTTCTTATGTTCAAATCAAAATTTCACTTATGCATCATTTTTGCTTCCTTGATTGTCAAAAAGTGAATTTAAATTCTCATTTCAATTCTGAATGGTGCACAACCCTACCAGGACATTAGCAATGTCACCATAAATGTCCTACATTTATCTCGGAAGTAATAGCACTTAATTGTGTCCAAATGCACTAAATAAGAATCTCTTTGTGTTGCGTAATATCGGTATTAAAATTTGGACTTTAAGCAAATGCAGTACAAATCATGGTATGGCTTTATTTTTATAGTCCACTTTAGACATTCTACTAACTATAAATAACTTTGCACGTACATGTCAACTAACTCTCATTAGAGTATTAGAAGTCTGTAGTAGACTGTCAGTAGAGAGGTCGGTTATAGGTGTTAGGTTTCGGGTTAGTAGAATAAGTTCATTTATAATTGACAAGTTGCTTATAAGAATATCTGTTGAGGGCAGTGTTGTAGTCGAGACCACCTCACTCGAGTCCGAGTCGACACCGAGACCAGAGAGAGTCGAGTCTGAGTCAAGACCGAGTCCATAGAGAGTCGAGTCCGAGTCGAGTCCGAGACCAGAGATGGTCGAGTCCGAGTCGAGACCGAGACCAGTGAGGTTTGATTGCCTAATTTACTTTTATTTACTTAGAGAAATCCTTTTTTTTTTACTGAATTTATTTAGAGTTTAAAAAATATGATCAGTTTAGGGTAAAAAGGCCACATAGTAGGTGGTGTTAAAAGTAATTTTATTACAATTTGTCATGCGCAGTTGCGCACTAGAAAATCCCCAATCACTGGGCGTGTCAATCAATTTAAAGAAATATTTTATTAACATACATTAATAATCATGAAACATATTTTGAATTGAACTCGAGTGGACTCGGGAATAATTCCGAGTCCTAAAAAAAAGTGTTCGAGTACGAGTCAATTCCGAGTCCAAATGGACACGAGTCCATGACAAGACCAAGACCATTAAAATATGGTCTCGAGACCGAGTCCGAGACGAGTCCGAGTCTCGAGTACTACAACACTGGTTGAGGGATCATCAAAATAAAGTGTTAGCAGATATTAAGCATATCAAGAGTTCAGATGCAAAAGCCTCTAAGTGCCCTTTGAAATTTTCTTCTAGAATGATCATTTTTATCAAGCTTGTATATTTAAGTTCAGTGATTTCACTTAAATGGCAATGATGATTACCTATTAATTGTTATTTAAGTGAAATGACTGAACTTAAATATACAAGTTTGATAAAAATCATCATTCAAGAAGAAAATTTCAAATGGCATTTAGAGGCTTTTGCATCTGAACTCTTCATATATTCTACTAATACTCTAATGACATGTTGCAAAGCAGTTAGTAGAATGTCTAAAGTGGACTATCGAAATAAAGTGTTACCCATATCACAACTAAACTGCGTTTAGCATCACATTCATGTGGCTTTTCATTTTCCCATGCTCACTAAAAGTGTTGCACGGTTCACATAACAAAAGAAACCCAAAAATATGACGAGCCTTTTGCTAACAACTGACCAGATTGTGTAGCAATGATCCAGCTGACAAGCAATCACAGCAATGTGGGAGAATAGATACCTAACCTTCACTATCCCAGGTACAAAGCCACCGCCTTGAACAACCCAACAGTGCCTTTAAACAGACACATACCACTTCAATTAGCAGGAGGGTGGATAAAAGCTACTTTGCCCTTGAATAGAGGCAAAGTTGTATGTTTTTGTGTGTCTTGTCATATGATGGGATTACTCTCTCTGTGAATGAGGGGAGGGACGGTCGGAGCAGGTGGAAAACAACAATACAGCCCCGCCACATCTGTAACCCTCCAGGCTCGGAGACTTATCGTGCCAACAGATAATAGTGCTGGTTCACACACACAAAGACAGCACAGACGTACGGGAAATGAGAGAAACGCCTGCAAGATAAACACAGCTTCTCTCTCGCTCTTCTCTCCGCTCCTCTCTAGCTCACAGTGCTTCCCTTGTTCGGCGCAGTGAGAGACAATGGGCGGACAATTAGCAGTGGCCTCTCGTCACTGCCGGAGCATAAAAGGACACTCCCTGTAAACTCGCTGATTAAACAATCCTAATGCACTCTGTGTTAGAGACTGTATTTGCCTTTCTGCCGTGCTGAGACTGATGTGCCCTTCGCAGACTGTGAGATACTTGAGAGGCCTGCGCTTGGCTTTTGTTGGCTGCTGTTTGTGAGTGAGAGTTGTTCTCAGGTTTGCCTCCCCCTACTCCCTATTGCGATTCATCCCAGCTCCATAGAAGTGTTTGCTTTACTGTCTGGACTTAAACAACACTTACTATGCTTATTATTCTTCAAATTAAGTTCTAATGAGTTAGAACGTTCTGGAGATTTAGACCTCAATACTGTTGCCAGTCACTATTGCAGTGCTTGTATTCTCATTAAACACTTTGAGCTGTTAGAAGTGTTTGTATGATTTTTTTTTAGAATTGTAGTGTTAAGTTTGTAGTGTACCGGCGGTGAAGGTGTAAAATCAATGACGATGTAGAATAATTCAGTCCAGGGTGTTTATTTTGGTGCAAAAATCGTGATTCCCAGCAAAAATATATACAATGAAAAACAAAACAAAACAAACTAAGGCAAAAATAAATATATATCTATATAAATAAATATACAAATCTAGCAGTCTGTATTCCGGCTATGCCAATATCAAGGCCCAAAATACAAGGAGCAATGCCACACTCCAAAAATACTCCACAAAATGGCTACCAGAAGCCCTTTTATATAGTTAGGCTCCTCCCACTTCTGGAACATCCCATGTAGATGTAAATGGCAATTTCAAAGTAAGATAAAACTATACACATACTTTAAACAAATGATATTAATACACAATCTAAGCATCACATTAGATGTGACATGTAGAATCGTCAGGTTTAAGGTGATCATTGGAATGAGGACGCAATGGGCTTTATTTAAATCAAAAATTAGGAAAAAAAAAGATCTGCACATGAGAATTGGCCAAACAGCTCGCAAGATTTTATTGTCCAGTCCACAAATAAAGTGAAAGGTGTACAAGACGTTTTTGGGTTCAACCCTTCATCAGTGCCATGTGTTTCCGAGCAGACACCTGCGGCCATTTGAAAACGTATTGCCATAATCAATGTAATATACCGGAATCTGACTTTATCTCTTTGGATATAATTAAGCATCAAAAAACATGACCCTATTCTAATTTCCATTATTGAATATCACAAAAAAAGTACCATAACAATATCTACCAACACAACATGATTAGACATTGAAATACATAACAGTTACATGATTATTCTTATCTTTCTCACTGTGTAAATCAATAAACATCACAATTAGTCAACATTTGAATACTTCATATGCAAAAGCCTCCAAGTCTGTCTAAAGTATTTGATTCAAATAAATATTTTTATCAGGCTCCTATGTACAGTTTTCTATAGTAAGTACCGACATTTCTGAATGGGCTGAGTTCGGGATTTAGTGAGTTTGAAGTGAAAGTACTTGATGAACGTATACTATGTGTGGTGCGTGGCTTTTAGAGATTTAGAGATTTTTTAAATACAAAAATGTATTAAACAAAAATGTATTTAAAGGAGAACTCCACCGCAGAATGAACCTTTGGTCTAATAACACATTGGTACCGAGTCGACCGTTCTCTGAGATTTGTTTACATGATAATCGAATGTAAAGAGTTTTATCTCCAAAAAAAAAAAAAAAAACTGTTTAGTGTATAACGCTAGTAATGGAGGCATTTAATAAGTAAAAAGAAATTGCTAGTTTATACCACTAACAAGGCTCAAAATAGACCCACACTAACACATAACATAATGAGGGTCCCTACATGCAAAACAAAGCATTGAGAACTTTGTAAGTGTACAGACCGTTTAATAAGAATATATTTTATAAAGACAGTCCACTTCGTGTATACAGACAGGAGCCATCTTTGGAAAACAGTCTCGACAAGTCGAGTGCTAAGTGAGCTGAACTGTATGAAGTTCAGCGAACTTCAGAAATGTATGAATGGCGTTTGTGGTTCGACTTGTCGAGACTGTTTTCCAAGATGGCTCCTGTCTGTGTGGACTGTCTTTATAAATTATCTTCTTATTAAACGGTCTGTACACTTACACAGTTCTCAATGCTTCGTTTTGCACGTAGGGACCCTCATTGTGTTAGTGTGCTAGTGTGGGGCTATTTTGAGCCTTGTTAGTGGTATAAACTAGCGATTTCTTTTTGCTTATTAAATGCCCTAATTATTAGCATTATACGGTAAAGCATTTTTAGAGATAAAACTCTTTACATTGGATTATCATGAAAACAAATCTCAGAGAACGGTTGACCTGGTACTAATGTGTAATTAGACCAAAGGTTCGATGAAAACACAAGCTGAATGCTACACAGCTCACACACAGAAAAACTTGAAACCGCACGCTCATAGAATGGGACCAGAGCCCATGGAGAAGGATCGAATGCTCATACACTAACAAAATGACAAAAACATGGACCGTGAATGTCTGGACCCCAACACAGAACCGAAACCAAACTAGAGCAAAGTGCCAGGATCTGAACACCATGCTTTGCACACAAAACAACTCACATCATTTTTTTAAATTCATGTGCCATCGTGATCTTTAATAACTTTAATGATTTAATGAATCACATCATTTTAATGAAATTTTACAATGATCCAATCAATTCCTGATTCACAATAGACTCTCACAATAGAAAAAGACTATCGAAACTTTCCTTTCATGCTGTATTTAATGGATACAAAAATCAAAGCATGGTTATTTAAAAAACTCTACTACAAACACTGTAATAAACTGCAAGAAAATGTGATCATCTCGAGTGTTTGAAAGACATAGGCTTCTAGCATATCTTCCATTCCTGTCAACACACACACAAATGCATGAATCATGTATTCATGTGAGAATTAAAGCATTATTTGATTTAAAATAACCCTGTAAATAGTAAAGCACACTCAGTGAACAAATGTACTGTTTAATGTAGGGTTTCCACTTCAGGTTATACCATGCACATAATGATTAGGTAAATAAAGCAACGACACTATGCAATCTTAATAAAGTATAGTAACATTATTTTTATATTGTCAGATGTTTAGATGGTGTATTACTACAAATGAATGTACTTAACACAGGATGTTTTATCTGCACCTTGATGGCATTACTTTAAAAAAAGTACAACATGTTTGGATTAGAACAAGCTTGTGTTATCTGCACAAGTACGGTGACATTCAGCTTTGGCAAATTTGGAAGGGATTACTGGGGATTCACGCAGGTACAGGAGGTAGTTTGGATAATCTGATGGGATAATCTGCACTGTCCGACCTGCTTCTCACAGGTGACTTCACAAGGGTCTGCAGCTTTAAACACACGCTCAATCTGGCTCAATTACAAAACTCCTCTGGTCTGCCAAAAAACACACAAAAAATGATTAGGTAAGATTTGCACAGTTAAAGTTTAGAGTTTAAATTCGGATTACTGCACTTCATTCAATGCATTCAATAAAATAACAAATGCTGCACCTTTTTGCAGAACATTTTCGTATTTACCTTTAGTTAGCTGGTGCTAAATTGATGGTACAGGACTGGCATTAATATTTTGTTAACGACTACTGTAATGGAATCAGACTTAGAAATACAAAACTATGTCAACTAATAATTGCTTGATGCTCTGCCTCAAATAGTTAAATTCAGTTAACGGCATAATGTTGATTACAACAAAAAATCAATTCTGTAGCATTTTATAATAACTGCACACTATTAATAATTGGCTAAGTATTAGTGAACAGTTAACCTCAGACATTAGTATTCAGACATAGTAATAGTTACTTATTGTGTTAATAAATGCTTTATTAACGTAATTCACGATTAATTCAGGTTATTATAAAGCATTTAGTGGCTGTCAGTTAACTATTTTTGTGAGCTCATCTAAAAGCGAGGATGATTTTATGCCTTGTAAAGCTTTTACAAAAGAGATTTAAAGCCTCAGATATATTCTAAACATAATAAGGCAACACAACACTGAGTGATTCGGAACATAAAAAAATATTTAAATAGTTATTAAATTAAATCGTTTATTAATCATTTACTTACACTTCCTACTGTATGATCTTATGAACCACTGGCGACTCTTAAACAACTAGTTTGCAAATAATGCAATACTTCCTTTAGAAATGAACACATTATAGATAGGCTTATGAATTAAGAATAAAGCACTTATTGCTGTATTTAAAACTGCTTAGTAATGTCTATGAGTGCTTTATAAAATATGAATTAACTGTTTACTAATGATTAAAGGGTTAGTTCACCCAAAAATGAAAATTCTGTAGTTAATTACTAGGTGGGCTGAGTATTGACACAAATTTCACAATTCGATTCGATTTCGATTCCGATTCGATTCAATATTGATTATTTTGTATATCAGTAATAATAAATGGCAATTTTTTTTCAAGGAAATCAAATCTCTTAACTAATGCTGTAAACTATGGGAGTCTAGTTGTAGCCTATAGGCTTCATTAGCCTATGAAGGTAATAATTTTTTATAATAAGAAGATTTTATGAAATAGAAACATTAAATGGTGGCTGTCACAAAAACTTGCCAGATTTATTCAAATATGCATTAAATATTGAAGAACATTAAGATTATGATGCATATGTAGTATGGTGTATATATTTAGCAAAATGCTCCTCTCTAGAGTTATTTTTTCTAGCTGACTAACGAGTTTATGTGGGTTTTGTGAGGTAAATTTGATGATCTTTCCATGGTTGAAATGCTGATTGAGCGAATCGATGTGACATGATACGGATTTCGATAAGTTGGACTCTATCTTTTAACACACTTTCAGATGCTCATTCATGTTTATTTCGCATTGTAACTGGTATTATTAAGCCGGAAGAGAGATCAGCGCTGCTGCTTCTCTTGAGCTGAGCCAGAGCGATCTCACGCCACTGTTGCCACAGCGCCAAAACGTTATTTTATGTTTTTGAATTTCTAAAGAAAATGGACCTAATTTGAAATTTGAGACTTTGTTTCATATCAATAGTAACAAAGGACAAAGATTATTGCAATATTTTGGATGCGCGCAGCCGCAATACAATGTTCCATTCATTCAACTGAAACAGGATAACTAATCGATTCTTGAGATTTAAGAATCGATATTGGTTCGTAAAAATGAGAATCAATTAATATTGAGAAATCGATATTTATTACCCAGACCTATGTTGTTCCAACCCTGTAAGACTTTCGTTCATCTTTGGAACACAAATGAAGATATTTTTGATGAAATCTGAGAGCTGGCTACTAGGTAATTTCATTCTGCCGGTCCAGAAAAGTTAGTAAAAACATTGTTAAAATAGTCCAAGTGACTACAGTGGCTCAACCTTAAGTTTATTAAGCGACTAGAATACTTTTGTGCGCCAAAAAACAAACAAAAATAACGACTTTATTCAACTATTGATTTTCTTCTGTGCAGGCCTCTGAGTTGAGTTTTACGAGAGCGCAGGACGCATGCGCAAGAAAGTATTTATTTGTGGTGATGAACATTATGCCACAAACTGAGCTTAAAGGGTTAGTTCACCCAAAAATGAAAATGAAGTCATTAATTACTCACCCCCATGCTGCACCAACCCCGTAAGACCTTCGTTCAAGAGATTTCCACGACGCATGCGCGAGAATTGCGATCTCCTTCAACTACTTAAGTTCTCGCGCATGCATCCTGGAAATCTCTTGAACTCTTGTCTCAGGCCTAAAAGGAAGAAAAGGAATAGTTGAATAAAGTTGTTATTTTTGTTTTGTTTTTTGCACAAAAAGTATTCCCGTCGCTTGATAAACTTAAAGTTGAGCCACTGTTGTCACATGGAATATTTAAACATTTTCCTCCCTTTAATGGGTTAGTTCACCCAAAAAATGTAAATTCGGTAATCTTGTAAATCTTGTACTCACTGTCATTTTGTTACAAACCTGTATGAGTTTCTTTATTCGGTTGAACGCAAAATAAGAATGTTGGTAACCAGACGGTAGACATTGTCTTTTCTTAAGTCAAAGGTTACCGTCAACTGTTTGATTACAAAAATTCTTAAAAATATAGATATTTTTTGTGAGAACAAAGAAACTCATACAGATTTGGTCAACATAACTTTGAGAAACACACACACTGGATGGTTATTTCATTTTTGGGTGAACTATCCCTTTAATTTCTATTGAACCGGGAATATTCTCTAAAGACAAAATATCTGCTCATCGATTCTTCCCGATCCAGGTAAGCCGTCGCCCACCGGATAAGAACGAGAAAAGCTCCTTATCTTACTAATCAGTGAGATAAGAACAAAAGGTTTAATCACTATCAAAAGCATGAATGCCAAACGCCCCCCAAAAAACAGACATTTCAAACTTTGATTGATGCTAAACTGTCTTTTAGTGTTTAACTAGGCTGTTAAGTTGTATTTGGTGGTGGAGGATGGGAGGTGTTGGTGTCGCAGAACCAAACATCCATCATTCCCAAAAGCAGTTCGGCATGTTTGTGCGCGTTACCTGGGTTTCTCTTTGCATATTGGCGTCGCAGAGCCTAAACAAGAGGCATGACACAAAGTAAGCAAACATACTATCTCACCTTTCATCTTCAGCTGTGCACATCAGCATGAACTGTCACAACACAGAGGCCCACAGGCTTAAGTAGTTCACCTTAACACCCCTGTACACGAACACACACAGTCGCAGACGCACGACTCTACGTGTTTAACTTGTGTTGAGAGAAGGACTATAACAGGCTGAGATGTCTGGCCTGTCAGTCATTCATGCCCTGCAGAGTTGCAGAGGTTATCTGATAGTCGCTCCTAGTGAAAGCAAAGCATAACTCGCTTCTTCTGCGTGATTTCATCTGCATTGCATAACTCACATTCAGCTTGTGTCTGCTAGTGTCCAGTGCTGTTGTTCTCGTCCTGCAATAGGAGGAAACCCTGCAGCAAATGCTTACTGATATATATCAGCCTCTCTCTCTCTCTCTCTCTTGCTGTCATTCCAGAGGTATGTTTGTGAGTACATCTGGAGCCTGTATGCAGGGTCAGCAGGCCCTCTTTTATCTGGAGGGCTGATTGTGTCTCATCTTATCAAAGAGGCTAAGAGCAGGTCCTCTATCAGTCATGAATTTACAAACGAGAACTGAGAGCTGTGCATCGGGGAGGAGAAGTGAGCTTCAGGGGGATTTCAAACTTATGTGAGTTTCACGGGGAAAGTTCACTCTTGACGGAGATGCGAGTAAGGGACCGTGTGGAAAGTGCACTTTTTCTGACACGTTTGTTCAAACACTAAATACAATTTTCAACACTTGACAAGTGTTGACACATTCAACCCGGTCTCATCCCAAGACGTCATATAACTGACGATTTGGGACGTCTTTTGACCATACGTCAATATTCGCCTTTTTAGGGCCCCCTTAAACGTCGGTAGATGAGGTTATGGGATCCTAACTCTACCCCAGACCTAAACCTAACCCTAAACCTAACCCGTCACCTAACTGACGTTAAAGGTAAAGCGTCAGTTGTATGACGGCCCGGGATCGCCATCTACCGACGTTTAAGGGGGCCCTAAAAAGGCGGATATTGACGTATGGTCAAAATACGTCCCAAAACGTCAGTTATATGACTTTTTGGGATGAGACTGTGTTAACACATTTCGGTTATATTCATATATTAACAAACATTAAAAAGTTGAAGATATCAGATCATTTTGTGAGTGGAAGGGGGTTGCGAGGTGAAAAAGTGATAATCAACTATTATTGATAGTGATTTTCAACTAATAACTTAAAACTTTTTGTGCGTTTTGGCCGTTGAATTATACGACAACACCGTTTTGGGGGCCTGAAACTGCAATCTTTTAACTGGTTTCAAATCGCAAGGTTTTGAAAACGATACTGTTATTGTCTTAGTGTAAACTATAAAAAAAAACGCAAATTTGTGAAAAAAACGTTGACGTCATGTACATGCGAATTATGTGTTCGTCTATAGGCTCATATACATAATACGTCTACATAATGCGTCTATTTTACTCGTTTTCGTGGATCTATGTGAATGGGGATAATTTTGACTACGCTGTTGCATATATGCGAAAAACTCGAAAGAAAAACTTTTATGCATTGAGTATATCGTTGTCGTGTAAACTTACCATCGGCCAATTATAAAGTAAAAATTGTAAAAAAAAAAATAATAATAATATTTTGGTAACACTTTACAAAATGGGTGCACTAATATGCATTAATTCATACTTAACTAATGCACAAATAATTAAGAGTATACCATTAATTAATGATTACTGCATCAGCAATTAATAAAGAGTCTATATGATTAATAGATTACGTAATACATGAATTGCTATTAATTCAATGTGTAATTGTGTCCTTAATTACATATTTTATTAACTAAAAGTGTAAATTAATGTGTTAATTACCACAATTAGTCAAAGCAATTCACTTCAACTTCCAGTTGTCTGCTTTAATTAATCATTAGCTAATGATTTCACTATGTTATGACATATATCATTATGTCATGACTTTACTTGTCGGGGCACATCATTATTAACTATTCATATAGTAATTGCAGTAATTTGCACATGAATTTGCACCAACAATGTTGCAATTAATCACGTATTAATGCATATTAGTGTACCTGTCATATTATCAGGAAGTTGAAATACAAGACTTTGGCTCATTCTGGTAATTAACATATTAATTAACACTATTAGTTAAAAAAAATAAGTTATTATGGAATTAATCCACAATCACATATTTAACCTTACAGACTCTTAATTAGTTCCTAATGTGGTAATCATTACTGAATAGCTTGAATAATCATTAGTTACACATTAATTCAGTATTATCTGTGCATTAGTTAAGCATGAATTAATGCTTATTAGTGCACACGTATTGTAAAGTGTTACCAATATTTTTTTTACATTCGTAGTGTAGTGTAACCATCAAACAATAACATACTTTCCATACACTTTAAATAAATGTGACTGAACACATCTTAATTATTATATTTAGTTAAAAGTTATAATATTGTAACTAAAGTAAAAGTTTTTTTTTTCATAAATATAATTCATTTTTTTAATCTCACCACACTACATTTTTACAACCCAAGCTTACAATGTCTTGACATTAAAGGTCAAGGATCTGCAGTGTTGTTGTTTTTTACCGCAACACATGATTTACATTCAGTAGAATACATTTTTATATATAATAATAACGGTTTCCTTTTCAAGAAAGTCTTTTAACGAGGCTTTATTATTCATTATAATACCACAGAAGTTGTATCATGTAACCCCCCAATGAGATAAACATAATTAGTTTATGTCATTGACCCCTAAACCAACTGAACTTATGATACATCGTCTTTACCAAAGATCCATTTCCTTGGATGGCCCGAGTGCATGCATGCCCTCTAAGATGTACGCTCACCTTGAGGGGATCACACACACTGGATGGTTAAGATCTGTGTCTGTGTCAGATGGGAGCAGCTTGGATGAAGCTGTTAGGCCGTAAGCTGTGGCTCATCCCTCAGATAAGAGCCTTCTTAAGCCAGGGATGAGCAATAAATCCCCTAGTTTGACTTCATCCACCAGCTTTAGGTGATCACCAAGTAACTATGGTCAGATAAGCTGCAGGTATCTAAGAAATGCCTGCCCCTGTGAAAAGGGACAGGTCACATGCTTACTAGTAACCTTGGACTTATTTAGTCCAACACATGGTTTAGACAGCTAACTTAACACAACATTTTGACTTGGATATGGATCTTTTGAACTTGGGATTTAAGTCTTTGTGAGTTTAAATGCAGGAGTGCCGTTTGCTGTTCTCATTCTCTCTTCTAGGAATTTTTCGTCAAGGAAACGATAAACAAATCGCCTTGCGTGTCATAATGTGAGAAGGGTTTTTGCCTTATTAATGGAGGAGAGCTTTGAGTTAGCATAATGAGCTTGACTAGCCTAACAGGGGCTTATCTTCAAACAAAGTTGGCCCTGACAAACCTCTGTGGCTTTCTTTAGACAAATAATCACCTTTTGCCGTATGCTTGATCTGTTTCGGTGCAGTCTTTCTTTAATCCCTGCTTCAGTCTGCCTGTCTGTATCCCCATTTGTCAAAAGAAACACTTAAAGAGCAAACACTTGATCTGCTGCGATACAGAGTGCTTCCTGAGGGTTCTGCAGAGCTGAGATTCGAGTCCATTTTCTGAGGTAATCCAGAGATTACCAACCCCACTTTTCTCTAACCACAACTGTGCAAAACGGGTAGCAGCCAAAACACACTTTGTGTGTCACTTCCCACAGAGCACTGCCAAATTTACTCAAATAATACAAGAGAAATAATTATGTAATGCTATTCTACTGCAAACAAAGTAACTTTGTTGATAAAGTCTTAACGTAATTCAAGGTACACATGCTGTATCTTTTTTTGCAGTATCAATCAGGTAATATCGACTGTTGTCAATGTTAGCTAACACTTATATAACTATATATATATATATATATATATATTCAACATTATTTAGATAAGAATACAGTTTTTGAGTTTACATAAAATATTTGAAAGAATGCAACCAGTGTTGAAAGCTATGCAAATAATAATAACCAACACAGGTTCATTGTCGCCTTGCTTGCTGCATGTTTTGTGGTACTTTACTTTTAAAGTGAAATGTCAATTAAATGGTAGTTAAAGCGCATTGGCTTTTCCTCAAAACAGATGAATGAGAATCTATTGTATTATGTTGGTTTTTTATACGTATTGCAGGGTCCAAGTATGACCAAAACTGGTACTTTTCAGGAAATAATTTAAACGTAGTTGTCAAAGTTGATATTGTGGCTGTGGCTCTCTATATAGGATTTTGGCATGTGTCATTATATTACTAACATTTTGCCAAATTCAAGCTCAAATTAAGTTTTTACCAGCGAATGTCAGTCATAGGCTGTGTGTTTTTTACGTCATTAGAACGACCACATCTGAGGCAAGCGCATATTAAGTTTTCATCAACTTTTTTCATCAAGTTACACAGCTTTTTATGTAATTTCACACAAATCTCATGGTATAAAATACAAAGTGATACACACAGACGTTTTAAGTCTACTTTTCTACTGGCTATATGACTTGACGGCAGAGACTAAAGGCTTGTTCACACCAAGGACGATATCTTTAATGATAGTTCTAAAAATCATTCTAAATATAAAAGAAGTCATTATAAAAAGAAGTGGAAATATCGTTGGAATCACTTTAAAGCCCCGTTCACACCATGAACGGTAACTATAAAGACAGGCAGCGTTAACAATAGTGTCCACACCAACGCACAATAGGTTCAGTTTATAAAGTGTGGCTGCAGTTTAAAGAGCTCCAATCATAGCATTTGAAATGTTCCTATTTTTGTTTTGTGAGTTCCCAAAAACAGTTCAACATGCATGCAAGGATAAAAAACACTTTATTTGTCTTATAATATGCATTTTTTTTTACCCGATTTTCTCAACGACTCCCAAATGATTTGTTCGACGATTCATTTTCCCAAACACCACCTTTGAGTGACGCGAATCTGCGGCGATTGGTCAAATGACCCAGTCAGTTGTTATTGGTAAACCGTAGGCAGAGATTGTCGGCAACGGAACGCCCATAACCAGGATGATCAGCTTGTCAAGTGTTGAAAATTGTATTTAGCGTTTGAACAAACGTGTCAGAAAAACTGCACTTTCCACACGGTCCCTTACTCGCGTCTCCGTCAAGAGCGAATTTTCCCGGTGAAACTCACATTGCAGCGGCTTTTGAGGGGCAGTGCTTATTATATAGAGCGAAGTGATATTTGGCTAAGTCGTTTAGGAGGTAATTGCCATTTTTCAATGAATGTCTGGTGAATAAAACAAAACTAACTTTACCCCGCTTAGAAGCTGATCGGAGTTTACACAACACACACAACACAATATAACTATATTGTGTATGCTACAGAGAACATAACAGCAAACATTATTAATAATACTTACAGATTGTGATTCGGAGGACGACGAACCTGATCCATATACACTGGATACTGAGCCCTCCTTCGGGAACAACCGGCTTGCGAATCCACATTTGAATTCATTCATGTTTTTGAATGACTCGTCATTGAAATGATGAGAGCACAAGGTTCGGGCTATACTGTTGTGGTATCGTTGCCAATATGAACTCTAACCACTGATTCTTCACATGCTTGTCCCTGGGCAATGAAAACAAGTCTGTCTTTGCAATGTAGAACACAGCGTCTTCTCGACATGACGCCATTCAGCTGAAGTATTTGAATGTGTTCTAGACTAAATTTCAAGTTTTCGCAGTTGTTGGTGCGGTCAATGAGCTAATGTTTTGTATCTACGTCACGACGAAACAGCTAATGACTTGTTTCAAAAACAATTCATTTCATAGACTCAGAGTCGACTCTCACTTTTGAAAGACAATAACTTTATATACGGTGCACTTTCAGATATAAATCTTTGCAGGATGTTTTCATTCCCTTAGAGCTATAGTCCACACTACATGAACAGTCATTTTCAAAAATCCATGATAGGTGCTCTTTAAAGCTCTTTAAAGCAGAATGGATTGTGCTCGGCTGTTCAATGTATCGCTGTTGATTTACAACACATTCTCATCAGCTGGAAAAAAAATCGTTCTGAAAGTGATTCTTTTATACATATCTTTGTATATAAAAAAGAAAAAAAATCCTTTTTGTTTCTACAAATCTTTGAGCTTTTTTATCATTGCTCGTGTTTCAGGTGAGCTACATAAATACCTCAGAAAAGCCATACAAGGACATGGTTATGTGATGTAAACATCATCAAAATGTATTCATTTACAAATGATACACTATGTTAAAGTGTTTCGAGATCATAATAACATAGTTCATATTTAATTTAGCTAGAAAGTGCATGAAAATAAGTCTTTAATAAAATTAAATATTTTAAAAGTAATAAAAATTATTTTTTATAAGTAATACATTTTTAAAAAGTAACATATTTTTTAAAAGTAATAAAAGTTGTTGCTGTATACCACACGTGTTCATTTCCGCTGTAAAGTGCATTGAATTGTATGGGTATGTTTTTGGAGAAGGCCTATTGCAAATATGTAGGTAATGAGCCAATGTTTCCAATGAGCCTATGATGCAACAAACAACGCTGATGAAAAATGTATGCAGTGTCCTATCAGGTAACCATACTTTGAGTCAAGTAATAACAATTTATAAATGTGAATAACTTATTTAGTTGCAGTCTGATTTCCCAGAAGGCACTGGACTCTGACTTTGTCTTTTCCTGCTCTCCAGCTTAACTTAGAATGAGTGCAGGGGCTCCATATGGGTCTGTTTGCCCCCTCTATTCTCATTATTTACCCCCATCATCTCTCAAGCATTCCACTAGATCTGACAGTCCATCCAAGTGCAGGACTAACAGAGGCTCCAGCAGCCATAGAGCTAATGAGCACAGCCCTGGTACAATGATTTCACACAACAATTACAGTCTAGTAGAGGATGAGATTATGTAGGGAATGTGCTAGTGATTTCCTTTAAAAAAAAAAAAAAACGGAGAGTGCATCAATGCTGATTTTTAGGTTAAAGGAGTAGTTCACTTAAAAAAAAAAAAAAAAAAAAAAAAAAAAAAACTTTTGCTGATAATTTACTCACCCCCATGTCATCCAAGATATCCATGTCATTCTTTCTTCGGTCGAATAGGACATTTTCCAAGATTTATCTCCATATAATGCACTTTACTGGTAACCAAAGGTTCAAGGTCCAAAAGACAGTTTCAAACTGCAAACTGTTCAAAGGGCTTTAAATGATTCCAGACAATGAATAAGGGTCTTATCAAGCGAAACAATCGCTCATTTAAAAAAAAAAAGTTTTATAAGCTCAAATCGTCACCTTGCTCTGTTCTGTGATGCACGTTCGTGACTCTCCTGTCAAATGAAAATCAAAATAAATGAATCTTTTTTCGTGTCATTTGGTGCATTCAACGAACGAAATGAACGAATTGACTCGGAAAAAGATTTGTTCATTTTGATGAATGAGTTCGAACAGGAGAGTCATGAACGTGCATCACAGTACAGAGCAAGGCGACCATTTAAGCTTCTTAAACTTAAACTTTTTTTTTTATTTATTTTTTTTTTATAAGAGATTGTTTAGCTTGATAAGACCCTTATTCATCGTCTGGTATTGTTTAAAGCCCTTTGAACAGTTTGCAGTTTGCACTGAATCTTTTGAACCTTGAACCATTTGGTTACCAGTAAAGTGCATTATATGGAGAAAAATCCTGGAATGTTTTCATCAAAAACTTTAATTTCTTTTCGACTGACATGGACATCTTGGGGTGACATGGGGGTGAGTAAAAAGTTGTTGTTGTTTTTTTTTTAAAGTGAACTACTCCTTTAAGGTTTATGTTGAATTCTATTTAAGATCAACTGACAGCATCTGTGGCATAATGTCGATTTCTACAAAAATAATTATGCTCTGATGCACTTCAATAAAAGTATAATAATTTTGGTATAGCACTTTATTTTACAGTTCTGTTCTATATGTAATATCCTTGCTATACATTTCAACCCTGAACCTACGCCTAACCTTAGACCATATTAAAGGGTTAGTTCACCCAAAAATGTCATTTTTTTCATGTCGTTCCAAACCCACAAGGCTTCGTTCATCTTCGGAACATAAATGAAGATCATTTTAATAAAATCTGAGAGCTTTCTGTCCCTCCATTGACAGTCTATGCAACTACCACTTTCAAACCCCAGAAAGGTAGTGAAGACATCATTAAAGTAATCCATGTGACTCCAGTGGTTTGACTTTTATGAAGCGACACGTGTGCTTTTTTTTTTTTTTGTTCACACGGATCTGTCCATATAGGTGACGCCATATGACATTTCGTCGAAATACTTCGCACATTTATTTATATTGACACCCTTTAGTGTCAATATAACACGCACTGTTATGGATAGGTTTAGGTCTGGGGTAGGGTCTGCGTCTCATATTGACGCTAAAGGATGCCAGTCACCTGCATGACGCCTTGGGTTCTGCATGTTGTATACACTAAAGGGTGCCATGTGCGTAGTACACTAAAGGGTGCCATGTGCGTAGTACACTAAAGGGTGCCATGTGCGTAGTATTTCATCGAAATATCATATGGCATCACCTATATGAAGCCGTTTCAATAATTGCACATACATTCAAACGCGCATGCCTATAGAATAAACAAGTAAAACGCATGTACATGCCATCACCCTTTTCACACTTTCACGGTTTTTAAAGTTTACACAGTGATAACGGTGTCGCTTTCAAAACTTGTTTTCAAAAACTTGCACTTTGCAAGAGAACACAACACTTCAATGTTTGTGTTCTCAGGTCACCAAAACGCCATTGTCGTGTAAATGAATGACCAGCCCAGAACGCGTTAAAAGTTTTCACAGTTGTCGTTTGCGGCCCTGTATCCCATTTTTTTTTTTTACGAAAAGGAGAGAAAAGTGTTTACTGTTAACCTGTTAATTTAGTTTACCTTTTACTGAACCCAGAAAATCCCAAACTAAAGGTTTTTAACTAATTAACTCAAGCTGTTAATTTAGTTGTTTTCTTTGTATATGTAAAGTGTGTATAAATTAAAGATTTTATTGAGTTCCAATTACCTGAAACTCTCTCAGCTCAGTATCTTGAACCATTCCGCCACTCTTCCTTTGCCCTCTCCCCCTTTTAGCTCCCTTGCTCTTTAAACTGTTACTTGAACATTAGCATCACAACATTGCAATAATGGATCCACATGGAGACAGTCTCTCCTCTGTCACGCAAACAGCAGTAAGGTTCAGTGGCAGGCTATTGTGAGTCAGGTTTATTTTATATGGAACACATGTCCATTAATGACAGACACAGAGCACGCGTGGTTTGGCTGCCCACAATATTGTGGGAATGATTACAGGGGACTGGGGGAGGGTGCCTTGACATTAGCTTTGCTTTTGATCATACTGTTCACCAAGGTGGCGCTGAGGAAACTCAGAGCCGATGCTGGCAAAGGTTTAGATGCTAAAAGGTTCCCACACATGGCAAAGGGAAATGGAGGCTCTTGTGTGAACCCCCAGTACAATAAATGGAGTTGGTGGGTTCATTGGCACAAAATGTATTGTGACAATATAATGGCAAGCAAAACAGTTTTTTTTTTTTTTGAGCAGCACTACATTAACGATGTTTGAAGTTTTTCAAAATTGCATTCCAGCTTTTGTTTAAAGGTTAGATAAAGGTAAGACTGAGATCCCAGGTAAGGGTTACTTTGCAGTAACTGCCTCTATCTTTCATCCAAAAGCCCCTTTAATACAATTCACTTGCATGCCACAGAGTGAACTGGTCAAGGTGCCTTCTTTAACGGGTACCATTGCAACCTTAAAGTTTGTAATCACAGTAAATCTCTACTTCCTGGAGGCCTTTTAGCCTAAGACTGCTTGCAACAGTTGGAATAGCTAATCTAAAATAATATACATCAAGACACCACAGATGGTTTTCTTGCAGGTTTTTTTTCTTTCTCTTATTAGAGCCACATCTACAACTTTTGAGTAAGGGTCCTTAACAAGAAAAAGCATGTTTGAGTAATGGAAAAAATCTTTAAAAATAAAAGAAAGTTCAAAACCCAAAAGTCAAGATATTAGAAAATGCCATCATTTTATTTTTTCATACATTAATAAACTAACTAGCTAAAGATTGTTGGTTTAATGACTGCTGCTATAAAGTCGACTAAAATTGTGTAATTGTCAAGTTAAAGAAATTAAAATATATTGGGATAATCCACTGCTATACATTAAAGGATTTTAATGCACGATGTGTGTGCGAAGAACCACTTGATGCCAAGTGCAATATTTGACCGAAAGGGTTAAATTGATGCGGCCCACTTTGAACTTTGAATCAGAGTCACACAGAGATAAAGTAGTAAGATTAAATTTATTTGATTGAATGAATTATAGCATTTATTTGAAATAATTATTGAAAGAGAGAGAGAGAGATGTGAGTTGTATCTGTTCAAACGCTATCTCACGACCAATTTACACGTAGGCTATTTTACGAGGTGGCTAATTCGTACAAATTGGTAGATAAACCAATTTGTCTAAACCCCAGGGACGTGTGGGTTTAGGGGTGGGGTCAGAGGTAGGGCATAGAGGGTTTTCACTGACGTCACGTTCTGGGTGCGTTTCCCGAAAGCATCGTTAGCCAACAATGTTCGCAAGTTCCATTGTTATCAGCATAATTCAAGGAGTCAGTGTTTCCCGAAACCATTGTTCCAACGAACATTCGCAAACAGCACAACACAGTCTCATGAAGATGCGTATCTATACCACGAGTGTCATTTCTCGTGGCATTTATACGCCAAAAGTGTTTTTTTTTCGTGTATATGGTACGCACTAAAAAACCCTGGGTTAGGTTTAGGGGGGAGGGGGGTGGGGAGTTCGTGTGTATTATACGCAAAAAAGTGCGTATAATATGTACGCGAAAATCGCGTGCCAAATACACGCAAAAACTGCTTTTGGCGTATAAATGCCACGAGAAATTACATTCGTGCCATAGATACGAACTTTCATGAGATCGGGCTGAACAGCATCGAAAAGTTGTGTGGTTTGAACGACAGCCCTCGACCTGTGGTTAGAGGTATCGTTTCTATATTGCATGACATTTGGAGGTAATAAATCCTTATCTTTAGCAAAATAAGCAAGCTGACATTCAGTACAACCGATGCCTTTTATTTAGAATACAACTGGAATTTACATCTTTTAGTTTGTCAAAAGATTTAAAGTAACGTGTTTGAAGAGTGCGCATGTGCGAACGTGCTCTACCATGAAAGAATGAGCCAAATATTGAGTCTGGTAATAACCCATGCAGACAGCAAACTGACATTGAATCAACGTGGAAACGACGTCTCTCATGACATTGAAACAACGTTGATTTTGCTCATCGAATTAACGTTGAACCAACGTCAGACGCGGCATTCTTTCAAAACTAACGGAAAATCAACTTGAAATCAACGCGTTGTTTCAACGTTATGAAAGCAAACCAATTTTCGATTTTCATTTAGCTTTGAAGTCAGACGCGGCATTCTTCAAAGCTAAATGAAAATCGAAAATTTTCTTTCATTTTGCTTTCATAACGTTGAAACAACGCGTTGATTTCAAGTTGATTTTCCGTTAGTTTTGAAAGAATGACGCGTCTGACGTTGGTTCAACGTTAATTAGATGAGCAAAACAATGTCAGATCAACGTTGTTTCGATGTCATATTTCCATGTTGATTCAATGTCAGTTTGCTATCTGGGAAAGCAAAATAACTGAGAACAATTAGAAATAGTCCTCAGATTACATGTTTGTAATTTATGTTAAAAAATCTAGCGTTAATTGGATCTCAAACAGTTTCATTAAAAGCAGTTATTATTCCACCATGTGCGAAACCAACGTGGTTGAACGATACTTTGCGACAATGGGTTTTGGGAAACAGTCGTGACTTGCTAGTTGATTTCCCCAACGATGCATGGTAGTGAAGCAGCAAACTACGTCGTTGTACGGGAAACGCACCCCAGGGCGGTAACCGTAATGAGCGGCCATTATGGAGGTACTCGGATGTAAACAACAGCATGGACTGCACTGTTTATGTACTACTGAACACATTACTCTAAAAAAACACAGAAAAAAAACACGTGGTAGGCGCAAAATCATATAGAGAAGGACTTAGTAAGCAGGAGAGAGCGCAAAATTTTGACAAACTAAAGTTAATATGTGGTAAAGGTTTGTACGAGCTAGCTTCTCTAGCCCTTACTGCAATTCTATTTCTTATCCCGACATAGGCTACGTTCAGATTGTCAGTCCAAAAAACACATGAAATCCGTTTAAGCGGTGGCTACACATCTCCATGTTGTAAAATTTAAATAAGACAACATCTCTATAGAAAATGCAAACCCCTCCATCAATGTCAGTGCCATATTGCAGCAAGAACTGCATGGACTCTCAACTCGGATCTGAACAGTTGTGATACACAGTGTGGACCTCATTTTAGATCAGATTTCAATTGGATTTGGACTGACAGTGTGAATGTAGCCATAGTTAACTACGTCAACATTTTAGCCATTGTCAATGCTTCATTTACACGTGTGGTTGATGAGCTGATGCTGTGCCTCTCTCAACCACAAACGCCTTCTTTCATCAGTTTTTCTCTTCTCTTTAATTTTTGGCAGTCTATGAAACTGGAAATATTTTTTCCCGATGCGACCGATTAGTACAGAACAAAACTCGACTATTTTTTTTAGCAGAAATAATCAGCCAAATTTGCGAGTCCATTCAGTTCAGTGGCATTGTTTATGTTCAGTGCCTCCAAAATGGCCGACTTCCCGATTGATGACGCATCGTGAAAACCCTCTTTTCGTTGGGCAACTAAATTATGTACAATTTAGCAAACATTAGCTACACCATGTAGAATACGTAGGGATACGTAGGGCGATTGGGTTTTCTGTTCAGCACCTCTCTCTCCATTAACAAGGAAGCTGTGAGTTTAACCCCCCTTATTGCTGAGAAATGTAATTTTTCTTATTTATTAAAAAATGGTACTAAATTTTATTACTAAAGTCACAGCATTACGTTTCTGTGCTGTGCCCCTGAATGTTTCTGTGTGTGCAGTGCGATCTCCACTCTCTTTGTGCAAGTGATGTATGTGTGTTCATGTGTGTGTGTGCTTCAGTGAAAACAGCGTATTAATATCCACCGTATTTTCAACACGGAAGCAAGGTGCTTTGTAGGCTACTGCTAAAATTAACTGGAAGCAAATGACACCTGAAGCCATACACATTTAAATGACAAATTTCCGAGCCTGCTCTTACCTAAAAAATTAGGTGGATATAACGGTGGTTCAATCGAGTTTTATCGCACACCTTCAAGCCAACCAGAATCAAGTTTATTTTATGGTTACATGTATAATCTAAAACAGAGATGGAAGAAAAGAGAAGAGAATGAGGCATTAAGTTCATTCTGTGGTGTGAAGAAAGGATGAGAGAAGCTATTTTGATGCAGAATATAACGATTTAAAATATGGACACAATTTGAGTGTTTACAGGCAACGCATTCTCACCCCAAGGCGTCACCTTTGACCATGCTTCAATATTTGACGTTTTAGGCGCCCTTTAGCGTCACTTACATGACGCGATCCTACGGCGTCATCTAACTGACGCTACAGGAAAGCGTCAGTTAGAGGACGCGGTTAGGTTTAAGGCCAATTTATACTTCTGCGTCGAGGGTACGCCGTAGTGTACGGCGTTGGCTACGCACGTAGGCGACGCCGTTGTGAGCATTTATACTTCTGCGTTCAGGTCTTGGTTGCTCTGCAGTACTGCTCCGAAACGCTAGTTGGCGGCGGAGAGTTTTAATGTTCCACTGTGTTTAGATTCCTCGCGGCTAGGTTACTACGAGTGAAAGAGAGCTGATCATGTTGGAATTGGAGCTTATTAAGGTGGAAAAACAGTTCACTTTAGTGAAATTACTAAAACTGAAAGGCAGAAATGAGAGAAGACTTCGGAGGAGATGAAACTTGTGGAAATCATAGACAGTGGTGGAAATGCGTGAGAAGGTACGTGCGGAAATGCGTAGGAGGAAATGCGATGCTACCAAGCCAACCAATCACCGATCTTGCGGTCCGCGTCGTCGCGACGTGTAGTTACATTTTTGAGGAGGTGCGCGTCAGGCGACGGCGAAGGGTACGCGGTATGGTACGCGTCTGTGCGTATGCTACGCCGTACCTACTGCGCGCACCCTACGCAGAAGTATAAATTGGCCTTTAAGGCCAATTTATACTTCTGCGTCGAGGGTACGCCGTAGTGTACGGCGTTGGCTACGCACGTAGGCGACGCCGTTGTGAGCATTTATACTTCTGCGTTCAGGTCTTGGTTGCTCTGCAGTACTGCTCCGAAACGCTAGTTGGCGGCGGAGAGTTTTAATGTTCCACTGTGTTTAGATTCCTCGCGGCTAGGTTACTACGAGTGAAAGAGAGCTGATCATGTTGGAATTGGAGCTTATTAAGGTGGAAAAACAGTTCACTTTAGTAAAATTACTAAAACTGAAAGGCAGAAATGAGAGAAGACTTCGGAGGAGATGAAACTTGTGGAAATCATAGACAGTGGTGGAAATGCGTGAGAAGGTACGTGCGGAAATGCGTAGGAGGAAATGCGATGCTACCAAGCCAACCAATCACCGATCTTGCGGTCCGCGTCGTCGCGACGTGTAGTTAAATTTTTGAGGAGGTGCGCGTCAGGCGACGGCGAAGGGTACGCGGTATGGGACGCGTCTGTGCGTATGCTACGCCGTACCTACTGCGCGCACCCTACGCAGAAGTATAAATTGGCCTTTAGGTGTGGGGTGGGGGTAGGGTACACGCGATCCTAGGGCGTCATCTAATTGACGCTAAAGGGCGCCTAAAGCGTCAGATATTGAAGCATGTCCAAATGCTTCCCAAGGCGTCAGTTAAGTGACGCCTTGGGGGTGAGAATGGGCTGTTACAGAAAACAAAGTGAAAGAAAAGTTTTACAATATGGTTACCATTTTAAATGTTCCTCTTACTGACTTTTTGTTAGCCTATTTGTTGTTGTGTTATCGTCCCTTTTTTAATATGTTTTGTTTATTTTCATCCATATTCTGATCCATATTCTTCATCAAATTGAATGTAAACACAATATATATATATATTGCAAAAGCCTCTAAATGCCATTTGAAATTTTCTTCTTTAATGATGATTTTTATCAAACTTGTATATTTAAGTTCAGTAATTTCACTTAAATGGCAATGATAATCACCTATTAATTGTTATTTAAGTGAAATTACTGAACTTAAATATACAAGTTTGATAAAAATCATCATTAAAGAAGAAAATTTCAAATGGCATTTAGAGGCTTTTGCATCTGAACTCTTCATATATATATATATATATATATATATATATTCCTTTGGGTTTCTCCATTTGACCTGAACTGACCTAAAGAATGACGTTTCTGATCTTTAGACAACACACAACGTATTGTTAATACAGATGTCCTCTTTGTGATTTCATTTCCTGTTTTATGAATAACAAGTAGAATGTGCCAAACCACATTTATTTGAGAATTCTAGCCTTTTAATTACATTTTGCTTCCTTTATTACAGTTTTTAAAAAAATGTTTGGTTTTTTTTTTTCAAAAGTGAACACGTTCATCAAATACGTTTTTAAAGTGTATTAAAGTCATTGTCTTGTGTGAACTGCATTTTAATTTAATTTAATGAGCACTGCATACCCTATCATTAGTAAATGTTTAAATAAAAATGAAAATGTCTCCTTTTGAAATGTATGATTTTTTATGAGTTTTATTGTTTCATCTAGTTGTTGGTGCATTGGCACAGTTGCTCAAAGTCTAGTATAATTTTAGTCTTAAACAAAAACAAACCCCAAAACAATACATAATCTATGTTTACATTTTCAGACAAAGTGAATGCTTTACTAAAGTATTTAATCAATCTAAAAAAAGCCTGGTTTAATAAACAGCAGGGAGGTAATATACAGGGGTAAGGTTGCATTTCATCACTTTTTAATTAGTCAGTGGTATACCCGTATTTCGAGGTAAAAATATATATTTTTAAATTCTGTTCAAAATCAGATTTTAAATTCAACACACAGCTCTAAAAGAAATTACGCGGTTCATACATTGCATTCTGTACCAGCAGAGGGCAATGTGAACTTAAAAAAGGGCAATAAACTTCAGTCATAAGAATGAATCACAGGTCATACCAGCAATCTGGGTGATACAAGTATCAAGCGCAAGGATTTGCAGTCATCAAAGATTCGGCCAAGACTGTTGGGCTTCTTCAAACTATTTAAATTATGTTTCGTCAGACTGACTTGTTGGTCACCAGTAGTAGCCTTATGCAGCTTTGAATCTCTCTGAACAGAAGAAACCCCTACCAAGAAAACAACTAGGCTATATACGTTTAGAGTTTATGGTCACCAAATGTTTTATCATTGAGAAGGAATTAATATCTGTCAATAATTGTTCCTGTGCAACTGTTACGCAGCAAAGAAAAAAAAAAATGAACAAAACATTTAGCCTAGTTTTCGTGAGATGTTTGATAGCCTAGATAAAGCTGTAGGCTTGTTGTTGTCAATTCACCGCCCGGTGCCATATTGGAATGTAAAAAAAAAAGCTATATAGGCATATAAAAACACTACAATACTAATAATTTTCTCTTTATCTGTGTACTGTTTGTTAAAATGTGGTAAACATGCACTAAATCCGCCGTTTGAAGCGCTCAGAGGGATAGACGCACTCATTCATCGGTGGGGCGGCTATTGGAGCCAAGTGATCAGTCACTGACTAATTGTTTTAGACAAACATTTTTTTCTCCATGAGAGTACAAGGTCGAGAATTTGGCTCTGTTAATTGGACGTAACAGAATTTAACAATAGCCTCTCAATAAAACGAGTTTTGTGATTATGGTTTTAGAAAGAGAAGAAAAGAGGCGAGGGGGCTCTCTAATTACCAGCCAGGACTCTGGAGATCCCGTCGGTCATTGTGCGCGGGTGTGCAGAGACTGTGTGGCCGGCAGGCAGGCGACAGGCGCCGGATTGTGAACAAAGGACTGTCTGCTGCTGAGGCTGCGAGGCGTCCCTGCCGAGGCGATTAACCCTTCCACCAGGACGGTGACACTTTTCTCGACTGCCTATCCTCCCCCACCCCGGGCATAATAGTACAGTAGAGATATAACAGGTGAAGACTTAACGACTGACACACCTAAGAAAAGTCCCGCACAGAACAAACAAAACATTGTAACAAGCAATAGCCTAACACAAATGTGCTTTTTCAAGTTGGTGAACATATGAAAATGTTTTAAAGACATTGCCAATCTGTCTTTATACTGTAACATATCAGAAATCATTAACCTATTTATTATTAGATCGCATGACTGAGATAGGCTAGGACGTACATCGCAGAGACGTGTATTTGATGTGTGTTTTCATCTGGAAGACGTAAGCTGTTTAGAGTGTTTGCTCATCTGCAAGACGTCAATGAGACGTTTCTTGTAAGATGTGGGCTTTATAAAATCTCTTGATATAGAAAGATGTTTATGATCTAGAATAAATGTAAAACTGGCTTTTTGTTTAGCCTACCAGTACACAGCGCTTTCCAGACGAAGTGCTCTTTATAAGACATCTTGGAGTCGTACATGTGCTATGGTATTATTTGTCACAACATTTGTCAATAAACAGGTTACATCCCGACGATCAACAGATGGCGCACCTACATCACATTTAAGCTAACTGCAGAACGTCGCACAACCAATTTAATCAGTTTAACTATTTTACAGTAATGTAGGACTATTTTATATAAGCACGACGAAATTGTTAGATTAAATAAAATAATTAACTTGATCCCAACCCACACATGCACGGCAAAAAGCTGCAAGATTAATGCATCGTAAAACAATGTCATTAAACACTGCTCAGGTAGTGGTCTGATCAAGAATGACGAATAGCTAGGCTACAGAAAATAAAACGTAATTCTCATAATTTACATGGAATCATACATAGCCTAAATAGCTACAGTCCTGTATTTACATCAATGAAGTAATACAAAAGACTAAATGAACACTTTCGTTTTATTTAACTGAGAAATTGCAACAAAATCGCTCATTAACCCGAAAATCCAGCACCGAGATGTTTAAACAGACAGCTCTCATAAGAGAAACCTTCTCAATGCAAGATTAGAAAGAAACCTGAGTTGTCCCTGCCTATGGACCATCATTACATTTAAACATCTTTTGTTGAATTTACACATGAATAACGTATCACCAGAGATTTAGATTTACAGTGGCTTTTCTTTTACTTATCTGGCAGGATATCACAAACATAACACATTCGGTTTCCTGCTATCAAGCGCTATAATGTTCATTATTTGTAAATGGGAAAATATATAAATGTTACAAATTGAGACCTAATACTATTTACACACCAATGTACAGTTTTGAATAAATTAAAATCTGTCTCCTTCAGTCAATTAACCTTATTTACATACGTGTTACTTTTATTATTATTATTATAAATAATTAGAAAGAAAGGTCCCAGACATAGGCGACTTAAAGGATGAGCATCCTCATATGTTGTTTACAGTCTTTTTTTCTTTTCTTTTCTTTTATACACTGAATGTGAGCCTAAAATGGGCATCCACATTCAAATAGCTAAAGAACATTCCATTCATAATTTGATTTCATCGCTAAATCAAGGATGAGCGAAATCAGCATGCTTAGATCCGAAAGAGGGGGGCGTAAATATGTAACAGTTCTCGTCGAAATCCAGGTGTTGTGATCGCCTAATGATAGGGGATGTTCCATTGTCTGAGCCAAAACGTTCAACCGACAAACTCATTTTCAATGAAGCATAGTTATGTAGAAAGAGTACGCGGTAGTGTTCATGGGGTCACTTTGGTGAATCGCTACGGGGTGACACGTCTCTGTGTTTCTCCAATCCGCTTACTAATCTTTGTATATTCTGCAGTTCGTTGATGGAATCCTTCCCTGAAGATTTGGGAGATCCTGAGCTGTGGCCGGTTCCGGTTTTATGGCTGTGGTGCTCAGATATGGGACTGCTCTCCCTGCTGCCTGATTTCGATGACTCTGACTCCGCGCTCAGAGTGCTGGGTATTCCGGTGGTGAGCAGGCCGGAGCTTTGAGGAATAGACACGGGGATCTGATAGGGGTTGAATCGCATCCTTGGCCTCGTGCTGGAGAGAAAGGGGTTCCGGCTGAGGGTGGACGCGGCACTGCCGGCAGGGAGAGCAGAAGCCGCCGCTGCGGCAGCAGCCATGTACGTGTACGGGTAGGGTAGCAATCCTCCGAACGGTTGCATGGAGATGCCCTAAATATAAAACAACAACACGATATTTTAATTCACTGTCAGACCAAATTTAAGAATTAAATTCAGCTTGTCAAGAAATATGATAATTACAGGATAAGTTATTAATTAAATGTGTTGCTATTGCGCAAAACACCATCGAAAGGAACATATGTTGGCTGAACGCGGTTAGCAAAGATCTGCATTCGTTTACTGCGTGATAAAATAATGGAAAAATTGTCTCCAAGCATAAACACTAGGGGTGTAACAATATGTCACAACAATATATCGCAATGCAAAAAATCCATGTATCGTGGATGGTGACAATGTATCGTGGATAATTTACCCAAATGAAAATTCATGTGAAAAAATTCAGGTTTACAGAGTTTTAGTGTCAGTACTACATTAAACTACTTTAATATAATGTTAAATATAATGTATAATGTAATGGCGGAATATTTGTGGGTCCTGATAAGGCCAAATGTTTTGTTTTCAGTAAAAAGTGGCCAACATTTTTTTTTTTAAATATATCTAAGTCAGTGACAGAGTGCAAGCATATTAATCTAAAATAATTCTGTATTTTCAGCTTCAGAATCATGAATATTTTTTATTCTGGTGCCACCATTTCATTTACACCCCCAACGTAATATCAAATGTATAGCATTTTAATCAACAGTACATTTTTTGTTAACCTTTTATCAAATGTCATGGAGTTGAGTATTGCAATAATATTGTATGGTGAGTTCAGTGTCGTGATATGTATCGAATCGTGACATTAGGGTATTGTTACACCCCTAATAAACACCAATCTCCCTTGATTCCTAATGCAGCGCCTACATTGTTTAACAGAACTGATGAAACAGTTTGCAAATGTAAAATTACGGCAGAAAATACAGATTTACAACAAATACTAGCTAAGCTAAGCTATTTATTTTATCTTCTGGACTCTGTGATAACCTCTGCTGGCAAACATTAGAAAAATAGGCTTGAAATGCATTTTGTTAGCTACAGGCCATAGTCATATACAATCATCATACCTGAGATGCAAGCATATGTTGTGATAAGTGGAATTGGAAAGGGTTGGGTGAACTGGTACTCTGGGAGGAGAGGCTTCCATTCTCTAGTCCACTTGCTCCAGACATTGAGGCTAACAAATGTCCCATGCCCATAGTTGAGAAAGCACTTGGAGTCATAGCAAACTGCCCGGGATGAAATAAAAGTGGTTGTCCTGCACTCAGTGGATTAAAGAAATGTTGATTGTGTAAACCAGAGAGGGCTAGACTTTGCAAGTGACTTGCGCTAAAATGCGACGGGCTCTCTGTTTGAACCATCAGTGGGGAAAAGCCATCTTTGACTGGGCCCAAGGAGTCTGCATCCTTTTTGGAGGTATCTGATTCTTTCAAATTCCTGCTGTCCAGTTTGTCCCTCTCCAAGTTCCTGATGCTGAAGACAGAATCATTCTCGTTCCTCGATTCCGAGCAGTCCCTTTTCTTTTCGAGGTTAGATCTGTCCTTGACTCTGTCCTCGCAACGTGGGCTGAACGGTGATCGTAGTCTCTGATCCGGACTATTGACTCTGATCATTCCATCATCGTGTTGGTCTAGTTCGTTATCGCTTTCATCGCAGTTTTTGTCATCTGGAAAAGACGTATATTAAGCACATCAGATTTTTCTTTTGATAAAACCAAAAACAATTTTCTTTAACAAATTCCACTAGTTAAAAAAAAAAATCTGTTTAATTACTCCCTGTGATTTCACAAGGGTAGGATGAGATGTTTTCCATGATAACTACTTCCTCTGTTTTCATCCATGGCACAATGAGCATGACTTCATGAAACGTTTCAGATTTGGACAGTTTGAAGGAAAATTTTTAATGAGCTCCTAATTAATCGTGATGAAACTCAGATGACAAATTGGCAGACCCAAAGCATGCGCATGAGACATTCTCTATATCTGCTGCACTTTGTTTATATATCATGACGTGCCCTGAGGAATATAACTCTTAGCAACTGATCCTATTTTCATAACATATAAATTGACAATATTTACACAATACACAAATACCTTAATACATTACACAAACTTTATAATACAGTATTCATCTGTAAATTAGTCATAAAATAGTTTAAGCTATGTTCAAAGAAAAAATAATAAAAAATAAAATCAGGAAGTACAATACAGTTTGCACACATGGATCATATCTTAAGTGAGATGTATGTATTAATATGTCATTAAACGCCTCAAATGCAACAATGCATGATAATATATAAAGACTAAGAACATTCACAACGATTAATGGTATTGAAATAGTTTTATAAAGTCCCTTAATTCTTATCTGCACTTTTAAGTAATTAATCAGATGTAATAAAATAACAGACTGGGTGTTTACAAATCAGTGTCACTGTAAAAAGTGATCTGTTGACTGAACTTAAAATAAAGTGAAGAAACTCTTTATCTTGACATTTTTTTTAAGTAATAAACTTCATGCATAATTGAAATAATTAAGTTGTGTGACCTTGACAATTTGACATAACTTTTTTTATTTATTTATGTATGATGTTTATTTACTTAAGAATTCTAAGGCAATGGGTTTCCTCACTTTTTTTTAAGTTAAGTCAACTGATCACTTTTTAAAGTGTAATTGCACATTCAATTAACTGCATTCCTTTACTGTGTGAACCTGACAGTACAGCTAGTTACAAAGCAGCTGTTGGAGTTACTTTATATTTTTATGGCTGATTTGATCTAATTGTGTGATTTTCAGCAATTCATTCATTTTATATATTTTACTTATAACATGCATCATCTTCAATTGTTAAGGTATGCCATGTATATAGTGAATATGTATTTATTCATGCTAAAAGCAATACATTTTAAGTGATGAATAACATTGAATAACATTGCCATCCATCTATAAACTGACAGTTACTAAAAAACTTACAGGCAACTGACTCTAAACATATTAATAAATTCATTCTCTTTCAGTATAGCTTTAAATAGTTGATGTTCTGCAGCAGCCTAAAGTTAATCAACAAAAATAGGCCTATCGAATTCTACATGATACACATTAAATATCAATGTAAATTCCATTCAAAAATGGAATGCTGTTGCTGTTAACAAACAATTAGCTATACTGTAAACATGAAACTCTCCACTGAATGACGGAAATTGCATCACAATGCATGTTTTTACCTCTGGATCTGTTGAATTTAAGTGGACTTGTTGCTGATCCAATCGGCGAGTGAACTGAATCCCTGCCAGTAGTTTGTTCGCAGGATGAAGCGTCCGAATCTCCTCCATCTCGATCTTTGCACTGATCATCATACATGCGCATTGACGGCAGGGCTAACTGTTTTCTGAAAATTAAACTGAAATTAGATTCATGTCATGCCTAAATAGTGTAATTTTTTTTTACATTTCCGATGGTTAAACAAAACTTTAGAAGTAATACCTCTTTTCTCTTCTTCCATTTCCAGTGTCTCTGAATCCTTTTGCGAATGGATTATGATCGATTTTCAGTTGTGTGATCTATAAAAAAGAGAGACATGGCATTTATTGTATTCGATCATGCTTTACCAATTTCAAATTAACACCACTAAATTATTTTGAAACTATAATTTGTGTTTTTTTTTTCAAGCAAACGAATAATAGTGAAATAAAATATGAAACATGTAAAACGTGTAAAATCTGTCCTGATATATCCACGACGGCTTTTTGATTAATTGTTTTGTGAATTAAGTTTAGGCCTATCAAGTTAGGCTAACTGAATTGTTACAACTTAGAGTAGGCCTACTTTCGTTTGTTCTACCGAATTCATTGTGACTTCACGTGATGTAGCCTAGTGTAGTTTCACACCGCACAAGCCTTTTATTTTTACGGGGTCACATTTGATTCCAATCACGTTTTAAAGCGACTTGGTGCCCGTATTGATTGTAACTGGCCAGTAAACTTTACGATCATAGCGCCACCAGTTCTAGTGTGCTGTCATCCCAATTATAATCAACTCTATTCATCACAGAAAAAGTTTTTTTTTTCTCTCTTTCACCTCGGTAATAATAATAATAATAATAATAATAATATGACAACGGATAATTACAAACATTTAAAATGTAAATTGCTTTTAAGTGCTGTATTTACTTACCTTGTCATTCTGATATGCAGTGACACCAATAAAATCGGTCTCAGGAAATACATATGTCCTGAAGGTGCTGTAAGGGAGCTTCAGAATGTCGTTGGCTCTAACGATATGAAACCTGGGTTGGTATTTATGCATTGAATTTAAAATGGTCTGAAAAATAGAAAATATTTCAGGTCATTAATAATCAGGTATCACAAACATAAACGAAATATCTGCACAGTAAATAAAAACATGCTTGTAAATGTTTCTTACATTTTTTTTTTATTGAAAGTGTAGTGGTTTTTATGAGAGCAGAATGCCTGGTAGGCTGTTGGTAATAATGGGAGAATTTTTCGGTGTGATCGTTGAGGCCTTGTTTGGATAATTGGGCGATTTATTTATTTATTTCATCGAAAGCTAACAAAATTATATTCTAAATTACCATTTAAATGATATACATGTGTGTATAGTCATTTAGCCTGGAGTGAAAATCGTATCTTTGGTTCACACTGTCGATCATGGGACTTAGTTTGCCCCATGGCATTTAATGTTACGGCAACTGCTCTTTCATGCTTCGTTTAGGCTAGTCGACAGACGCTGAAAACGCGTTTGGAATCCAATGCACCTTAAATGTCTAAATTCTTAATTCCGTAATCATCTTTGCTTCTTGATCACTTAGATAACTTTATAGTATCCCCTTGTCATGTTATAAGGAAACAGAAATCATACCTGAGAAATCAGCTTATTAGTTTCTATAATAAACTATTTACATTTGCATACAAACATGCAGTTTCAGAAAATGTAATGTAACTTACAAATCCATGTTTATCCGAGATATTGTTGGTCAGTTTGAGTTTATGGAAAGCAACAGGCTTTGCCATCCACTGTTCACCCGTGGCCGGGCTATCCGGATGAATGTACATTCGTTTGGGCATCTCCGGGTCGGCCTTTCCCGCGACCATCCATCGAGAGTTGTGAAATTTGTACCGACAGTCATCTGCCGCAACAATATCCATCAAAAGTATATACTTGGCTTTTTTGTCCAGGCCGTTCACACGCACTTTAAACGGAGGAAACATTCTCCTGTGGAACGAAACAGACATAGTCATATCTGGGGCCGAATTTCTTCATCAAAGTATATATTTAATGTTTTAAAGACATTTTAAAATGAGTTCAAAATGTAGCCTATTTCAGCTACATTTTCCGTCACAAACACAAAATGAATGTCCTTCATGTCTAGGTCGTTTGGCAAAGGCTAACAAGCTATTACCACAATAGTACCAGACGATATCCTTGCAAACATTTTCTAATATTTTACATGAGTATTTATAGCCAAAGGGATTGTTATCCCATTTATCCTTACTATATTTAATTATTTCGGGTAGGTATTGATACAAAAAAAAAAAAAAAAAAGAAGAGGAAGAAGAAACAGCAAATTATGACCGGTGTGTGTGTGTTTTCTTCTTCTTAAAAAGTAGTTCGCCTCTTGCAGCGCAATATTTACATTGTTCAGATACATTAACTTCTACGCTTATGGCAGACGAGTTTCTGGCCTATAATAATCTTAATAACAGAACGAATGCAAATGTTATTACAGACATGAAATAGATTGAGTTCTGTTCGGTGCCGTCGATTGACCTATGAAACATAGCATGTTTAGCGAGCAATACAGGCCTATTTCATTTCGAACTAAATTATGTTTTCTATAGTGAATTATAGGCTACTAAACATTTAAACACATAAGCTGCAAGTGAAATACATGAACATCGTTATGATCTATACGAGGAAAAAATAAACAAATATATAAAAGCCTTACCTTCCTGATTTAGTGATGACCATTTCGGTTCCAATTTTGTGAAATTGATCCCAAAGGTCCTTAGCTTCTAATGTAACTTTAGGATCGTCTTCAACGTCCTCCTCTGGCTCGAGACTCTTGAAGGAGCGGAGATGAGCCGCCTGGTGGTGATGTCCAAGCGCCGCGTGTAAGCTAGCCTCAGCCGCGCCGGAGAGCGCATGATCCGCCAGTGGTTTACTGAGACCCGGTGGTAAAGTGAGCGCTGGAAAGAACGAGGGTTGAGCCGCTGCAAGGAAAGCTGACATGGGAAAGTCGGCCGGCCTGTGCGCGTGAAAAGGGTGATAAGCCATAGCGTTCGCTGTAAAAACTGGATCTCTCATCGGTGCATCCAAAAAGCCAGATGGAATAATATTCTAAAATAAACTGCGCCTTGAACTCGCGTAAGTCCGACTGTCTGTCGCCCTCTACAACTGAAAGAAAGCGGTGGTTTCAGTAGTTGGAGTGGACTGGTAGGAAATGTCACTACCGTCGATGATGTCCAGTTGCAGCACAGTGATAAAATCCTTCAAAAGTGCAACATTGACACTTCGGTGTAGATTTACAGCTTTCCTACTGTCCAAGCCACTATATCTAAAGCAGCCCCAATAAGAATGTGCAAGTCTTGAGCACTGATGTAGAATTAGAAGGTTCTTCCCTAACCACACTGACTTACATGTCCCTTCTCACTGGATCCCCGTACTAATGAACCAAACCGCCTTGATTGCAGATTTTACGCATTCTGGACCAATTGTAGAGCTCCATAGGCGTGGTTTTGACAGCTCCAGCCAAGATCGTGAAGGGGGGGTTAGGGGGGGGTTGGCTAGAAGGTGTCGGAAGCATTCGCAGTAAGAAAACATGTCAACAGAATAAAATATTAACCAATGACAGAGTAAGGATCTGGAAACCCCACCCCCGCATAACCTAACCGAGGAACGGCGGTCATGGCTGCGCGCAGCCGGGTAAGAGAATGCTTTCCCGGCTTGCGTTTGATCAGTTTCAGGACCGTGTACATGCTTGATATGTTTATGCTCCTTTGTCGACCTTTAAGATATATATTGGACATTACATTTTAAAGGTTATGTTATGCCAAAATGATTTATATGTTTAGTAAACTGTTGCTATTTAAATGGTGTTTAATAATAGCAACACGCATTTTCGGAAAATTATTTTAGCAAATGTATAAAACAACATGTTTATTTATTAAAACGACTTTCCAGGAGTTTACACAGTTAACTGATCTTAAATCGAGCGGATAGAGTATATTGCAGGATATTAGCTATTTTTCCAAGCGATATTTGTTCAGAATTTGATGGTCGCTTAAAAGCAGAGTGCTTCTAAAGCGAAAAGGAAAGAAATTTTCAGCGAGAGAATTTGTACGGTTTACGGAATGTAAGGAATAACGAGGTAGCTACTATAATACATATTTTATTTATTTATGATTATTTTTTTTCAATAGGCTATGCGTGCAACAAAATCGAGGCATGACCAGGGTAGCCTATTGTGTAGCCAAAAACAAGACCTCGAGCCTCATTTTCACAGAACTGTTCAAGATTAGTTCACGTTAAATCGGCCGACAGGGTACAGCAGAGTAACAATCTGAGCTTTAAAGCTCCATAAGCAGTCGTGTACCTTTAAGAGGCTCGTCAACAGATCCTTGATTAAGTGGGACTCCGTTTGTTAAAGAGCGCTTGGCGCCAGCCGGCTGGAGTCCCACAATAAGAACCTACCCCTGTCAATTCATATTTACCCCCAAATTCTCCAACAGCGTCCACCAATCCACTCGGTGTTCCACAAAGCTTTGCCTACATCTTGAGAAAAATCCAAAGAAATGTTTTCTTTGTGGCCGCTCCCGCTTTCAACAATTAGATCTAGTGAAAGTCCAGGGATGGGAGATTTATCTCCTGTGTTTGAATCGATGTCTGAGGCTATACTTTGACAAATGTAGAATGAAAAAAAGAGAAAAAAATGAATGGCATTAATCCACATAATATTCAGAGATATGTAAACCCGTACAATGTCAACAGGAAATGCATTTGATTTGTTCCTTTCAATTAACTCCTTTCATTCGCTAAAATGCTCAGTGTAAACATCAGAAATGACTTCCTACTGAAGATCTCAAAGCTGCAGGACTGTCCTGAGAGGGAGACACAGGTTGCGTCTGACTTGATACTGTCAGAGATGAAGCCGCTCTGAACGGGAGTGCGAGTTACGAGTCCAGGATTTTCAGTCGAGTGTGCTTGGAAAGATATCGCTGAACAAAAGAAGAAGGACATCCATTTATTGTTTTGGATCATCCCGTATCAACATGTTTCGTCTTTGGTAAGAGATAGCCTACTTTTATTATGTGGGCAAGCTTCGTATGAAATGAATGATGAACGCAGGTGGATTTCGAATTGTTCAAAATATATTGGTAATATATAATATCCAACAACAGATGTTTGTATTTGGACTTATATGCTGTAATTACTATATTTTATTGTTATATTTTATTTGTATATGAGAAGAAATTGATTTATTATTGATAAATATATATATATATTTTGTAAGTTTCTTTATTAGCCTACATCTTTAATTTTATTTATTTATTTATTTTTTTAGAAAATGTGTCTTGTTGTTTGCAGGCCTGTATGAATTAATATAATAATAAAAAATAACATGAATTACATACAAATTATTTTCGTCTACCTGTTTGGGAGTTTGTCAAGAGTTTCAAATAAAAACGAGCCACAACTGACGATGTTGAGCAATCACATCGTTTACTTTAGTTTATATACCAATATGTTGAAAAGAGGTTCGCACAGATTAACCCCGCATGAAGCAAGTTAATGATTTTACCATGTATATATACTCATCGAGTTAATTATATAAACAAAGTCCATGTAGTAGTTCAACTCATTTATTTGTTCTGGTAAATTTACGCCGAGGCCCAGTGTACCACAATGCAGGTGTTATTTAAGGGCGCTCTTTCAAACGTTTTCTAATCTTCTTCTTCTTTTTTTTTTTCGAACATAAAACAACATTTATTTAGTAGCCTATAACCGATAGTCTTGAGAACGTAACTGGCTATAATGCGGTCTTTTTGGTTAAATGAAATAAGTTTGAAAACTATTATCATATTATTGATCATATATTTTCCTGCCTATATGTTGTTTTCGAAACGTTTTGCAAGCCATAGCAATCACCATTGCACAGCATCACCCACAAAATGCTCCAAACGCTGTATTTATCCTGTGGATCAAGTTCTTGGCGCCAGACCGTTTAAGACCTGTCAAAGTTCTTCATATTTCTCCGGTTCAAGAACAGCCCAGAACCCCTCCTTCACATTGTCTCCTCCGTTCTTCTCTAGTGCTTCCGAAGTTATAGGTGCATTTTCTGTCACCACATGAAATATAAAATTGTCGTTCTTCATAGACTGGATGTTTTGCCAGATGCAAAGGCCAAAACTAGATATTTATAAATGACAACGTAAGTTGTTGTTTTAACATGTGGTGATCTCTAAAAGAATACATTTAGTTTCAAACAACTGAAAGAAAAAAAATGTTATTTCTCTAAGCCATCATCAGTTGGATGCGCTAAAACAGGTCGAATTGTTTCATTTTATTATTATTATTTTTGTCATGTGTCATAATGCCAAATGATCTTCTGTAAGGATTGTACATGCATAATCTTTGATCATAATGTTTGAGAGCAAACGTGTGATCTAACACCTTAAATGACATGAAATCTGTGTTTTTTTTATTTTTTATTTTTTATAAATAACACTGTATTGTTTCTCTATATAACTTTGAAAACTTTCTTTTTCTTTTGATTTAATTAGAAAAAAAGAAAACGATGTTACATACAAAAGAAAAAGATTTGCGAGCAGAGACAATCTTATAAGAACATATACTACTTGACCGGCGCTTAGTTTTAATATTCCATTTTGAAATATTAAAGTGACTGGAAATAAAATATGATAATTAGATCTATATGACTAATGTACTCCTTGTCCTTTGTAAACACAAACACGCCTTTCATCCAGCATCCAAACCAAACACTCACACAGAAACGGATTGAAACATATAAGAATTAATATAATATAGTACGGTTGTGTGCTATTCCAGGACTTTGCAAGATGTTACTTAAAACAGATGTGATCTTTTCAAAAGTATTTCTTTTATTAAGATTTTAGAGTTTATTTACGAATTATTGCCAAAGAGCCACATTATTAACGACCGTGCTAGAAAGATCTGACAACATTCAGCATTTAAAAATTCAACATCCTCACATCCAATAATCCATACAATATCATAATCTACTGGAAGTATCTAGCCTATTTTTCCAATATCCATCAAGTCAAGGATCAATGAAATTTGTTATTTTGGGGGATTTTTTTATTGCAAACATGTAGCCTACAAGCACGAACCTATCCTAAATGTAAAGATGGGCTGCTTATAAACTTATAAATATGGTTGAATCTCTTTAACGAATTATTTCCATCAAGTATAGAAGATCAAGTGAAATAGAAGATCAATTGATCAATATGTTTTTCGAGTGCTCAAAAAATGTTACACACAAAGAAAAGAAGACAGCAACATAGATCGTCTAGGCTACTCCGTCCCATTGTCGAATAAAAAAACGTGTTTTGAACTTTTATAGTCCTGTCTTTGACCCTTCATTCGAAAGAAAAATGGAAATAACATTTTGAAACGTTTTTTTTTATTATTGTAAGAATACATTTTTACTGATTCCTTTTCATGTTTAACAAAAGAAATATGATTTCACCAATGTAAAAGACGGCAAAAAATGGCTAAACATTATAAAAACATATAATTTAAAATAATTTAAATTGACATTATTAACGTCTACAAAAAATCAAACAAACATACAAACAAACAAACAAACAAAAACACGAATTTGAACGCTTTAAAAAAAAAAAAAAAACAGTGACACCTATCCGATAATTGACATTTTCTATAGCTAACTCTTCTGGAATTTAAATCTGATCTAAGCATAACGGTTTGGGCATAGGTCACCTGTTGATCTGCAGATTACGCGCTATAAGGTGTAAGACCATTTGTGCACAGACGAATATTGATGGTCATGTATTTGCGTGACTTTGACAAATTTGCTGCTAAATAAGATACAATAAAAGTTCAAGAAGGCCTGCTCAAAAGCCTACATCGCAATGTTATGGGTTTCACAATTAAGCTTAACAACAAAATAGGATTGACCATCTTAGTTTTTATTATTTATAAGTATTTTTAAATCGAACAACTGAGCCATCCTTGGAGTCATGCTTTGCATGATGCATATATAAATGTATATAAATTCAGAAGGAAGCAGTTTTTTTTCCTTCTCACTGGTGCATTATGGAAACCAGAGAAATACAATGTCTGTTGTTCTGATAATGGCCTTTAAGTTCGTGTAAAATATTGCTGTGTTTTTGGCAATGATCAAAATTTCCTTAGTCCTTTTTTTTTTTTGTCTTCATCTATTGGCAAGTGGCGAAACATGTTTGGGATGCCTTAAAAAGGTCATTCTTTCAGCCAGCCTCTGGGATGAGCCTTACCACTGATCAAAGGCTGGAGGGAGTGTGGGGGAGAGTCAGCTCTCTTCTGGGTTGGATTGTAAGGTGAATGTATTAACTTTGCAGGTCAATCTCACCCTACATCAGCATTATACACCTCTCCGAGGAATGTTTTATATTGGCTGGTTAATACAAACACGGGTACCTTGGCTTCAGTTGGGGCTACAGGACTATAAGGAGTGTTCATATTGTAAAGTCTGATGGAAACATTGTTCTCAGAGTGCTTTTGTGGTATTGTATTGGCAACAAACCTTACTCTGTGGGAACTATCTGTATTGTTGATATGTTTGGTGGTTTCATGAACACAGACAGACCGACACGCAAGAGCACACACTTTCGCTCCTTCCGTCTCTCTGTGCTGAGACTGCAGGCTAATGACAATACACTTCTAGTGTAGGAAGTGATCTCAGAAGTCCCACACAAGAGAAATGGCTCCCTGGATACTGAGGGTAATAACTTGTAATTAAAGCCATACGATGAGTTGAGTCAAGAGTATAGGGAGGACAGGTTATGGGACATTACTCGCTCTTCTCTTCTCTTCTCTTCTCTTCTCTTCTCTTCTCTTCTCTTCTCTTCTCTTCTCTTCTCTTCTCTTCTCTTCTCGTCTCGTCTCGTCTCTTCTCTCCTCTTCTCTTCCAATTTATGTCTTTGTTTCAGATATTTCTTTCAAAATTCCTTAAGAGACATAAAACAATTGGCAATAAAGAGCTATACAAATAAATGTGTATGGCAGATAACCTAAATAACTAGCTATCCTGGAGATCATATTTAAATCTCTGACTTGTGATTGCAAATACTTCGGTTTATTGGAAAAACATCTGAGAAGTAGGAGTAGGAGAATTCTCCATTTGATATCCATTTGACCTCACTGCCGTCTAGAAGAAACAATTGAACACCCAAATAGAAAATTATTTCATAATTGACTCACTCTCATGTTATTCCAAAGTCATATGGGTTTCTTTGTTCTGCAAAACATAAAAGATATTTTGAATAATGATTCAGCTGTTTTTGTAGGCTACATATTATACAAGTCAATGGTATAACCCAAAACATTCCAGTTGTGAAAAGGACATTTTGGTAGCTTGACATAAGAATTGTCTTAGTCTTCTGAAATGACATGATCTCTTTGGATGATTAACTGACATTCAAGCCTCTATTCAATCACAAATCAAACGGTCAACGCACACATGCACAGAATACATCCAATATGGCTGCCAAGTTGGTTTTTTGCACATCACATGACCAAAGTCATGATGTTTGAGGTAAGAAAATACCATTTGAGTTGTATGGATTCCTTTTATGCTACCTTTTTGCCCTTTTTAGAGCTTTAACATTTTGGGTCATATTGACTTTAATGTGAAAAAAAAAGAGATCTGAAACATCATGAGGGTGAGTAAATTATATCAGAATTTTCATTTTTTCCATTCAGTGTTATACCTTTCTGCCAAAACGAGTATAGATCAGCATATAACTCATTTCTCCTTTCTGAGTCCTGACTGTTCTCAATAAATTGTACACTGACTGTTTAAAGACGCACTGCAATAAAGAAAGAAAACGACAGACAATCAGAGAAAGATGACACAAAAAGAATGGAAAAGGTGTTCTGCATTTCCCCAGTCACCCTTCAAGAGTTTTCCCTTGAACGATCGGCCCACTATACATCCAGCCATTCTCCAACCCCTGAATGACCAGAGAAGAAAGCAGACAGGAAGAGGTCCATCAATCTCGCTCGCTTTCACCTCTCCGGTCACAGTCCACACCTGGGACACATTTGACATTATGTTAGGTCACCCTGAGCTCTGATGGAGTCACTGCAAGGTCGAAATTGTAAAGTTGAAATCCCATTCAAAAGCTTAGACAACACTGAGATTAACTTTATTGTTCTCATTGAGGCAGCTCGGATTGCACAGCCGGTACAGATGTGATGAGAAGTTAACTTGTAGCAAAGTGATAGTGGAATAAAATGTTACACAGGCTGAGGATTGCCCAGAGATGGGAACAAGAGGGATTATATACAGTTCATGACATCAAGTATTTCTGGCATTGCGATGTTTCAGCAAAATAAAACAGTGAAGGCAGAACCGCAATTTAGCAGTTTATTTATATTTAAAGTAGAGTTGTGACACGATTAATCGGAATTAATCGTCTCCAAAATAACGTTTCTGTTTACATAATATATTTGTGTATAATCATTTTGTATATATACTGTAAATACACACACACATGTATCTATATATATTTAAGAAAAAAAATATTTGTTATATAAATTATATTGTGTAGAATTTATGTAGGCCCGCTCCTTTTCAGCGCTGCGGTCGTTGTATTTTCACAGCGATCTGATAGGTATGAATGAACTGCTCAAAAAAATCTCGGTCGACATTTGTTAAGACATCTGCTTTACAATGCTCATGATAAACATTACTATGCTCATGATAACTTTTGTTAACTCTACAATAAGTAAATCCACTTCACCAGCTAATGGGCTATGCATGCATAAGTTCCGCATTTGATGCACTTGATGCTAGTCAGTTTCCGGTTGTGGAGATTAAAGCGGAGGAAAACGAGGAAAACGGGATTTTGGCTGAGTCTTCAAAATTTACTGTCCTACCTACCCCATCTCACGACCAATTCGTACGAATTCGTACGAGTGATTAAAAAGTGGCTAATTCGTACTAATTCGTACGACCTCACTCGTGCGAATTCATACGATTTGTCTAAACCCACGTGACGGTTATGTTTAGGGGCGGGGTCAGGGGTAGGTCATTCGTACGAATTCATACGAATTGGCCAATTCGTAAAATATGTACGATTTAGCAAAAATCGTACTAATTTGTACGACTGAGGTCGTATGAATTGTTACGAATTAGCCACCTCGTAAAATTCGTACGAATTCCCGTGAGATCGACCGTCTTTGAAACTGAACTTTTATACGTTAAGATGTAATTTTAAATATTGTTATGTTTATTTAATATAATTTTAAAAAGAAGCATTAACACAAGGAGGGGCGTCTGTTTTGTCTTTTGTGACTAACGTTTCTTTAGTAGGCTATAACCATGGCATGGAGTAGCCTATAAAATTCAATATAAATTCTTGGTATTGCATTGGTCTCCACGATCGTCGGAAGTTATTGCGCATCCTTAAACCTTCACCGGAAATACTGCCGTGCATAGAGCCCATTACTCATCGACAGCGATGCCATAGAGATATACAGAACGACTGCAAAAACAGAAGTTCAAAGACAATATTCTAAAGATGACGGCGCCCACGTTTCTCTGGTGCATAAAGTCTATAAACATTCAAATATTTCTTAAATACTGTATATACATGTGCATGTATTTATAAATACAAAATAATTGTACAAAGTACACACACATATGTAAACACAAACTTTTATTTTTTAGATGCGATTAATTGCGATTCGAGAGTAGGCCTAATTATTTCACAGATTTACTCACACACATGTAGTCCTAAACCTGCCAGATTTTATTTTCAATAGAAATAGAAAATAGAATAGAAATAGAAATTCTCAATAGAAAACAAAAGATATTTAAAGAATTCTTCATCTTTTTTTTTTTCTTCTTCTTCCCATGCAATGAAAGTCAATGTTGTATTGGACCCATTTGACTTTCATTGTATGGGCAAAACAACGATTCTTCCATGCAATAAAACCATGCAATAATATAAATATCACATATGCATTATTCTCTTCATCATTATATAACACCAAACATGCTGCACGGTCACACACGTGACTGAAACCAGTGCATACGTGTTTTGTATGTGGCTTTATCTAATCTGCAATGATATCATTTTCTCAGCCAAAGCTGCAGACCCAGTCCCGTTCTGAGCCCCAGCTCGCCCTGGAATGTGAGTGTGGCTCATTACTCGAAAGGACTTAAGCTGATGAACACCACTAAAGACCTAAAAGCCTTTCTTGTGTGGCCTAATGCACCCACATTGTGAGACTTTTAAGACACTGGACTGCAGCTATTTGCTTTTCCCCCCCTTTTTCTTCTTCTTTCCCCAAATTCCCATCAGTCTGCTGGTTTGGAGCTTAAAAATTTAATTTAGCATTTTTGAAATTTAAGCAAAACTCACTTAGACAATTTGTTCATTTAAAAATCGAATTGCATAATTGTTTAGAATCCAAACATCTTCAAGAGTTCGGCACACAAATCTGCAACGTACTTTGTCTCATTTCATCCTCGTGCAGTTCAATGATAAAAACTAGGAAAATAGACCAACTTCAAGAACAAGCACACTAGAATGCATGCACTGATAAGGCCCAGCTTTAGAGCTCTCCGGTGAATAGCTATAATCTTCTTACAGTTTATATTCTCTCACTTTTGGCCTCATACAGGCAGATATAAATCTGTCTGCTTTTACATGATATCAAAATGGCTTTGTTGTTAGTAAAACTGAGACCTCAACAATATGTACACTACCAGTCAAAAGCTTTGGGTCGGTGCAATTTTAAATGTTTTTTTTTTTTAAAGAAGTCTCTGTGTTATATATATATATATATATATATATATATATATATATATATATATATATATAACAAAAAATATTGTTTAAATAATTTTTTTTCAGGATTCTTTGATGAATAGAAAGTTTAAAAGAACAGCATTTATTTGAAATATAATCTTTTCATTATAAATGTCTTTACTGTAACTTTTAATCCTTGAGAAATAAAAGTATTGATTTCTTTCACTTCTTTCCCTCCAAAAATAAAATATAAATACAAAAATAGTGTTACAAAAGCTTGCTAAACTTTTAAACTTTCTATTCATCAAAGAATTCTGAAATAAAAATGCAAATAACTGTTTTCAACATTGATAATAACGAGAACTGTTTCTTGAGCATCAAATCATCATATTATAATGGTTTCTGAAGGATCATGTGACACAGAAGACTGTGGAGTAATGATGCTGAAAATTCAGCTTTGCATCACAGTAATAAATTATATTTTACCGTATATTCACATAAAACAGTTGTTTTAAATAGTAATAATATTTAACAATATTACTGTTTGTATTTGATTTTTTCATCAAAAAAATGCAGCCTTGGTGAGCAGAAGAGATTTCTTTTAAAAACATTAAAAATCGTACTGATCCAAAACTTTTGACTGGTAGTGTGCACATATCATCCGAGTGTCTGATCAAGAGAAAGCGTCCACATCTTTGACTCTAAAGCTAATCGCTTTAAGACACACGAGCAAATCTGGTCTCAGATCAGATCTCCACCATCCACAATTGACCTCCCTCTCTCTCTCTTTCTCTCTCTCTCTCTCTCTCTGATTCAGAACACATTGCCCCGAATGAAAGCGCCGCTGTGACAGAGATACATGGAGGGCGGCATTAGGCTCAAAAACTGAGCCTGAGATCAAAGGGAAACACAGGAGGCTCTTAATCAGTGAGTTGTGCCAGTGTCAAACCTGAGTGAGAGGGACTCAAGGCCAACTCGTGACTTACCCCAGCCCGTCTTGGCCATCCTCAGCGGCAACCCACATCCACAGGCCCCTGTGCTTCCTCTCCTCCCTCCTCCCTTCTCTGATTTGTCATGTTGTTTAAAGTATAATCCCACCATGATGCCCCAGCTGTCTCTGGTTAGCGCTTGCACGTCAAAATGCCTCTCTGTGGATCAGGCCGCAGGAAGATGAATCGAGCGCAAGCTCTCCACCTCCATATTTTCCAATCAAGCTTCATTAGACAGGGCAAAGCTAGGAGACATCCTCACCTCCAGTGCCCTACAGCCAGATCACTGACATTCAGGATGAGCTTGTGTTACATGCTCATTATACACAGTATAACATTTCCATCTGTCAAATTAGGAATTGTCCATGTGGCCGGCACAATAAAGCTTGCACATCTTCCTGTTTTACCAGGCTGTTGGTCTTTCTCAAATGTTTCAAGGAGAAAAATAAAAAAAACCTGCTTTCAGGTCTCCCCGAACACTCCCCCTAATGTATTTATTCAGACAAACCAACCCGGTCTCAGAGAACATTCGTTCAAATTTTATGAGGTGGCTCATTCGTGCAAATTCTTACGATTTTGGCTTAATCGTAGGTATTTTACGAGTGGCCCAATTCGTATGAATGACCTACCCCTGACCCCGCCTCTAAACCTACCCATCAGTGGGGTTTAGTCAAATCGTACGAATTCCTATGAGTGAGGTTGTATGAATTCGTCGAATTAACCACCTTTTACTCAAATTTGTATGAATTGCTTGTGAGATAGCGCTGGACAAAGAGATTGCTCCAAAATTCATCTTGTTGTTATGTCAGGCAGGTTGGGATGCTCAATCAAATTGTCACTTTTGGTTAAAATAAAGATGAGTGAATGGATCTAAATGCAGGATTTAAAGAATTTATTTAACAAAACTCAGGACTAGAAACGAGAACTAAACAACCAAGTCAAAGTCCTTTTAGACAAGTCATGCCACTCGGCCGCCATCTTGGCAACGGCTCCGGGCAGCTATTTCGGACTAACCAGAACAGGCTCCTATCTAAATGAATGGGCAGAGACTCAGAACTGCATTTTCACTGGTCACCAGTGTTGTGCAAGTTACTTCCAAACTGTAATACATTAGGTATTACTTGTTACTGTTATTTAAAAGTAATTCATTACCTTACAATATTACTGTCCCAGAATTGTAATGCGTTACATTACTCATGTATTACTTTTGAGTTACTTTCACCAAAATAACTAAGTAGAACTTAACTTTTGGGCTGTAACGATATGCAATATGAAACCGAAATCGCGATTCGCCACACGACTCAGATCCACGAACCTACAGAATCGCGACACACCTCTTCCAACTCCAGCGTTATTCTCCTTACCGTCCAGATCCAATGCTGCCTTATCTTTAAATTAGGCTATTAGTATTATTTGAAGTTAACATTATAAAATAAGTAGACCTACACCACAAAACTAGTTGAGGATAAATTATTTAAAATTGGGGAAGTCCAGCATTATGGACATGACATTTGCAGTCAAAACTTGAAATAAAAATTCTCAGAAAATACATGTATTGAAACGTATATAGTAGGGCTGGGTATTGAGACAAATTTCACAATTCGATTCGATTTCGATTCACAAGCTTGCAATTCGATTCGATTACGATTCGATTAGATTCAATATCGATTATTTTGGATATCAGTTACAATAAATGGCAATTTTTCTCAAGGGAATCAAATCTCTTAAATGCTGTAAACTATGGTCTATAAATATAGTCTAGTTGTAGCCTACTAGGCTTCATTAGCCTAATATGAAGGTAATAATTAACTGTTTTGTAGCTATACAAAAACTTAAATTACACTTTTATTTATTTTTATAATAAGAAGATTATATGAAATATAAACATTTAAATGGTGGCTGTCATACTTAAAATATTCATTTTATTTTAGTTTTCGTGTTCGCATTTATGAGGAAAAAACAATGTTACAGACACGACCGCTCTGAACTGGCACTAAAAGACTGCTTTAAAACTTTCACATAGTCTGTTGCCTTTAAGAAGTAAAAGCAGAAAATACACTGTAATACAACTGTAATACAAGCCTCACTGAACATGTAACGAGTAAAATATTACTGAAAATTGATTAGTAATGCCTTACACTACTGCGTTACAGCAAAAAGTAATATGTTACTGTAATGTATTACTTTTGTAATGCGTTACTCCCAACACTGCTGGTCACTGGGACATAAAACCTGCTTGTATAGAAACAGCAGTAAAATATGATAAAAATCGCTGAAAAAGTTTGATGACTTTGCCCCAAAATAAGGTTTAAAATGCCTTTTCCCCACAGGTTATATTTTTACTGCGCATGCGCAAGGTTTCTCTCACTCTCTGTTGTGCACGCGCTACCGCTCGTTCGCTCTAGATTCTGATAGATTTTAATTAATTTGCGGTCATCAGTGAGCCGCTATCAATCTGCGGGAGACTCCCGGAACTTCCGGGAGCCTTGCGATGTCTGATATTTACACAACTAACACATTTCAAATCTGCCGCCTTTTCAAACAGTAACGCATTCTCCGCTATTGCAAACCTCAACTGTGCGCATGCGTTGGTGGAACCAGACGATTGGCTTAAATGTTTCCCGGCTTGACTGTTAAAAGCAGACGATTGGCTTTCCAGCGGGAGGGGCGGGGCATTTGCACACAACTGCCATCTTTGGTGTTACGGGTTTTTTCCTATATAGTTGTATTAAGGATTGAGGAAGTGCCATGTCTCTATATAAATAGTCTCTGACCAAGTGGAACGTGACGAGAACTGACAATTAAAGGGATAGTTCACTTTGAAATAAATTTTTGATATGTTTGAGCTTACCTCAAGGGCATCCAAGATGTACGTGTCTTTGTGTCCACAGTATTTTCAATTTTGACATTTTTGGGTCAAACCGGTGTTGTCTGTCAGTCATATAATGCAGGTTTAGGGGGTCCACCTCAAAGAGCATGCACAGAGAAGTCAAAATTAAACATGATTTAATGACTCGTGAATGTAAGTACACACTGATGGCCTAAGACACGAAACGAGCGGTTTGTGTGAGAAAACGAACAGTATTTATATCGTTTTTATCTCTTGTTAACAGCCATGTCGAACTGATCTGAATCAGATGTCCAACTGAACCGAACTGAACCGTTTCCAACGTTACGCCGGAAGTGATCTCTCGCGCGTCTACGTCACACATTGTTTACATGGAGATTTCGGGAGTTTTACCTTTCACGGAACATATTTAGTATCTAAATATGTTTAGTGAAAGGTAAAACTTCCGAAATGAAATCCCTTTAACAAGGAAATAAATTAATCAAGGAAATACAGAGCATAAATAGAACAAACAAACCAATCAGCGTAATGAATCACAGGTTTAAACGATAATCAATCAGCGAATAACCATGGAAACAAACAGAAACAAAACCCCAATTATCTCTCACATAAACAGAGCAATGCTATGAAAGCAACATTTTCCTTGAATATAGTGCTGTTTTAGTGTCATTGATATATTATTATAGTTTTTTGTCAATATTTTGTATTATATTTTATGCTTCTGTTTAATGTTATCTCCTACATTTTAGTTAAGGTTTTAGTAAAATATGTCTATATAGTTTTAGTTAACGATAATGACCCTGTATACATCTTAATCTTTATTTTAAATAAATTAATTAATTAACAAAGGTGAAATGTTTTGTTTAAAATACAAATATAAAAAAATAATAATTCATGAATACCAAGTGCCACCACATTTTTACTTCGTTCAATTGATGGAGAAACGTTAACTAGCCTATTCATTTAATCAGAAATACATTTAAATGTCATGTTTAGCAGTTTGTTTCAGCATGTTTTAGTCATCACTGTGATTAACAAAAACTAAACAGAATCCAGTCTAATAGTTGTACCAGTAGAGGGTGTCTTGCTGCTAAGCTGTTCTGAATAATGTTTGACATTTCTACATATCAAACCCTCCTTGTCTGCAATGATTGGACACATTTGAGAACCCTTTTTTTTGCTCATGGGCATGGCTTCACCATCAGGCACCAATCACAAACTGAAAACAGATACACCTCATCTCGTACTCGTCGGGAAGAGGGGAATCATTAATGAGCCTGGTAGCATGCAGCATTGTTATCATTAAATACACTTCCAGACATTGCAGGTGGAAGTGGAGGAAGTTTAGAGAGCAGGACTAGAGCCGCTTTCAATTATGCTTTAATGAAAACCCTGCTATGGCACTGCTGAAGCCTGGGGCAGGGGAACCCTGCACTGTTGAGCCATGAGTTAAGCCAGAGTCCCTGGCTAAATATCTTGTTTCCAAATCAGCCCATGAGCTCAGAACCACTGAATTGAGATCAGATCAGATACGTTACATATCTGGCTGTCAAAGTTCACATGCTTGGAATGTAAGGATATTCTGCTGAGGGAGGGGGGCATCAAACACCGTTAAACTGAATATGATTCATCCAAGTACTGGTGCTGTGCCCGTGTGCCGGCCTCTCAAGATGGATCAGAGTATGAGCAATACATTCACAATGAAACACACACTTCTAGACTCGTGCACAATTTATTGCATCGTTTAGTTCCAAACAAAAACAGCCTTACACAATTTGACTCACACAAACATTATTGTGTTGTTGTTGGTATAAATAAAAATTGAAAAAATAGAGAATGATTATAATTATTTTCCTGTAAGTATATTTGTTTAGTTTTTCATTTAAAATATTGGAAACACATAACAACAAGGTTCCATTTGTTAAACAATGATCAATAACTGCATTCAAAAATCTTTGTTCATGTCATTTTCAACATTTATTAATACATTTTGTTTTAAATCTAAAGTTGTATCTGTTAACATTGCACTGTGAGAGTGAACTAACAAGAACAAACAATTGACAATATATTTTTTAATGACTAACAAAGAACAATAAATGCTCAAATTGTTCATTGTGCAATTCATGCTAGATGCATTATTGCATTTTTTTACTTCATACTCATAATTGTGTTTGATAATAAGTGTTTATAAAATGTGTAGTTTGTGTTACAGTAAAAGTTTTTAAAAATACTTGGATTTTTCTTCTCAATTAAATGTATCTGGATGTTTAGATATTTAGGTGGGAAACAATAAAAGAAAAAGAAATAAGAAATATTTTTTTTTTTTTGCAATGAACCAGTTATGAATATCTCATCCTAGATTAATCTATGGTGAGACTCAATATGGCTACACACAAAGCATGCACGGACACACACTTGCCCTCGCACACACGTGGCTTTCCATGTTTTATGGGGAATTTGTACAAACTGTACAATTATATCCCCTAACCCTAAACTAACCCATCACAGAAAAATTTCAGCATTTTTTAAATTTTCAAAAACACACAATTTATTATGATTTATTAGCTGTTTTTCTCCTGGGGACCAACAAATGTCTCCACAAGGACATTTCGTTTAGTGTCATTTTTGTTGAGAGACATTTTGTGCCCATAATGTAGGCCACATCCACATCTACACACGCACACACACACAGTCATACAGTAGTCTAAAACAGTTGGATTGGGCCCAGAAAATAGAGGCTTCATGAATGTGACTGTAAAAAAACAACAAACCCACCACGCCCGTTCCAGATGGGTTAGGAATGGCAGTCAGAAAAAGGCCCAAGTCCAGATAACATTATATTAGTGTGACATGGCGCTCATGCGCATAGGCGAACCGAATCAGGATTTGATTACGCGAGCGGGTGCAGAAAGCCCAGAGCGCAGGGCCAGGCACTCAGCCATGGCACGGCCACAGCAAAGATGCATATCTATGTCAAGACACGCCAATGCAGCACCGCATTCAACTGCTATAATCAACCCAGCCTTGCGCCGGGGCAATGTGAACAGATATGTTTCCAATGCAAACAGCCTGTGCTGCAAAAAGCTTACTTCATTCGTTATTAGACGTTGTGCAAAACAAAGGAGGGTTTCATTGCATGCCCTGCCAACCTCATCTTACATTTTGTAAGGCCCAATTATGTTTCAAAACCAATTCATAATTGTGCTCTGACCTTGTGCTTCACCAAATAAAACATCTGAATTGGTGCATTCAGGGGGAATAAAAGTCTGTTTATCCTCAATTGGTTGCTAGGGCAAATCCAGCAAGTTTTGAAACGCACTTAACGAGTTTAACACTTTTCATGCGATTGCTTCACAAGGTTTTATAAGTTTTAAAGTTATAGACCTCCCATTTAGATTTAATATTGCAACTTTATGAGGATACATATGCATTTAAGTATGAATCAATGTTAAAGTGTTTGTTTGAATGAAATTGCAATGTTTTGATGAGCGATAAAGATCTGGCAAAAAGGGGGTATATGATAAATATATCTTATATATCTTCAGAGGGCCTCATGAATCAGTTTATAAAGCTATGGTTGAATGGCCAAACCATATTTGGAGTAATTCGCTCAATCAGAAAGCCATTGCTCATTTTTTTTTTCTTTTTTCAATGAATCTTTGAATCTGCGTTTGATTTTAAATGAATACTCACCCACGTTGTTCCAGACATTCATTAGGCCTACATTCATTCTTCTGTGAAACACAAAAGATGTGTGTTTTTTGTTTGTTTTTTGTCCAATGTTGTTTAGGACCACATTGACTTTCATTGTATGGATAAAAAAAGCTGAAGCGGTTGAAACATTCTTTAAAATATCTTGTTCCACAGAAGAAAGTAAGTCATACAGGTTTGTATTGACATGCAGGCGAGCACATAATAGAATTTGTATCTCTTTAAATGAGACAATGGTGTGAAAAGCATGAGTGAAGTTAATATAATTATTGATAACTCGATTGATAATAAATAGTGTTACACCAAAGCCATGGGTTTGATTCCAAATTCCAAATTTAAACCATGTAAAACTTAACCCAGTGGACAGAATTATCAATTTACTGCCATTTGAGAGAGTGTGAGTGCAGATTATGTCCTTAAACCTTGACAACCAAGAAAATTTGTTATGAATTGCTAAGATGATAAACATGCTAGTCGACCAGAATGTGCAACTTTGTCAGTTTAAGTGTGGGAATGTGATTAGTCTAGAGGCCGCTTTGAACATTTGTTCATTTTCGAAATGTGATTTGCTTCGGATTTGCACGAATGAGTGAAACTTCTCAGCTTTGGAAATCTGATTACAGAAAGGGGAAGGGATTCTCTTAATCTTCCAATTTCTCTCACTGCTTCTCTGCTTGTTTCTAAAAAAACACCTGCGATCATTCATAAAACAAACTTATTACTGTAGACATCTCTCCTAGAAGCTATACGCATTGAAATCTAAATTATTTTGGTCAGTTATTGCTAAAAAATTCAGCAAGCATTTTTACGCTGCAAGCTATGTGCTAGACAAAACTCTGCAGGCATCATTGAGGTATCTTCAAAGGATGTCAAAAAGTATCTCACACCCCTTTATAGGCCTCCTGCTCTTCCTAAACAGAAATGACCTCATATTGGCAGCGCTCTTCTGAATCCAGACCCCCCCCGCCCCCCCGCCCCCCCCCCCCCCGCCTCCCTCCCGGCACAGACAGTAAGCATTTAACCATCTGCCCCTATTTTCGCCGCCTCAAGAGAAAACAGAAACATTCACAATAGTTGGAGGAGTTGAAGTGAGTCAAACTAATGATATTGTAGTTTAATGACACAGACACGACTCCCATAATAGCCTTTAGCCTGTAGTCATTTGATATCGCAATGATAAATGAACCTATCCAAAAAGGGGGGGGGGGGGGTGATTGTGATTTCATTTATTTCATTTTAAATAGTGTGTAATGTTGCAGTTGGTGCATGAACAGTATCTGCAAAGTTGCAGCACTAAAAGTTCAGTGTAAGCAGAGATATCATCTTTTAAAAATCAGGAAGTTTAATGCCTACAATAACGACTCGATTGGGACTACAGCTGGGTTTTAGACGTCACTATTAAACCCATACATTTACATCAACCCACCCTCCGGAATATGCAATAAAGGGCATGGCCATATTTCTGCGGCTCGTCGAGTGTGTTGTGTTCACCCAGCTGTCAGGTCTTCTGTGTTCGGGCTTCCCACGGATGTTGTAGTTCGTCAACAATGGATACAATTTATGTTTGATTATGTTCCTGAAAATTACAATCGTAATTTAGCTCTCTGTGCTGCACATTTTACGAAAGACAGCTTCCACAAATCTCCACGAATTCAATGCCGGGTTCAACAAGAAACTGTTACTAAAACATGAATCAGTCTCAACTTTTAAACCAGAGGCAGCAGTTGTTGGGACACAACTTGTAGACTAAGACTTAATCATTTTAAATGTATTTGCATGTATAATTTCAGAAAGTTTATCAAATGCCAGCGCTGGCTTTAGCCACTTAGATAGCTATTTCGTGTCTACGAAAAACGCGTTCAAACATTTTGGACCTGAATTTGTTTATGTACTCATTTTGTAAATGTATTTTTCATGTATATATACCTTACGACGTTATTTTTCGGTTTGATCAAGAATGCAAACCAATGCCAACGCTGTTTGTGTATATAGTAGCCAGTCAGTTTGATGCTATTGTGTAAAACAAACGTGTATAAAGTTAAAGGGGTGATGAACTGAGAAATCAAATTTTTCTTGAGCTTTTGACATCTAAGAGGTCATCATATTATAAGAATATCCTGTAAGTTTGAGAACTGAAAATGTCCTTGTAAGTCCAATAAAAGCTTTTATTGACACCAGCCTCTGAAAACGTCTCGTTTTTAAAAGTGGGAAACTATGACGTTGAAGGAGTTAAAACACCACCCCCGCAAAAGAAGATCAATGCCTACTTCAACACGGCCGGTTTAGCCCCGCCCACCGATTCGCGCATTACGCATAGCTAAATAGCCTAACATACATGCCTACCTCGTGATGACAAACCGGATCGTTCTACTGAGCAATACAGAATAGTTTGCAGTGCCTGATTGTGGAAGACAGTGCTGCATATGCTTCCTCTGGATTCCAATAGGACTTCATGGATAAACTTTATTTTTAATGACGTTCCAGCTGATAAAACATCGTCGTCTTTTCGCTTCATTTCACTGAGGATTATTTTGTAAACAAGACTGGATTTGCAGACCAATTAAGAGTAAAGAATGTGCCGTCTATTGATCTGACAGGAATGGGCTCTATGCACGGCGTTATTTCCGGTGAAGGATTAAGGATGCTCGATTAGAGTCCAATGCAATACCGAGAATTTATATTGAATTTTATACTCCATGGTTATACTAATGAAACGTTGGTCACAAAAACAGATAAAACAGACACCCCTCGTTGTGTTTATGCTTCTTTTTAAAATTATATTAAATAAACATAACTACATATAAAATTACATCTAAACGTATGTACGTTTCGTTTCAAAGACGGGAGGATAGTAATATTGAAGACTCTGCCATAATCCCGTTTTCTCCGGTTTTCCTCTGCTTTAATCTACACAACCGGAAATGGACGAGCATCCTTACGTCAAATGCGGAATTTATGCGTGCATATAGCCCATTGTGCAACGAACATGTGGGCAAATCGAACATGTGGGCAAATCCGATTGCCATTTGACAACATTGGACGTTTTCCCCCACGTACACCGACGGGTGAGTTAAACTCATTATAATATACAAAACTGTTATCCACTCGCAGCAGTGGGCGTTTATTTCCAAGTCTTCAGTGCGACACGCCCATAAAAACCGACCGTTTTTCAGGAAGGCTCACAACTTGGATACAAAATAGCCTATTACTTATTCATTTTGATGTTTTTGAATGCAAAAACCAAGCGAACGGCATAAATTGACCTCAGACAACAATATAATAAAATTTAAAAAGCCAGTTCATGAACCCTTTAAAAAATAAAGGCAAATTAACATTCAGAAACGTTTTGTAAGAGCCACGTTTAGGGAAGTTCTGCTTGACTCTCTTCATCGTCGCTTTCTGGGTATGATTCTGGCTCATACTGATACTGCAGTATCGATACCATTATTTACATTTGACAGGAATACATATGCAAATGAAGTATCCGGACAACGTGCACTAAAGTTTAGCCAATCACAACACACCGGCCCAAACTAACCAATCTGAGCCCACTGAGGGAGTAGTTTCATAGACTCAGGAAGTCAACCGGTCTTTCAAATGACAGAGGGGAATGCGGCTTACAAATAAAGGTAAAATTTATGAAAAATAAGATAAAAAAAAAAAAGAAAAACCACGAATACATGTTAAATTGCTCCCCATAAACACAATCATGCAAAGAAAAAAAGCAGTAAACCAACCCTTTAATATGCATCCACATTTTAGTGGTGCCATGATGTACCACTAGCCTTAAAATCATAAAGCTTGTTGATGAGAAGTGTGCTTACTCTAAATGTCTGGAGCTGAATGTTGGATTTTCACCTGGTCCTAAAAAGTGTCTTATTGACTTACATTGAAGGAGGGTCTCCTTTCTACTTGGAAAAGAAAAAGAAAAAATCTGTACCGAGTAATGCGGTGATTTTAAAATCCTTTAAGGACCACTGCACTGACTTAAACCATGTAATTTAACTACAGCAAATGACTTTGTTTGAATCAACATTAATCGACTTTTTGGCTTTATTCCCCGTGTTATGCAACAAAACCACTAGAGGCTGGTGGTCTCTGGCCTTTGCTGGAAACCATGTTTCTTTGCCTTGTCCTGCACAGGCTCTTAACTGGGGCTAAATGCTGTTTGTCTGTGTTTGGATTGGACACAACACAAAAACTACATCGTTTGATATAAACACTCATTCGGACATTACACTGTCTCGTGGCTTTAATATAAAAAATTATTTTTTGTTTATCTCCAGTCTTTCTTTATTCATCTTTATGTATACACGCACAATTTGTGCCTAAGTGAAAACAATGCTGTGAGGGATAGAAGTACATTGTGTTCAATGGATTGGAATGCAATTTAAAATATGGCTGTTTAGCTTTCTGTAGCCAGAAACTTCATAAAACACTTTTAAAAGCCATGAACTTTGAAAATTACATGTGTTCAAGGTTATTTATTAAGCTATTGCACAGACTGTAATTATATCACTCACATTTTCATCCTTGTAAAAATTAATATGGCATTTATGAGGTGGTGAGACACTTACAATGGAAATCAACGGGTCATTTGGTAACACTTTATTTCGATAGTCCACTTTACATTATTCTATAAGTAACTTTGCTACATGTCAACTGTCATTGGAGGATTAATAAACCGTCTGCTTGCTAACACTTTATTTTGATGGAACAGATATTCTACTATAACTTGGCAACTGCAAGTCAACTGAACCCGAACCCTAGCAGCTAACCATAACCTACCTGTCTACTGACAGTCTACGACAGTCTACTAATTATCTAATGAGTCTTAGTTGACATGTAGTTGAAAAGTTACTTATAGTTAGTAGAATGTCCAAAGTGGACTAGCGAAATTAAGTGTAAACGGCCATTTTTAAATGCATTTACATTCATTCTTCTGTTAAACTGTTTTAATTAGTATTTAATTTAAATAGTATTTACAGTGTAACTTTCGATAATTATAGTGCATGAAGTACTTACATATAGCCTATAAGGGAGCAATGTGTAATAAAGGGGTAACAGAATAATTAAATAAATTATTTATACTGTAGGTTCAACTACTATGATAAAACAATCTTACATTTGGGAGCAATTAAGCGAGAATATACACTGCATTTTTTTTTTGTAATAATAGTACCAATACATACTGTATATTGGCTTTTCAAAATTGGGGCATATCTTTGCGTTTATGCAGTAATTCATTTATTCTTAATAGCAAAAGTGCAAATATTTTAGTTTGGCTTTACATGTTACAAGGCAAGTAAAAAAAATATAGCACCATTTTTTATATACTGGGTAAATATACTTGTAGTTACAGGGTAAGGTAAGGACATTGTGGGTCATGAATAAAGTGATGCAATAAAAATACAATACAATCTGATATCACTGACTCTGAAAACATTATTTTAAAAATGTAATACAAAACAGATTTACAACACTTCTTATTTATTTAAAACTACTTTTTCTTCCATCTTTTGTTTTCTACAATTGAAATATTATTTTAACATTTATGGATTGTTCCCCCTCACTTTCACTCTAAATTCCTCACTGTAATACAGATTATTACTTTTTGCAAAAAAAAAAAAAGTTCACTTAAAAAAAAAAAAAAAAAAAAACTTTTGCTGAAAATTTACTCACCCCCATGTCATCCAAGATGTCCATGTCTTTCTTTCTTCAGTCAAAAAGAAATTAAGGTTTTTGATGAAAATTGATCGTTTATAAAAATGAACAAACCTTTTTTCGTGTCATTTGGTGTCAACGAACAAAATGAACAAATTGACTCAGGAAAAGATTTGTTCATTTTGATGAACGAGTTCGAACAGGATAGTCACGAACGTGCATCACAGTACAGAGCAAGGCGACCATTTGAGCTTATAAAACTTAAACTTTTGTTATTTATTTATTTTTTTTAAATGAGCAATCGTTTCACTTGATAAGACCCTTATTCGTCATCTGGAATAGTTTAAAGCCCTTTGAACAGTTTGCAGTTTGCAGTGAAACTGTCTTTTGGACTTTGAACCATTTGGTTACCAGTAAAGTGCATTACATGGAGACAAATCCTGGAATGTTTTCATCAAAAAATTTATTTCTTTTCGACTGAAGAAAGAAAGACATGGACATCTTGGATGACATAAGGGTGAGTAAATTATCAGCAAAAGTTTTTTTTTTTTAAAGTGCTACTTTAAACTCTAAAAGAACTACTCCTTAAAAAAACATGAATCACATTTTCATTATGGATTTAAATATCATATACTGTAAAAAAAAAATATTGTTGGTTTAACTTAAAAAAATGAAGTAACCTGGTTGCCTTAAAATTTTAAGTTCACTGAAATGGAAAAATTGAGTTAATACAACGGAGATTGATTTAACCACCAGAAACTAAAAATATTATGTTATCTGAACTACATACATGATTTAAGTTGGTTTTACAAAATAAAAAATGTTGTGATTACAAATCATGAAAATGTTTTTTTACAGTGCCTGTTTGCATTCCAATCTAGCAATGACTCCCCTATTTCATTCACTGTTTTCCACCATTTCCTCACTTGCTCCATCAGGTTAGCCCCATGTTCGTCAGAACTCGCCCCCACATCTGTGATTGCACGCTTAATGTGATCAGTAATGAATTTTGTGTTACATTAAGCCTGAATAAATGGATGGACAAGCGCAGACTACAAGTGTCCAGGAGTCCAACCTAATCTAATGACAGCCAGGCAGAGACACAACCAATTAGAGGGGCAGAGAGTGGGCCACCGCAGGCTACTGCTGGGACTGCAAATGAATAGACCAAAATCAAATCAGGGCTCTAATAGATGCGCTGCAGAGAAAGAGGGAGGGACAGTCAATGCTAAGCATATTAAAGCCTTGTGACCTCCCTACTCCCACCGCTGCTGCCCGCAAAATTTACGGTGGGCCAAATAAAAAAGCCTCATTGTTCGCATATGGAAGGGGAAGACATCACCATGTCTCTTTGAAAGAAAAAGAGCGCTATCGAAGCCCTAGGAACCTTTATTAAATGTCACACTGTCCATAATGCTTGCGCAAAAGCATAAATCAAACGAATATGACACATGCTGGATTTTGCTGTGTTTGTAAAAGTGTACTACTGGAGTCAAAATAAAATCTCACAATGAAGCTCATAATGAGAATTGAGTTTTATTGTGGTGTTTCTGCAACACTTTTATGCACTTGTATTTACGGGTTTCATTTTTCATTAAAACTTTTGTAGATTTCAGGTGTTGGACAATTTTACAACATCAATTTTACAACACAGCCTTCATCATTTATTTTTGCTACTTTTCAAATGAATTTCCTCAAGCTTGACATTTAATATTAAAATCTGTTAAAATATGTTATTACATGTTTATAACTAAACTATGCAGAATAAACTAAGCTAGTTCAATTAAGAGATTAGTGAAACTAAATTAAAAGAGTGCAGCAAATATACTATAAACAACTAAATATTGTGAATATTATTCATACATTTTTCAGAAATTGTGACTTTTACTTTACAATTTTGCCCAAACAAAAGACATTTTATTTATTTATTTATTTTTATTTTTTATTTATTAATACAACAGTGGCAGTGAAGATCCTAAGATGAAATGGGACATGTGAAAAAAAGGGTAAATATCGTATTACTTTTGAGCAGAATATTTTATTACCATTTTCAATCAAGATACAATTTTGTCAAATAATGCCAAAATGTGATATTATTTAATTGTGAGTATTTAGCTATGAAATTAGCCTTAGCAAGACAAACAAATCTGACACGTCATTCCTGAAATGTAACAGATGTAATTTGACAGTAATTTACATCACAAAATGCTATTTAACACAGTACATGTTTTGAGATGTTGTGGAAATGAAAAACGGTAAGCATTCCATAAGTGTAGGAAATCGTTTGAAGCCCAGACCATATGACTCTATACCCAATCTGACTGTAAACATCAATCCTTTAAAATAATAAAGTGTTACATTTTTACAGTGCAGATAACATTTAATAATAATATTTATATATATATTTAGAATCCAGGTCCAACACAAACTGTTTTTTTTCTTCGGGTCCTGTCTGTCTCATGTCAGGTGTGTAGACCTCTAATTCTAACTCACCATGGTGAATGAAGGGAGAGAAAAAAAGACAAGAGTGAAACAATGTGTATAGGGGGAGAGGAAGTAGTCTGGTCTGGTGGATCACAGACCCATAGACAGCCAGCAGAGATAGTATAGAATTGAGAAAAGCAGGAGTATGGGGAGGGGGGGACATTTTGCTCTGTGGAAAGATACCTCACACATGAAACACTGCTGGGTTATCTGGAGGAACTTTGATGTGGGGCCCAGTGGCTATCTACACCTGCGCCTGGGGCCTGGACTCCCTCATCCACACACTAAAGCCTCAGACAGCTGGTATTACACAGGGGGAAGCCTTGAACCGGCAGCCTCTGCACACTCGAGAGAGAGGGGTGGGGGACAACATGATTTCGGTATGGAGGGGCAGGAGGATGAGAAGACACTGCTATCTCCTGGTAAACACTCAAGCAAGCAGACTGCGGGACAGCAGATAGCAGACAACTATAAAGCTGTCTGAGCATGTCTGTCGCTGATTCTGCAGAAGGGAGGCACTGTTTGCAGAGTTGTGATTCTGTCATCAAAGCACCTAAGGAAATGATTTTTTTGGACTGATGCATTGGAGAAATATACTGGAATTCTAAGTGAATTTATAGGTTGGAATCACAATTTGGAGAATCTTTTTGGGATCATCAAACAAGTCTTATGAAAGCTGAAAGTAACTATAAACTCAAAAAATTAATCAGAAGTTCTAGTTCCAACAATTAGGTTAACTTTTTTACACGAGAACATTGAACTAAAAACGGAAACGCTTTTTCCTTTGCATTTTCCGCATACAGGCGACAAAAGATCCCTGTTCACACGGATCCGCGGAAAAATGATTAAAAGTGCTGTAATATGCTTCCAGGCCAGTAGTTGGCGAGGTCCCTTTGTGAAGAAAAACTATGCAACTGTAGCCTGAACACGTAATACGCATTGCACTGAGACAATAACAAAAACGTGCGCTTTGAAACACATTTTCAAAAGTTATCATTTTCAGGCCCCCAAAAACGCTGTTGTTGTTTTAATGAACGGCCAAAAAGCATAAAATGGTTTCCCTTTGTCTAAAACAGTGCCGTGTAAACAGCCACTTAATATTAAGCAACATCTATCTCTAAAACAGCTTGTCCTATAGAGTCAAGGAGGGAAACACACTCCCACAGGCAATTTAATGTTTCCAATTCACCAACCAATCCAATGTTATTAGATTCTTGGGAAACCTGGAGAAAACCTATGCCATCAAAGGTAGAACATGCTGCTGAGACTCAAACCATGGACCTTTTTTGACAAAGGGACAATGTTCCATATTTCAGAAGACAACCACATGCCATATATGTCTTGTATGTATATGTGAAATGTAGAGGCAAATTCCCCTGTTATTGACAGTTAGCCCTAGACACTCCTATATATTCAACGCATTCTCATCCTAGTATACATCCAACGCACATGGCACCCTTTAGCGTCAATATGAAATGCTTCGGTTATGGGTAGGTTTAGGTCTGGGGTAGGGTTAGGGTTAGACCACTAGGAGGCGCCTTCTGGCCCATATATATCTGCGTCTCATATTGACGCTAAAGGGTGCCATGTGCGTTGGATGTATACACATTGTCAAAAGCGTCAGCATATGACGGCTTGGGATGAGAACAGGCTGATATATTGGTGTGATATCGACTTCAAAAACCCATATTTTTTCCTATCCAAACACATGCATCCCACGACAAAGACATTTGACTTGAGTAAAGGAAAAAGCAGTACTTCCTACAGTTATTTTAAGGCCTTATAAAATGAATTATCTGGATGTCAAGGTTATGAGTTGTCCGAACCCAGATATTGTTCTTATCATTCTTCATGTCTCCTTTGCTCTTTCCTGATTTCCTCCTCATGTCTCCTTTCTCCTCCCCTCTCCCAAACTGTCTGAGAGTGAGATATTGAATGCATTCCATAACTTTCACACCCAGCTTTTAAAATGGCACAATGAAATAATAATCTGGAGAGAGAGAGAGAGAGAGAGAGAGAGAGAGAGAGAGCTGTGGCCTATCAGGTTGGTACACATGCTCTGATGTGGGGGTCAGTTGAATCCAGCCAATGAGATTTCCTGATTCTGTTCACTCTTCTCCTCCTTCTCCTCCTCTTCATTTTTTGTCCTGTCTCTAATTTTAGCTATAAAAGTAGAAAGTACAAAAAAAAAACTTATCATCAATGTCATTTTAAAGGGACACTTCACCCATTTGCATTAAGCTTTGTATCTTTAGAAACCCAGTCATATTTTTGAATGGTCATGGTTTAGCTTATTTTCCCCTGAGATGGGAGAAATAAGGATTTAAGTGTTTTACTTCCAGCTTATTATGATGTAAAAATCGTCATTTTGCGTCATAATAAGCAGAAAGTCACATTTCATTGAAAAGTGTATAGATTACAAACATTAGCTCATTATTATTCCAGGGTGTGGGACCCACTCACGCTACAGGCCAATTACAGATCAGTGGGTGGGACTTCACTTGCAGAAACTGAAATCAATATCAGCCATCTTGTTTGGAAGCTAAGCTAACAAGCGCTGTGGAGATAGGAAGTATGATAATGATGGAAGAAACTAAACATGATATGGAAGAAGAGGATTTTGAAATTCTGCTGCTCAGATCCGATGTTCGTGTCTGTCTTTACAAGCCGCAGCATAGTGAAGAGCAGCTGAGGCTGATGGAGGAACAGGAGGCGGCTGCCTGTCGCGGTGGAGGAGCCCGGACTGGCTCGAGCTGGGCGGACTGCTGGTGCATGTGCTCTCGCTGTGCACTATGGACACATATAGACTCCGTCTGCTGCAGAGAATTTCAACGATGACATTTTCTCCTGAACGAAATCTCTGAATCAGACAAGCACATGGACATTTGTATTGTGATGTGAACCATCCTAGTTTCGCCTGACTGAACATCCAGGTATCATGCAGTAATTTACTATATAGAAATAAATACAAACGGGGAGTAATTCACTAATGAGTTTGCTAATGCAATGTTAACAGGCTTCGTTGTTGTGGGAAGAAGGAGGTGGGAACCGGCGAACATTTAAACATGTTAATAGTAAAATGAACATATACAAAAAGAAAAAGTATAAGCCAGCAGCCCCTCATTGACGACTGTCCACACACAACAGAAACAAAACACAACATAAAATCGGGCCTGTTTCTCTCTTGATCTGCCATCGTCACTCCTCCGTGAGAGATGCGAGACCAGTGCGCGTCTCACTGGTGTCTTTCATTATCACTCACGCCACCGGCCTCACGCCGTCCTCTCCCATCCCTCGCCCATTCGCCCTCGTCCTGCTCGCCACAGACAACTAAGTAGAAATTTTGTGTGAAATGAATTTCAAACTCTGGTGGCAACTAACTTTGTAGACAGAAGATGGATTTCTCTGATGTTTTTGCGCTGATTAGTGGGTGTGGCTTGCGGAGCTGTGCAATGTGGTGCATTGTGGGACTTGTTGTCTTACACACAAATGCACCCTTCAGTTATTTTCTTCTCTCGGTCAAGAGGGCACCAAATTCAAAAATTATTTTACATTTTGCCAACATGATCCACTTTCAATAAAGATTAATGTTGAAATGGGTGAAATGCTCCTTTAAGAAACAACAAAATGCTTGCTTTATATTTTGTTTTTAGGTTGCCATCATAATAACTGGCCAGGGACAACAGATGCAAATTAGCCTGTTGAGCTAACTCTGGCTCATTTACAGTTATTTTACTGTCAATTAATGAGCACTGTCCCTGTAAAATAAACAAATAAATGAAATGAAATGAAAACAGCTGTTGGCAACCATCTTGGTTAAAAATCCCAAAGAATCAAAAATTGGGCCGTGGACGGGGTTTGTGGCCGTCCGTGAACCCTCCTGATGATGAAAATTACGTCACGTAAACGGCAGCAAAGCCCATCCACGTGCAGGCCAATTTTTTTAGACAGCACGGACAGTATGAGTCACAACAATTGTATTGCCCATGTGTCAAACTCGGCCATCCGCGATCATCGGCAGTTGAGTCAAAGCCAATGGAAGACAAGCCAAATAAGTTATATTATAAGAGAAGGCAGTTATTTTATAAGTTAATACGTTTTTATAAGTTTTATAAGAGAAAGCAGAGAAGGGAATGTCGTGACAGGTAGGACTCATTTATGGCATTTGATATTATTGATTGTCTAAAGAAAAAAACCCAGATGACTTGAATTTTAATGACTATTATAACTGGATGTATTTCATATGACGCTGATATTATGTATTTTAATGAATAAAGAGAAAACGTATAATTTAATTATAATCTTTTTTTTTTTTTAAATCCGGGGGCCATAAAAGTTTTGTGAAAAGCAGAGTTGTAGTACTCGAGACTCGGACTCGTCTCGGACTCGGTCTCGAGACCATATTTTAATGGTCTTGGTCTTGTCATGGACTCGTGTCCATTTGGACTCGGAATTGACTCGTACTCGAACATTTTTTTTTTTTAGGACTCGGAATTATTCCCGAGTCCACTCGAGTTCAATTAAAAATATGTTTCATGATTATTAATGTATGTTAATAAAATATTTCTTTAAATTGATTGACACGCCCAGTGATTGGTGATTTTCTAGTGCGCAACTGCGCATGACAAATTGTAATAAAATTACTTTTAACACCACCTACTATGTGGCCTTTTTACCCTAAACTGATCATATTTTTTAAAGTCTAAGTAAATTCAGTAAAAAAAAAAAACGATTTCTCTAAGTAAATAAAAGTAAATTAGGTAATCAACCCTCACTGGTCTCGGTCTCGACTCGGACTCGACCGTCTCTGGTCTCGGACTCGACTCGGACCCGACTCTCTATGGACTCGGTCTTGACTCGGACTCGACTCTCTCTGGTCTCGGTGTCGACTCGGACTCGAGTGAGGTGGTCTCGACTACAACACTGGTGAAAAGGATAAAAAAAATTCTGCCATTGACTGTAAGCTCTTTTCCTAAAACACTGGCGGGAAAGAGTTAAGCAAGTTAAATTTCCACATAGATTTGTAAAGAATGCTATGAAGAAGCAACATCTCTCCACATTGTTGCAGCAATAATACAATTCCCAACAGCGACTGTATCTTTTGGATACCTGAATTATCAAACTATGATAAAACTGCTTTCAACTTTAGCTTCTTCAAAAGCACTGCTGCTCCATTTTATCATGCTTTTACATGGGAGATAACTATTTACTTTTGATAAATCTGTACAGTCACCTAAATTAGGCTTCGAAGGGTCGGTCCTACAGTCTGAGACCCCCAGGAGTTAAAGAAGAGAAATAACATTAATTTGAAACAGTGTAAAGTCAACACCTCCTTGTAGCCCCACCGTATAAATCACACAAGGAAAGGGAGTGTTCTGCCATTTTGAAATAACATTTATCAACTTAGAATAACAGGCGTAAATTGTAATGCTGGATGTCTGTGTTATTGGGTTCGACAAAGCCCCATTGCGCTTATTCACATGTGGGAGGCGGGATTAGATGATATAGATCTAGTCGAGCCTTGATCTAGACCAGGATGAGACAGCAGACTCAAGGTTTCTCATAAATTTCTTGTATTTCCATCAAAATCTACATCATCTTGTTCTGCAGGACCTTTACTCTCTGCCAGACTTCAATCAAACTATTCTTTTTTTCCATTTTTTTTTTCTCAAAACATCCTGGCAGCCACCACCTCCAATGGCGCACTGGGGTGTTAATGCGGATGTGAGCCCTCTGGATTAGCAGAATGATGGGCAGTTCACAACACAATCTCTGATCTTCAGCACTTTCAGAGAGCTAGCTGTTAAATCATTTACACACACGCACACTCTTCCTTTCCTAAATCTCTCTCTTTTTCTATCACTTCTGTCCTTAGGCTGAGAGAGTGTGAGTAATCCCATCAACTGACATCTGTGAAAAGACTTTTTACTTACGCTCCCATTCACACAATGCATCTGCCTTTCAGCTTGCTCCCTTCACGAGCACACATACAAATGCATACACGCCAATGTCATCTTAAAAGCAATATATTGAGAGGGGAAGGAGGTGAACTCAAAGCATTAATGGAGGGGAGTGCACCCACAGCTGTTTGTTTATGTGCACTTGGATTGTGTTTAAGGATGTCTTCTCGAAGTTTTAATAGCTCTTCTCAGTGCCGAAGGGCATCACAGTGTGCTTTTAAAGTGTACAAAAGTTACATATGCATGTCCGGCACCTCATGAAAGACTGGGAGAACAAAAAGCCATCCTTAGCGCATTGTACTGCAGATCTGTTCTTGGGTTACTGAGTTCTTCAACACAAAATGAATTTTGCATACACCAGACCTGACCTTGCAGAGACACTGCAGATTCATTTGGTTCATACAAAACAAGCATTCACCAAGTTAAGCTGGTTCAATCATCACTTGGTACTCAGTCATCGTCAGCATTTGAATATCTGCCATCCATTATACAGAGCTAACCAAAGTGTGTAGGGTTGCCAACAACTAAGGACAATTTCAACTGCAAGTTAAGACATAACTCAAATTTCAAATTTCACCTCAAAAATCTTAGAGAATATTCTAGTTTTCCAAATGAACATTTCCAATGGCTATTCATCGAGGCTAATTTTACTCAACTGTCTCTTTTTACCTCTGATCTTAGGAATTGTCAATGGCGAGTTAAGTTCCAACTTCCATTGTTCTGTGAATGTGAAAACCATTTCAATAGAAATCCAATATTGGGAATTTCACATAAGGGTGAAAGATTTCCCCAAGCAGATTTCAAAGTCGGTCATGCAAATTCAAGTAACAGTAACCAACAGAAAAAAGGCTTGATTTGAAAGTTACTTCTGTGTAAGCAGTGCTTCATACTTCACTGTACTATTGAAAAGATAATGGACCCAACCCCTGGCAATTTCACCAGAATTTTGCAATTGTGACCACACCTTAATAAAACACACCTGATGAAAATCTTCATTATTTCTAGAAATGTACATGTAGGTGTGTTAAAGCAGGTTGAAGCTGAAGGTGGTCCTCCAACAGCAGGATTGGATATGCATGTCCTAGAGGAAATTCTTACCTGGACTAACCTTGTAAAACTTCTGAAACTGTCGATTCTAAACACCCCAATCGGTTCAACAACATGCTTAGCCAGTCACTAACATCTGTTTTGGAAGCTGAATACCAGCATCAAGTCACCAATCTCCAAATATCAGTTGCTCATAACAAGCTTCCTTACTAAGGCCTTGTTCACACACAGCAAATTTCAGGAGTTGGAAAATCATGAGTTAGGCAAAAAAGTGTGAAAGAGTTAATTTTTTGGAGTTATTTTTTTAACTCTGACCACGGTTTGTGTTATTGGATACTCCCCGGCTGTGTTGTATTTTGGAGTTCATTCATTGGTGTTCAGGAGCGTGTTTTAACACTACACCTGGAGTTAATTTTGAGAAGTGCGCCACGACACGACCCTGCCGCTGCACAAAGGAATAATGGACTTACGCTTCGTCGTGAGGTAGGTAAAAGTGTAACTTATATAAAACTTTTTAAAAAATATATTTTCTGACAAACACGTTTGGTCATCGCGTAGCTGTTACGTTACAGGCTAGTTTGTTTACTAATTAACGTCAACGACCATGACAAACTTGCTGTTGAACGCATTGAAATGGCTATTTGCGTGGGTTTTTTGTCGATGTAAACGAGTTAACATTAGCTAACCGTGTTTCTGAAAATGAGTGTTTTGCCGTGAAATTGATGCATCAATGCATTACAGGCAATTTAATTGTAACAGCTATGTAACGTTAGGCTATATTAGTGGTGACCCACGATGTGCGTGATTTTCAGCTTATATATTTTTGCATTCTCAATGAATGGTGCTAGATTATATTATGCCTCATGCTGTTGTTTTTGTGATCTTCAGACGACTGTCCTGCAGCAAGCGGTTGAAGGTTACTCCTCCTCAAGTCTGAACCAAATGAATTTGCTCAAATAAAGGCAGTAAATCAAGAGTATGGTGTCCAGTGTAGTAATTTCCACACAAAATATTATATTGTGTTAAATAAATGTTAACTCTAAGAAGTGTTAAACTAAACTGGTAACACTGGTAATGAGTTCATATAATTATTTTAGAGTTACATTTACTCTCTGTAGGATTAGTATTTTAACTCTGAAAAAAGTGTTAAAAATTCAACTCCAAGAGCAGAGTTATTTTAACTCTGCGCTGGAGTCTAATTGATGGTCTCACATGTACACTCAGATTGAGTTGATTTTAACTAACAGGGAGTTTATTCCAAAAAACAGAATTTTCTGTGCACTACATGATTTTAAAACGTCGGGCTGAACTGTGCAGTTCACACTACATGGCTTGCTCTCGGTGAAATCAGGAGTGTTCAAGTTGTTGAGCTGTTCACTCCACACAACACAACGTGATTGATCCACAACAGGAGGTAACGCACAACACAAGCTGATTCTATCTTGTCCACAAACCACGTTTTGTCACAAAAAATCATGCGATAATATGAACCCCACGTGCGTCAATACCCAGTGAAGAAGAGAAGAACACAACACGCGAATATGGAAGTCAGACAGAAACTAGCTCTTCAAACTGTTTGCGCAATGATTTGCTCTGAGAAAAAAATGCAAAAAAAAGAAAAAAATAAGATTTACCCGGTGACCTCAACCCATGCCTTGCTCTGATTGGCTGGAGCTCATGACATCACTGAGGTTGAGTCGGGCGGCAGCTCTGGATATCTAGGATGCTAGATATTTTTCTGGGCTCGGCGACGCGTCTGCGGGTGTCTTTGGTGCGTTGTTGGCTCTTTCATAGTAACAGATTGGCAAGCGTTCATTGTCCGCTAATCCCCCGCGATTTGCACGCGATAACACCCTGACCTGTCGGCGAGCTCAACGATTTGCAAATCGGGCTTAAATCGGGCTTAAAATCCTGTAGCGTGAACTTGGCTTAACCTAACCAATAAGACTGGACAAACACTGACCAGACAGATCATCCAAAACAGTCCATCCATTCTCAAACCACTTGTCCTCATACCTACAGGCAATTTACTGTCTCCAATTCACCTATTGTGGGAGAAACTAAAACACCTGGAGGAAACCCACACCAACACAGAAAAAAAACAAGAAAAAAAACATGCAAACTTCACAAAGAAAGGCCTCCAAATCAGGGCTTCTTCTTATTTTGAGACATTGCTACTCACTGAGGGACCTTGTTATAAGGTGACATTACTACTCACTGAGGGACCATGCAACCTTCCAAAAGCAACGAATCACAGCATACAGTGATAGATAGTCCAGTGTGGAAAAATCTCAGCTCTAGACCGGATGTACAGAAACTGTGACCTGTTTCATTGAGTTGAAATCGGTCTAATTATTGCAATGGCATTGACATTATGGAGGCTATGAGTTCACACAAAATATTAGTATGGTTGTGTGTTAAACTTTTAATTATATGTACGTACAGTACGCTTATCCCCTCCCCCCTTTTAACATCTGAAAGGGGTTAGGGGTTGGTTAGTAGTTTGCATGCGGGACTCAATTCAAACACTTAACAGAAAACACAAAAGAAATGAGCGGAAACATGTCTAGACTTTGTAATCACAATTTATGCCTGTCCAAAAGTAATAAATACTGATTGTTTCACAGACATTAGATTTGCTGTTTACCTGCTACTAAGCTCCTCAAACAAAACTCAGAGAACGTGAAGCCACAAACATGCAAAACTTTAGCAATTGCAGTGAAGCAGCCACTGTGTTACCCTGAGTACTGGAAGTTACACCAATGCTTCAGATGGATAGTGAATGAACAGAGAACGTCTGGGCGGTCTGAGGGCAAGCTTTCTGAGCCTCTAATTTAAATGAATTTAAATCCTCTCTATGCTAACTCCCCCAGCAAGTCCAATTCAGAATGCGGCGACCACCAAACTCGTGTCCGACAGTTTATTTCTCCTTCCCGTCTCCAGTGTTATGAATGAATGGGATGGTTGGGGGCGCACTAAAGTTACGCCAGTACCATCAATAATAAATAGTTAGCAAAAGCCTAGCAAGCTCTTGTTAGTCCTCACCCTTCCAGGCAGTAATGGCTCTTGGTGAAAGTGGTGTACACAGAAAGCTGATGGAGCAACTGCATGTTTATTTTGAACTAATGTACTCTGCAGGCACATCGGTGGACGGCAATACTAGCACTTCGCTCATCTGGACCTACTAACGGAGATTTATTGAGAACAGCTCCATCATACTCAGTCCACCAACAAATAAAAATGATTTATTAAACGGCATTATAAACAATAGCATTATTGTTCACAGTTCAGGAGGGGAAATTGGAAGACCGGCACCAAAAACATATGGCTTTTGTGTGTGTCTCTGACTCTCTATGTGTATGGGATGGGGAGAGCTTATGCCTGTGTACATTTTTCTACATCTAAACACATCAATTACAGAATGTGTAGAGAAATGTAAATGGTGCTAGAAGAAAAGTGAGTGACACTCATTTCATTCTAGCATCACTATTTGTTACATTAATTACTCTGGCACCTCAGCTGCGCTCCTCTTTCACGATTAATGACCACTTTAGTTTATCTCAGCTTCACCAGCCCTGGCGTTGGATGTTTATATTCCATCAACACAACAAAATGTAACAAACCATTTATTATAGTCCCAGAGCAGCAAGCTCGCAGACTCCTGACATTGCTTGCTAGCATCAATATGGTCTTCACCTCAGCACAGTTAGACTTTAGCTTTTTGTGCATGTTTATGGAGAATACTCTCTGGAGTGTGGGGGTTTGCTTTCACACTTCACACTCGGTGTGTGCGGGTACACGTGACAGATCACCGAGGGACGTCTAAGGCCAATAAACTCATGCACACATACAATCTGTGAATATACAGTTGCAAGAGAGGGAATGGAGATGCACAGAAAATGAATGCAGTGAAGTGTACTTTGAAAAAGTGTCTCTAATGAGTGAGTTGCCTACCTAGACGTCCAATAGATTTCTTAGGCACAGAAATAACACGCAGACACAGTTTAATCACCATGGGAAAATCTCAGTAAAACTGGGAGTTGTGTAAAATAGGATATACCGGCCTTTTTGCCAGATGAGAAGGTATGTCATCTTTTTACTTAATTCCTTTTTATAACTGTATCATATATCTATTTTAATTTATTTATAACTGTTTTAATTTTCCTTTTTTTGCTACAGTGCTGTATGGTAAATGAACATTAACACACACTGAATTTACTGTATATGTAGCTAGCTGGAGTGTTTCATTTCAGTCACTTATTGGGTAACACTTTATAATAACTGCACACTATTAATCATTTGTTAAGCATGAGTAAACAGTTAATTAATAATTTATAAAGCATTAATAGACATTAAAAAGCAGTTTATAAATACAGTTATAAATGTTTTTTTTCTTAATTTATAAGCATATCTATAATGTGTTTACTAATTGTATTTTCATACTTTGTTAATGATCAATTAATCATTTCTAAATGAAGTATAGCATTATTTACAAACCAGTTGTTTAAGAAATGTCAGTCATTCATAAGATCACTTAGAAAGTGTAAGTAAATGTAGTAAATGCAAGTAGTTATAAAGCATTTAGTAGTGGTCAGTTAACTATGTTTGTGAGCTCATCTAAAGTAAAGCTTTTGTAAAGCATTTATAAAGGAGATTTAAAGGCGCATCAATCTTCTAAACAGTAAAATGTAACAAACAAAACATGATATAGAACATTTAACAGTGATACAAAATAAAACAGTGAAACAAAATATTCAACAGCCTTTAAAATATCCCTTATAAATGCTTTACAAGGCATGAATAGTCCTCACTTTAGACGAGCTCACAGACATAGTTAACTGACCACTACTAAATGCTTTAACTACCCGAATTAACCCTGAATTACAGCATAAATACATGTTAATAAACCATTTATTAACACATTAAGTAACCATCAATGTCTGAATAATGTCCATCAATGTCTGAATAATGTATGAATGTACATTTAAATAGTTTATTAATCATTACTTACATGTTCTAAGTAATCTTACGAACCACTGAAAACTTAAATAACTGTTTTATTAATAAAGGATGAAAACAATTATTAAACAAATTATAGATATGCTATCAAGAAGAAAGCATTTATAGCTGTATTTATAAACTGCTTATTAATGTCTTGCTTTATGAATGATGACTTAACTGTTTACTCATGCTTAACTAATGATTATTAGCGTGTAGTTATTGTAAAGTGTTACCACTTATGGTAACATTCTAGTTCGGTTTTGGTCTGTTCCCTGTTCTGGTTTGCAGAAGTTCTGTTAGCTTGTTTGTTTCTAAAGTTACTCATGAGTTCCACACCTGTTTCAGTTTCTGTTGATTACTCCCTGTGTATTTAATGCCGCGTTCCAGGCAACCTGTAACTCGTGTTTTTCCAACCTTATACTCGTGAAAGTGCACTGGAACGGCAGTCAAATCCGCGACTTCCCACCCGTGAACTCCTACTAGACCGATGTACTCCAAGTTATGAGTTCTGACGTCACATAGACCGCGGACATATACAAAACTACAATGACAACCCCTACGGATGCCGTGTTTCTGCAGGCAGTACTCGGTGAGAATACACTTCAGGACAATATAACGTTAACTAGTTTTCAGTCCATTGAGTGCAAGGATAAATTAATACCAAATACATTGCCAAATATACAAATAAAGTAAAATAAAAGGTATAACAGCTTATCTTGCCTCATGCGCTATTTTTCCTCCTCAGTTTTCCACAAATAAACAAGGAGTAAGCACCTTTGGCGTTAGAAATTATTACAAATGCGCGTGAGCCCCGTAAGGTCCGCCATGCTGGTTTGTTTACATCTAGGTAGTTTGGCGTGAATGACCTGGAATGCTACAAAGTCGTAAGTCGTGGTTTGAAGTCGTGATTTACGTGCTCAAAAACCTGCCTGGAACGCAGCATAAGCCCTTAGTTTCCTCAGTTCCTTGTTCAATGATGTCTTAGGGGGCTTTTACACTGGGCTCGTTTGCTGCGGTCCGAGCCCCAGCGCGTTTCCCGGCGCCCCCCGCAGTGTTGGTCTGGTTTCACACTCAACTTGATTCTATCGAACCCTGGTGCGTTCGCGTGCATATTACGTCATCGCAAATGTGCATGGCGCATGATAGAAAACAGAACGTGGGTCAATACTATGTTTTTTTTTTATTAATTCTATGATATTTTACTGGTTTACTGCACATGTCACATAAGGTGGCCTTCTGCTGCTAGCAAACGGACTCTTTTGAGGAGACGGTGGATTTACAAAATTGTTGCCCTGATTCCACGCGCAATGCACGAATACACTGCAGGCCCACTCTCGATCGTATCCAAGGTAAATCATTAACACTATCATCCCTTAAATGTGCTTTATTTAACTGAATACATCACAATAAGCAAAAACGCATGCGCAGGTCACTTTACTACTTGAACAAGTGCGCTTTCACATTCACGTTCGGGAGCAACCGAACTCAGACCACCTCCTCCAGGTAGTCTCGGGTTCGGTACCCCAGTGCGCATCCGGGTCCCATGACAGCGTTCACATTAGCGATTTTTCATGCGAACTGTGCCCCGTTCCGAACTAAACTCCAAGTGTGAAAGCCGCCTTAGTTCAATGAGGTTGTTAGCCAATTATTTCCTTGGGTATTCTCCTTTGTGTTACCTCTTGGATTTATGATTAAAGAATGTTTGCTTGTGTCTTCGTCATTCTGCGCTCATTGCAACCACCCTATACATGTGACATTTATGAAGTTCTATTTTGGTTAAGATATTGGGTAACACTTTACTTGAAGGGGTGTGCATGAGACTAACATGACACCTTCATAATCATGACATGAAGTAAAGGAAGTTTTATACATGTTTGTGACAACTGTCATTAAAGCCCCTTTCACACAGAGATTCCGGAAAATACACGGATAATGTGACCCGGCATTTGTCCCGGGATTGTTTGATTTCGGTTCATTCACACTGACAGTGATTTGCCGGGATCTGTGAGTGCGTTCACACACAACCCATAAAGATCCCGGAAAGACACATGACGCCAGGATGAGACCTGTAACGTACGGATCGAAAACATGTACACGCACATATCGTTCCACAAAGCTGGTGAACGATCTCAGCATCAGCGCGGATGGTGAGGAGCTCCTGGTCTCTACTTCGTTCCAGTTTGCAGACATTTGTTCGTCCTTTCCTTGTTGATGACGAACACAAACTTTCTTCTAAGAGCAACAGAGTCGCGCGATGGCACGAGCGTCATCACTATGACACACCCCTAACGGCATTGGTCCTGGCTTTTGTTCACACAGCGCGCATTCCGAGACTGATCCCGGCAATGTTACTAGGTCCCCAACCCGGCATCGATGCCGGTATCAATCCTGGGTCGTGTTTGCATTTACACAGAAGGTGCTCTGGCAATTTCCCGGCAATTTCCTGAAAATTTCCCGGGATCTACGCGCTATGTGAAAGGGGCTCAAGTGTCATTCGCTCAGTTATGAAATTTTTATTGCAAATATGACATTGTTTGAGATGTCTTTGTTATAACACCTTGACATAAACCAATACATCATAACCTGTCAGTGTCTTTGTCATGACAACTTGAAATTACTAAGACAACTCAACCTGTCATAAACATGACATAGCAGATTAATTATCAAACTTAAAAAACTACCTAGCTTTATTGGTTAACATTATATTAAACTGTCAGGTGGTTGGTTTTGATAATGGCTGTCATGAAGCCATTATAACTTTTTAATGACAAATTCATTCATTAGTACCACTTTAGTTGAGGTCACGAAAAATATTCATGACACAAAAATAATGGCCTCATGACAGCCAATGTCAAAGCCAACCACTTGACAGTTTAACTTTTATGTCAAGATGTCATAACAAAGACATCTTAAACAATGTCATACTTGCATTCAAAATGTCGTTACTGAGCAAATAAAATTAATGACAGTTGTCATAAACGTACATAAACCCTACTTCATATTTAAGACATATGTCGTGTCATGGTTATGAAGGTGTCATGTTAGTCTTATGCACACCCCTTCAAGTAAAGTGTTGCCAGATATTGCCTCAGACACCAAAACAATATATTAAGGTTAATGAACAAATAACACACACACTCACATGTATTCTTATCATTGTGGGAACATTCCATAGGCATAATGATACGGTACAAACTGTATGCTACCCTACCTCTACCGCTAAACCTACACATCACAGAAAACTTTTAGTTTTTTACCTTGTGTGATTTATAAGCTCTTTTCATGGTCCCACTTTATATTAAGTGGCTTTAAGTATTATATACTTTGAAATTAATAATTTGATACAATGGACTTATTGTGTACGTACATGTTTTTACATTGTACTTATATTTTAAAAATACCAGCATGTAATTACAGCTATAATTACGTTATGTAATTACATTTGTAATTACACAGTTGACCCTCCCCTAACACCTTAACCTACCCTTAAATCGACCCATACCACCACACCTGTCCCTAACCTTACCCGTATCACATCTCAATAGCAGCAAAAGTGTTTTACAATACAACAGGAACACAATAATACAGTGTACTTATTGTTCAATGTAAGTACATAGTACGTAAAGCCACTTAATATAAAGTGGGACCCTTTTCATCATCGGGACCAAAAGACTGTTGTCCCCATAACGTGGGGTTTACCTGAACCACACACACACATACACACACTCACTCTCTCTCTCTCTGCCCCAGTCAGAGTGCATTAGCTATGCCTGTGCTGATGGCTGTCATAGCATGTGCTCTAAAGGAGAAAGTGATATGATTAATACGGGCTGCAGGACAGACCCACCTGATGGCTGCCTGATACTGGACATCAGGATTTCCTTACAGGCCCCCTGTAAAGCCCCCTGTCCTGCCGACAGTAAAACCTACTTGTCAACCGTCAACAGATGTGCTAAATAGTTTAAATGCTGTGCCTATCCAAAGTGAGCGGAGTATGTTTAAAATGAAAATGAAAAAAAAAAAAATGTGTGTGTGTGCACTGTTGGGACTCATACTCGCAGTGACAGAAGAGGTGTCATATGCCTCCCAGGTGTTGGTGTGTGCTCTGTTTGGCTGGGTAGTCTGCCTTCTCACCTTAATCCAAACAGAAAGCAAGACATCCAGCAGAGTTCCCAAATGACCCACTGATGAGCATCTTCACGACAGAGAGAGGAGTCGGTTTGTTTGTGTTTGCGTGTGTACGAAAGACGAAAGAATGGCAATTTTTATTTTATTATAGAATGTCAAGAGTTTTCCCTTGAATCTTACGGCTAATATCTTTAAAAAACATTGCACAATATATCTCATGAAGCAAAAGCTTATTCAAAACTTGTATGAACTGATAAAAAATATTCTGTGGTGAAGTAAACGCTACAGAAAAAACGGTAACACTTTACAATACGGGTGCACTAATAAGCATTAATTCATGCTTAACTAATGCCCAGATAATACTGAATTAATGTGTAACTAATGATTATCTAAGCTATTCCTTAATGACTACCACATTAGGAACTAATTAAGAGTCTGTAAGGTTAATGTATTAGTTCATACATTAATTGCTATTATTTAAATATGTAATTGCGGATTAATTCCATAATAACTAATTTTTTTAACTAATAGTCGTAATTAATATGTTAATTACCAGAATGAGCCAAAGCCTTGTATTTCAACTTCCAGATAATATGACAGGTACACTAATATGCATTAATACATGATTAATTACTTCATTGTTAGTGCAAATTAATGTGCAAATTACTACAATTACTAATTGACTAGTTAATAATGATGTGTCCCAACAAGTAAAGTCATAACATAATGATACCTTTGCAAATCATTAGCTAATGATTACTTAAAGCAGACAACTGGAAGTTGAAGTGCATAGCTTTGACTAATTGTGGTAATTAAAACATTAATTTACACTATTACTTAATAAAATATGTTATTAAGGAATTAATACACAATGACACAATGAATTAATAGCAATTCATGTATTACTTAATCTATTAATCATATAGACTCTTTATTAGTTGCTGATGCAGTAATCATTAATTAATGGTTAAGTTCTTCATTAGTTATACATTAACTCATGATTATCTGTGCATTAGTTAAGCATGAATTAATGCATAGTGCACCCTTATTGTAAAGTGTTACCGAAAAAACACATGTAATTTCTACTGGAACAAGTTAGTTATAATACAAAAAAAAAAACTAAATTCTATATTAGTAATAGTAAATAAATATCAATGTTATAAATTTAAGTAAAACCTATTCAACTCTCTGATACTGGTTGTTCCCATAATGCACTGGGGCATGGATAATTAATGGGCTTGCATAGCTGCTTACACTGTTTTATCATTGATTTTGTTGTTAGGTTTAGTAACTTCCTGTTTTGTGACCCCTGCAGTTTATTTTCTACTTAAAATGACACATTCATACCGTTATTGTGTACTGTGAACAGGTCTCTGTCTTAGGGTGATGGGTACCACATTAATTGTTTTAAGTAGATATATTATCTACACAATATCTACTCTATTAATAACTTAGATGTTCCCAAGTAATATACGCTGTAAAACCAAGGCTTTAATTGATATAGTTTGAGTAAAAAAAATCTCAGAATGCACTCATAATTCATCTCAGTGAAAAACATTCATCCAAAATGGTGGAGAAGTTGAGATTTTATTTTATTTGATCAATTCTAATTGTTCTAATGTTTTGTATTGCATTATCTGAGGTGATTTTGTGCTCACTGCAGTTAGCTTAGCAATATTCTAATATTCTAATGCAATATTCTAACTCTGTTGGAGATAGTGAGTTGAGTTTCTTGAATTATTTGTATGAGAATGAAAGCGTGTTCCAAATTAGTCACCTGAGGTTGCATTTAATTTGGGATGCTCTTTTGGAATACATCTGCTTATGTAGGCACATATTACGCTTGAGTTAACCGTCTAAATATTCATGTTTAAATAATCTCATTATTCCTCAACGGTAATCACTATCATCCTTATGAGATCTATTATAGGCTCTTTGGAACCTGCCATTTAAATCTATGGCTTTGTGGTTACACTTTTCTGAAAGTCAGTGTGATATAAACCTTCAAACTTTCAACTCTCAAATCTGCTTTTGATCTGTGCTTGTAAAGGTGAGGTTATATGTTCAAGGGCCGTATGGCAACCTTTGATAAAACTGCTTCACCTCAATTACCACAATAAATGCATCATGGTGTGTCAGCAAAAAAAAAAATACCTTGAAAAAACGAAACGTATTAAAGAATGTACAATAATAAAATGTGTTATAGGCTTTCACTAATGTGCTTGGAGATAAATACAGGGTGTAGAGTTATACACAGGCATAAATGAGACCCTGTGACCATGGGTGCGTTTTCTAAAATCATCATTAGCCAACTTTGGTCGGAAGTTCCATTGAACTCTATTGGTAACAATGGAACTTGCGACCAAAGTTGGATATGGGAAATGCTCGCCTGACTGGTACTGTCAAGTTTTGAGACCAAACCCAAAATTGCTCTTGTAAAACCAGACAGTTTATTAACATTGAAAGTGGACCTCTGTTAGGGAACCATAATATTCTTCTTTGGAAGGTAAAGTATAGTGAAAAAAAAACTGAAAAAACTGGCTGGTTGATAGGAATGTTTATTCCATGGCCAACAAGGATGTTGATCCAGGAATATGTCCTGCTTGGAAATTTCACAGTTCTACCAAATTCTATCACAACATTAACAATTTCACTCTTTGTTTGGCTCAGTTATTACTGGATACCACACAAAACTGTAATTACTGAGATCAACAAAAGATGAATATATTGTTTTGTTCTCATTTGAAGGCAATGTCACAACGCGTCGCAATAGGGCGCGTACCGGAATTGCTAGCACAAAGGCTAAGAGTCAATTGGTTTCAAATAAAAGAACAAGTGAGTGAGACAAACAGCATAAACATTTAATATGTGCTGACAGAGGCTATAAGCCTTTGGCCCTGGACATTCTCACTTTAAACTGTGTGAAAACAAGCAGCATAAATCCACACAACTGTGTCCTGCCATAAAAGTGTCAAGAGGTTATTTTTATTTGGCCACACAGACACAGAGAGAGGGCCCCAAACTCAGCCCTCAATGTTGAGGCCAGAGTCCTGAAAGCCCTGGAGGTCTGGCAGAGTTGGAGTGGACAGCATAAGCAAGGCAAAAATCAATACACTCACACACAACTCAGTTTTCGTCTGTCTATTATCTTCAATTTAAAGTCAATGTTGGTCCAGTTTAACATAAGCTAATATTTAATACATTTTGAAGTGGATGGAAATTACAGCTCTACCAGTTCCAATGATGAGGATGCGGTCATGAAGATCATGAAAGAGGAGATCCATCTATGTGTCTTTACAAGATTAAAGCTGAGCTACTTCCTCTGCAGTGTTCGCACTGGGACAGGCAAGGGGAGTAACAACCATCATAACCGGGGACATGCTCTTTATTCCCCCCACTTTTTGGGAATAATTATTATATTTAAAAAATTTTCAGCCACTGTGTAAAGGAAATTTTGTATGAAATTACAACTAGCTGCTTTGTGGTAAGCTATAAGTGGCAATCTAGTGCCCACTTCAACTAAAACTACAGGGTGAACATCACATAATTAATATCAGTGAGCACCTAATTAATATTTATGAGTTAAGTTGATAAAGTTTATAATGTATCCCAACTGGTGACATGATGCTCGATTCGGCTCCTGGTTGAGGTTAATCCCAGCACCCACCTATCATTTTTCAAGAGAGCCAAAGACCTTGATTAGCTGGATCAGATGTGTTTCATTAAAACTGGAACTATACTCCGCAGGAAGCTAGATCTCCGGGAGTACGATGGAGAACTCCTGCTCTGTGACAAATGACAGGATAAGGGAATGGTGGACTGGGATGACAGGAAGTATAAATATAGGGAACATGCAGACTCTAAAGCATCATTGGGCAACAACTTCACAGATTCAAAAAGATTCCAGAGACTCCAGAAATTTGGATGATGTTAAAGCACGTGGTGTGTGCATTAATGTATATATATATATATATGAATCTGTGTATGTGTGTGTGTTCATACTGTAGACATCTGGGGCGGCAATCAGTGGGCTGCTCTCAAGGGCTGCCAAGGCAAACAAGGCAATAACAAATCCACTTTGCAGATCATCGATCTGCCACTGCCTTGGCCAAGGTAAACACTCCCAGCTTGAAGTTTGCTTTTCAAAGAAGGGCTAAGGGATCGAGGGGAGGCCACTTCCCCTGCTCGGGCTGGTTCTTTTAGCTTTCTTCTCTCCTCAACGCGTGCAGATAGATACGGTCACAAATGCCAGGGAAAGGACTTGTTATGACATTAAAGGTGCTACCTGCCCCGTCTATAATGTTTTTTTTTTTTTTTTAATTATAGTGTGTTTGTGAAGACTAAGTTAACCAAGTAATTCTAGTTATTCTAAACAACTGTAGGTTCTTCTTGTAGGCAGTCAGACATACAGTGGTCCTAAAGCACTAACAGAGGGAATTATAAGCGAAGAGCAGCAGATGGCATGAAGGGTTATGGGTCAGCATGACAGACAGAGCAACATTGATTTTTTGGGGACAGTGGATTAAGCGAGGGACAAAATTAGAGTGAGTTTAATGATGTGTCTGGGGAAGAACACAATATAATAAGCAGCAGAACAACTGCCACCTCAGCTAAAGATCAGGGCCCATATTCATACAGAATTTTAATGCAAAGAGTAGCAATTTTCTAAGAAAATTCGTTGAGTTGTGTGTGTTTACTCTTAAAATTAACAGATACTGTATTTCAGACAGTATCTTAACCCTGAATAGAGGTCTTAAGGTCAAAATTGTTAGGGGTACGAACAAGGACAAGCAGAGGAGAAAATTGCAGAAAGACGAGGAGGGAGAAGAAATGTGTTGCAGACAATAGATGGCAGTGAGTTAATAAGACGCTAGATTAAAATTTTCCTTTAAGGGTGGTCTTTAAGTTCATCCACGAACTGGGCTAACAGTAAACACTGTTCCTCTGTCCAGTCGGGCTTTCTCGTCCTTCTTGGTTTTGATTCCATGTTTGTTACATAAAAAACAACATTCAAACCACCACTTAAATAGACATACCAGCATTCAGTGTAATTGGAAAGAGTGGAACAATTTGTATCATTCTAAGCCAATCAATAAAAATTCTTTATAGGAAATTAACAGCGTGGTAAATAAAAAAAGACTTTTATACAAATATATAATGTGTGTGTGTGTGTGTGAGAGAGAACGGTGAAATAGGAAAAATTACGCATGTATTTTCAAAGTGAAGGCCTAGAATAGACCCTATAGTTAAAATCACTCTTTTTCGCTTCTTGGACAACCAACCAATCACAGCCTTCAAAAGATTGTGTCATCCATAGCAACTGGGTCAACCCCGCCTCCTCACTAAGATTTTTGTCTTTTCCTTACTCGGAGTTGCTCTCAGATCTGTCCCGAATCGTTCTTAAGCTAAGACTCCTACGTAAAAGTTTTTAAGCTAAATTAAGAGTTTTCTGAGAGGATTCTTAGAATCTTTATGAATACGGGCCCAGATTTATAAGAGACCTAACAAGTTCGGCCTTACAAATAGGTTTTGTGATACTGCTTTGGTACAGTGATGGTATCAGGCAGTTTAGATCAGAAATTCCATGTTGGATCAGGATGGTTTATTGTGGTTTGGGCTAATTTGGAGCTAAACTAGATGGTGACCGAAATGGCTTTGCAAAACTTGGTGACAAAAAGATCTTTCCGGTGAGACCAATTGACCAAGGAAGTCTTGCTGGTTCAGTCTATTAACACCGGAACACTATCATCCCATTCTGGGGAACCATTGAGCAAAGAACAACATGTAGAGAGATGAGACATGAGTTCATGAGTTACTTTGAAATAAAACAGTGAATGCTAACCATATTGTTCTTCCAACATTATATCTGCGTTGTACTCCATAGTAACTCATAACAGTACCACTTTTTTGTTATAATAAAAGTTAGATGATGATGATGTATAGCTTACATTGTTCTCCTTTCAGCACCCTTCTTTTAAGTCTGTCTTTGTGTCTCCAAGGCTTTGCCCCTCGATCGATCACGCTCCCTCCATCTCGGTTTCTTTTCCTTTCTCCTTCTCTGTTCCTCATAAGCAAAGAAAAGAAATGCGTTGCAGTCCAAGGAGAGTGCGGTGAGGCGCAGGGCAGGAGACAGCCTCCACTGAGCAAGCAAATGAGCCTTGCTACCCTAGAGACCACAGCTTACAGCACGGAAACACTGGCCAGTTCTCTTGCCACAAGCCCCGGTGCTCTAGCCAGCCTGCAGAACCAGGGTTCGAGGGAAATGAGGCCTGATAGCCCAGCTGCTTGGTTTGGGGTGAGACCTAAATGAAAGGCCTGCAAAAGTCTGGGTCACTGCTTAAGATCCAAGACATTCCTGTCATCAGAGACGGAATTGAGAATCGTATGATGTGGGATCTTGTGCGCCTGTTTGCGTGCCACGGCCCGATGTCTGGTGTCTTTGTTTTAGCTGAATTTAAACTGATGACAAAGTGAAGATTAGACAGATGGATGAAACTCCTTCAAAGCCTTCAGAATTGTCATTTGTGAAGTGTGCTGCTGAAGAACTTCCAGAATTGACAGTGTTTTACAGATGAGTGAAGGCTCTCCTGCGCTGCCAATTTGATGACCCTGTATCCTGTTGATGTCATAGTACACACCTTTCGAGATATTTTTAGTGTCTGGATTTCAGCACTCCACTTTGAGGATGAGACACCCTGGTTTTGACCTGCAAGCGACAAGGGAGGCTGGAGATGTAATTTCCTTCCTGGCTATTTTTTATGATAATTAGAAAAGCAGCCTAGAAGAAAAAGAGGAATGAGAAGGTACTGTAGGTACCTTTACTGACGTCTTCGTTACTGTAGCCCAAGGAGGTCTACAATACCTGGAGAACTTTTCTGATGTTTGACCTGAAGTTCACAATATGAAATCAGCTATTTTTCTCAATGGGGAAAAATACATTATAGCTAAAAGCTAAATGGCAAATGCCATGTGATTGTTCACTATGGAGCCACAGGAAAATGTTGTCTTGCCGGTCAGATTACAGTTATCATGGTCATTGATTAAACATCTATAGTAAAATTAAATATTTGTTTAGATATTGGTTTAATATCATAATGGTTTATTAATGGTTTAAAATTTAGAACAAGTGTGTATTTCTTAACTGGAAGAGATGGAGCACTGAGCAGACCGATTGGTGTATGACACACACATAGTACTTCGACAGCGATTAGAGAGATTATACACTGATCGGTCTGCGCAGTGTTGCTTCATGTCGATCACACCAACACATTCTCATCCCAAGACGTCATCTAACTGACGCTTTTGACCATACGTCAACATCCAACATTTTAGCGTACCATTTACAGTAACGTCAGTTAGATGACGATCCTAGGGCGTCATCCAACTGACGCTTTACCTTTAGCGGGTAGGTTTAGGTCTGGGGTAGGGTTAGGATTAGATAGTGTCATCTAACTGACGTTAAAGGGTACCCTAAAACGTTGGATGTTGACGTATGGTCAAAAGTGTCAGTTATATGACGTCTTGGGATGAGAACGGGCTGATCACACCTGTTAACAAGGTCAATAAACAGCCAAACCCCTTTCCGTAGACAGCATTTGGAAAATCAGCATTAAATCATGAATTGTGATCAAGAACCAGCCTCTTAAACTGAAAGAGCCAGTTTGACGTTGTAAAGTCACAGTTCACTTAGTATATAGGGATGGGCAAATCTTTAATTAGATATATTGAGAAAGTGATTAAGGATTTCTCACTTAATTCCAAACAACTCTTGAAAATGTTGAATATGTTAATGCCATTAACCTCTCAAACTTTGGCAAAATCAGACACTTGTTCTGTCTTAAAAGAAGATATACTGGCACAATGCATTCTGGAAACTTTGATGGCTTTCTGTCCCAGCAGATAAAATTGATTTTAAAAAAGCATTGCAACTCCATAAAACTGAGAAAAGCAAGCCAATCAAATTGGATAATCCAATTTTCAGCAATGTTTGTTTTCTTGCCATGTTTGTGATGGCTCTTGCCATTCAGTCAACTCTTCCTTTCTTTCAATTATTTTTAATTTTTTTTTATTCTGTACTCTGTTTTTCTGAAGTGTCTATACTACAAATAATATAATACAAATTTGAATCTGGCTTGCAACATTTCATTGAGGCTCCTCTTCCCACCCAGTCCTCTCTCCCCACTATAAATAAAAAATGACAAAACAAAGTTGTAAGAAACTTTCTTAAAGCCTTTTTGATTATTTCCGAACGTTTTACTAGGAAAATCAACAGAATTAGGAACAAATCTTCTGAGTGAGGCATATACTTGATTAGCAGAGGAAAGCATTGCACCCCCCCCCCCCCCCAAACATACACACACACTTAGGATGATCTCATTACAACTCTCATCACTCATGGTCGGGAAGAGGAAATGAGGGTGGACCCAAAGGAAGTTCAGGGGTGGCCTGGCAATGTGCTCAGACTTGCTGCATACTCAGTGTGTGTATTATAAGGCCCTGCGGGTAATTAACAGTAATCACAGGAACCCTTTCCCTGTTTGCAACCTCATAGGATTCCCTCAACTATAGCCTAATGAACTCACACACACACACACACACACACACACACTGGATTTTCAAATTGTATAGTGACTTTCCATAGACGTAAAGATGTTTATAATGAACTAACTGTTTGGTAGCCCTAACCCTAACCCTTGCCCTACCCCTAAATCTACCAATGAAAAGCTTCAAAAAACTTTACTTAGTATTATTTATAAACTGTTTTCCTCATGGGGACAAAAAATGTCCCCACAAGGTCAAGGATTTAGGATATTGACATCTTTGTGGGGACGATTTGTCCCCATAACGTAGGGTGTACCTGGACTATGCACACACACACACACACAAGACTAGCTTCCACCTTCACACCAACAGAGCTTCTTATCAAGAGCAGGTGACTGGAACACTTTGGTTTTGTCACCTTGCTCTGATCTGAACAGCGATGACCCTCTCTGGCGACATAATCACAGTTTCTATCTGTCTTAAGCGCTTTAGCAGTGTCATTGAAGGCCAGGTGCTAGGTTCAATGAAACGTAGAGTAATGCTTTAAGGCCTCTCAAAATATATATTGTAACCTTACTTAATATGAGAGCCAACAGTCATTGGTGGGTTTCAATGACAATTAGAGGCACTGAGAGTTTTAGGGGCACCAGGCATAGAGCAAAAGCAGAGAACAAAAGAGAAAATGAGTATAAAGAAACTATATTTAGCAAAGCTGTCTTATCGGAACACCTTTAGTGTGAAGACCATCAGGCTCAGTTATAGACCAGTTTACAGAACTATTGTCTTATCAATGTTGCAATTGATCAACTAACTTTAAAAAACTAACTTTAAAAGACTTTAAAAAGTAGTTTAAGAGTTCCCTTTACTTTGAATACATTTGAGCATACACACTGTATTCATTATTCTCTTATAGTAACAGAATGTTCAAAAGGAACCATCTTTTTTTTTTATCATTGAAATTATAAGTCATGCCATATGACAACATGAACTAACCTTCCCTTGTCTTACTGCAAAAAGGCAAAAATATTGAATTGAATAATCCTTACCTGTTTTAAATAAATAATTTTACAATTCTTATTTGATTATTCATTTAAGGATTATTTTATTCAATTTGATGGAATTTAGATTTTTAATTAAATCGACTACGGTAAATCTTTTTTTTTTTTTTTAAAGGCGTAGCATTTTTTTGAGTGAGGGTGGGGCCTCGGAAGGAGGAGGTGGAGCAGGTGCAGGCAGGAAATAGGACTGCAAGAGACTCCAGGGCAGCGATGATGGTGGGAGTGGAGAGCCAGGGTGCCTGACTGAGGTGGAGCCGGTGGGACTGTGCTCCAAGGTGGAGTCAAAAGGTAGGTGGAACCAAAGAGCTGGAGAGACAGAGCACAGCGGAGGACTCCGAGGTCTGAGGTACACCAAACAGAACAGGAACGGCTCAGTCCGTTGCTCCACTGACATCGAAGCAAGGTTCTGTGTCTGCGGTGGGCCAACATGACATCATGACTTTTGCGTAAACATATACGCCACTTTCGAGTCAGGTGGCGTGTTATCTCCACGCATTTTGTGCTATCCGCGTGTATCCGCGTGTATGCGTATATGTCTACGCCATTAACGTCCGCGTCATTCCGCGTGTGTGAACACGCAGTCAAATCTCCAGTCATAAATGCCATTAACCCCAGTGACGGTTAAGTTTAGGGATGGGGTTGAGGTAAGTCATATGTTTTTTTTACCTAGGATGGTAAGGGAACAGTCATAAATGCCATTAACCCCAGTGACGGTTAGGTTTAGGGACGGGGTTGAGGTAAGTCATATATTTATATAACGTTAAGTCAACGGCGTTCATAAACTCGCTGAAAGGCGATTATGCGTCTTGATAGCACGCCAAAAATGGAAATACGAATTGGCGTCTCATACACACGCTACTTCATGAGATCAGTCTGGGTGGGCACTGGTAGAATATCCATGAATGGTCAGTTGAATGGCTTACTGGGGTCTGGGTCCAGAGTGGGGCTTGTGATGTATTTCCACATCTTCACAAGATGAATCCACATCTCACCAGCACCAACTCAAGGTATTCTGCAAAGCTCCCTTGAGGACCTTCCATGGGCAGGCGTGTCAATGACCTCTAGTTGAGGCAGGTGTTATAGAAGACGCAGAGCGAGCTGTCAGGGCAGTGAGGGAGGCACACCAGATCTATGAAATCTCTTGTGTGGTCTGAGAGAATGCACCTCCTGTTTCAGGAGGAGAAAGCGAATTGCAGGAATGTCCATTACTACTTTTCTTTAGTTTGGTGTTCTGTCAGGTTGTGGATGTATTAAACCCAAATACACATTGGAAGCTAATTTACTTTTTCCCCGCTAGTGTTTAAAAAAAGAAAAAATTCAAGCCACCGCCTGCGTTTTTGATAATTGGTAAAAAAAAAAAAATCCATTGCCCCTGCCCCCATAACATTTTGTTGTATGATTACTTTAACATGCAATATATCAAAAGAAAGAAAGTTATATTCTGGCTTCATGCATTCTTTTATTATCAACACCTGAATATGAGTGAGTTTCATAAAAACAAACAAAAAAAAGCACACATTTTGAGTAAAAAGCTGAGAAAATCACATATTTGTCAAAGACTAAATCTGGATAAGGTTCAGAACAATTATCAAAACATGGATGTAGTAATTCATCCATGTTTTGTAAATTGGTGATGGCACAGTAGATATGACACATGCCTATGCTGTGAGAAACCCGGGTTTGAATCCACTGCGAGACACCCATGTGTCTCTGAGCAAGACACTTAACCCCTAGTTGCTCCAGAGGCGTGCAACTTCTGACATATATAGCAATTGTAAGTCGCTTTGGATAAAAGCTTCAGTTAAATGTCAAATGTAAATGTAAATCAAGTCCATCAACACCCCCCAATGCTTGCACAGTCCTGTAGAGTCGACATTTTGAGGTCGTTTTGATTTATAAGCTGTTTAATGTTTAATGTTGATGATCACGTTATTTTACATGACTACACATGAGATTGCTTGTTTCTGCATCTTCTTAGCATGTGCTTTTATCATGAGATTCAATACTTTTTTTCAGATGCCCAATAGTGCGTAACAGTGAGAACAGGGAAACCCAGAAAATCCTGTGTTTGGGGAGAAATAAGTTAACAGAAGCTGAAACAGTTATGTAATTCAGATCAGTAACCACAGAAACAAACTAGTGGCGGGAAAAATAAAACTAAAGTACTAAAATTGAATAGCACACACTTAGCAGTTATTACGGTTTAAAAAAAACAGCATGGTCTATAATATCATTTCCTGTTGTTGTTGTTTTTTTAAATATAATCACTCATGTAGGATGTTTGACCTTATGCAAGAATAGATCCTATCCTATTATATATCCATCCAAAGCATGTAGCTCTATCACAATGGACAGTTCTGTGTTAATGGCCGTAATGCTCCATGCTGCTGTTTCTTACAGCAGTCCGGTGAAATATAGGCCATTTGGTGGCAGGGACATAAACTGATCTGTCAGGATTACACACACAGCACAGGAGTCCTCATCAGGCTTGCTGTTATTCCACTGAGGGCCCACAAGAAACAAGCTTTTAATTTCGGGATGCGAGGTTTTATCCAACATTTTGCCTACTTACACCATCTATCAGCCTCTGTGTCATTTAATCTCTGTCTAAGTCTAGTCACTGTTCCCTTTGCTGTTGTTTATGAGTTTTTCTCTGAAATTTCGACTATTTTGACACTGTCGGCTCTGCTATCGGGTGAGGTAAATCCGGCTAAACCTGGCAATAATGTCTCAGGGGGTGAAAAGGATTATTAAGGAATGGCTCCAAAGGCTTTGGGATGGATAAGAATCTTAATCCATTTAACCTGCTTTACACCATCACCAAATCAGGGCACAAAAGGGCCAAAATTAAATACTAGTCACTGTATCATGGTTTTGTATGGGGTAGGTACATTTGTCAATTTTTCAGGTCAAATGCATCTTAAACTGATTTTCATTTTTTTTTTTGTGGCATACTGTTAATTTACCATTTTTAACTCTTCTATCAATTTGTAAAATTGAAAAAAAAAAGATAGTTTACAGTACTGCATAATATTTACATTATCTATGGGGAGTGCTCATGATAAAGAAAATGAATAATAATTTTTAAAACTTATTTAAATGTGTGTCAATTTCTCTTTGTATTCATAATTGGTTTCATATTATTTAGAAAAAAACTTTTATACAATTTTCAAGAACCATTTATGAAACAACTCGACGTAATTTTTTTTTTTACTTTATAACCCCCCTCATATAAATTAATTTTAAATCCAAAATAAAAACAAGCTCATCATAGAAGATGCATATTCATTGCATTTCAATGCATTAGTGAACAAATGAGGACAATGTGTGAAACAAAAGAGTGAGTCCATTGTCCCTTAACTTGTGGAGTATTTCATTTGATTCTTCATTAAATGTTTTTGATATTTCCAGGCTGCTGTTGTGTTATTTTGCAAATGCAGCTGTGTAAAATCACACAGAGACCTTGACATCAGGCAGCTTGTTTCATCCTCAGATAAAAACCAAGTAAAGTGAAGCCTCACATGTGGCTTTGACAAACAGCTTAGACTAGCCTTTAGCACTCAACAGTGTAGCTTAAGAAGAGTAACGCTACATGCAATATTCACCCATGAAACAAAGGGAATGAATATTAGAGAGATGAAGAGTAGAGGACAGGAGAGAAAGCCCCAGACAGTCAGACTACTCCGCCAACGTAATTGGTTGTGACTGCACTCCCCCATCTTTGACATGTAAATGGATCGAGCCGTTCCCTCCTTAACTACTGCGTCTAATGTTTCTTTAATGTAATGGAGTTTGATCTTAGGTGTCCTATGTCCAATATTTTTCTGTAACGTCGGACTGAAGAGGTCTCTGGGGCCTATTGGGTTCATGCACACACAGACACAGGGAACTCAGTTTGAGGTTGTCTAAAACTACAGATCTATAGATGATCAGAGTTCATGTGGAAAACTGATACACCGCTGTACGTGATGGATTTGACGGCATATCTGGCATAGACACACACACATTGTCCTGTCGGCCCCTTATACCATGACAACCGACCTCAGACATCTAAATCAATGAGGCATCTAGAGTCGTCTTAGTCTTCATTTGTTAAGTGACTCTAACAGCATTGCAAAATTTCATTATAGTCATAGAGACTAATGACTCAAGGCGACAGGCATAAATAAAGTAAATTGCAATGGGTTGACGTGTGCCTCAGGACACCTAATGAACTTATGACCAATAGCTTTTTTACTCAACTGGCCAGACCAAATACCAGCTTTAAGACTAATGGAGAAAGTTAGACAGGGTCTGATTCTTGGATGAAAGGATGATTCTGTATTTTTGACTGTCTGGATTGCAGAATCCAATGAACAAATCCAAAAATGTTCAGTATGATTCTGTGTATGTAAACAAATTTTAATATTAGGCCTGCATGGTCAAATCGTCATGTTCGAGTCCAAGAAAGCTGGGACATGATTTACACAAATAGGACATTTTTCCTGGAGAAAAATCCTTCATTGTTCCTGCGAAAACATTCAGATCAACCAGATTTTACGTGGCGACAATTTCTTTCTTAATCAGTTTTTGTCTTGTTTTTCAGGAAAATATGTAAACGTCCTTATAACAAGATTTTACACAAGAGACGTAGATAAGATTAAGAATTGATTTCAGAGAATATATGTCAGAGAATCTAAGATCAGTAAATTGTAAATGGGGTAAGAATAGAATAAACAAAATAAAAGAAAGAAAGAAAGAAAGAAAGAAAGAAAGAAAGAAAGAAAGAAAGAAAGAAAGAAAGAAAGAAAGAAAGAAAGAAGAAAGAATAACAACATAATATTATATCCAATATATAGCAACTAGATTGCTTTAATATTTTAGGAAAACTCAATAAAACATTCATTCAATCAATCTAAACTAAATTTAGATTTAATTTGGGCTGCTATTTCGAAGGGTGATTATTTGAGTCTCATAAAGAGCAATGCAAGAACTACCATCATCTGGATTGCAGAAAAATGTATGATTGTGATTTGTGGCAATGCACTTATCCTCAGCTGTAGGGGCATATACCAGGAATAAGTGTACAGGAAATTAAATTGAATAAAAGCAATAAAAGACAAATTATTACTTACTTAACTACTGATAGAAGCAGCAAAGGATAAAGTTCCAGGAACAGACTGTCCTTGCGTAAATCAGATTGAGCTTAAAAGTACTCATACCTTCATAGCGGAAACCCAGAGCTAGACATCATATAGTTCTCAACGGTGTACTTATTGATGACGGTATTGTGGGGAAACCACCCAGTGGCAGGCCACCTACCCCTAAACCTACCTCGTCATGTAACCGACGTTTAAGGGTACCCTAAAAAGGCGGATGTTGACGTATGGTCAAGACGTATGGTATGACTTCTTGGGATGAGACTGTGTTAGGCAGGCAGATAAGCATTCAATTCATTGTGATCCCGGACTACGAGTGTTTTGTAATTCAACCAATCTGCCTGTCGTGATGCGTCATTGCCATCAAAACCTCCATGCCAACTGAGCTGTCCTTTTAACCTCATTGGGGCAAACAGCTGGACTGAGAGGGATTTGGTCCCTATAAATAAATATCCAGCAAAGCAAAAAAAGTAAAAACTGTCGCTGTCCCAAGTGCCACCGCAGACACATCTTTCCATCCCAAACATGCAACACAGACACTTCCGCTCTTCAAGTCTCTTGACACAGTCTGCGAAGGAGAGAGTCTACAAATGACACAATGGATACAATTAATAACCTGTGATAATGGTGACCTCGCTTCTATTCCACATTGAGTTCTCTCTGCTGGTCCCTCCCCTCCTGTCTGTGTGAGTCTGAATGCAGAGCGCGACAGGATTAGCACCCTGTTAATGGTGCTTATCAGTGCATGTGAGTGCAAACAGCATGGCCATTTTGCGGGCTAATCTGCGGAGAGAAGGAACAAATCCATCCTGAACTCTGTAGTGTTGCCGCCAACACCCCTGGCCTGCCTCTCAGCGCCCTCTCCTGCATTCTTCACACATGTTAACCCCAATTCTGAGGCTAAATTATCAACATTATCAACAGATTGTAAACAAAAAATTGTTGTACAACATGCCTTTTGTCATGTCGTCTGGTTTTTACTTATCCAGTAAAAGGCCTTTTAGTATGGCTTTCATAACAATCCCATTCAGGTCATGGTGCATGTGTCTTTTTGTTGTGAAATCTGATTTTTATAAAGTTAAAGGTATATAAAAGTTATAGGTTATTCTCTACAGAAACATTTTTTTTGTTATGCTGGTTGAAAGTCTCCTCATATCCGTATAGCAATCACTATTTTAAGTGGTCTAAATGTATTTTTATAAAATATATCATCTGTGGAAATCATTGAACCATATAATGTTCATTCAATCATTTCATTCGGTCTGACTTGTGTGGGTTTATTTTTGAAACTATTTGTTCATTTAAAACATAAGTATTGAGAAAACAAAGCAAACACAATGAGAAAACATCAATAAACTTGCACTGAATGTACTATATTTTAGTCCGATAATGTTTTTTTTTATTTAATATTTTGTATTTTTAGGGGTTTTGATGGTATTAAATTATATTTAGGCTGTATTTGTAATCTGTTTATTCACTTTTTGAGCATAGACCTTTCAAACTTAAACTGCTGTAAATCTTAAATGGTTTAGAGCACAGACTTAAGTTCGATCTCTTTTCAAAGACAAAACTTGGCAGATTATTGCTGAAGTGTAAAAGAAGTTATTAGTTGTGGATGTAAGGGGCCAGATGATTGTCATATAGATTGGTCATAGCTCCACTAAGAAATCTGTTTCTCAAATTCATCAAAACAAATTCATCAAAACAAACATTTCTGATTCCTCTGCATATGGAAAATAATTTTACATTTATTGTTATGAAAAATGCACAAAAATGCAATTTATTTTCTATATGAAATAAACAAGTTTGTTCAAAAACAAGTTTTACACTAAAACTGCAAGAAAATCAAAGCCATAAATTTAAACAAGTTGTTTTCCAAATTTGAGCTTTGATATCTCCAAAAAAAAATTGCTTTCAGTATAAGATTTAGTTTGGCTGCAGGACCAAAAGTTTTCACTAGATGAAATTCGTCTCCCATTCATTTTCATTACAGTCATTTTTGACCAAGAGGAGCACAAGTGTGACTATTTTTTTTTTTTTCAGGACCATTTTACCTCTTTGAATCATGTCCATGATTTTGTGTGTGTGTGTGTTCACATAGCAAGTGCCAGAACCTTTACTAAGTTTCGTATTTAAAAAAAAACAATCGGTCAAAAAGGACCTAAGAGCACAAGAGGGTTAATCTAGTAGAGAAGGAGTTAAAAAAAAGTGCTGGTGATCCACAATTTTTTATTTACTTTTTTTTTTTTTAGCAGGGAACTCCTGAGACACAGTTAAAATTCTGCTCTCACATATGTGATCACTTTAATTCCATGAGACAGATTCTAAAATTGTAACTCAAAAGTAATCTGTTGAGTCTTGAATTTGCTACGAGCGCCAAGAAATCTATATTTAATGACGTTACTGTGAATTTGATGAGGCCAAAATGACCAATACTAAAAGAGAGGAAAAGGAAAAAGAAGGTAAGAAGGGAGGCAGGACAAACCCTTAGGAAAAACAAACTCCTGTAGCTGTAAGTCTTTACATTGACAAGAGCTGCAGGCATGTAAGCAAACACACGGAGCTGACGACTCATCAGATATACTACTGTTTTCTTTGTTTAAGGGGGGAACACAGAGAGAGCGGAAGCAAACAGGGAAAGAAATCCTTCAGCAGTCATTCAAAAGATTTATAAGCTTCCTCAATATATATTTATATAATGTATATATACAGTCACCTAAAGGATTATTAGGAACACCATACTAACACTGTGTTTGACCCCCTTTCGCCTTCAGAACTGCCTTAATTCTGTGTGGCATTGATTCAAAAAGGTGCTGAAAGCATTATTTAGAATTGTTGGCCCATATTTATAGGTTAGCATCTTGCAGTTGATGGAGATTTGTGGGATACACATCCAGGGCATGAAGCTCCCGTTCCACCACATCCCAAAGATGCTCTATTGGGTTGAGATCTGGTGACTGTGGGGGCCATTTTAGTACAGTGAACTCATTGTCATGTTCAAGAAACCAATTTTGAAGAGATTCGAGCTTTGTGACATGGTGCATAATCCTAGTGCAAGTAGCCATCAGAGGATGGGTAGATGGTGGCCATAAAGGGATGGACATGGTCAGAAACAATGCTCAGTTAGGCCATAGCATTTAAACAATGCCCAATTGGCACTAAGGGCCCTTAAGTGTGCCAAGAAAACATCCCCCACACCATTACACCACCACCACTAGCCTGCACAGTGGTAACAAGGCATGATGGATCCATGTTCTCATTCTGTTTACACCAAATTCTGACTCTTCTATCTGAATGTCTCAACAGAAATCGAGACTCATCAGATCAAACAACATTTGTCCAGTCTTCAACTGTCAAATTTTGCAAATTGTAACCTCTTTTTCCTATTTGTTGTGGAGATGAGTGGTACCTAGTGTGGTCTTCTGTTGTAGCCCATCCACCTCAAGGTTGTGCATGTTATGGCTTCACAAATGTTTTGCTGCATACATCGGTTATAACGAATGTTTTTTTCAGTCAAAGTTGCTCGTCTATCAGCTTGAATTAGTCGGCCCATTCTCCTCTGACCTCTAGCATCAACAAGACATTTTCACCCACAGGACTGCCGCATACTGGATGTTTTTCCCTTTTCACACCATTCTTTGTAAACCCTAAAAATGGTTGTGTGTGAAAATCCCAGTAACTAATCAGATTGTGAAATACTCAGACCAGCCCGTCTGGCACCAACAACCATGCCACGCTCAAAATTGCTTAAATCACCTTACTTTCCCATTCTGACATTCAGTTTGGAGTTGAGGAGATTGTCTTGACCAGGACCACACCCATAAATACATTGAAGCAACTGCCATGTGATGGGTTGATCAGATAATTAGATTAATGAGAAATTGAATTGGTGTTGATAATAATCCTTTAGGTGAGTGTATATATATATATATATATATATATATATATATATATATATATATATTGAGGAAGCTCATGAATCTTTTGATCCGCCTGCTGTAGGATATCTTTCCCTGTTTGCTTCCGCTCTCTCTGTGTTGCTACTTCCCAATATATAAAAATGTAAAAATATTTGGCAGGGATGCATTAAACTGATCAAAAGTGACTGTAAGGACATTTATAATGTTCAAATACATGCTGGTTTTACATCTTTACATCATGTTTTCTACAAAAACGTTATGCAGATATATATTATTGTTTCTAAATTCTAACTTTTGATCTGTAATGTACATTTAGTCGTTTGTCTTTGTGTGTTTCTACCATAGTAGTTTTTGTTCATCTGAGAAACTGATAATGTGAACTTTGAACTGTGCAGCATGTGTGTTACAGGATACTGTACCCAGCAAATGTACACAATATGCTGCACCATCTATTATAGGATGGACGGATGTACTTTCCCAAGCATGGAGCTGAACTTGTGGGTCTGCGTGCCTGCAGACTGAAAGAGCTGGGTGTGAGTGGGAGCCGGGGCATTTTCTTTAGTCAGACATGACCATGAAACATTAGCCAGACCACCTAGAAACCAGGGAAAAGTGCAGTAAACTGTTTGACTATCCTGCCTCCGCTCCTTCCCAAAACTATATTTAACTGTTCCCATAAAGAACGGCCCCGAAATGAATTTGGGAATTGCCTGCCCTTGAAGCAAACTGATGAAGAGGAAGTGCCATTTCACCTCTGACTGGCTCAGACAGTGTTTATTGGCCTTTCATGTGGGTCTCGGGTCAGTTCTTCTGATCTGTATCTAAACCTCATCTACTAAGAGAAACTTAGATCTTAGATAAGCTTGAAGCCATTGCCAATGTGAAATGTCCTTGTGTTGCATTTTGTTTTCTGCTATTGTAAGGCGATATAGGCAATAAACAGAATGTTAGAGACTGACAATCTTAGTCACCATTCACTGCATTAGGGGGGAAAAAAGGAAACACAAACAAATGAGGCTTCCCTCACTAACATTTTGATGGGCTTGGAAGGACATTATGGTGAGTAAAAAAAAATAAAAATAATTTCAGACGTCTTTGCTTTGTGCAAATAATCAGTCTAAATCCAATAACGCAACATATCTAGTGAATGAAGCACTATGTTTTTTCAAAACATTATTATTTACATTTCTGCAATATTCATAGTTAAGCTTGATAGATTAAATAACTAACTAAAAAAACATCCCAGATCATCACAAAAGTACAGAATTCTACCAGGATTTCATTGACATGGCATACATGGATCATGGTAATTGAATTTGGTAAAAGATAAGACTTTTTTTTATTCATGGTATTTGAATTTCGTAACCAAAATGCTTGGTATAACCATTTAATACCATTACTGTACCATCACTGAAATCCCAACAATTATCCCAATCCCAATTAACCAAAGTGACTTACAGTGCATAAACTATATTTTTCATCCGTGGATTTTCCTCTATAATACATGACCTTGGCGTCTGATTGTAAAGGCGTTGTACAGTACATGATTACATGCAAAATCGCAAAAAAGAATATAAGAGTAAACATAGAAAGGAGTTTTTACATTTTTTAAATATAAAAATTAATGAGCTTGCATGGCGATAGTAATGTGACACTTGACTGATCGTGGAAACTAGCTATTTTCATCCCTCAAAACGCTCAAAACATCCATGAAATGACTGAGGATGAATGGAAAATGTTTTGTAAATGATTGATTTGCAATATGCAGGATGTGGTCATTCAAATTTGCTCTGTTTTGGTTGGTTGAACCCTTATGATGTCATTAGTTGTGGATGTAAGGGGCCAGACGATTGTCATATATAAAGATTGGTCATAGCCCCACTAAGAAATCTGTTTCTCAAATTCATCAAAACAAACATTCTGATTCCTCTGAATATGGATGTTGGGTAAATGCAATTTCAAATTTCGGTATATGATTGAAAATGTTTAAAAAGTAGGATCTTGTCCTTTAAAAATTCCAAAACCGGCTGGTTCTGGACTGGGTTATGGTGGGTTTAGTGAAGTTGCTCTTAGCACAGAGGCAGGTTGGCGCTTTCTCTTTAATCTGAGCTGATTTATGATCCGTTCCTCTACAGCATGTCTGGAGACAGTCTGGCACCTCTCCGCTTACAGCCCGTCCACACACACACACACACACACACACACACACGCATAAACACAGACGCACAAACACATACACACTCACAAACAAGGCCACGCAAACTTACAGTCATAAATGAACTCGCTCACATACAGACACATGGATTCGCACACAACAAAACAGAGACATTTCCCACCATCTATTATGGTGAACCTCACAGCAAGGATAATCAGCAAACATTCATCTTGTGTGCGTGTGTACGTGTTATCTGTGGGAATGACAGTGTATCCAGACTCATCACAGACATATTGATACCACCATGTCATTTATTCTGTGACAGTGTGTGTGTGTGTGTGTGTGTGCGTGTGTGTGTGTGTGTGTGCGTGTGTTTGTGGCCCCACGCCTCCTAATACACAAACAATCTGTAACCAGCTTTAACTCTTTCCTCTCTATGCAAATTATGAGGTATTGAATCATGCATCTATACAGATAAACAAAAACAGTTGTGCCTGTACCCTTTCAAAAAGTACTGTGGTTGTACCATGTAAATTTTAGGCAAATCAGGTGACATTTTGACAGTTATGTTAATGCTAAAATGGTAAAAAGCGAAAATAACCAAATTTACCTGAATTTAACCAAGAGTGATAATGAAGATTATAATATAATGGTACTTTTGCATATTTCATGACATGTACCATTGTATTTAGAAGGCACACATGGTATAAAACATGTGTATATATGGTATAACCACATGTATATATATATATATTTTATTTATTTATTTATTTATATATATATATATATAATGTCTTAATCCCTGACTCTAATATTGATGTTTGAACATTTTGTAAATACTGAGTAATGCGCTCATGGATATCAAAGTTATTAAAATAAAATAAAAAAATGGCCAAACTGCCAATTTAAAGAATCTTTCACTAAGTATGAATGGCATTTTCATGCTAACAATTTGAGAATGTTGTCAAACCATGATAACCATGAAAAAATATGAATTTTACGAAACTGCTATTACATTTGTTTTGTGTTTTTTTAGATAATCTAAATCGACACTAAGAAGCCCATGTCCAAAACACACACAGACACACACGCACACACAAATATATGAAGAGTTCAGGTGCAAAAGCCTCTAAATGCCATTTGAAATTTTCTTCTTTAATGATGATTTTTATCAAACTTGTGTATTTAAGTTCAGTGATTTCACTTAAATGGTAATGATAATTACCTATGAATTGTCATTTAAGTGAAATTACTGAACTTAAATACACAAGTTTGATAAAAATCATCATTAAACAAGAAAATTTCAAATGGCATTTAGAGGCTTTTGCATCTGAACTCTTCATATGTGGCATTTGTATAAATTATGCACTTACATGTTTATATTTAGTCAGTCAAAAAAAAATAACATTGTAAGACTGTCGTACTTATTTGTGCAAAGAATTATGGGATCGAGGAAGTGTTCACTTGGTTTAATGTATATCATAGCAGCTTATAAACAACTACAACCACATAAACACACTGTACTTAAGTATGTTTATATGACTGTGAACGTGTGTTCCTGTCTATAAGCATGTATGTGTGTGTGTGTGTGTGTGTGTGTATGCTCAAAATGGCCCAGCAAGTTCATCCATCTCCTGTAGAGCTCATTGTCAAAGCCAGGGACCATTATCTCCTCAACTTTGTGTAAACTCGAGATACCAAAGTGCCCCAGACTCATCCTTTTATAAACACACCTCATAACACACACACTCTCATGACTCACATTACATTTGCCACATGAATCATACATCCACAATTAATGCAGTTGATTTGCATATTCTTTCTAGTAAGTTCACGTGCCTACACATAAGAAGCTCATGCCCATTCAGAATAATGGGTCATACGTGGCATTTATAAAAAAATGTGCATTCAATTACACACACACACAAATAAGTTATTCTTCATTCATTATCAGTTGGAGCTCTTATTTATTGCTATGCAAATATTTTTATGCTAAACTTGTGCGTTGATAGACAGAATCCTCCTCTAAATCCTTGTTAAACATACAAATATTATGGGCATGGGAGTGATGGGAATAACTGATGGGATTTGACCTGGTATAGCCCCTCTGTGTCTATCCTTAGTCATCTGTTTTCTGTTCTCAGGACCACTCTGTCCCATCTGAGCACAGCCTCTGGGATTCAGCGTCGACCCCTGGCACTAGGAAACGTCTCGGTTACGTATGTAACCCTCGTTCCCTGAGTAGGGAACGGAGACGTTACGTCAGAAGTGACGGAGATTGGGGGTTTCGCATAGAAAGCCAATCCTCTTCGAGTATTAAAACACGAGCCAATGGCATGCAATGCCTTGGGGCTGCGGAAATTTGCATAGCGTACTCCGCCCTACTCCGTGAGTATAAAAGGAGGAAGTGAACGCAACCGCAGTATGTCTTCGCTGAGGAGCCAAGACTGAACTCGGCATCTACCCAGCGATACAGCAGAAGTGGCAGGGAGACGTAACGTCTCCGTTCCCTACTCAGGGAACGAGGGTTACATACGTAACCGAGACGTTCCCTTTCGTAGTCACTTCGAGTTACGTCAGAAGTGACGGAGATTGGGGGTCTGTGCCATCACGCCAACTTCAGGCTGTCTTCCAGTGCCCTGCGAAAGTCTGAACCCCCGAGCCTTACCTGTTTTCCTTAGGGGATCCGACTTAGACACAGGATTACCAAGGTACACTGGGAAACATATCCCGAAGGGGACATGCTACCAGCTGCCTACCGAAGGGAGGACTTACGAATACACATATGGCCACATAGGAACACATATGGAATCACTGGAGCACCAACCGCAGGTGGCTACTAATTTCAGCTCCAGGGGTGGCAGATGGCTTGCCAAGGGAAGACACATGCTCAGAGAGGCTTACGGTGGAAATACACATGAGACGGTTACCAAGGGGGAACCGTACGCATGGAGGCACCTAGCCAGCATCCAGAGCCACAGCAGTGGTGCCCGCATCGTCGGTGCTGGAGGACTCAAGGCTTCAATGGAAGAACTGAGGAAATATCGCACTTATCCAGTCCGGGGAGTGGAGTGGCGAGCAAGCGAAGACACCAGAGCGGATCCAGAACTGGCCGAAACGAGTATGTGAGAGGATACCGGCTCAATTCGCAGATTATAGAATCTGGCGAAGGTGTTGGGTGTCGCCCAGCCTGCAGCTCTGCAGATGTCTGTTAGCGAGGCGCCGTGCGCTAAAGCCCAAGAGGAGGCCACACTCCGAGTGGAATGGGCCGTCACACCAAGGGGGCACGGAAGGCCTTGCTGCTGGTAAGACAAAGCAATGGCATCCACTAACCAGTGGGACAGCCGTTGCTTTGAGAGAGCCCTACCCTTCTGGCTCCCCCCATGACAGACAAAGAGCTGGTCTGAGGTCCTGAACACTGCGTTCTGTCGACATAGGTGCGGAGAGCACGTACCGGACAGAGCAGTGCCAAGGCTGGGTCTGCCTCCTCCAGGGGCAGCGCTTGCAGGTTCACCACCAGGTCCCCTTAGGGGAGTGGTAGGAACCATGGGCATATATCCAGGCCGGGGTCTCAGGAATACGTGAGAGTAAGCCGGCCCGAACTCCAGGCACACTTCGTCAACAGAGAGTGCGAGCAGGTCCCTTACTCTCCTGATGGAGTCCAATGCAATCAGGAGTGCTGTCACATAGGACAGGGCAAAAACTCTACCGACTGCAAAGGCTCCAGGGGAGGCCTCTGCAGAGCACCCAGGTCTACTGAGAGGTCCCCAGAGGGCAGGAGGGGAGGGAGGCGGATTTAGCCCCCTCGCTCCCCTCAGGAACCTGATGACCAGGTCATGCTTCCCATAGACTTACCTTTCACTGCATCATGAGACGCGGCAATGGCCGCGACATAAATCCAAAGGGTGGAGGGCGACAGCCTACGCTCCAACCCCTCTTGCAGGAAGGAAGCACGACTCCGATCGAACATCTCCGGGGGTCTTCTCAGCGAGAAGAACACCAATTGACGAAGAGGTTCCACTTCAACGCATAAAGGTGTCTCGTGGACGACGCTCTTGCGGAAGTGAAGGTTGCCGCCACCGCAGGTGGCAGCGAACTCAAACCTGCCTCGTCCCGTCCTGGAGCCACACGTGCAGCCTCCAAGATCGGGACAAGGGTGCCACAGAGTGCCCCGTCTCTGAGAGAGTACGGTCTCAGAGGAATAGGCCAAGGAGGTGCTGTCGCGAGGAGCATGAGTTCGGAGAACCACGTCTTGGTGGGCCAGTAGGGGGCTACCAGCAAGACCTGCTCCTCGTCCTCCTTGATCTTGCACAACACCCGTGCAAGGAGGCTCACTGGGGGAACGCACACTTGCGTGGGCCCCGTGGCCAGCTGTGCGCCAGCGCATCCGAGCCGAGAGAGCCGCGGGTCAGGGAAAAAACTGGGCGCAGTGGGACGAGTCCCGAGAGGCGAACCGGTCTATCTGTGCCTCCCCGAACTGGTCCCAAATCAGCTGGACCGACTGGGGATGGAGTCGCCATTCGCCGGAGATGGAACGGGCCCGGGACAGCTCGACGGCTGCCCGGTTCCGGTCTCCAGGAATGTAGCTGCACGAAGGGACCTCAGGTGCTTCTGACTCCATATCAAGAGGTGGCGGGCGAGCTGCGACAACCGGCGCGAGCGTAGACCCCCCCTGGTGGTAGATGTACGCTACTGCCGTAGTGTTGTCTGAGCGGACAAGCACATGCTGGCCCTTGAGCACGCTCGGAAGCGGTGCCGGGCGAGCCGTGCTGCCAACAGCTCGAGGCAATTGATGTGCATGAGGCGCTGGGCTCCTGTGCAGGAACCGGCGGCTGCATGCCCATTGCACATGGCACCCCAACCCGTGGTAGACGCATCCGTGGAGACAACGAGATGCCTGGAAACTCGCTGAATAGGGACCCAGTCCGTAAAAGCTGAGGTTCGACCACGGGAAGAGGGTTCGGCGGCGCGTCGGAGTCACTGGAACTCGGAGCGAGCCGCGATGCCATGCCCACCTCGGGACTCGATCGCGAAGCCACAGCTGAAGCGGTCTCATATGAAGCAAACCGAGCGGCGTACCGCGGATGCCATATGCCCCAGGAGCCTCTGAAATAGTTTCAGTGGAACCGCACTCTTGCCCTCGAACTGTCGAAGACAAACCAGCAGTGAGTGCGCGCGCTCGTCGTGAGCTGCGCGGACATGGCGACCGAGTCTATCTCCATGCCGAGAAAAGAGATCCTCTGCACGGGGCAAAGTTTGCTCTTTTCCCGGTTGACCCGAAGGCCCAGACGGGCTTGGTGCCGTAGCACCAGGTCTCTGTGTTCGCAACCCCGAGCTCGAGAGTGTGCTAGTATCAGCCAGTCGTCGAGATAGTTCAGGGTGCGAACCCCGTGTTCGCGAAGGGGAACAAGGGCTGCCTCGACGATCTTCGTGAAGACGCGAGGGGACAGAGCTAACCCGACTGGGAGAACGGCGTACTGGTATGCCTGGCCCTCGAAGGCAAACCGAAGAAACGGTCTGTGTCGAGGGAGAATGGAGACATGGAAGTACGCGTCCTTCAGGTCGATCGCTGCAAACCAATCCTGATACCGAACACATTCGAAAATGCGTTTGGCCGTGAGCATTTTGAACGGTAGTCGATGGAGAGAACGGTTCAAAATGCGCAGGTCCAGGATCGGTCGTAACCCACCGGTCTTTTTTGGGGACAATGAAGTAGGGGCTGTAAGCCCGGACCTCACCTCGGCTGGAGGGACCGTCTCGATTGCACCCTTCGCCAGCAGGGTCGCAATCTCCGCTCTCAAGACTGGGGCATTGCCACCAAACATCGCGGAGCGAACTCCCCTGAAGCGGGGAAGAGACCGTGCGAACTGAATCGCGTAGCCGAATCTGATCGTTCTGATGACCCAGTGGGATACCCGGGAAGCGCTAGCTAGGCTTCCAGGAAGTGAGCCAACGGGGTCATGCGAACCACAGACGTCCCCCCGGAGGGGCAGCGAGGCGGGTCGACCGGCATGCGTGCAGGAGTTACCCCGTCCGGATGCACCGTCGAAACCCGCTCCCCGACAGAAGAGACCAGGGAAGGCAGAGCGTTCCACGGGGGTCTGTTCTGCCGGGGGTCTGGCGACAGAGGGGGAAGGGATTGGCGTAGCCCGGGGACGACACACGCACCCTTCCGCGCCCTCCGAGACAGAGAGGAATGAACGGGGCGACGCACTGGACGTCGTGCGCGCTCATTCCAGTCTGTGTGCTCAATGACAGTGTCAGCTTTTCCTCAACCAGCTCAGGGAGCTAGCTAGAACAAAAGATTCTCCACCGGCCCTCCACCGGGGAAGGAGGGGCCCTGCCACCGCCTCCTGAGAAAAACCATGACACTATCACTGAGCGGCCCGCCTCAGGAACATCGCTTCGCCTGGCATCTAGCGGGGCACGCGGCCTGAGGGGGGGCTCTTTTCTTGGGACGCTTACCTGTGGCCTCCTCCGCGACGCGAACCGGCTGAAGGCTGCTGCTGGGGCCGCGTGGGAGGGAAGGGAGCCGCAGGGGGGCGTCCTCGGCGGCGAGCTGGCGGAGGCGTCCGAGCCGACGGCTGGTTGGAGGCAGCAGCTGGCCGTCGGGGCAGAGAAACCGCCTTCGTCTGCTCCTAGGCGGTCGAGAAGTGCTGGGCAAAGTCCTGGACCGCACCGCCGAACATTATGATGCTCCTGGACCACAGCGGTGGGCATCACCTGACCAAGGGAGCGAGCGACCGCCTCCGTGACCCGTTTAAGGACAAGGTAGGCGACAGGCTCGCAGCTCGCTTGGTCCGTCACCTCCTCGTGCACATTCCTGAGCAGCTAGCTTTGTAGGTGCTCATCATATGCAGGGCGGAGGCTGCCTGTCCCGCCGCTCTACAGAATCGCGCCGCCATAGACGACGAGAACCCATAGGCTTTGGAGGGGCATCTGAGAGCAACCGCCGGTTGACCGGGGGAGCCCCAGCGTACCCACAGACAGCCGCAACGCCGAGGGGAGGAAGGGCGGGGAACTAAGCACGCTTTTTTTTTTTTTTTTATTTATTTATTTTTTAGTGCGTGTCAGTTCCGCATGCAACTCGGGGAAAAAAGGAAATTGGGGTTGGCCGTGGCCGTAAGGCGGCAGCGTTACCCAAAAACCAATTATTCAGCCGCGAGAGATCGGGGAGGGGCGGAGTTCCACCCCCACCCGATGCTCACGGACGCCCGAGATAGCACGGCCATCATCGCGGGATCAGACACGGCGGCGCTGACGCTCCCGAGGGAGGCAACGCGGCCGCATCCTCACTTCCCGAGGAGTCAAGCCCGCCTAGTGATGCTGTGATCGACATCGCATCATCATCTGGAGCGCTGCCCGAAGCAGCCGGTGCCACCGAAGAAGCAACCGACTGAATCGAACTAACGCTCGCTGGCTCTCGCACTGAGGCGGGAGGTGTGGCCCGAGGAATCGTCGGGGCTTATCCCACACCATCACCGTAAATCACCAGGTCCCCGGGTCGACGGGCCCCCTATGGAGGAACCCGATCGAGCGGGGGGGACCGGGACTCTCACTCAAGTGAGATCATTGAGTCTCGACCTCAGTGTAGAGATGGTCATGTTCCCACAGAAGGAAAATGAGTCATCCACGAACGCTGCTGCTGCATGCTGAAATGCCCAGGCATACAAAGCAGCGATCGTGCCCATCAGATGACGACAGAAATCAATCACACCCAGAAGAGCACGGGCGAACCGTCTTTAAAAAGACGTGCGCGTGCAGCTCTTTCAATGAGAGGAGGAAATTCACTCTTTCAGCGCTGAAGCGACCAGGGAGAAGCGCAAAGTCTGGCAGACCACTGCTCAGATCGCAGGCGATGCAGAATCTCGCTGGGTACCGCCGTCACACCAACACTGAAGAGGACGCTCGTCTCGAAGAGTCTTGAACAGTGCTTTCAGGAGTGAAGAGGTTCTCTTGGCTCCGAAGCGAAAACATACTGCGGTTGCGTTCACTTCCTCCTTTTATACTCACGGAGTAGGGCGGAGTACGCTATGCAAATTTCCGCAGCCCCAAGGCATTGCATGCCATTGGCTCGTGTTTTAATACTCGAAGAGGATTGGCTTTCTATGCGAAACCCCCAATCTCCGTCACTTCTGACGTAACTCGAAGTGACTACGAAAGGGAACTCATATTTTTTGCACTTTTTGCAGTTCAATTTAGCTCATTATTGTGAGAAAAAATAGCGCAGTGAATACATTGTCAAGAACAATGCAAAGGGGTAGAACAATGTGCAAAAGTGGTAACAGGTCCCATTAAGGTCCCATTAGGTAATGCTAGTTTCTGCATTAAGCAATAAGTTTGTTACAGTATATTGTTAATGTTCTTTAATAAACATTTAACTGTTCGTTGCAGTTGAACTGTTCAGTTCAAGTCAGCTCAGTTCCACTCATAACAACAGATATGACTTTAGATTGTAATAGTAAATGTCAAAATAAATATGGACTAAGATTAATAAATGCTTTAGAAGTATTTTTCATTGATAGTTCATGATAACTACTGTAGTTAATTAATGTGAGCAACTGGATCCTTGTTGTAAAGTGAATAATAAAACATCAATAAAAGAAAATTACTAAGTATAGATGTCATTTATTATAGACTCCCTTATGCAGACATTCTGGCATGTCTGGACCCGAAACAATCACCTATTGCCTATAGGGGCCAGGCCATTTCTGGCTCAGAGTAAGGCCAAGCCAAAGGGTGTTCAAGAATAAAAGACAGGAGGTAACACCACACAAGCTACTTACAACCTGAAGGTGTCAGAAAAGCAAGTTGCAGCTACAGCTACAGTCACTGTGGACAAGCTTGAGCACTGTCAATGGAAATACAGTGAGAAAGTGAATCATTGCATGTGAGCAGTGAGAAACAGCACAATGTAAACAACGACAGAATCTGTTTGCTTACAATTCTTTCAGAGGGATCAAAATAGAAACAAATGAGAAAGCACTTGGATGGTTGCTTGTGTAACAGAGGCCAGCTAGAAAAGATCTGTGCAAGTAAACCTCACTCCCCTGATCTCAAGAGACGCACTAGCAACTGATACTAGAGGCTGTGGTCTTTAGCGTCCTTGTGAGTGTACCTGCCTCCCATGCCAGTGAAGTTGGTTTGAATCCCACTCAGAGCGGGTGAGTAAGACCATTCTCATTGGTGCCGTGACCCGGACAGGTGTGAGTTTTAGTGGGGTGAGTGTAAGAGAGGCCAGCTAGTATAGAACTGTGCAGGTAAACCTCACCCCCCTGGCCTCAAGAGGCATATTAGCGACCGAGGTTAGATGCTATGGTTTGTAGCCTCCTTGTTCAACCCGGTCTCATCCCAAGACGTCATATAACTGACGTTTTGGGACGTCTTTTGACCATACGTCAATATTCGCCTTTTTAGGGCCCCCTTAAACGTCGGTAGATGAAGTTATGGGATCCTAACTCTACCCCAGACCTAAACCTAACCCGTCACCTAACTGACGTTAAAGGTAAAGCGTCAGTTGTATGACGGCCCAGAATCGCCATTTACCGACGTTTAAGGGGGCCCTAAAAAGGCGGATATTGACGTATGGTCAAAAGACGTCCCAAGACATCAGTTATATGACTTTTTGGGATGAGACTGTGTTACCTTGTTAGCATGCCCGCCTCCCATGTCGGTGACACTGGGAGTCCAATTCTGAGAGCGGTGTGCATAGAACCAGTCACATTTGCTATTGTTGTTGCAAGGTCTTAAATGCTGTAAAATTAATGTAGATAGCTCAAATAATGTGGTCATTAAAAGACTTTCATGAGAAATGTTAACATTCATACTGAAATCTTTCAATTTAGATAGTAATTTGGTATCTTGGGAAATCTGAGCATAATCTGAATATGACAGATTATTGAGATATATCTGAGTCACAAGTTAGATTCAGAAAAAAAGCAGATCTGTTTCTGAAGATATAATTGAGATACAAATGAGATATAGTTTGTTATTTTTGCCGTGCTATGGGGAGTCACGACATTTTAACTCTGAGTCAGTCAGCGAGTTTAAACAGTAAATGTCACTGCACTTATACAGTGAGAGCACAGCAGTATGTTGCAATAGAAAAGGCTTTTGTGTTGCCACAGTCACAGAGTGAGGTCAAAATGAGAAGCCACAACACTCAGAGGAAGTGTACTGTCATGACTCAGAAGTGCTACAAAGAATAAGCCTCATGTCACACTACAATTTCATGCATGTTATTGTCCTTGGAATCACTTTCATATGTAAGGGAATGTAGATTAAAAAGATGACGGAAAAAGAAAACTGCTGCACTAAATTAGATTTAAATACAGTGGGCGGGGAAAGTTTTTGGACATTTATAGATAGTCAACTATATGTTTTTCTAATGTTGGTATGGACCCCCTTAAGTTCATTAACTATCCTTTTAATTCACATTTAAAATGTATGAATCTAGAGTAACCACAGGTGCAGTTTATCATGAAACTACAACGCATTCTCACCCCAAGGCGTCACCTTTGACCATGCTTCAATATTTGTCGTTTTAGGCGCCCTTTAGCGTCACTTACATGACGCGATCCTATGGCGTCATCTAACTGACGCTAAAGGAAAGCGTCAGTTAGAGGACGCGGTTAGGTTTAGGTCTAGGGTGGGGGTAGGGTACATGCGATCCTAGGGCGTCATCTAACTGACGCTAAAGGGCGCCTAAAGCGTCAGATATTGAAGCATGGTCAAATGGGTGAGAATGGGCTGGAAACTACGAACATGATTCATTAGCGTCTATAGCAAACACAACTTGTGTCACACACAACACACCCACATGGATAGTAGTGGGTAGCCATTTGCTGTGGTGCCAAGGAGCGATTGGGGGTTTGGTGGAACACCTCAGTCATTTCCTGCCGATTTTGAGAATCGAATCCGCAACCTTCAGGACTCTCTAACCATGACTGCCCCACGAGTGTAAGCATCTATAAGTGTCCCAAAATTGGGGCTTGTCAAGCACAGAGAGCATAAAACAGGCTCAGAAAGTAGAGTAGCTGAAGACAATAAAGTATTTGTTTCTTTTTTTTTTCTTTCACTTTAGAACACGTCTCCAGTGGGACACACACTACAGACAACAAGAACTCACTCTGCTGGTCTAAAGTGTGACTGATGTTTTGCCCACAAGAGGATGAGACTCAGAGAGACGTTTGTGTCTTCAAATATTACACCATGCTCATAAAACTGAATGCCCTTGTAAAAAATCATGGTCCATTTGAGGAACACACAATATTCATTCATATACATTCTCCCAAAGACACGTGAGGCATTAAATCCTAAATATGAGTCATGAAAGAGCTATGAATTTAAATTGTATATATATACTTAATTTGTCATTGCTCAAAAGTTTTTCTCAATTTTTTCTTTGATTATTTTCCAAAATTCTATAGGTGGGATATAACCAGTGGCGGCTGGCGGGCGCTGGGGCACCGCCCCTTCTACCAAATAAAAAAAAAAGTTTTAAGTTTGACAAAAATATGATTTTCTTCTGTACATGTGTACGTGTTGTACACACTATAAGGTCGGGGAGGGGGTGGGGTCAGTGTTTCGAGGCCGCAAAGGCCGGTCTGATAAAGCGGTGCGTAGCCTAGATTTGCACTAAGTGTCTGTTTTATTAGCAAAAAACACGCCCATCATGGAACAGCTACAATGGCGTAGGTCGTAGAGCGTGTAGTTGTTGAAAGAGCTTTTGATGCGCTCGGACCCGAGTTCGAATCCGCCTTTTGCCGAACATATGAGATGTAAAATGTATAAACTAACATGAAGGCCTCTAGCGTTATATTTTGCCTATGAACTAAAATTGAAACCATGATATGTTTTTTTTTTGCCTTTACAAAACAGCACAAGACTTTAAGAATAGGCATCCTGTTTTGCTGGGTGATTTAGAGAAACGTGTGCACTTTGCTCACATGATCATCATGGTCATCTGGTGTTTTCTCCTAAATAAAAGCTCAAGGGTTTATTTCTTGCAAGGACAAAAGTATTTTAATTTTCCTATATTATAGTGTAATGTAGACTAAAATATACTTTTGAAATATTCATTTTCATTTATATATACCTACATTTATAGGCTATATGGATTTTACATCATAATTATTATTAAATTATTATAATAATTGTTTGGCATCCTAAAACACCATTGATAATGTAATGTAGACTGAGACTCTCATAATTAAAAAGATGTTTGAGCCCTTTTTTATTGTCCTGGTACAAATCAATGCTTTATCTTTGTTTAACGAGCAGTTCATGGGTTGAAGCTTTTAATTTTGATCTCTCAAAGATCACGAGACTGATGGATTTAACCTTAAAATGTAAAAATTTTAGGAGCGCCGTTAGGAGCTCAACATCTGTCTCGCATGCACGATCGCTTAGAATATTTGAACCAATTTGCGGTAAAACTATAATGTTTTATTCACTATTATAATTTATTGTTATGCATTTGCATTTTTTCTATCTGGACACGGAGCACAAACATTTAAATAATAAACAACTTGTTCATTATCATTACCTGTTAATCTGTTGATTTGTACATGGCAGTTCAATTAATATTGTATTTTCATTGGTATTAAGTGGTAAGGAGTATGGCCTAAGGCCTAAAATGCACCAGAATGCTGGAAATCACATCTACGAAATTCAAAATTTGATATAACTAAACAACTTAAGCAATTTATTTATTTATTTTTTATGTAAATATTAGTGTGGTCAAGTTAACAGCTTACTTTACATTTATTTCAGATTTGACTTTCACTGTTCTTGAGGTTTGTGTGTTAAGTGTTTGAGGTCTGCGTACAACCATTACACCAGATATTTTTGCTAGGTCACTGCCTCAAACATAAAGTTGACATATTCAAAAGACAGCATATTCCACAAATGAAGTGTCCTTTAAAAGTAGCCTATATAAAAAAGCTAGAAAAATCATGCTAATTGAAATTTGCTGAAAACAAAATCTGTAGTTGCCTTGAAGAATTGATTGAATGAATGAAGCATTTTACATTTAGTGGAGATAAATAAATCAAACAGACAAAACAAAGAATTGAAAGTAGCAGTTTTATTTTTACATTTAGATTTATTCTAATAATGTGCAGGATGATGATGCATCGGCCAAGTTGTTATGGTAAATGAATATAAACATTTACTAATTTAGGGTTATTTTTAGGTGTCCTTGTATAATACAATTATTTAACTACATGTTCTTATGGGGGTAAGCGTTACTTAATAGTGTTACTATTAAGGTTTGGTTTAGGGTTCGTTGCATGTAATAATTCATCATTTATAGTTATTAGTAACATGCAATAAGTGTAACATGGACATTGTAAAATAAAGCGTTTCCTAATAATTTGTTTTAGCGAAAAATCATTCAAAGATAACCAGGTCCCTGAAATTAAACAGAATGTGTAATTTGTAAGTCAATCCAGGGAAACGCAAGATTAAAATCTTTTAAATTAGGCTTAATTTTATTTATTTACACTGTAAAGTGTCATTATGTAAATTACTACACAAACAATTTTGTTGAATAATTGAGTAACTGACAACAGGCAAAGCAGAATCCCAGTAAAATGTTACATACTTACAAAACAATATTTAGAAATTAAAAAAAAAATTGTATGTGTTTATAAATCTTTCATTAACAGATAGATACAAAATAAATTGTCATTCAACATAATGCAATGTCACTTATCACTATATAATGAGATGCAAGATTGCACTGTAAAAAATAATCCTGTAAAACACGGTAAACTAATGACAGCTGTGGTTGCCAGCATCATTCCATAAAAATACGGTGCGTTACTGTTTTTGAAATTATCAACTAAATACCGTTTTGTTAGCTACAGTATACAACTGTAATTTAACAGTACATAGCAGACAAAATGGTATTTAGCTGTTTATTTTTTATTTTTTTTAATTACACTGCCAGTAGTTAACCGTTATTTTACACGATTATTTTTTACAGTGTGGACCAATTATTCCCAAAAGTATTTTAACGGACTAAATATATATTTTTAAAACATCATTCAGATGATATGAAAAAATCCAGAGCATAGCCATTAATTAGATGTGTTGAGGTGAGACTTTGTGCCATCTATGTTCAATAGAAAAAAATAAATAAGGTAAGGTCATCTACCCAACCTTTCCTCTTTCTTTGTACCTAACACTACACACAAAGGCCAGTTTCCCAGCAATTGCATATTTATCCAGGTTTTTTTTTTTTTTTTAAAGCACAAAAATACTGATTAAAGACGGTTCATCTCACATGCACCATGAAGGGGGAAGACACTCCTGATCTGAGATCAGCCTGTTTGGTGACCAAGGTCGTGAGCAGTTCAGACAGAGACCTTTCCACAACTTTATGACTATGCTTATAGGAGATCAGACAAATAGTTCCTTTCACAGCAATATAGGAAGATAGAGACTGGGAGATGCAGAAAGAGATGGAGAGAGAGAGAAAGAGCTCGCATAAGTGCCTGTCTGTAACCGGAGCCAGGTCCAAGCAATTATCTCCGATAATTAGATCACAAGCCCAAAACAGAGCCTGTTACACACACAGACACACACACATACACACCCGCACAGGCCTTTGGCTCCTGTACAACAACACAAGGACCTCTAATTCACTCAACCAAGGGACACTCAAACATAAGGCCCAATTAGGAGGCCGAGCAGGGCACCAAAACAGCTGGCCTTGGGTTCCGGAATGTACCCACTTTAGCCTATCGAATACTTCCATAATAAAGCTGACCTCGGACGAATCTAATGTGTGTGCGTGTGCATTTTGGGAGAGCCACTCATAGTCAAGCCAGGAGCACAGGAAACAGTATTAGACAGAGTCTGTATTGGAACTGGAATTAATTGTCCTCTCCAAAAGGCCGAATAATACAAGAGATGTCTGAATGCAAACATATCTGTCTCCAGCACTCACAGGAACAGATGAGTGGAACATTGGTTTGAGAGAGCTGATTCACTGCCTGATGGGTTGATGGATTCAGCCAAACAAGGTGAAACGAATGTCTGGAAGCGCACACAATGCTCACTTTTTAATATGTTTAAATTTGTTGCAGATTCAAGGCTCAGTCCTCCGTAAATCTAAACAAACATGCAATTAGTTACAGTGATTTTACTACAACTAATGTGTTGTTAGTTATGACACAAAGTGTCTTATCATAAGGGGTGTAACGATACACAAAACTGTCCGGTTTTCCCACGGTTTTGATGTCTCGGTTCGGTTTAGAAAGCTAAAATTGCTTCTTTTCTTTTTTTTAAACAGTGGTTTAATGAAAAAAAAATTATTTGTCTTTAAATTAATTCAATTAATTAAAACTAAATAGGGAGTACAAACAAAATAGGGAGCCGCACATTACCATAACATTAAAGGTTGTAGCCTAGACTTTTAACCTAAATTCAGATGCAATTTATTTATTTATATATAATAATCAACACACAACACATTGTATGAAAACATGTTACAAACTAAAAATAAGCCAGTTTTTTGCATTAACTTGTGTTTTCTAATTTGTTATTGAAATATAATAATTTACACAGTTGTCATTTTCATGAAAGATATTTTAAACATACATTAAATAATCAAGATATCATTAACAGGTTAAGTAAAAGGCTACAAAACTGAATTCGTTGTGTACTGTACACATTAGACATGAGGTCCATTGAGCCGGGCTGGGCGGGGCCGGGGTAGCAGGGGGCGGGAGGTGTTCGGTACGCAATGAGAGTATCACGATTCGAATCGTGAGTTCTGTATCACGGGTTACTTATACCTTACTTATCATGCTTTATTGTTTAACACACTGGATGAGAAAAGACAACAATATTAAATTAATGATTATTAATTATTATCTACTATTATAAAAAAAAAAAATTCTACTGCAATAAATCCATCCAAGATGTTCTCCTCATCCCTACAAGGACAAGCAATTTAGAAGATGAATGGATGGATGTCTTCTGACACAAATTATATGTATACAAAATGTAATATTTTTGCATTATTTGTACCATTTCATTTTTTTTTCGATATTCCACTAGACATACTTACTATGAGTAAATTTGCAATGACATGTCAAATGATGTATTAGTAGACTGTACAAAGTTTCAATAGAATGAAAAGGTGTTAGCAGATATTAGTCAGACAGTCTGCGAATAATGACTTGTAGATGACTACATGAATTTACAAAGTTACTAACATGCTGTTAGAAGAATGGCTAAAGTGGGCTATTAAAATGAAGAGTTTGTCACCATTCCAGGACTCTCTGTGTGTTTTCATTTACCACGTGTGCCCCTCGTCTGAGTTCTCCGCCCTCATCTGTTACCATGGACACTAATCACCTCCCGCACAGCTGACTGTCATTTGTTAATCATCTTCACTGTGTATTTAAGTTCCTGCCTGTCTTAACTCCCTGGTCCGGTATTGTTTGTGCTGTACACGCTGTCAACCTGTTCCTGAACTCCATTTATTAAAATTAGTGTTTATTCTACCCTCCTCGTCGTCTTCCTTGGTCACCCCGTGACAGAATACCGGACCTAAATTCAAGATGAATATTGACTTCATCTCACTAGCGGAGTCGTCATCGAATTTTGTGTCGTTTTCCAGAGACTTTGTTTCACTTGCACTCTCCAGCCCCCTCGATGACGAAACCCTGAACACCCTGTTCTGGATCGGGGCCACCTTCCACCAGCCCTTCGACCAGACCTAGACTGGAAGGAGGCCGTTTCCCGGTGTCTGGAGAGCGTCGAGGCCCGATCCAGAACACTGCCAGACCCAGAGCCGGAATTACCACCCTCGACCGCGGAGATTTCGTGCGTGCCCCCCGCAGACGGAGAGCTACCACCCGCCGCGACGCATCAACCAGTGCCCGAGACGAAGAGGACAGAGTTGACCCTCGCCCCGGAGGAGGAGCTCCAACAGGAGTCTAACCAGGGGTGTGAGCCCACAACATCTGCGGACGAGGGGACTAATTTCCTGGAACTGGAGGACTGGCTGATGAAACCCAGGACACTGGATATCGTTCCCGCCCTATCCCACCCGTCATCTGCATCTCTTTCTTATTTTGAACCGTCCTGTGACGACTTCTGTCCTTCCGGCTGTCTGATTCCCTCCATCCCATCTCCTTTCCCAGTCAGTCCTCCAGCCAAGCCGCTGCTGGATGTGCGCAGCCCTGCACCATCTCCGTGGGGAGTCCCTGACGTCGAGCGGCAGGTCAGCCCACCATCCGCAGCGCCTGTGTTCGAGGATCCCACGGCTTCGCCTCCAGCCTCGGTCCTCTGCACTCCATCTCGGCCAGTCGACCTGCCAGCTCCGTCTTGGCTCCACCCACCTGCGCCTCCACCTGAGACCCTCGAAACATCGGCTACAGCGGGTTCCCTCATCCTGCCGGCTCCCCCTTGGTCAGTCGTCACTCTGCCTGCGCCACGGACTTGCGGTCAGTCTACTACGTTTGATCCCTCCACCCCTTTGGCTTCAGCGGGCTCCTCCTTCCCTGTGGCGTCTCCTCTGTCCTCCCTCACTCCACCTCCACCTCAGCTCTCGGGCACTCTGGCTACGGCTCCCATACCGGTGACGTCGCTTGAATCCACCGGCTCTCCATCTGCGCCGAGAGATCCTGCCACCGAGTCTCCGTCTGTCATTCCCTAGCTACCGTCAGTCCTCTCGCCATCTGGTTTCTTCCCTCCGTCTTCTCTGCCATCGGTTGTCGGTACTGGGAGGCTCTGGGTCTGCACCACCGCGCCATCCCCATCAAGGCCACCAGGGAATCGTCATCGTCCCCTCACCGTCCCGTCACTCCAGCCTCTCGTCTGTGTGTCACCATCATCTCGCCCTCCACCTGAACCTCCCCCGGTTCCCCCTCCGTCATTTTGCTACGGCGCGAGGTTGCGCCTTGCCGGAGGGGGGCGATCTGTCACCATTCCAGGACTCTCTGTGTGTTTTCATTTACCACGTGTGCCCCTCGTCTGAGTTCTCCGCCCTCATCTGTTACCATGGACACTAATCACCTCCCGCACAGCTGACTGTCATTTGTTAATCATCTTCACTGTGTATTTAAGTTCCTGCCTGTCTTAACTCCCTGGTCCGGTATTGTTTGTGCTGTACACGCTGTCAACCTGTTCCTGAACTCCATTTATTAAAATTAGTGTTTATTCTACCCTCCTCGTCGTCTTCCTTGGTCACCCCGTGACAGAGTTACCTTATATTTTAACAGGATTCATATTTTTAAAGCTGCAACTATTAGTTTAATACAGCCGAGCCTTCTTTCGGTTTTGTTTTTTAGAAATGTCCACTATCAAGAAAAAAAAAAACAGGTCCGAATTGATAGTTTCTGCATCCTACATTAACTGTTTACTTTTAATTTAAAACAAATTTGAGACCTTAAACTGAAGAGCCAAAAGTACTTGTAATATTAAAACCAAGATAAAATCAGTAGGTTTGATAACTAAGCTTTATACCTTCTGAATCCTTCTGAAAAGCCTCTCTACGTATATTCATCTGGTAGAGTTTAGATAATTCCTGTCTTAAGAGACAAGAAAGAGTGAGGAGTGGAGAAATGCAGAGGAGAAGATGTGTTTAACTGCTCCCTTGGCCTTTCTGCTCGATTCTTTCTTTTAATGCTTCAGACAGACATGAGATTTGGCTTCAGGAACTGTGTCCTTCCACATGCTCTCAAGCTCACTAAGGCGGCTAGACATGCTGCAGAATTTTGAGGGGGGTCGGATGCACTTTTTAACAATAGCAAATGTGGGGTATGCTAGAACTCATCCAATCAAATGGCCCAGTGGGAGTCTACAGATGGGTCACTGACACAAGCTACAGTCCATATTTGTGACCAGGAAACAAAAGATGTACCGTGACGTGGTGTTGTGAGGCCTGCCATCTGTACCAAGGGAAACACTGAGCAAAGAACATATGATTGTCACAACACACACACACATACATAAATTATATAAATTTATATATATATAAACAAACACTGACACTGACAGACGTGCATCTCTCCAGTTGTTCAGTGAAATATCCAACATCACTGATCAGGTTTCCTCCATTGGGAACTTATGACTGCACTCTGACCTCACAATGACCTGGAAATGAATGTCTGTTTATGTAAGTGCTACAACGTGCCAAACATTCCCAACTTAACACATTAACTATAGGTCACAATCTGTGACACAAGGATATCTGTACCCCATTAACAACAAGCTTAAGGGATATACTGTCAGACTGTGTGGTGGATGGATTCTCCTTAGTATAAAACCTTGCCAAATCCACTTTTATTTGATGAATCCATGACCAGGTAAGATTCCAATCAAGCAATCAGATTTGAGGGAAAAGTTTACAGTTTCTGTCATGTTTAGGCTTTACAACCAGGCTTAGGCGCTTCTACTGTACATCAGTGGTATTTACCTATCATTTCCCTCTGAGTTTAGGGATAAGTAGGGATTGTTGTTCCAGGATCAACAAAATATGTAGTTCCAGGATCCATACTTGGCAAAATGACGGTGACTTAGAGGTAAAAAAAAAAATCAAAAATCATATAAAGCTCAAGTTTTTTTTTTTTTTTTTACAAGAATATGTTAACTCTACCAACCTGGAAAGTAGTGTTTTTAGCATGATTTGAAAATAAGCAACATTTAAGACACCAGATTCAAACTGACATTTCACACCCTCACTAGGCTATTTAATTTGCCCACTAAGGTCAAAAAGTGTGTATATAGGCATCAGAAACTAAAAATATAACAATCCTTCTTCTTATAATTTTTATAAAATGCCTAACTTCTTTGTCTTGATAAGGCTAAGGCAATTCACAGATGGTATTTAAAAATGTTTGCATAATTATTATTATTTACAAATGTAACGTTTGTACTGTAACATTTAAAAAATGCTGCGTACTAGAAACCATACTACATTTGATCTTACGATTATATCTCAAATATGGGTAAGTTTGATTCAGAGAAAAATTTTAAATGACATCTTGTAAATGCTGCCTACAGTAATGTTGTTAATATACGTATATATTAGCATCAGTCAATGTTTAAATCATTGACTTGAGAATGGTGAGCGGCATACATTGCCTAGATTTCCAAATATGAGTCTCTGCCACAAGGAAAAGTTCACATCAAAGACCATCAATCTGAACATTGCTGTGGATTTTAGCACTTTAAGTAAATTTTTAAAAATGAAGCCCTGAATTTTTGAGTCTGGGATAAAGGGATGACAAAAAAAAGTCTATATAATAAGTAATAAGTATAAAAAAATATAATAAGTAAGCAAAAAGGTATGAGAGGCAAGCCCGATCTCATGAAAGTTCATAATATCACGAATGTCATTTCTCGTGCCAATTACCAATTATACGCCAAAAATTGTTTTTGCGTGTATATGGTACACGTTTTTCGCATGCATATGATACGCACTTTATGGCGTATAATAAGTATGAACTCCCCACCCCCCTTCCCCCTAAACCTACCCAAGGGGTTTTGAGTGCGTAGCATATGCACGCAAAAACCATTTTTGGCGTATAAATGCGACAAATGCTTTCATGAGACTGTGTTGGAGAGGCTGTGCTGTATCGTGAATAAGTAATGGCTGAAGGGTGTTGTTAGGCATGACGCGAAGCGGAGTAACCCCTTCAGCCGTTACTTATTCACGATACAGCACTTGCCTCGGGTACCTTATTGCTTTTATAAAACGGTTAGCACACAATAATAATATTCAAGTAAAAAAAAAATGTAGTAGTGCAACTTTCATGAAGTGAAATCACTAAAAGCCTTCTTTCCGCTAGAAAAAAATGTCCCTGACCGTGAACAGCAACAACGTTCCAACGTGTAATATGCATGAAAGCTCAAATAAAAACTACATAGGAACTACAGTGTTGCACAGTGATAAATAGAAACATTGGGTGAAGCGGTCGTTTTATCATGAATAAAGCACAGCTTTGGTCTTTTTTTTTTCTGTCTAAAATTAAGGTCTTAATAATTGGTTCTTATTAATACCATTTGAATTCTAGACAGAAAAAAGACCAAACAGTCTCAGACAATTTTGTTATATCTCCATCATTTTTTTTTCTAGCCCCTGGGACATAAGAGTTAAGGGATATACTCATTCATGTAAACGGGTTTCAAAAATGCCTAAACTAAAGAGTTGTCCTTAGCATGAATCAGATATTGTATTGGCACAACACTCTGGCTATTAAATTTTACTGGCTTGTGATGCAGGATTTAGGACCCTTCTTTTAAAAAGTCTATGAGAAACCATCGGTCCATGATTCCCACGCACTTCTTCCTATCACTTGCAGCAATGAGTGGGGTTGTTGTTGGTCAAATTTAATTCACACAGTAGGAGTATAGTTAAATGAGTCATTCTTCTGTCTTAATGCACCATGTGTTGCTGCTCCAGGGAGAACATTCCAGTCAGGGATTGGTATAAGATGGCATTGTTGAAGTACATTAAGCCTGGAGCAGGAAAGACACTTTTCACTCTGTGAGCATGTCATAGAGGCGTATTAGTCCAATTTATTGCAACCACAGACACTTGCTCAAGTAAACATATGATTATTCTGAACTTCTCTGTGTTACTTTCTTTTGAAATGGGCAGTTCAAGTGGAGTTCAAAGGTCAGAGGGTCAAAGCATTTGAGTGTCTGGTAAGGTTGGGTTGGGGTGTCTGTGAGTTATACAGACAGAAAGAGAGATTTCAGGTAGACAAGAATCTGACAAGCAGTAGATGAAAAATAATAAAACCTAATGTTTCTGTTTACAAAAGCATTATTTTACGAAACATAATCTGTACAGAAATTCCGTGAGTTATATATCTGAAGGTACTTTAGACATTCAATAACAATCAAGAGTATATTTTAGTTGTATAATGTATATTGACAAATGTTATAGCTGTTAAATTTAGGTAGACTAAATTTAGGTGGGTAAATTCAACAGATGTTATTAAATCTACTCAAACAAATTCAGTGCAAATTGTATTTCAGTTTTACTGAGTAGATTCAATGCGTTTTTTTTACAGTGTTGGGTTGAGAAAAAAAATCTATCAAAAAATCAGTAATTCAAGGCATGCTTTAAAATTAAAAAAAATGTTAGCTATAGCTATTTCATAACATAAAAAGTTTGAGAGAGAGAGAGAGAGAGAGAGAGAGACATAGAATTAAGGCAGTTCTTAAGGCAACAGGGGGTCAAACACAGGATAATGGTGTTCCTAATAATCCTTTTGATGAGTGTATGGCTGCTATTTTATGAGAAAATGTGCATCCATATAGAACATTATGGATAATGACATGGATTGGACATTACATTCAGGGCAGGAATGGGAATTTAAATTAATTTAGCAGAAATTGCAGGTTCATATACTAGTAGGCAACATTTAAAATCACATTAAGAGTCATGCATGGGACTTTTGTGACGTGACACCAATACAGCATGTAATAGCAAGTTTAGAAAGCATGTCAGAGGGTTTGATTGACTTGTGCAAGTATAATTGTGTCAACATGCTGCTTTGTTTCTTGTTTCACAAGAGTTAGAAATGGTTTTGCAAGCAATTGTTTTAAAGCAGAGTGTGAGAAACAATGTGAAAGGCTGAAGGGTATTGGGGATTTTCCATTTTATAACAATGCAAGGCAAAGTTTAGTGTGATCCATTTGGGAATTTAAAAATGATCAACACATGTGCACACACATATCCTTGACAATAAACACAAGCACATTTGAAACGCAAAGGTCAGTGTGAATGAAGTTACGATTACTAGAGGCACATGCCTCTGATTAGGCCTATCATCACAGACCTTGCACTGACCATCAACAGCCAATTGCATTTCATAATTCTACAGCACATGGAGGATATGAGAGCAGTTACAATCATCATCAGGCTGATGAGCACAAATTAGTGACACACAAACCATTTTACAGCTTGCCACACACATACACACATGCAAATACAACCCAGTTTACTCCAAAGTCAAGATAAAAGAATGTACACAAACTAATGTATTGTATTAAGAAAGAATGACAGTTTTTTTCTGAATCGCTAAAATCTATTTTTTGAAATCATTACTCACTTTCTAAAACCTAAAACACAAAACCAAATTTTCAATCCACATTCAGGGAACCTCTGACTCTTCCAACACATTCTCATCCCAAGACGTCATCTAACTGACGCTTTTGACCATACGTCACAACGCATTCTCACCCCAAGGCGTCACCTTTGACCATGCTTCAATATTTGACGTTTTAGGCGCCCTTTAGCGTCACTTACATGACGCGATCCTACGGCGTCATCTAACTGACGCTAAAGGAAAGCGTCAGTTAGAGGACGCGGTTAGGTTTAGGTGTGGGGTGGGGGTAGGGTACACGCGATCCTAGGGCGTCATCTAACTGACGCTAAAGGGCGCCTAAAGCGTCAGATATTGAAGCATGTCCAAATGCTTCCCAAGGCGTCAGTTAAGTGACGCCTTGGGGGTGAGAATGGTCTGTACGTCAACATCCGATGTTTTAGGGTACCCTTTACTAGTGCATCATCTAACTAACGCTTTACCTTTAGCATCAGTTAGATGACGCGGGCAGGTTTAGGTCTGGGGTTAGGTCTGAGTTAGGATTAGATAGTGTCATCTAACTGACGTTAAAGGGTACCCTAAAACGTTAGATGTTGACGTATGGTCAAAAGTGTCAGTTAGATGACGTCTTGGGATGAGAATGGGCTCACTCTTCTGGTAAAATTGCCTCAAAACCATTTTACCATTGCTCAAAATCAAACAATGCTTTCAGATCATACACACAGCAAGTCAAAATTATGAACACTATATCATTCATTAGACACTGAAAAAAAAATGGAGAACACAGAATCCAAAGCATGCAGATAGAGAAAAAAGGGAAAAGATGTATTACAACAAAGTAAACTAATTGTGCAATTACATTAAAAAAAAAAGTATAGTAATGACAACTTAACTTGTAAGTATTGTATTGTACTGAATATTGTATAGCCCTAGTATTGAATGTCTGTATATTCAGCACTTGCATACTGAGAAAATACAATGACCCAACTGCAAAAGCCTAAAAAGTTACAGTAAAAAAACTCTAAATCAAGGTCAGTGAGAGATTGATTCTGCTAGCATCATGTCTTCATGTTGGTCCAGCCGAAGGATTTTGTCCACATCACAGACAATGTCATCTCTGCAGGCAAAGGGAAAAACCCTAAAGCCAGATCCAGCCTTGTCAACACTCTCCACAGCTTGCTCCTTCTCGTCCTCCTCTTCCTCTTTATACACATACTCTTCCTTCTCTCCCTCTTGTATTGTTTCCATCCATGTTGGATCAACATTCAGTGCAACATTTTGAGTCAGTTTTACCACTGACACTTCACACTTTGCATGAACTGAATTAAAATAAGAGTCTCTGTATCTCTCAAAATATTATGTGTAAAATCTCTCTGCAATCTATTCTGAAAAATCAACACAGTTTCACTGATGATCTAGAACCAACAGCAAACCCAGGATAGAGCGGCTGAGTGAATGTGGTCTGGACCGTGTGGACGAGGCTCATTGTGTCAGAGACCCTGTAGAAGGACAGAGTTCCTGCACTGTGATCCACATACACTCCTATTCTTCTGCTGAAGGACACTGCACGGATATCAGTGCGTCTGTTATTGTGTCTGAATGTGTAGCTGGAGGAAGAGCAGTCCAAACTCCAGGACTGATCATTACCTCCAAACCAACGCTCGTTACCCAGTCCCTTCCTGCTGATGCTCTTATATGACAATGATATATACACACGACTCCCAGTCCACTCGATCTCCCAGTAACAGCGTCCACGCACACTCTCTCTACACAACACCTGAGAATAACTATCAAATCTGTCTGGATGATCAGGATACGGCTGCACTGTGCCAGTGTCAGAAATCACTCTGTTCCTCTCAGACAGATGTATGAGTTTATTCACTGTGTTCAGATCCAGAGTGAGCTGATGGGAATCTGATGGAGAGAAAACACACCAGAAACACTTCATGAATCAATGTTCAATGTATTTGCAGCATCTCAGTACAGCTGAGCAAATATCCAGTGTAAAGCATTATTTACATGATCAATTCTAAAACTCTTATGTCATGATTTGTTTTGCCTTCTACATGAACTTCATAGTTACAGAATTTAAATATTTAGGATTAGTCTTAGATCCTCAACTTAAATTTGAAAAACATATAAAGAAAATCCAGAAAACATTACAAAGTAATCTCAATTGTCTTAAATTAATTAGAAGCTACATTCCAAGCCAGGCAGCCTTATCATGGGCACAAGCCGCTCCCACTGCAATCAAACGCATAAAATCTTTATATAATAGAGCAATAAAACTTTTGGATAAAAAACCATTAAGTTATCATCATTGCAGCATCTTTAAGAAATATAATTTAATGAATTTTGATAGTTTTATGAAATTATCCTTTCTTAAACTAATTTATAAGTGCATTAATAATCTAGCACCTGAGCCACTAAGTACATTTATTGTGAGACAGGACAACATCCGAGTCACTAGGAGCTCCACAAATCTTGACTGTAAAATATCATACTGCAGGACCAGTTTTGGACAGACAACCTTCTCTGTAAAGAGTTCTAAACTCTGGAACTCTTTACCTTTTGAAGTCAAGACTGTGTCGGACTTTAAGATGTTCATTTCCAGGCTGAAAAATTGGTTAAAAATAAACCAAAACTGTACTCATTTTTAACTACATTTAATTATTAGAGTTGTATATGATATGTCAACGCATTCTCACCCCAAGGCGTCACCTTTGACCATGCTTCAATATTTGACGTTTTAGGCCCTTTAGCGGCTAAAGGAAAGCGTCAGTTAGAGGACGCGGTTAGGTTTAGGTGTGGGGTGGGGGTAGGGTACACGCGATCCTAGGGCGTCATCCAACTGACGCTAAAGGGCGCCTAAAGCGTCAGATATTGCAACCCGGTCTCATCCCAAATCGTCATATAACTGACGTTTTGGGACGTCTTTTGACCATACGTCAATATTCGCCTTTTTAGGGCCCCCTTAAACGTCGGTAGATGAGGTTATGGGATCCTAACTCTACCCCATACCTAAACTTAACCCTAAACCTAACCCGTCACCTAACTGACGTTAAAGGTAAAGCGTCAGTTGTATGACGGCCCGGGATCGCCATCTACCGACGTTTAAGGGGGCCCTAAAAAGGCGGATATTGACGTATGGTCAAAATACATCCCAAAACGTCAGTTATATGACGATTTGGGATGAGACTGTGTTAGATATTGAAGCATGTCCAAATGCTTCCCAAGGCGTCAGTTAAGTGACGCCTTGGGGGTGAGAATGGGCTGGATATGTATGTATGCTTATTAGTATTTTTATTAGTAGTATTATTTTTGTATTATTATTATTATTATTTTTATTGAAGTAGCTAATCATGTAAATTTGTATAAAAGCCCTTCCAGGGACAGGAGTTGAAAATTAGCTATAGCTATAAACTTTATATGCAACACTTCAGTGACATGCTTGATCTTGACACTATGTTTGTTTGCATTGTCCCTGTCAAATAAATAAATAAATAAATAAATAAAATAAAACAGGAACACGTTCAGTGTTTTCTTAGTAACTCACGTTGTAGGAAGTCGTTCCTGGTCTTGAGATTCATGTTGGTGAAAGTGACTGAGGAAATAAACAGACACAGTGTGAAGAAAATACATTAATTTCTGAGACATTTCTAATATGATGTTGTATGATGTACTAATTTTAAGAGCAGATGAATCTCCAGGACCCTGGTTTATAAAACACACCTATTGGATTAATCTTAAATTCTCTGAATTTCATCCTACGTCATGTGTATAAACAATTGTTCCATGATGACAGGCAGTGTTGGGTGTAACTAATTACTAAGTAATTAGTTACACTAATTACTTAGTAAATACTTACTAATTACTAAGTAATTAGTTACTGTAATTTAATTACTTTTCCCTTGAAAATGTAAAGTAAGGGATTACTCTTCATTTATCTGTAATTTAATTACAGTTACTTCTGATGTAATTGAGGTAAATACTGTGTATAGATCAATCCGATCTCACAGCGATTCTTATGCATTTTATGAGGTGTCTAAATATTACAACCGCACTCGTACAAATTCGTATTAATTATTGTAAAATATGTATGGAAAAGTGTGAAATGTCATTAGATCAGACATAAAACAATAGTGGGTTTAACATCAAAATGTATTGTCTGATGCTTAAAAAACTACGTTTTTATAATGGTCAGTTTAAGGATAATTCATGCAATTTTATAGTATTTATTTGAAAGAATTAAAACAGATTCATGTCTATCCTTGTATTATTCAGCTGGTTGAGATTGATATGGGAATTTGAAAGTAATTAGTAATTAAAAGTAATTAAGAGAGTAATTGGTACAGTAATATAATTACACTGTTGAAGAGGTAATTAGTAACTAGTAATTAATTACTTTTTTAGAGTAACTTACCCAACACTGATGACAGGTTCTGTATTTCTGAATCATCAGGGGATATTTGTGTAGGTGGATTTGATGCACTTGTTCACATTGCACTTGAATTTAAGATGAACTGTGATTTAGAAGCTGAGATGCATTTAGGGACATTTTGTGCAAATGTACATTTTATAAATCGTGGGAATATTTCGGAAACTGTCTGATCCAAAGATTTTGGATCTTTCAACCCACATCTGTATGAACAAGGAGCAGGACTTCACCTCCATCTGAGATCTTCTTGATCTCCTCTTTGAAATCCTCCAGTTTGTCTATCAGGTGACGGACAGATTCTCTCATGCCATCAAAAGAGGAGAGAAAACTGAAGGGAACATCGGGTTCGTCTGTAGATTCAGGAGGTGCTGAGAGAGACTGGAAACTCTACAGAAAACAAATTAAAACTCATCAGCTCCACACTTCAGCTAATAACCTGAACCGCTATAGATCTGGTTTACTTGACTTCTCTTCATAACTCGCCTCAATCTAGCACTTTCATACATCAGCCATATTCTTCTCAAATTCATTATTTAATGCTACATTAAACTGTCTTATAGTCTAAATGTACATTACTGTAAGGATCCCAAGAACAGGTTTTGTTTGTTTTTTATAAGCATTGTTAATATACAGCCTCACTTTCTTTTTGGAGTCTTCATGGACGAATTCAATCTTATCTTTGTAGATCACCTGACCCAATTTGGAAACCATTGCTGAAAATATTGCAGTAGAAATAAAATATTCCATTAAAAATATTATGAAAAATCTAGTTGGGAGGATATTGATACCATCGAGTTCACTAATTTCATCAGGATACAAGAAACCAGAAGGTGAAATGAAATAGTTCACCCAAAAATGAAAATTAGCCCATGATTTACTCACCCTCAAGTCATCCTAGGTGTATAAGGCATTCTTCTTTCCAACGAATACAGAGTTATATTAAAAAATGTCCTTCCACTTCCAAGCTTTATAATGGCAGTGAATTGCTGTTTCAACCCGGTCTCATCCCAAGACGTCATATAACTGACGTTTTGGGACGTCTTTTGACCATACGTCAATATTCGCCTTTTTAGGGCCCCCTTAAACGTCGGTAGATGAGGTTATGGGATCCTAACTCTACCCCAGACCTAAACCTAACCCTAAACCTAACTGAAGTTAAAGGTAAAGCGTCAGTTGTATGACGGCCCGGGATCGCCATCTACCGACGTTTAAGGGGGCCCTAAAAAGGCGGATATTGACGTATGGTCAAAAGACGTCCCAAGACGTCAGTTATAGGACTTTTTTGGATGAGACTGTGTCAGCTGTTTCTGTTTTGAAGTCCATCAAAGTGCATCTAACCATCATAAAAGGGGGTTAATAAAGGCTGATGCGTTTGTGTAAAGGGGGGAGTATTTAGATATAAAGGAAAATTAGATATTAGATTAGACATATTTAGATATATAGGAAATCGCAATGGAAGACGTCAATATATCTAAATATGTTTAGATCTTCACAGTGAAAGGTAAAACTTCCGAAATGAGTGACAAGCAATATATCAAGCAATATATCACTTCCGGTGCATACGCAGACCGAAGCGCCCATGCCTTCAGTTCAGTTGGACGTGGCTGTGGTTACAAGAGGTAAAAACGATATAAATACTGTTCATTTTCTCACACATTTTCTCACGCTTCGTACCTTAGGCCATCAATGTACGCTTACGAGTCATTAAATCGTGTTTAATTTTGACATCTCTGTGCATGCTCTTTGAGGCCCCATAAATCTCCATTATATGACTGATAGACAACCACAGTTTGACCTAAAAATTTAAAAATTGAAAATACTGTGGAAACAAAGACACTTACATCTTGAATGCCCTTGAGGTAAGATAAAACATATCAAAAATTAATTTCAAAGTGAACTATCCCTTTAAATAGAAGATGATCCGCTGAGATGCTGACTGATGATTATTTCACAACACTTGACTGTGAATGACCACATCTCAGTCAACGGCTCATTCTGCTCTCATGAAATGTTTCTCCGTCATAGCAGGATCTTGCTCAAGTCCACTATTATCCTGTTCTTTTAGATCTTTGTTACCTGCAGGAAATGAACGTGATTGTGTGCTTGTGAAAGCTGCTCCAGCTCAGCGTCTCTCTTCCTCAGATCATTGATCTCCTGCTCCAGTCGCTCCAGTCGTTCTTCAGCTCGTCTTACTGCAGTCTTTTCCTGATCTCTGATCCGCTGTGTGATCTCAGAGCGGCTTCTCTCAATGGAGCGGATGAGATCAGTAAGGATCCTCTCACTGTTCTCCACCGCTGTCTGTGCAGAACGCTGTAAGGACACACATCACAATCACACAGTGTCTTCAGGAGGACTGAGACGAGACGGGTCCAAACTGAGACGTCTCAAACTTCTCTTCTTCTCCAGACTCACCTTATGAGACTCCACAGCCTCCACCAGCTGCTGAATATCTTTCTGTCTTTGCTGGATTCTCTGACGGATCTTTATCTGTGTCTCCTTCAGCTGTTTCTGGAGGACAAACCAATGACAGGAAATGACACATAAAACTGTTAGCACATAAACATTAAAGCTACATGAATCCAGAGTTGGTAAAGTGGGTAATGGTCTTGCATGGTAAGTTGTTACTGTCTGGTTTAAACCACTGATTCATGGTTTCCTGAAATGAATGTCTGTAGTATTTCATCAGTGCCTAGTTTTATATCATTAGCAATAACCTCACTTAATCAAACCTCATTGGTTCTTGCACGTCGGTCACATGACTAAACATCATGATGTTGTCGATGACATAGATGATGACGTACATGAGTTAATCACTGATTTGATTTGATTGATGAATCAAAGTTTGGTAGCATACTTTTAAAAAGTGTACTTATTATGGAAATAATATCATTTGAATTGTGAAATAAATGTGAACTGAACTTAATGTTTTCAGACACTGAACATAATGAACATAATGTTTGCATGTTAATTGCTATTAAATTAAAATGTGTTATAGGTTAAATATAAATTTAAAGCAGTTAGCTAGTGACTTTTTGACCCACTTAAGGATTTAACGTAGGTTCACTTAAAATAAATAAATAAATAAATAAAAAACTTTTGCTGATGCTTTACTCACCCCCATGTCATCCAAGATATTCATGTCTTTCTTTCTTCAGTCGAAAGGAAATTAAGGTTTTTGGTGAAAACATTCCAGGATTTTTTTCCATATAATGGACTTCAATGGGAACCAAACGGTTCATGGTTCAAAAAGACAGTTTTAGCGCAAATTGTTCAAAGGGCTTTAAACGATATCAGACCATGAATAAGGGTCTTATCAAGTGAAACGATCACTCTTTAAAAAAAATAATAATAATAACAAAGCTTAAGTTTTATAAGCTGAAATGGTCGCCTTGCTCTGTTCTGTGAGGCACATTCGTGACTCTCCTGTTCGAACTCGTTTATCAAAATGAACAAATCTTTTTTCGTGTCATTTGGTTCATTCAACGAACGAAATGAATGAGTTGACTCGGGAAAAGATTCATTCATTTTGATGAACGAGTTTGAATAGGAGAGTCACGAACGCGCATCACACTTTAACCCTAACAAAGCAAGGCGACCATTTGAGCTTATAAACCTTAAACTTTGTTTATAAAACTTAAAAAAAAAAAAATTAATGAGCGATTGTTTTCACTTGATAAGACCCTTATTCATCGTCTGGAATCGTATAAAGCCCTTTGAACAGTTAGCAGTTTGCACTGAAACTGTCTTTCGGACCTTGAACCGTTTGGTTCCCATTGAAGTACATTATATGGAGAAAATCCTGGAATGTTTTTTATCAAAAATCTCAATTTCTTTTTGACTGAAGAAAGAATGATATGGACATCTTGGATGACATGGGGGTGAGTAAATTATCAGCAAAAGTTTTTTTTTTTTTTTTGGAGCTTGAAACTTTTGTACCTCATTGACATTCAATGTATAGACATTTCATGACTGTACATTCCACAGAAGAAAGTAAGCAAAAATGACTTGGAACAACATAAGTATATGAATACAACTCTTTAATTTCTGCGTGAACAATCCCTCCCAGTTCATACCTGTTTCTCTGTCCTCTGTGCTGCTGTTGATACAGTATTGTGGTTTTTATGTTCACACTCCTTACACCACACACAAATGCATTGTTGATCAGTAATACAATACACGTCTAGCTCTTTGTCATGTTCACGGCAGATCATGTCCTGCAGTCGTTCAGTGGCATCAATTACTTTGTGTGGCTTACGAAAGTGAAATTCCTCATGACGGTCAAAATGAGTTTGACAGTAAGATTCCTGACACACCAGACAGGACTTGACGGCTTTGCATTTTCTTCCAGTACAGACGTCACACTCCACGTCTCCAACTCCAGCGTAACAGTCAGCAGGAAGTATAGTCTTCTTCAGTTTCTCCACCATTTCAGCCAGAATGGTGTTTTTAGCTAAATCAGGTCTTGGACTGAAGGTCTTTCTGCACTGAGGGCAGCTGTAGACTCTCTTCTCATCCTCCTGATCCCAGCAGCCTGTAATACAGATCTTACAGTAACTGTGTCCACAGTGGATAGTCACTGGATCCTTCAGGAGATCCAAACACACAGGACACATGAACTCATCCTGAGAAATCTTGGCTTCTGCCATTTTACTGCATGAATAGAGACACAAACACACAACAGCTCAACAATAATTCAGTTTCAGTTTCCCTGAACTGAGGAGCTGAAATGATTTCCTGCTTCTGTGTTTGAGTGACGTGTGTAAAAAAGGAGTGTCTGTAAAGCAGCTTCCTCATTCCTGGTGAAGGAGAGTCACTTTACTGCTGTGTTTATGTGCTCCTCAACTGGAGTCAAAACATTGTGATTACTTGTTCCAAGAACATGAATCAATCAATCCATTAAAATCCATGTTATACAGTAAATTCCGTTTTTTTAGGACTCAATGCTGTCCTTGTTGGGCCTTACTTTCAGTTTCATTTTTTGGTTCCACTTTATATTAAGTGGCTTTAAGTACTATGTACTTACATTGAAGTTACTACTTTGATACATTGGACTTATTGTGTACATACATGTATTTACATTGTACTTATATTTTGAAAATACCTGCATGTAATTACAACTGTAATTAATTCATGTAATTACATTTGTAATTACACAGTTGATCCTTCCCTTACACCTCAGCCCACCATGATACCTACCCATACCACCACACCTGTCCCTAACCTTACCCATATCACACCTCAATATCAGCAAAAGTGTTTTACAATGCAACCTGAACACAATAAGTACATTGTACTTATTTTCCTATGTAAGTACATAGTACTTAAAGCCACTTAATATAAAGTGGGACCCATTTTTTAGTTTGCACGCAAATCATATGCACATAAAAACTAATATTCGCATCTAAATTGCATGATAAATAGGCCTACAATGCGTGCTGTAGAGACCCATTTCATGAGATCAGGCTGGGCTATTACATGTCACATAGCCTATAACTCGCTCGCACACGTTTATTTTGTAGCATTGATGCTACTCAGACCTCCTGATGTGGTTTGATCGATCGGATTTAAATCCATCTCGAATGCGTATCGGCAGGGATTTACACCTGGCCTTCAGCTATCTGAAGTGACCAGTTGTAAACAGGCCCGAAACCATGGAGCGTACACATTACAAGCTCTCATGGTCTTTTACGCTAATGATATTTTGGCGCAACGTTCTCTAACATTTTAATCTAGAGCAAAACACAGAGCAAAACTGTTCATTTACAGTTTTTTTTACAATTGCTATGACAGATTTTTCAATACTTTTAACAATTTTCCAAGTTAGCACTACATCTGTCTGTGTAAGCTACACTTTTAAGACTTTTCTTGTTGCTTTAATACAAAATGCATACAGTTTTTGAATGCTTGAACTTGTTTTACACACAAGCTGAACCAAGACCAAAACAATGGATTTTTACTACCAAATTTACCAATGCTTTAACACTGTATATTAGAACAGATAACATCATGTTCCAAACCTAACCTTACAGGCTAAAATCAAGGTAAACAGCTGTTTATATTGTGAATTGAAACACAAATATATCCCCTGTATTTTATTGTATTGTTACTGAGAAACAGCTGATTGAATAATGCAAATATGTGGCATTTCACAATTCCAGTGTAGTCACAGGCTGGTTTGATCCCATCAGAGGATGATGTCCCTTTCCCTTTCCCATTACTCCCCTTTCCCTTTCTTAGCCTGGAGATGGAAGATTTTTGACCATCGTCCACAGGACCAAATGTCCCTCCTGGATGCAATGGATGCTGCATGCCAAGACATCCCAGCTGAACACGGCCAGGGGAGGATGAGGAATGCCAAATAATTCTTCCCAAGAAGCCTTACCAGAGAAGTGTGTGATGTTGATGAGAACGTGGCCAAATGGAGAAGACGATTAGAAGGATGATTAGAAGATGGCTGTTTGTATATGTTGTATTTTCACATACAGTAATGCTGTAAATGGCAAGTATTGCATGTTTTTGTTATCTTGCAGAAATGTCCTGTTGCAAATAAAGCCTTTACTGCACCAATTCTGTCTCTGTCTCTTTTCATACACCGTTGTATTCTGCTATTCTGAGAAGGGTCATTCCTTTTTTTTGTATAGAAATTCTACAACATAGGAAACAAAATGCACACATTTGCTTAACCCAAACGAAACAAAACTGTAGAGAGGCTTCAAAATAAACTGCAGTGCAAAATACTCTACTGTATAAACTATTGTATAAGGGCAGACCTGACATACTGCATATAAAATAATGCAGTTTCTGTAATTCCATCTCATGTTAGTGTTGACTAAATGTCCCTGTTGGAAGAGAACATGTGTTAGTGTTTTGGTAGACATAGCCTATTGTGTTAGTGTATTATTGTTTTTTGAAAATAAGTGTTGGAGTTTAGTTTACAGTGTGTGATTTTGAGCATGAAATTAACCGTTTTGCCAATTGTGTGTTGTGGGTGTGTTGGTGCGTTAAGAGTTTAGAAAATTTGTTAAAAGTATTGAAAAAAAACTGTAAGCCCTTTCCGCTCCATGCGCGTTGCTTTCTCTCGACAAATACGTGAATCCTGAATATTGAATAGCATTGAATGTCTGTATATTCAGCAGTTGCATACTGTGAAAATACAGTGACCCAACTGCAAAAGCCAAAAAGGTTTCAGTGAAAAACTCTAAATGAAAAGCATGTTAATACAGTACACTCATTAAGAGTTGAGCAACTGCAAAATCAAGGTCAGAGAGAGATTTATTCTTCTTCAGCATCATGTTGGTCCGGCCGGAGGACTGTCCATATCACAGACAATGTCATCTCTGCAGGCAAAGGGAAAAACCCTAAAGCCAGATCCAGCCTTGACAACAATCTCCACACCTTGCTCCTTCTCATCCTCCTTCTCTTCCTCCGTACACCTCTTATACACATCCTCTCCCCCCCCCCCTTTCCCTCTTGTATTGCTTCCATCCATTGTTGGATCAACATTTAGTGCAAAATTTTGTGTCCATTTTGGCACTCTGAACTGACTAGTATTGTGTACAGTTGGTTTGATCACATCATTAGAAGTGTGAACAATTTTGAGTCGTAGTGTGTAAGCGCTGACAACTGTTGTAGTTTTGTTTAACTTTTGCAACTTTTGTTTACCGTTTTGCAACATCAGTGCATCAGAGTGTAACATTTGTTTTAGTGAGTGAGTGTTTTTAGAGTTTTGCAAAGAGTGCATGAAATTTACAAATGGTGTCTAACTGTGTGAACTTGTTTAAGGTTTTGCAGAAAGAGTGATTTATTCGAAAATAGACTTTCATCCAAGCTTTAGGAAGCCATGTATGCATTTAGATATCGTGCCCACAAATTAAGAATGTGTTGTGATGAGAGAAGAGAAGAAAAGAGAAGAGAAGCAACATTAAATGCTTGAGAAGTAAATCTCTAAGAGATGACACTCATTTCCTCTATGCGAGAGGAAGGGGGCAGACGGACAGGGGGAAAAAAATGATCCTGCAAAGCAGTTTAGTTCATGAGAGTCTGAACTTTTGGCTTCTGGCCGCCCTCTGATTGTTTTCTCTCACCAATCACTGCTGATAGATTTGCTTAGAGCCTCAGCTGCATAAATTGAAGCTGATGGGTCCCATCCGGCAGCTCGTCATTTAATAAACGTTGCTGTTTGAAATACCTGCATGTGACTGTGATTGAAGGATAAAGAGAGCTTTAATACCGCAGTCAGAATGTGTAATGAGGCTTGTTATGTCTTTAGTGCACTTAACTTTGTTTCTGTATTGTGAGACCGAATGTGGCTTATAGTGAACAGAGCTGTGGTGCACGAGTAAGGAGAATGGGTGATAGTTGTACAGTACATTTTGCTGTGCACTTTTCATATTTGTAGATTCTACGTGTAAAATCATACTGCGTAGATTTTACGCTTTGATTTCAGCTCAACTACTCATTTCAATATGGTTATTTGGTTATTTAAATATGGTTTAAATGGTTATTTACAGCAGGCCACATATGCTGTCAATAGAGCTTAAAGCGAACTTACCTCTATACCAACAAAACTGCATTCTCTAAAAACACTTGTGGCAGTAAAAAAACCAAACACTTTTATTCCTTTGTTTCATAAATGATTACCTGGCAGATGTATTGATTAATATGACTATTTGGTTCCTTGCACAATACTATGTTATGACCTCAAAACACCATCACAATCAGTCTTATATGCATCATTTTCTAAAATAGTAAACTTATATGCATCCTTTTCTGACATAACTAAATCAGTAAAATTGTTGGATATTAAATGTCCCCAACTAAGCAAGCCAAAAGCCAAAGTCGAGATTTATCGAACATGTACTCATCAAACATTTCATTGTTTAACTCCTGTGCTATGTAATGCTAACCTGTTTATAAAACTGAAATGAAAGGTATCATAGTCTGTTTCTTGTGCTCAAATAAGAAAAAAAAACTGTACAATTCAGATTGGTCCAACTACTGCACAAGTACAGTGCAGAGCAAAGACTCTTTGAGAATCCATTGTCATGTTCAAGAAACCAATTTGACATGATTCGAGCTTTGTGACATGGTGCATTATCCTACTGGAAGTGGCCATCAGAGGATGGGTACATGGTGGCCATAAAGGGATGAACATGGTCAGAAACATGCACAGGCAGGCTGTGGGTTTTTAAACAATGCCCAATTAGCACTAAAGGGCCTAAAACGTGCCAAGAAAACCTCCCCCACGCCATTACACCACCACGAGCAGCCTGCACAGTGGTAACAAGGCATGATGGATCCATGTTCTCATTCTGTTTATGCTAAATTCTGACTCTACCATCTGAATGTCTCAACAGAAATTGAGACTCATCAAACCAGGCAACATTTTTCCAGTCTTCAACTGTCAAATTTTGGTGAGATCTTGCAAATTGTAGCATGTTTTTCCTTTTTGTAGTGGAGATCAATGATACCCGGTAGGGCCTTCTGCTGTTGTAAACCTATATGCATCCTTTTCTAACATAGTAAACTAAATCAGTAATATAGTTGGATATTAAATGTTCCCAACTAAGCAAGCCAAAAGCCAAAGGTGAGATTTATCGATGTACTCATCAAACATTTCATTGTCAAACTGCTGTGCTATATAATGCTAATATGTTTATAAAACTGAACATGATTTTAGTATCACTCAATGAAATGAAAGGTGACTGTTTCTTGTGCTCAAATAACACACACAAAAAAAATCCAACTACTCCACAAGTACAGTGTAGAGCAGGCTGACTGCAAGTTTCATAACACCAAACACTTTATGGCTGTTGCAGTGAAGCTATGATCAAACAGAAATGATTTGACTTTTGCTCTTTTATTTAGAAGGAAAGGCTTTATTTTGGTAGAGCAGCCATTTTGGGCATTACAACATTTCTCCTACATTGCTTTAGTGTTACTCATGCTCTCTGTAGGATATATAACAAACTACTCTACTTTTGTAATGTGATTGTTTTGTAAAATCATTATAAATAAGAGCTTTTGTGGTGTGAAAGTGGTGTGGATGTGTTTCTGGAAATGTAATTGAGTGTGTGTGGGTTGTTGGGGGATGCAAAGACTTGAGTTGTGGTGTCTGAATGAGAAGGACACACACTCCCTCCTGAGATGGTGCATCATGGCCGATTACTCACACTCTTTGCACATCAGCTCCTGTGAGAGGAAGAAGTGTCTACCGCTGCAGGCGTTCTGTGAGTGTGTCTGAGAGTGAGTGTTGTGTGTGTTTTAGCATGTGCGAAGAGAGTTCAAGTTAAAGAGAGAGACAGAAAGAGTCTATGAGAGTGTGCACGACACCAAGAGGTAAGAGAAAGACAATTTTTTAGAGCACCGCAGACATTCAAAACACTTTTGTAAGCTGAACCTCTAATAAATGATTTAATTGAAATACCCCCACAGTTTTCAAACAGTGTTAATCTTTTAATCAATAAAATTAACTTTACAGCGATTTAATTGCATATTCACTTTGGGTGCAACTTGATAACTTAAGCAATTAACCACCCATTAACCACATACAACATTTTAATAACAAGTTACATTGTAAATGCTTATATTTTAACATTTTAATAAAAAAATATGTATATACACTCACCTAAAGGATTATTAGGAACACCATACTAATACTGTGTTTGCCCCTCTTTCGCCTTCAGAACTGCCTTAATTCTGTGTGGCATTGATTCGAAAAGGTGCTGAAAGCATTCTTTAGAAATATTAGCCCATATTGATAGGATAGCATCTAACAGTTGATGGAGATTTGTGGGATGCTTATCCAGGGCACGAAGCTCCCATTCAACCACATCCCAAATATGCTCTATTGGGTTGAGATCTGGTGACTGTGGGGGCCATTTTAGTACAGTGAACTCATTGTCATGTTCAAGAAACCAATTTGAAATGATTCGAGTTTTGTGACATGGTGCATTATCCTGCTGGAAGTAGCCATCAGAGAATGGGTACATGGTGGTCATAAAGATATGACCATGGTCAGAAACAATGCACAGGTAGGCTGTGACATTTAAACAATGCCCAATTGGCACTAAGGGCCCTAAAGTGTGCCAAGAAAACATCCCCCACACCATTACACCACCACCACCAGCCTGCACAGTGGTAACAAGGCATGATGGATCCATGTTCTCATTCTGTTTACGCCAAATTCTGACTCTACCATCTGAATGTCTCAACAGAAATCAAGACTCATCAGACCAGGCAACATTTTCCCAATCTTCAACTGTCTAATTTTGGTGAGCTCTTGTAAATTGTAGCCTCTTTTTCCTATTTGTAGTGGATATGAGAGATACCAACCCGGTGGGGTCTTCTGCTATTGTAGCCCATCCACCTCAATGTTGTGCACGTTGTGGCTTCACAAATGCATACCTCGGTTATAACAAGGTGGTTTTAGTGGTTAACGAGAAGGCCTTTATTAACCCCCTGGAGCCGTGTGGATTATTGTCCGATTGTGTTTGGCTGAAAGAAGAAAGTCATATACACCTAGGATGGCTTTAGGGTGAGTAAATTATGGGATCATTTTTATTGTTGGGTAAACTAACCTTTTATGGATCAGATCAGACTATTTAGGGTAACGGTTTCATATTGCATGCATTTAAAAATGGATAGAGTGGTGTGAAAACTGATCAATGGGGAGTTGTGAGATCAGGATTAAATAGAGATGGCACATCTTTAACCTCTCTCTCTCTCTCTCTCTTCCTTCCTCATCCTCTTTTACTTCTGGGGCACAAGAGAGACAGAGAGACAGAGCAGAAGAGCCAGCTTTGGGCTCTGTGGGGTCCTCAGGGTCTGTGTGGCAACAACATCCCCCATGAAGCCACAATGATGTCTCATCCCGTTAATGAACACACCCACAAGCAACCAATGTGGTAGCCACAAGAGGACTCATTCACCCCATGGCACGCAACTCAGGTCAGCTCATCCTTACGCCAGTTCAGAGTCTGAGCCATCACGAATATGAGTGTGACAGAATGTGTATGCAGTGGGTTGGTGTTAGCGTGAAAGAGAAAATGTGTGTGTGCGGAGAAAGGAGGGCATGTCATCTCCCATAAGAAAGAGGTGAAGTTCACAGTTACTCTGAAGCCTCAGAGGATTTCCAAGGCCCAGCCATTAAAGCCCTGTTAAAACAGTTCTGATGTTGTCAGCTTAGAATAGGGATGGACAGAGAAACAGACAGAGATGGAAGTGAAGAGAGAAAGCGTCCTGTTCTGCCAGGCAGCACTTTACTGGGTCTCCAGCTTGCATAGGTGTCAGATCGGCAAGCTCCTAATTTCAACATCAAACTTTCATAAGCACACAGCAAGATTTGCAGAGGTGCACTGGAGGCCTCAGAGCTTAAAATGCTAAAAGCCTCTCAAAGATGCTTTAAATGTCTTCTCAGATGATCAAAGCTGGTGGTTCCTCTCGTACGGGGGCACTTTACAGTCACGATCAGATGGAACAGAAATGTTAGATTCACGAGTTCACACTCACTAATGATCAGAGAATAAAAATGGTTATGCATATTTGGCGTGCTGTCCGGGGGGAGGGCTCCGAGCTCGGAAATTGGGCCCGAACCCAGAGTACTCCCCCCGTATCTCTGTTTAGGAAGATAATTAGGCAAGTGTGAGGAGATGGGGTGGTGGAGGGATGCTGAGAACAGTCGAGGAATAAGGGTGAGTCAACTGTGTGTTTTTATAGGCTTTACTTGTGCTGATTGAGTGAACCAGTTGATTACTGATTGCTGACAGCTGGCTGACTTGATTGTTTGATCATTAGAACGTGATCCTCCCGAAACTTGTTAATAAAACATCGATTGCTGTGAACTTGTGAGACCTTTGCTTGTTTAAATGCTTGATTACCATTTATTACATACTGTAATAAGCAACCAAGTGTCATTGGAAATATGTGACTTTGCCTACATTTCTACAAAACTGCAAAAAACATACATACATTTCACTAAAACTGCAACAACTGATTACAGGGGCATATTCTCTTAAATGAAGTTTTATTTTGCATAATACTATCACCTCTAAACATGTTTACCGTAATTCAATTTCAATTCACATTTATTTGTATTGCTTTTTTACAATATCTATTCTTTCAAAGCAGCTTTACAGAAAATGCAATTGTCTACATTATAATTCAGCCCATTCTCACCCCCAAGGCGTCACCTAACTGACGCCTTGGGAAGCATTTGGACATGCTTCAATATCTGACGCTTTAGGCGCCCTTTAGCGTCAGTTAGATGACGCCCTAGGATCGCGTGTACCCTACCCCCACCCCACACCTAAACATAACCGTGTCCTCAAACTGACACTTTCCTTTAGCGTCAGTTAGATGACGCCGTAGGATCGCGTCATGTAAGTGACGCTAAAGGGCGCCTAAAACGTCAAATATTGAAGCATGGTCAAAGGTGACGCCTTGGGGTGAGAATGCGTTGTATAATTTAGAGAGATCTGTTCTCAGAGGTGACTTAGTCTAAGAATGTATTTCAGAAATGTACATTTACAAATCACGCAGTTACCTGATATACATTTTAGGCAGAAAAAGTGAGCTCATTAAAGTAATTATTACAAGTTGTGAACATAATTACAAAATGGTAACACTTTATTTGAAGGGGTGTGCATAAGACTGACATGACATCTTTATATGACATGACATACTGTATGTCTTGAATATGAAGTAGGGTTTATGCATGTGTACAACAAATGTCATTAAGTGTCTTTCGCTCAAAAATGACATTTTGAATGCAAATATGACATTGTTTATGATGTCTATAATGACATCTTGACATAAACCACAACATCATTACCTGTCAGTGTTTTATCATGACAACTTGACGTAAAATTTAAAATAAGTTAAATTGTCATGTGGTTGGCTTTGACATTGGCTGTGGTGGTACTAATTGAATTTGTCATTAAAAAGTTATAATGGCTTCATGACAGTCAATGTCAAAACCAACCACCTGACAGTTTACAGTAATGTAATGTTAACCAATAAAGCTAGGTGGTTTCTTAAGTTTGATAATTAATCTGCTATGTCATGTTTATGACAGGTTAAGTTGTCTTAGAAATGTCAAGTTGTAATGACAAAGACACTGACATGTTATGATGTATTGGTTTACAGTGTTGGGAGTAACGCATTACAAAAGTAATACATTACAGTAACATATTACTTTTTGCTGTAACGCAGTAGTGTAAGGCATTACTAATCAATTTTCAGTAATATTTTACTCGTTACATGTTCAGTGAGGCTTGTATTACAGTTGTATTACAGTGTATTGTCTGCTTTTACTTCTTAAAGGCAACAGACTATGTGAGTTTTAAAGCATTCTTTCAGTGCCAGTTCAGAGAGGTCGTGTCTGTAACATTGTTTTTTCCTCATAAATGCGAACACGAAAACTAAAATAAAATGAATATTTTAAGTTCTATGGAGACTGGAGAGCCAACCCTTCCTCATCCGATTTGCGCAGTGTAATTAACAGAATTACAAAAAAATATATTTTGCCTCCTATTTTTTTGTCACACATGAATGTGTGTCTTTTCCCTAATATAAAAAATAAAACATAGACTGATATTTGTCTAATGCCTGGAGTCCTTTAAGGAAGTAGCCTATTTATGTTTCAATATATGAAGAGTTCAGATGCAAAAGCCTCTAAATGCCATTTGAAATTTTCTTCTTTAATGATGATTTTTATCAAAGTTGTTTAATTAAGTTCAGTAATTTCACTTAAATAACAATTAAAAGGTAATTATCATTGCCATTTAAGTGAAATCACTGAACTTAAATATGCAAGCTTGATAAAAATGATCATTCTAGAAGAAAATTTCAAATGGCACTTAGAGGCTTTTGCATCTGAACTCTTCATATGTATTTTCTGAGAATTTTTATTTCAAGTTTTGACTGCAAATGTCATGTCCATAATGCTGGACTTCCCCAATTTTAAATAATTTATCCTAGTTTTGTGGTGTAGGTCTACGTATTTTATAATGTTAACTTTAAATAATACTAATAGCCTAATTTAAAGATAAGGCAGCATTGGATCTGGACGGTAAGGAGAATAACGCTGGAGTTGGAAGAGGTTTGTCGCGATTCTGTAGGTTCGTGGATCTGAGTCGTGTGGCGAATCGCGATTTCGGTTTCATATTGCATATCGTTACAGCCCCAAAGTTAAGTTCTACTTCTGTAGTTATTTTGGTGAAAGTAACTCAAAAGTAATACATGAGTAATGTAACGCATTACAATTCTGAGACAGTAATATTGTAAGGTAATGAATTACTTTTAAATAACAGTAACAAGTAATACCTAATGTATTACAGTTTGGAAGTAACTTGCACAACACTGTTGGTTTATGTCAAGGTGTCATAACAAAGACATCTCAAACAATGTCATATTTGCATTAAAAATGTCATATCTGAGCGAATGACACTTACTGACAGTTGTCACAAACATGCATAAAACTTCCTTCATATTCATAGCATATGTCATGTCATGATTATGAAGGTCATTTTAGTCTTATGCACACCCCTTCAAGTAAAGTGTTACCAAATATATACAACATCATTGGTGCGTGATGATTCAGAGTTTGCGTCATCTGAAGTCTTCGCAGGTGTTAGGTCATCCAAAGTCTTTTTTAAGAAGCTGGATCCAAATTGGAGCTGATATAATCTCTAGTTACCTTGGGATAGGCATCCTGAGATACAACAGAAAAGCAAATGGAAAGTAAAGCATATTATAGACTAGAATAATGCATGATTTTTAAAATGATACATTTTGATGTGTGCATCAGATAGCTCCATAGCTTTTCTGACATGGTAAACTTGCTCAGTAGTTCACTTGGTACAGCATTGCATTTGCGATGCCTTGTAATGACATGACTTGTACAGCTTAGCATATGAAACGTACCTGGAACAACATATTTCACATTTTACAAAAATGTAGGAAATATTGCACATTTCCAATGAGCCTAGGTTGGTAAAAGGGGTCTTGAGCATTGTAATTGAGGGTGAATTTGTCCTAAAGAAGTTCTTTTTTTTTTTTTTTTTTTTTTCAGTGCATATTTTATGGTACTTACTATGTTTATATGCATTGGTCAAATTATTCTCCATGCGCTCCCCACTGTTTATATGGGTTACTGCCAGAGCCTGATGCAACGAAAATAGACACAAAGGTTCATGCCTCTGAACTTGACCCTCTTGACATCTCCTCCACTCTTGAGGGCTGCAAGGCGCCATGCCTTGCTCAAGATACCATGTCAGTAAGTGATCACACAGTATCTCAAGGCTCTCACGTTATAAATGGAATACTTGCAAAAGTGTGTGCATCTTCCGGCTGTTAATTGCTAAAAGCATTGCTACTCACCTTTGATGTTATGAAGACACCCTGCCACGAGCTCCACATTATATATTTTTTTTCTCATAATGTTGACAGTCTACACATCATTTAACAAAGATACATTGAGTTCCCAGCCCACTCTACTTTACATATGTTTTCCTTTTTGGTGGGGTGCATTGAAAGACTGTCAGCTATTAGCTATTAGCTTTTCGGCTAGTTGTTTTGATAAGTTGTGACAAGGCATTGAAGCTGACAAGCAGACAGATAGGGAAAAGATGGCATTTCCAAGTCCACCCAAATATTTCAAGAGAAAGCTAATACTAAGACAAGCAAAATAACGTACTAGCCTATTCCTTGTCTGTACACTCAGCTCTCCTCATCTTTGTTTGATGGAATAAAAAAAAAAAACAATTTCATAAAATCAAACCGAAATTGGCATCAAAATTGTAATTATACTGTCAAGATTGTGTAATACAGGTTTATGTGTGTAATAACACGTTATTACATTGTTATAACACGATAATTATGGCTCATGTTGTCTTTGGGGTAGTCGAATGCGTTGTTGTTGTTTTGTTTTGTTTTGTTTTGTTTTGTTTTATTGGGGGAAAAAACAGTTAATAGACAAGAAAATGTTGCCCACTGCTAAACATTAGGCACTTTCTAAACAGAGTTAAATGAAATATTGAGCAATGCAGGTATTCATATTACATGGTACCATTTGCTCATTCATTTACTTATTAATAAGATCTTGCGGTAGTGTTAGTAAAAGATCATACTCAGACACGCATATCAGTGTGTGTGAATTAAAGTAGAACCTAAAAGAACCAGTCAGAGTTAATTCACAGTGGCAGCAGGAGGAAAGAGGGAGAAGGTTATTTCCTTTTTGGATCTGTTGCAATTTACTCCACTACCGCAGTGGATTGTAATCCTAATAGAAAACATGAACATTTCACATTTTTGACTTTACTTTATTGTAGTAGTAAAATGTACTTGGTCTATTAAGGGTCATGGGGATGCTAGAGCCTATCTCTTCCCGGCAGTTGGGAAGTCCATTGCGGGGTTTCCACCATCACCACTCCACCTAATTTCAATTGAAATATTGTAAATAAAAATGGTAAACAAAAAGGATTTTTTTTTACATAAAACAGCAACTAAAAACAAATACATAGATGCATAAATTCATAAAAACTATGTAACATATTTCACATACTTCATTTTGGTATTAACACAATATTTTTACAATATATCCGCAAAGTGCAATAAAACATCCCATCATCTAAAAATGAAATTGTGGTAAAAAACAAACAAAAACAAAAAAAGGCTGCTGTGGTTGCTAGAACCTTTCCATAAATATATGATAGCATCTTATCACATTTTACAGATTGAAATTAAATTCACAGTAAAATAATGTTCTGTTTAAAAGAACACTCCAACTTTATCACTCCACCCAAGTAGCAGTGCTGCCTTCTAAGAATATAGTTCCCAATATTTATATGGTTAAAAGATATCTGTCTCATATTACCACACTCTGTGACTATACAAATCACAACACATAAATCGGAAATGTTTACGTTATTTTGTCACTTATTAGAATTAGTATGCTAGCTGTAGCCATTTACATCCAGTCTTTGTGCTAAGCTAGGCTAGTGGTGGGTGCGTCAAACAGAGTTACAGCACGCACGGAGATGAAAAACGTATGTGTGGACTTGTATACAGTGAATAAGCTAAAGTCCAAAAAAGTCAGAGTGTTCCTTTAACTGAAATATATATTAAATTGTTCTTTTAATAGTATTTTACTATAAAGATTACATGTAATTGTACCAGTTAACATGATCTTGCAGTATTTTTTTTTCTCTGATCCTTATGTTGGGTTTAGTCGGGAAAGCAGAAAGGAGAGGATGAGAGAAAAATGGAGAGGAGAAGAGGGTCAGCTGCTTCTTTCCAGCCAGCTGGCTGATGTGAGGTGACGGGGCATTTCCAACGAGAGCACAACGTCACATGTCAGGCAGGTCAGCACGGGCCAGGCAGACAGCCACTGAAATATTCAATGCTCACATATCATACATCTAACGCCTCTGAGTCTGAAACAAGCCTGGAAGGAAGAAGAAGAATTATGTAGAATTATGAGGGACAATAGAAGTGTGCAAAACCACATTTATTGTTGAATTATATTCAAATACGGTGTCTTATCCAATTTCTTTGGTAAGATGATTTTAATGCATGTCGAAGATGTCTGAAATGTAGTCAAGATGGGTTACGTTTATTCATATACTGTAGCACTTTATACAATACAGGTACACTGTAAAAAATATTGTTGGTTTAACTAAAAAAATAAGTAACCTGGTTGCCTTAAAACTTTAAGTTCATTGAAATTGAAAAATTGAGTTAATACAATGAAGGAGATTGATTTAATAATCAGAAACTCTCAAAAGTTGATTTGACAGAGGAAAAAACGTTATGATAAAAAATCACATTTTTTACAGTGTAGTTTCAAAGCAGCTTCACGTGATAGAAAATGATGCGTTTCAGCTATTGTTCAGCTGATGTCATGTCAGTGTTGATTCGGTTCATTTTGAAGATCATCAATTATTAAATCAGTTAATTTCATCTATAAAGCTGTTCTGAAAAAAAGGACGTCATTGTCCAGTTCAGTTCTCACATCAGTAATATTAGGATTATTAAATTTACTTCTAACTAACTGAATAATAACCCCACAAATTCACAATAATGATTTACCATTTTTTAGAATTAGTTGTTTAAAAGGGAAAAAATGCATGGTAATATAATTTGCCATTTTAAGTTAATGAATAACACAATCTCATGTCAATTAGTAACTATTTTTACCAAATTGCTGACTAATTTCTATGAATTTGCATGATCTCATTACACGTTTTCTTATTATCTGCGTATGCCCCACTGACTTTAGGTTTAGAGGCAGATCTTTATTCTCAACTTTTTTTTCTCCAAAAAGTTATGTATTTCTGTAAGAATCACATTGCACAAATTCATACAAAATTCCTCATAAAATAGTTACCTTTTCTTATGAGACTGGGTTGTAGTGACCCATTGCCCCATCACTCATGTCATTATTCACTCTCAGAAAAAAAAAAAAGGTACAGAAGCTGTCACTGGGGCGGTACCTTTTCAAAAGGTACACTTTTGTACCTAAAGGGTGTATTGGTACCTTAATGGTACCATGAAGGTACCAATATGCACCCTTTAGGTACAAAAGTGTACCTTTTGAAAAGGTACCGCCCCAGTGACAGCTTTTTCCTTTTTTTCTGAGTGTTGTATGCAGAAGCCGAGACACTACACCACTATTTAAAAATAATAATCATAAAAAAAAAAAAACTTTAAAACAACATACACAATAAGTTCATTAGCTTTAGCCTACTGAAGATTGTACTTTAAAGACCCCAGTTGTCTGTCAATGTTAGATAATCTCCCTTCCACATACAGAAACTGGAGCATATATGCCTGCTGAACATCTTGATTTGTATATCTGATTTATGATTTATTTTCTGCCTATCGCAATAACATACATTATTAAGACACGATCTGTTTAAGTCCTGAGGGATAAAAGAATAATACCACACATTTGATAATTTGCTGTACACTGTTATGGTAATACTTAACAACTCACCTTGTAGAAAATCATCAGTGCTTAGGAAATGCTTAACAGCTGCATATAAAATATTTTGCTTTATATGTTGTTTTAGTGTACGTTTCCTTTCTTAGTATTGCGGAAGAGAAGAGATGAAGGCATTTCCAATGATCTGGATGGAAATATAAGCTGACCATAATTCTTTTCAACCATTATTTGTTTTGTGAACCATAAACATGAAAGTCCAGTATTTTTTAAACTTTAATACCAACTGGCTGAAATACACCCTAGACCCTAGACATTGGTTAAAATCCTCAAAAATTAAGCTTTCTGGAAAATAAATCATGCACCAATCAAGGAACCAAATGAAGGCCAAATGTAATTGAATATCCCGCGAAATCCATTAACCAACATTACTAGGAAATGACTCAGAATCCAGGGGAAGTAGGAATGAGGGAAATATCTAGAAACAAATGAATATGATTGGTTAGGTAATAAGTGGAGAATTGGATGCATTCTAGCAAAGTAAACAAGAGACAGATTTGTAAGAAGAGAAGTTTTTGAACCAACAGGACTTGTGATTTTTGCCTGAAAGACCACAAAACTGATGAATTCCCATTGACTTGCACTGAAAGCACTCAAACCACATCTGGAGACCCGAATATCATAGAGGCTTCGTGGGTATTGACTTGGGCCAGTAAGCAATCTCCAAGCAAAACCATAGCAACCACCAAGATCCCTCTATAACTGAATAGCAATATGCGCACCCACCCATTTTTTATTACAACTTCTTCTGAATGGGTAAAAAAAGGTTGTTCATAATTTGAATAATCAAGCCTTGATTATCAGGACAATTTATTAGTATCAGTAAATATCAATCCAAACCTGCAGCAATTTTCATAAATAAATGGGAAAATCAATTATGAATCATCAGGCTTTTGAGTAAAATATTTGTACATCTCTCAATCATCAATCTATTGCATTAAAAACTACATAGCTCTGATAAAATAAAACTAAAAATTTAAACATCATCTTACTAAGACATATTATTAGAAGATATAATGTGACCACTGAAATTGATATGCATTTTCAGCCCGTTCTCATCCCAAGGCGTCATCTAACTGACACTTTTGACCATGCGTCAACATCCGACGCACATGGCACCCTTTAGCGTCAATATGAGACGTGTCTCCTAGTGGTCTAACCCTAACCCTACCCTAGACCTAAACCTACCTCATCTACTGTAACTGACGCTAAAGGTTGCCATGTGCGTCGGATTTAGACGCATGGTCAAAAGTGTCAGTTAGATGATGCCCTATATGATAATGTGTTGGCATTTTATGTTGCTGCACTGTTATGTAAACTTTCCATTTATTTACATTACAAGCTATCAGAAGTTTGACTTACTTCATCTTACTTTGGACATAAATATCCAACGCATTCTCACCCCAAGGCGTCACCTTTGACCATGCTTCAATATTTGACGTTTTAGGCGCCCTTTAGCGTCACTTACATGACGCGATCCTACGGCGTCATCTAACTGACGCTAAAGGAAAGCGTCAGTTAGAGGACGCGGTTAGGTTTAGGTGTGGGGTGGGGGTAGGGTACACGCGATCCTAGGGCGTCATCTAACTGACGCTAAAGGGTGCCTAAAGCGTCAGATATTGAAGCATGTCCAAATGCTTCCCAAGGCGTCAGTTAGGTGACGCCTTGGGAGTGAGAATGGGCTGAAATATCAGCAAATGCACCGAATTGAACATTTTTGCTCAGTTTGGTTGTCTGAATAAAACTGAGAGGGTTTTTTTTGTCAAGTATGAGCTCTGTCTTGTCCTATTCTACATGAGCCTAATGTATCAAATACGACATAACTTAGAGAGAGAAAAAAAACACATTTGTGGCAGGATTTTTTTCTCCACTTGTTTTATTATGGACTTGGCTACCATCCAACTGCTCTGCCTATAGCAGAAAGAGCAAAATCTAAAGGACCACACCAAGGACTTTCTAGATCTGGCATGCCTCACACACCATCCAGATCGATCGCTTTGTGTGTTCTACTTTACCAGCCTCGGCGAGCGATCCAAGGTACGCCTGCTCAGTGTTGGTCTCTGGGGAGATTTTGACAACTATTTGGAGTGGGTGCTGGTGAATAACGGATCTCCATTAACCATCTGCCTCACCTGAAAGGACATCACAAGCCCCTCTCCGGACCCAAAGCCCAGCCAGCCGCCTCCCACACACTGCATGGAGAGGATGCCAGAGCCCATCTCAGGCACAGAACCTGAGCCTGCTGCAATTTCAAATAGAACAAAGACTGAGCCCGATCCCAACAAATTGTCTGACCAGGTGTGTGAGTCATCCGTCACTATGGGTGTCCTTGTGGAGTTCGAGGGCATTTAGTGGAGCAACGCCCTCACTCCTGTCACTTAGGGTGAGCTGCAGCTAGCCTACTGTAAGTGTTACATATTTTGAGGAAATAGAAAAGTATATATCTGTGTCTCCTATCACCGGCTGGTCTCACCCAGCTCAAAGTCTCCATTGTTTCTCCTGGTCCTACCCAACTCCGAGTCTCCTGTGTCTCTGAGGATCCTGCCCAGCCTCCCTCAGCTCCCTTAGCTCCTTCTCCGACTCCACTGCTGTGTGGATCTGCCTCGGTCTTCCGGTCTCAAGCTCCGCCTTGCCAAGAAGATCCTTTCCAGCCGTCAGGCCCATCACTCCATCTGCCGGCTCGACTGTGGCTCCTCCCTTCCTCGGTTCCACCTGAAACCATCGACCTTACGGCTCCACCAGGCTCCCTCATCCCTCACCTTGGTCAGATGTTGCTTCCAGGCCTTCAGCTGCGCTTCGTCCCTCGACCCCTTAAGCTCTGTCAGGCTCTATATATATATCCTAGCGAGATATCCGATGTCTCCTACACTGTAAAAAATTTCCGTAAAAATACGGTACAATGTACCATATAAATGTGAAGGATTTTTTCCGTATTTGTCTTTTACGGATCTTTTACCCTTATTTTGAATTTCGCGTTGCATTGTGGGAACAAGATCCCGGCAGCGCGAAAAGTTTAAGACGCATCCGCCATTACACACGCAGATGACCGCGGGCAAAGTTGCTTTTTAGAGCCGGATTTCGGGTGTGTGGAAGCCATTCTGACACTTATGTGGTAAAACTTAAACTTAAAAACGAAAATTATGTTTTGCTTGATAAGCTGTTAACGTAACGTTATTTTTAGTTACCATCTGGCATTAACTGGTAGGCAAATGAATGTCGGAGCCGTCACGTTTATCATTTTATGCATATCGTCACACATTGAAAGAGTTAGTTAAGACTCGTGGAGGTTCTCGATTGTAGTGTCCTTGTTGTAATGGGCTTATTTACTTTTATTTGTCGTGATGCGGTTTATTTCTTGCCGAGCGAATCCGTTAACTAGTTGTGATAGTTCTAACGTTAGCTAGTGTTTTTAGAGCAATTTAATGCCTTCAAGCAAAAGCAACCAGAGGAATCGTCAAGAAAAGTAAACGCCATTAAGACTTGCTTGATTTGAAAGGCATGAAGACACAACGTGAAGAGACTGTTTGTGAATATGCAGTAACTTGACCGCTACAGCTGGATCAAGGAAAACACCAGCACCTTTTCTGCAAAATGAGGTAAGTTAACGTTATGTTTACGTTAGACTTCATGTTTTTGTTTTAGATGACACACACGACTTTAAACCCCAAATAATGAAAGATTAATTTACATTTAGCATGACTGCTATTATCTAAACTTCTGCCTGTAATGTTAGTCATTCTTTCCCTTCTCATTTGTTCATTTCATAATGTTTCTGTTGTTTTCTTATCTATTAACAGGACTTTTCTGCTGTAGTTTACATCCCAAGCACCACCTGCATGCTTCTTATGGGTTTGTATTTTGTTTTATTAGCATTATTATGAATGTTCAATACTGGCAAAACGCATTTGAATTTAAAGTCTGAAGAATAAAGTCTGTTTATAGAAAAAGTTGGTTGCTGAATACCCCCTTCAAAGATATTTATGTTTACATGGTCGGTAGAAATACAAATTGTATAGGGAAGATTTAAACAACTATGTTTAAAGCGTTTTTTTGAAGTGATCGTGTTATGTTTTTCATTTAGTAATATCTTTTTCTGTTTCAGGTGGTGGACATTCAGGGTTGCTGTCATTCAAGAAGTTATTGACCACATCTCCTACCCTATTGAGGCAGTAAGATGCAAAATACCTGAAGAATATGGCACTTATCCTGGAGTTCATATAAAGGTAAGCAACACATTTTTAATCAAATTATTTATAGAACATGTTATTGTGATTCTGTTTATTTAGTTGAAAATAATGAAACATATTAGAATGTAGCCTATAGTTGAGCATGCAGACAAGCTGACATGACATGCAATTGGAGTCCACTGGAAAAAAGTCTTAGCATTTTTTAAACAGTGTTTGAATTTGAGAGAATTAGGAATGGCTGATAATTTTTTTATAGTTGATAATTTAGTGAATGTAAAATACTGTACATTTGTTTGTCAACCTCAACCTGGTCTACATGATACTTTGTAGTTAATTTTCCTTCATTTAATTTCTTGTGTAGCTAAAAATATATCCTTTTTTTTTTTTTTCATTTCCAACTTTCCTGTGTAGAAATCCTGAACGAAGGTTGAAAAGGCTGAGATGAAGGAAACGTCCCCATTCCTCCAAAACTGCTGAAGTTCCTGTATGAACAACTTCGAAAAACCAGGTAAAGTTTCAAGCTTTTGTCAAATCTCAAAATGGAACTTTAACTGAACATACCGAAAAATGAACGTTTTTCATGCAAGTTGTTAAGATCTTAAAGGGATAATTCACTTTGAAATACATTTTTGAAATCTTTTATACCTCAAGGACATCCAAAATGTAGGTGTCTTTGTTTCCACAGTATTTTCAAGTTTGATATTTTTAGGTCAAACCGTTCTTGTCTGTCAGTCATATAATGGAGGTTTATGGGGTTCACCCTGGGTCCCCCTAAAGAGCATGCACAGAGACGTCCAAATTAAACATGATTTAATGACTCGTGAATGTAAGTACACATTGATGGCCTAAAACACAAAACGAGCGGTTTGTGTGAGAAAACGAACAGTATTTAAATTGTTTTTACCTCTTGTAATCACAGCCACGTCCAAGTGATCTGAAGGATCACTTCCGGCGCACTTGCGCAGACCGAAGCGCCCTGTGCCTTCAGATCACTTGGACGTGGCTGTGATTACAAGAGGTAAAAACAATATAAATACTCTTCGTTTTCTCACACAAACTGCTTGTTTCGTGTCTTAGGCCATCTATGTGTACTTGCATTTAGGAGTCATTGAATCATGTTTAATTTGGACTTCTCTGTGCATGCTTTTTCAGTTTCACTTTTTCAGGGTGAACCCCATAAACCTGCATTCATTTCATTCATTTCATTTAGTTTATTTATATAGCACAAATAAACACAACAGAAGTTGACCACTGTGCTGTACATAGAAAAAGATTAAAAATATAAAAACACAACATCACAAAACTAACAAGCAATAAAACACTACGTTTGCATTCTTTATACCAGTGTTAAGAGTGAAATGCGCGGTTAAAAAAATATGACTGCAGTTTGGATTTAAATTCATACATAGATGTGGCAGATCTCACAGATAAGGGAAGGCTGTTCCATAGCCTAGGACCAGCCACTGAGAAGGCACGATCACCTCGCAACTTCAGTCTGGATTTTGGGTGTACAAGCGTGATACTGTCAGAAGAGCGCAAGCATCTTGTTGAGTGTTTCACGTTGACAAGGTCTGACAGATAAGACGGAGCCTGACCAATCAGTGCCTTGAAAACAAATATTAAAATTTTATATTCCACTCTAAAATGTACTGGCAACCAGTTGAGAGACATTAATATCGGGCTGATATGTTCTCGTCTACGCGCTCCAGTTAGAAACGTCTCTAACGTTGTATGACATTGACTCTCTGCATTGTATGACTTACAGACAAGAACGGTTTGACCTAAAAATATCAAAATTGAAAATACTGTGGAAACAAAGGCACCTACATCTTGGATGCCCTAGAAGTAAGATAAAAGATATAAAAAATTAATTTCAAAGTGAACTATCCCTTTAATGAAATCTGAGAGCGTTCTCTCCCTCTGTTGACAGCTCTCCCTCTGCTTACACCTACCACTTCAAGCTTCAGAAAGATAGTAAGATCATAATAAAAGTAACACAGTGTTAGAGTCCTATCCAAATGTGATGCGATAAGATTCTAGCAACAAAACATTTGTGCCACTTTATAAATTTGGGGTTAAACCACTGGAGTCACATGGATTACATTTGTGTCTATACCTTTCTGAAACTTGAAAGTGGTAGTTGCCTCAGCTGTCAATGGAAGGACAGAAATCTCTCAGAGTTCCTCAAAAAGATCTTCATTTTTGTTCTAAAGATGAATGTAACTCTTGTGAGGACGTGTGGAACAACGTGCGTGTGAGTAATTACAAATTAAAATTTTGGGGTGAGCTTATGCTTTATGTAATATTGTGTTCTCTTACAGAAAAATGGCATCAACACTAACATTTCACTCTTCTTTAATCCCTAGCTGGCATCTTGGGGAGGACGACCTCGCATCCAGTATGCTGCTGTGGGTGCCGCAGGATTTCGAACTCATTCGATCACTTGTCTCTATGCTTTTCGAACTGTGGCGACTAATCGTGCCTTGCTGTGGGTCAAGCCGCTGGATCTTCAGATCTTCTTCGATTTGCTTAATCCATCCTTTTTTTGGGTGCAATGCGCTGGATTCTACACTGGGTTGGACGTTTCCTCCAGAGGACTTGTGTGGTATTCAATTTGCATCCATTCTGCATGTGTCCAAACATTTCACTCTATTGACTAGAAGTCTAAAGCAATTTTTAAAAGCAGAAGCCTTATCTTCATTGCATTTTGTTTGTTTCTGTATTGTATCGTATTCTATTAGTATTGCATTTGAAAATGTTTTGAATCTTGACTTTCACAGTTTATGAAGGTTTTTTTTTTTCCATTTTTTAAAAATAATTTTGTGAGCTATTTGGTACAACACCAATATTGTGCAAGTACCTGCTCGTTTTCTTTTTTTTTTTTTCATTTCTCCCATGTTTGTTTAATGTCTTAACTTTTTCCACAAAACAAGCACTTTTTTATGGTGCTTTGCACATTGTTAAATTGTGTGTGTCTGTCTGTGTATATCAATTTTTACCCATTGAATGCGTTTTAAGAATGTTTACATGAAATTTTTACAGAAAAATAAAACATGTTCAATATGTATATATTGTTCTTGAATTATTTGCTACCAAAATATATGCTATAAAAATAGAAATTTCTGTATAAGGATTATCCGTGAATAGTACAGAAAATACGGAATTTTCCATTTTAGGTTTGACGGAAATGCCCGTCAATGGTACAGAAAAACTCATGTAAATCTACGGAAATTTCCGTTCTAAGGTTTACGGAAGTGCCCGTACAAAAACGGAAAAAGTGCTGGTAATTAATTACCAGCACTTTTTCCGTTTTTTAACGGAGATTTTTTTAACAGTGTAGTGTTTTCTCTTTGTTTAATAAATAAGGATTTTTGATTTATCCGTGTTAGTGCATGTCCAACACGTTGCAAATACAGCATCACAAACTTATTACAAATATCCAATAAAACTCCTAATCAAGGCACATGATGGTAGAGTGCTATCTCTACTCCACACTTTCCTCTATATCAGTCGTATTCATGCCTGAGCAAGATAAGCAAAACGAGCAAGATCCTTTTAAAGTGCTTTTCTGGCAGACCTCAAAGCTCTCCACGATACACTTAGGAGTCAAATATTTGGATTAAGAGCGCCCATCACTCTCAATCAGTATAATATATCCAGTGTGGCGTTTATACTCTTTAAAAGCTGTCTGCTTTTATTTGTGGAGATGCTGGTGCTGTGGCTGACTCCTTTAGCTCCAGTGGTACTGCTCAGGTTGACTGTGCACAAATAAACAGCAGTGTGTTGATTTAGGAAAGAGGGAGAGGAAATAAAAGACTGAAAATCGGAGGCTGGTTCCGGAGAGGCAGTAAACATACAGAGGGTTGGCTCCAGGACAGACTCCTCAGCAGAGCAATCCAAATCTAAGAGCAGTAACCTCTCAGGCCTGCTCTTTAGAGCCTGGAGCTCATTTAGATGGCATTTAGAAGAGCATTTACAGTACCATCAGTCCTGCCACTAATTACCCAAGTATAAGCTTTTGAGAAGTGAGGTATGAGAATAATTATTAGTGTTTGCTAATAGGAGTATAATCCTTACTAATGCTCATACTTAGGGTTGGGGCTTTGAACAACCTTCTGACGTTACGTATTACACTTTGTTGTGTAATGTGAGCTGTCTTTACTACAGACATAAATGACTCCTAAAATGATTGAGAAACAAGTTAAGATTATTTGTGGCACACTATCCTGCTGGAAGTAGCCATAAGAAGATTTACACAATGGTCACAAAGGAATGGACATGGCATTGGCATTTAAACAATGCTCAATTTGTCCGAAGTGTGGCAAGAAAATGCTGTCTGAGCAAAATTCGAACACGTCTATCTGAATATCGCAGCAGAAATCAAGACCAGGCAACATTTTTCCAATCTTCTATTGTCCGATTTTGACGGGAGGGGACCCCGCGGTGTGCCAAGCTGCTTCAAGGTTCGACGTGTTGTGGGTTCAGAGATGCTCTACTGCATTCCTCGGTTGTAACAAGTGGTTATTTGCATTACTGTTGCCTTATATCGGCTCTAACTAGTTTGGCCATTCTCCTCTGACTTAGAACTTCCACTCACTAGATATTTTCTATTTCTCTCTTTCTTTTTTTGCGTTGCATGTGGTTGTGTAATTCCATTATCCTGCGTGTTTTAGTTAAATCTCGATTAAAAACCTCGATACATATATAATCTTGATATATATATATATATATATATATATATATATATATATGGTTTTGAAGTCTCGGTTCTGTTCAGTTTAGAAAGCTAAAATTGTTTTTTGTTTTTGTTTTTGTTTTTGTTTTTTTTAACAGTGGTTTAATGAAAAAAATGTCTTTCTATCTTTAAATTAATTAAATTAAAATTAAACGTTTCACAAGGATTAAAAAAAAATCTGCTAATGCTGTAAACTATATGGTAGCTGCACTACTGTAACATAAAAGGTTGTAGCCTAGATTTTTAACCTGAATTCAGATGCTATTTATTTTTTTACATATAATAATCAACACACAACACATTGTATGAAAACATGTAAACTGAACATAAGGCAATTTTTTGCATTAACTTGTGTTTTTACTCTAATTTGTTATTGAAATATAATAATTTACACAGTTGTCATTTTCATGAAAGTTTTTTTTATATATAGTAAAAAAAGTTTATATATATATATATATATATATATACTGTATATTTCCATGGCTTGCAAAATTGTATATGTTAATGTTATTTAATTAAACTGTTATGTCAAACACTTGAAAATGTAATTAAGGAGTTTGTCCTTTGGTAATTAAGCCTCACTCACATAAAGAATGAAAAGTAAAATATTAAGTAAAGAAATAAAAAAAAAAGTAGAGCTCTGCACATAATTTAACACACAGCAGTCTGTTGACAATTAGTTTCTTAGTCATTAATTATAAGTGGTGATGGACATGCAGAGAGATCTGATGAAGTCATTTGGGTCTGAAGTTGAGTGGGTGAGTGATGTGAGGTCACACCGGGACTCTGTACCTTTTTTTTTTTCACTGCTCTTGTTTTAGCCTTATTTCAAGGTTCAAATGGTTCTTTTCAGACCTCTGTCATTTAAAGTCAATCAAAAGTTGATGATGTAGTGTACCACTGTCTGCTTACAAAACATAGATGCCTTCAGCCAAATCCCAAGAGCACTCTTGTTGATCTGATATTGTTAAATTATGCTGCTTTGCTTTAAGAATTGAATGTTGTTCAGGTTGCCAGTTCACTTTTTCACCTGACATTTTAACAGTGGTACTGTTGATTCCGGTGGGGATTGCTGGCTCCTTCTCCTCCAGCATGAGGTCATGACCCTAGGCTACAAAGGTGAGAGTGAGGCCTAAGGGCTGCTGGTGGAGGTAGTGTTGGATTACCTCATTTGTTCCTTTCCTGCCATGATTAAGCCAATTACATTACATGGCAGTCAACAACAGACGCAATGAGCGCTCTAAAAATCAACATCAGAAGGAACTGACTGTCAAAGACCTCTGCTCAAAACTATCCATACAGCAGCATGTGGCTCTATACTTCATAATTATGTAGATGTGGATAGTTTCCAAGGCTCACTGAGTTCCACAATGAAGCATTATACATGAAACCCTTCACTTTTATCAGATTTACCTCACTGCCACTGATTTAGCTTGTGTTTACATACATGTTTCACATATTAAACACAATCACACAATACACACGCTTAACTGTGTCTGGCTTGAGCAAACATACAGTCATTTCAAACTGAGCACAATTTAATGGGGCATCTTTCAAATTTGATTTGCCTATACATTTCAGGGTGGAAACACCAATTCCCCATATAACCAAATTCAATGTGTTTCATGAAATGAAGCCAGATATTTTTGTTAAAATGACACTGAATCCAAAATTGAAGTTCAGAGAGTAGCTCTTTATAACCACTGGGGTAAAGTATGAAAAACTTCGTAACATGAGCACGGAAAGGCAGTGTGTTTTAGAGAGCTCTAATATATCACTATTAGCACAGACATAGGATTTTTAGGCGCCAAGCCATAAGGGGTATATTGGCATGCTTACAGTGGTCTTGAATCAGCTTTTGCATCGCACTTCTGACTTCCCATGATATATCCATGCCAGAATCTCATAGAAATCTAGCTTTAGGTAACAGGAACTCTGCATTAATATACTCCATCAAACATATGGTAGAACTATTTCCTCTAAAGTGTGGGATTCAATCTTATGCATTTCTTCTTAGAAAGCTATTACTGTACCTTCAAAGTTATTACCTTTTGCACCAAAAAAAAGTTATCTATTGATATATGAAAATATATACAGGAATTAGCAAACAGGGTTTCTTTACATCTCCTTGTCAACTGCTCTACAGTATGTAAACTGGAAGAAAAGCAAAGAAGTTTGACTCCATGAGATGGAGAGTCAATACTCAAACCTTGTCCTTGATTCATTGATTCATTCATTGATTCATTCATTGATTCATTCAGTCAGTCAGTCAGTCATTCATTCTTTCATTCCCTGCCAGTGTTTATATGGCCCTGTGTTTGATGGTCTCATTGTAATATTTTTCATGATATTTTTCAATTAAAACCATTTTTCCCCTAATCAATAACTTCTCAATAATGAGTGAATGGGAGAAAAATCAGTTGTTACACAGTTATTAATATGTTATTACTACATTCACCAGTTTTTATTATTTAAACATGAAAAAAGTATGTTAAATTCCAAATTATACAAGAAATAGAGCAAAACCAATTTGATGCAATACAATTAATGAGATTTTTTTTCTTATTTGTCATCAAGCCTATATGAATTTGTAAGAACATGTTATCTTAAAATTACCCATAAATAGTCTTGCAAGAATGGTCTATTGTCTCTAACCATTTCTCTTTTATTTAAGCAATTCGAATCTCTCAGTTATCCTGACTGCCTAATAGGAAACGGAAGTGGGAATAGTGCAGTTAGCATTAATGCTAAACATCTCCACCTGGTCAGCCTGAGGGCCAGTGCCAATCTCCACCCACCTGCAGCATCCATGGACTATGCTGAAATAGCTGTATTGTTTTTGGAAGGGAGGTTGGAGTGTTTAGTAGCGGTGTAGGGGTGGGGTAAATGGTCCTCTAACAGCTGCTGACCCCAAAACTTTTCCTTACCCACTAAACACACACGCACATATACACAAGGGTCTGGTTTCCATTTCAGCTTTCTGGTGGAAAAGGTGGAAAGAAGTTGACCCTGCCCTGTGCTACTCCATTCTAACTGACAGCTCTACGTGTTAAAGCTGTGATATGGCACACGCACAGCTCGCAATTTAGCCCAAATGGGTCTTGACTGCTACCAGACCTTCCCGGTATCTCTGAGCAAACCCTCCTGCACCCTGCCGCCACTCTGAACGTCATCAATCTCCATAAGGGCTTTCTTGGCAAAGCTTTGCTCATTATTATTGTTGTGTTATGTTTCAGAAAGTTAAGAACGTAAGCAAGGCTGCCGATGAGTTAAATGTTACAGTCCTTATGCTCTCTATAATGGACCTAGTATTATTTTGAAATGTTTTTGAACGTTTTTTTTTTTTGAATAAATTATAAGACTTTGCGTACAAATCTCATGAAATCACTACTGGACTACTTTAAGTCAATGTCAGTTAGCTACAGCCATCTACTACAGGATCAAAAATTGTCTTGGCACCTGAACACTATGTGCTTGTCCTCTCAATGTCAGAACACGGATGTAGTGGTTTGATATGTAAAAGTTTACCCAAAAATGAAATTCATTTACCATCATGTCATTCCAAATCTTCTGTGCAAAAAAAATGCAAAAGAAGATATTTTGAAAAAGGTCCATAAACTGAAAGTCAGTGCGGACCAGTGCTGTTATTATTATTATATATTATTATATATTAAAGGGGTGACGAACTGAGAAATTTCCATCCAAGAGGTACATCTAAGAGGTCATCAAAGAATATATGAAGAGTTCAGATGCAAAAGCCTCTAAATGCCATTTGAAATTTTCTTCTAGAATGATCATTTTTATCAAGCTTGTATATTTAAGTTCAGTGATTTCACTTAAATGGCAATGATAATTACCTATTAATTGTTATTTAAGTGAAATTACTGAACTTAAATATACAAGTTTGATAAAAATCATCATTAAAGAAGAAAATTTCAAATGGCATTTAGAGGCTTTTGCATCTGAACTCTTCAGATTGTAAATTTCAGAAATGAAAACGTCCTTGTTTAGTCCAATAAAATATTTTATTGACACCAGGCTCAGCAAACGACTCATTTTTCAAAGTGGGGAACCTCCCAGAAGAAGATCAACGCCTACTCCAACACGGCCGTTAGCCCCGCCCACCGATTCGCACATTACACGTACAGCTAAATATCATACCGGTAGGCCTAACTAGTGATGACAAACTGGATCGAGCTACTGAGCAGTAAACATGCCGTTTACAAAATATTGTGCGGTGCCTGGTTGTGGAAAAAGACAGTCGCTGCACAAGCTTCCTCTGGATTCCAATAGGAACGATAATACCGTTCCAGCTGATGGGTAAAACATTTTCCGTTTGTTCGCTTCATTTCACTGAGGATTGTTTTGTAAACAAGACACAGGTCAAGACTGGATTTGCAGGCTGATTAACACTAGAATGGCCACAATGGTCATTTTGACTGTTTTGAATTTTATATCTACAATAACTTTGTTGAAAAAAATAATAAAATCCTGCTGGTACCTGACTTTTCCTAAAATTGTCTGTATTTTCATTTAAAATGCTTTTCATATAAATTAAGTTACGTAAACGTAAGAAACGCAAAAAAAATGAACATATTTACCTATTTCGGCCATAGACGGTCATATTGACCGCACTGAATTTTGCGGTATTTTTTTATTAAATATCCCGCGGTTGATCGTGTTCTCTCTCAACTGTCAACAGAAAAGTCCGTCTGGTCACCTCTGTAGCAGTGTTTGCTATAATAATTTCTACATTAGTTGTTGATCAGAAATAAGCAAATAAAACCGGACTACAGTTATCTATAATACTTACGTTATCTATAGGCTATATAGCCTATATATATATTGCAAGGCTAAAATGTCTAAAATGAATGAGTGAATGAGGAGGAACATGACTCGAACCATGGCCCTGGAGATGCTTCAGAACTTGACCAGTGATGATTTGGATGCAGGGGAACAATCGGAGGTGGAAAGTGACAGCGACGTTTCCTGGCTGAAAGTTAACATTTCCTCCTCATCAGAGTGTGATTCAGAGTCAGAGTCCACATCAAGGAAAAAGAAACGGCTGCTATCATCAGACACGGCGGATCCAGATGTTCCATTCATGTCGAATGATCCTGGTGAGCTCTGCTGCCCCGTCCTGCGCTGTTTGTTTTGCTGCATGGGCTGTTCACGACTTCTGCTAGTCCTATTATTTTTATTAGCCTATTGACCGCTTCGCAAATCGTCCCTATCTAACATTTTCGTCATAGTTTTTGTCATTCAAACCTAGTTTTTATTTAGTTACCGTCTCGTTTTCGTCTTTGAAAAAATGTGGTTTACGAAAATAATTAAATTATATTAAATTAGAAATATTATTAAAATTATTCGTCAACACTGTTTTGAATCTAACGGTCAAAATGACCGTTTGTGGCCGTTCTAGTAGTTCTGGAATTCTGGCACTTCTAGTGTTAATCGTTTCGTGATCGTTTCGCCTGATAAAACCCTTATTCATCGTCTGGAATCATTTAAAGCGCTTTCAGTTTTTACTGAAACTGTCTTTTGGACCTTGAACCGTTTGGTTACCAGTAAAGTGCATTATATGGAGAAAAGTGATGGAATGTTTTCACCAAAAACCCCAAAAAAAGGTGAGCAAATTATCAGCAAAAGTTGTTTGAAAAGAACAACTCCTTTAATGCATTAGACGATGATGATAAAAGAAATACATGATATTATCAAACTCAGTAAACACCATACCAATAATGCATACCTAGGTAAAGAAAAGCAGGTGAGTCCAGAATATGAACGCAACACGTTCAATTACATGATAAACGTTTTCCTTCGTTCTGCTCTCACACACGTTCTGTTCTCACACACACCTCACCAGAACCAACGCATCATCCTTTAGCGTCATATGTGACGCTACATAACAAAACGGCCAAATACTACGCACATGGCACCTGTTATCGTTAATATAACACGCTCTGTGATGGGTAGGTTTAGGCGTGGGGTAGGGTAGGGTAGTCTCATATTACGCCAAAAGGATTTATGATGCCTTGGGTTCGCGTGTTATATTAACGATAAAGGGTGCCATGTGCGTAGTATTTCACCGTTTTGTCATATAGTGTCACATATGACGCTAAAGGATGAGAACGGCTGCCAGAACTCAACAGTTCAACAGTTCTGACTTCCTCTTTCAAAATAATAGTCCAAAACACAATTCTTCTATTGAACACAACAGATATGTCTCCCAACTTCCTGTTTCAACAGAAAATGTCGAAAATGTGCTCATAAACTCATTTAAGGGGGGTCTTTAACTCACAGTGCTTGGCTATGGTCTCCAAATGGATAAGTTCCCTATATAGAAAACCAAATTAAAATCTATATGCAATGCAATGATGGCATTAACGATTTCAATAGAAAATTGTGAGACAGGCACACAACACAGTAGATGACAAGCCAGATTGCCAAATTATTTATAGACACAAAACTACTTCGACTAACACCAGCCGTGACCCCTGAGCCACAAAACACTGACTGTCAATACCCCAAACTGATTAAAAATAAATCTAGTGTTCACCACATTCTTGTGTGGGGGGTTGAGGGGAAATGCAGTGAAATGTATGCTTAGGTTTGAGTTGTGCAATATTTATTATATGCATATTTATTATTCAGGAGGTTAGGTGAGAGAGTTTCAGAAGCCAGACAAACAGGCATGTGCCACTGACAATTCCTGAAATCACAACAACGGCAAGCTTTCCACCCACTAACATCTGTCAAATAGGCCAGAAACAATCACAACACACATGGCTTCTCCCACCTTGTCGCTCTCAGCTAGATACTGTACTTTTTTCCCGACAGCTCACATGTTAGTCCATAATAATACACAAACACACTTACAGTTTGTTTTTCATGGCACAAAATGCACCTTAAAGGTATAATTCACCCACAAATTCTGTCATCGTTAACTCATCCTCTTGTCGATCCAAACCTGTAAAACACTCGTTCATTTTGGCACACAAATTAAGATATTTTTTAATTAAATCTGAGAGTTTCTGTCCCTCCATTGACAGTCTACGCAACTACCACTTTCAAGCCCCAGAAAGTAAAGACATCATTAAAGTAATCCATGAGACTCCAGTGGTTTAACCTCAGTTTTATGAAGCGACACGAGGGCTTTGTTTGCGTAAAAAAAAAAAAAAACATAATCAAAACTTTATGTACAAAATATTAATCTCCAAAGTGCGCTCACGCAACAACATCTGCTCTCGCATCACAACACAACACTAATGCATCATGGTACTCTCGTGAATGTGTATTGGAGAAAGCTCTCAGAATTCATTAAAATCATCTGTATTTGTGATGCAATCTAAGAAAACCCATCGGATGTCGCGCTGGTACGTTTTCAGTAAGGTCTAAAAACAGATCGAATGTCAGTTTTTTGTCAAAATTGGATTTTCAATAAATTATTATTCATAATCTTGTTTATCATGTCTGAATATATCTTGGGCAAAATTCACTAGTTTAGTGCAGAAAAATAGTGCGATTTATACTGGCAAGCTGAAAACGTCTTTCTCTTTAAGAACACACACGGTGAAGCAGAGGGGCAAAAAACAACAAAATCAGCCATTTAACTCTCCTTCTCTTAACACAACAAAGACAGTTTCGTATCAAAATAAACCACATAACAGAATAAAGGTCCCGCCAGTCCTGTGTAAACTATAATGGTACGCAAGTTTTTATTTATTTGTTTTTATCCAGCATTATCGTGTGGTGTGATGCGGAGCACAAGAGAACAACAGAGTCTGAAGCTACTCGCTTAAAAGACCTTGCTCGCCTCTCAATCGTCCAATTTCAAAACGGTTTTCACAGGATGACTATGGATAATCTATGATGATTGCTAAAATATGAAAAAAAAGCAATAGAAAAAGAGCGCTAGCAGGAAGTGACAGTTCTCAAAATTTTGTTTCTGTAAATCACAGCGATCAGCCGATTTCAGATAACAACTTTTATTACAGACAAACGATCAAATAAATAAAAACAGATTTGGAAAGGGCTTGAACCCAGCTTTAATATGGTCTCAAAACCTGTAATATGTAAAATTTCACCATGTGATGGGTTTTCCCAGATCGCATCACATTTGTGTTCTGAAGATAGTCTTACAGGTTTGGAACAACATGAGGGTCAGTAATTAATGACAGAATTTTTATTTTTTGGTGAACTAACCCTTTAATGTAGTCACATGCTCAAGCTAAACCCTAGTAATGAAAATTGTAAATAAGCAGCTGAATACTTGCAGACCATGCAAAAATTTCTGGAAATCTCTTTTTTTCTTTCTCTTTTCTCCACAAAATTACATTGTATTATGTAGAGTACTCTCTCTCTTTCTCTCTCTCTAAGGCATTTGCCATTGTTTTTAGTGTGCCAGGGAATTCAAAAATATACACGCATGGATTTGCTTATGACAGAACGCCTCAGGAGTTGATTACATATTTCAGTTCCTGACATAGTTTTGTCTATTCCTAACACGCTCATTAAAGCTGCGGCTCTGTGATCATATGTGTGTTTTCAATTCCCAGAATGCCCGAAGCTTTTGAAGTCAGATTACCTCTTGAAAAAACTTCACTGGTTTTCTGCACACTATTGGCTGTCCTTGACATGAATGTTTGTGTGTGTGTGTGAACTGTAAATTGCTCAATTGTTTTAACGATTTTCTTTTGTGTATATATCTCCCTGCTCCAGGCAGAGCAACTGGACAGCAGGCAGATCTATAGTGAAAGGAAAAACACAAAAAGGGGCTGGGGGACGCCACAAAAAATAACTTCTGTTATGGTCCTGTCTTCTGTCATGTAGTTTTACAGACTACACTTTGACAAAGAGGAAAGTCAAAAGTCTAAAGACTAAATATAAAGACTCATATTTAATGTGATAGTACCATCCTTACATCTAAAATTATATATTGTTAGACTTGAGAGTATTTATCTTAATATTTACCACAAATGAACGAATTGTTAATAAACTACATTCTAAAAAATGCTGGGTTGTTTTAACCCAACTTTGGGTCAAATATGGACAAACCCAGCCATTACATTTTTAACCCAATGTTTGGGTTTGTCCATATTTGACCCAAAGTTGGGTTAAAACAACCCAGCAATTTTAAATTGTAGAGATGTGTCTTTTGTATCGGTTACATATAATGTACACATCATACCATGGGATGTTTGAAAAAGTGGTGGGGACATATCGACCAAAAAATGGTGGGGACATGTCCCAGTCATCCCAACAACAAATTACACCTATACATTTTTATTACATTGTATTACATTTATTACATTTTACACACCTATCACATTTTATTATTTAAAGTGAAAAAAACTTCAATATTGGGTAACTGATCAAACACTATATCAAAAAACAACTGAGCCAAGGGGTAATGTATAAAACCCAAATAACACAGAAATGGTTGTCTTTAACCCAATGTTGCTTGCATTTAAACTTGTTTCACAAACATTAGAAGTAGAAATGTAACATTTAGAAGTAATTCAAGTGTAAACGACTAGTCTCTGTTATCCCGTTATCCCGTTATCCCGAGCTGGAATCATGTTTAGTAGGGGAACTTCTACCTTCAGACTCCATTTTTCAGAACTTTTTTCAGTTCTGAGGACATATTTAACATCCAAGTTATTCAGATCTTTACAGATAAAATAATTTAGACTTTATGCAAGGCATCAGGCATTTCAATTGCGCGAAAAGAAAAATGTGACATTCATTTAGGTGACTCACATTGCATCCATGTACTGTAAGTTGCTCCGCATAAAAGTAAATGATTTACAGCACAATAACGACTTCATAGATCAAATAAAATGTACACCAACCGTTTTACTGAAGAAAGGCACCTATTCGTTGGCGCTGAGAACTGGATGCAAAAAGCTCAAACCACTAGGGTTGTTATGTCTGACATTGAAGAAAATGACCTAAAAGGCTCAACTGATCATTTGGGTTAAAAAAAAAAAAAAAACAGGATTTTTTAGAGTTGATGCAGGTAGCGTGTGTGAAATGAATGAGTGACATTAATGCTAACACACCAAAAGCATAAATCACGTGAGAGGTGGTGCCCACTTGCCCAACTCTGACCACAGATCATTTCCTGTTAAAGAGTGGCCAACTAAAAGGACAGCTTGTTTGTGCTGTTCATATACTGATCAGATATTATTATTTCAGAAGTTTGTTTAAAAGAAATATGGAGGAGGAAGTTAAATCAGCACAGACAACAATATTTACTACACAGTCCTGTTTATTCTTTCAGATCTGATAGACGAAGCAGAAACGAATGTCTTCGCTGGATCAAGTATACTGTAATTTCCTTGATGCTCGAGTTTTTTTTCCCCCATTTTTGTTTTGTTTTGTAGTGCATAAGTTCTGAAGAGTATGGGTCTCAAGGACCTCTGAAAACATTAATGGTAGGGGTGTAATAATACCCTCATGTCACAAGTCGATACATATCACAATACTGAACTCACGATACAATATTATTGCGATACTCCAAAACATATGATAAGGTTAACAAAAAATGTACTGTTGATTAAAATGCTAACTTTGATATTACATTGTGGGTTTCAATGAATAGGTTTGGACTTGGTGACACCAGAATAACAATATCCATGATTCTGAAACTGAAAATACTGAATTATTTTAGATGAATATGCTTGATCTCTGTCACTGACTAGATATATTTTAAAATAAATGTAGGCCACTTTTTACTAGAAACATAATATATTTGGCATTATCAGGACAAACAGTACAAAAATCCCCCATTGCATTACTATTATACATTATAATCAACATATAGTAGTTTAATGTAGTACTTGCACTAAAACTCTTTCTTACACAATCTTTTTTATTTGGGAGGAACTATCCGCGATACGTATTGTTGCATTTTTGTATTGTGATATACTGTGGCACGATATATTGTTAGACCCCTAATGAATGGTTAAAAACAGTCCCAAAGAGGGCAAATCATATTTTTTTTAATTTGTTTCCTCCAGAATAATCCCAAAACAGTTGTACCTTCGTTTTTATACCACATTGCTAAACCTCTCTCTGACCTATACAATTAAGAAAGCCATGTTCATTGTATAAAACTGAGTCTTTACATGCAATGAGAAACATTTCTCTTTTTTTTTTTCTGGGGGTAGATTGCATTTGCTATGGGGTCAAATTGTTGTGAGACAGTTGTATAACATGACATTTTTGTTAGTTAAATACCAACTAGAATAATAGTACAGTATCTTCTTTGTCTTGTAAATATCAGTTTTTACTTTGAAATCAAACCGTAGCAGAAGTTAAGACTGACATGATTTTGCCAACTATGGTCATTCTGGACAGAGACAAAGTTCGGAAAGTTACAGCATGTTTTCACAGAAAAAAAAAAAAAAAAAACGTCAACTGCTTTATTTCAAAAGATCACAGAAAAAAATGACTTTTCATGATATGACTTTAGGCAGAACTGTGAGCCCCTTGTTGTGGTTGGTGCTTTGGAAAAATCGTGATGGCATATAATTATTCACCCTAAGAACAAAGAGAATTTGAGAAGGGGAGAAAAGAAATGGTGGCTATGACAAGGTTTATGAGCGGTGACGGACAACAGCATCTTTTATTGCAACAATAACCTGGCTTGAACAACCCAGCTTGGGCAAGGGCGAAATCCCAGCTCAACGGGTCAGAGGCAGAATGCCCCTTTGCATCCGAGGATGAAGAATTCTTGGCAAATATTTTTAATATCCTCATGACAGTAATCTGTGGGCGGAGCGCTGTGAATCTGGCCCCGGTATGGCTTAGAGGGTGAAATAAGCTCTAAAATATTGTGTCCTACGCACACTTCTCTTCATCCCTGACCGATTGTCAGCCTTCCTTCTACAGAGGGATTTCCTTGAAGATTTACCTGGCCGCAAATCCACAGATGCGTCTGAGTAAAGAAGTGAAAGGAAACCGGCTCAGCCCTGTGTATTCTGAGAGAACATGACAAAGATTACAGTAAGAACATCTAAAGCTGTGAAATAGCCATGGATCACTTTACAGTAACTCTTTTTGTGCATATTAGCACAAACACACATGCTTACACAAGCTAGATAAATAATGTCAGTGATGTCATGGGAAATAACTAAATTTGGTTTTAATATAGATAGATAGATTATTGATAGATATTAGGGTGTGAAGGAGAGCTAAACATCGCCCTCCTTTCAAATGCCACCCCAACCCCACCCCCCGGTGTCACCCTTTAAAGATACGCAAAATTAATCCACAATGCTGTGCTGAGGTTAAGCTAATGGTCTATAAGGCCAAGCCGGGACAGCTTCCGTCTATTTCCCAAATACACTCTAGTCTGGCAGACGCCTCAGTAAGAGGTGACATCTGGGGCTGGAGATGTGTTTATCACTAATTTATCCTGACAGCTTTCAAGAATTCTGGATGAGGATGCAGCCTCATTTGCATAACAGCCACCAAAAAATTATACAACCCCCCCTGATTTTGACAAAATCTGAATGAGACAACATTGTCAACACACAATGGAGATAACTGTCATGTAAGGAATAATTGACGACGGGCCATTTAATTAATAGAAAATAATGCACACCCGAGGTGGTAAAGCATTGAAGCAAAGGGGAGTGTGCATTATTTTATAATAATTCAACAGAACGGATTCAATTATTTCACTTATAAGGTTACCACACCTCAAGACATTGTCCAAATGTTGTATTTCAGGATATTCGTCAGGTTTTTGTCCTTAAAACAGTCTTTTGTGTAGGACTCGCATCTTATCCCATGCCACTGCTAATTCCAAAATGTAATTTTAGAGATAGTCTTGAGCATTAATAGCAGACTAATGCAGTTCGTCAACCAATCAGATTCAAGCATTCAACAGCCATGTATTATAAATTAAAGGAGTAGTTCACTTTTTTAAAAAAAAACTTTTGCTGATAATTTACTCACCCCAATGTCATCCAAGATATCCATGTCATTCTTTCTTCGGTCGAAAAAAAAAAAAGGTTTTTGATGAAAACATTCCAGGATTTTTCTCCATATAATGGACTTCAATGGGAACCAAACGGTTCAAGGTCCAAAAGAAAGTTTCACTGCAAATCTTTTTCCGAGTCAATTCGTTCATTTCGATCGTTGAATGAACCAAATGACTCGAAAAAAGATTTGTTCATTTTGATGAACGAGTTCGAACAGGAGAGTCACGAACGCGCATCACAGAACAGAGCAAGGTGACCATTTGAGCTTATAAACCTTAAACTTTGTTATTTATTTTTTAAATGAGCGATCGTTTCGCTGGATTAGACCCTTTGAACAGTTTGCAGTTTGCACTGAAACTGTCTTTTGGACCTTGAACCGTTTGGTTCCCATTGAAGTCCATAATATGGAGAAAAATCCTGGAATGTTTTCATCAAAAACCTTTATTTTCATGATTTTCGACTGAGGAAAGAATGACATGGATATCTTGGATGACATGGGGGTGAGTAAATTATCAGCAAAAGTTTTTTTTTGAAGTGAACTGGGCCATACCAGCAGGTGGCAGTAGTCTATATTCGTCATTCAACCCAATATAGGACTGTGGATATGCAAACCATAAACAAAGCAGCGCTTGTCAACCATTTTGGTTGGATGGTAAGATGGTAACTCAGGTAAGATGATATGAAATTAGCCAGTCAGAATGATCTCTCTCATCAATTGATCAGCGGGTTTTCCATCGGGTCTGTTGATGTTTGTTTTAGCCGACTGAACATTTTCAAAAGTGGTGACGTACTGTAATCTGCTGATTGTCTGTGTGGGAATTAGCTCTATTACGAGTTAAAATACTGCCTAAATAGGCATCTCAGTAGATTTCGAAACAGAGCTTATCAGCAGTTTCCATTTACCAGCAGTAACCCAATACAGACAGTTAAAAACGTAAAGGCTTTGAAAGACCTTTAAGTGTAGCATGCATGCACATTCACCATTGATCTGGCCTTTTATGAACTCTTTCCCAGTCGCTTTCTCACATACTCCCTCCAGGATTCTTTGTCAAAGGATCGGCAGGCTAGTATTATTGAAAACACATACACAAGATTTGAAGAAAGGCTGGGAATGCAAAGCCAGAGATACGCTATACATGCAGTGCAGGCGCAGAATCGCCTTGATTATAGAGACATGCACCAGGCTCCTTCTGTAATGAGCTACAAGGCCCATGTGTCACAGTTAGCCACTGCCAAAACGGAAAAGTAGACACAAGATGTTTGCCGTTGGCCCCTAAACTTGTATTTTACCCCCTGTTCGCTTCTCTGTGTGCTCTGAGCTTCAAATGAAAAACACAGCCTTCTACTATGCAGCCTGGGGCCGAGAGCGCACTGAGTGAAATGTCAAGAAGGAACAACTTAATGTGCATTAGAACTGGAAGCTGATCTACACAGCGGGCGCCACAGTAGGGGGTGTTTCGTGCTCATGAAAAGCATACACACAGGCACACACACACACACACATGCACAATCAGAGAGAGCATGTCTAAGGATCGCACTGGAGCAACCAGTTTGTAATCCCGAACACATGCACACGTACCCATGGAAGCGTTCAACGCCCCTCGGAGGACCCGCTCTCTCTCTCTCTCTCTCTTGTCCCAAATCCTGGGACCATAATGGCAGTGGTGGTCTAAATTAAAGATGATTCCCTGTTGGTGCGAATGCTGTTAAGTCAAGTGTGAGAGGATCCCTGACCCAGTAATTATAATTGCAAACTTTCCCTGAATATTTAATGCTACACTACAGCTGTCAAACAAAAACAACAATGGAGATTAGGGAAGAATCCGCGACAAGATAAACAAGATAAACAGCCTAACGTTTCTCATAGAATCACATCACTGTGGCATGGCACTTTTATGTTTTAGAAGAGAATTTACTTTATTTATTTATTTCTTAATTCTTTATAAAGAATTTACATTATCATGAAAATAAAGCTTTCTGATATTGTGAATGAAATGCCTTTGTATTTTAAATGAATGTGTGTGCGTGTTTAGTGAAATTAGCAGGCATTAGCATCACTTGTTCTTTGTTTACAAGAATAACCGTCCACTTATGGGATTACATGCAAATATATTACTAAAGATATAATTTAACCAAAATTATGGGTAAATTATACCTGACTTTCATGGCATGGCCAAAAACACATTCTTTAAAATATTCTTTAGTGTTTCACAGACAATATATATATATATATATATATAAAATATAAATATATATTATTTTTTATTTTTTTTTAACCTACTGACTTTCATGGCATGGCCAAAAACATTCTTTAAAATATATTCTTTAGTGTTAAGTAACATAAGTAATTTCTTCTGTGGAACACTATATATATATATATATATATATATATACTTTCAAGTCAGTTACACTTGTTTTCAATAGTCCACTGTAGACATTCTATTTACACTAAGTAACTTTTAAATTATATCAAATTATTCGACTAACACTAACCCTTTAAAACTAACAGTCTATTCATAATTTAATGAGAGTTAGTTGACATGTAGTTGCAAAGTTGTACTTACAGTTATACAGTAGGTAATAGAATATCTTTGGACTATCAACATAAAGTATAAACGGTAACGCTTCCTTTTACAGTCCAGTTACCCATGTAAATATAACACAGTCTCATCCCAAATCGTCATATAACTGACGTTTTGGGACGTATTTTGACCATACGTCAATATCCGCCTTTTTAGGGCCCCCTTAAACGTCGGTAGATGGCGATCCCGGGCCGTCATACAACTGACGCTTTACCTTTAACGTCAGTTAGGTGACGGGTTAGGTTTAGGGTTAAGTTTAGGTATGGGGTAGAGTTAGGATCCCATAACCTCATCTACCGACGTTTAAGGGGGCCCTAAAAAGGCGAATATTGACGTATGGTCAAAAGACGTCCCAAAACGTCAGTTATATGACGATTTGGGATGAGACCGGGTTGGTAAATACTATGTACTTATTTTAGTAACTATTACTGGGTAATAACTAGTACTAACCCTGAACCTACCCCTAAACCTACCCCTGTTCCATGTACTTACCTTATTTTAGCCAGTACTTTCTAGGTAAGTACACTGTAAGTACACTTTAAGTACTGTACTGTAAAAGGAAGCGTTACCGTGTAAACAGAAAGTCATACAAGTTTGGAACAACATATGTGTGTGACTAAACTAGTTGGTCAGTATAGTCTCGCCGGGCATTAAAACAGCTAAACATGTCTAATGTAAACACACCATTAAGTGCCAACACTCAGTTTTTAAAAAGATTAATAGATTATAGAATAAAAATAGATTCTTACACAAATATGTATGTGTGAATTTGCAGTATCCAACAACGAAATATCATCGCATACCATTGATCTTAACTTAACTTTGAATGCCTCACAAAACTGGGCATGAATTGTTTGCTCATTGTGTCCGTCTCTAACTTGAGTCTAACTTGACAAAGTGAGGGCAGGCCCTCTCCAGCCAAAATTAATGAACTGAGAACGACCTTGATCAATGATTCAAAGCGAGGAGCAGCAAAGCTCTCCCTCCTCTGCCACTCTCGGTCCAGTCATTCATCAAGTGTTCCCTTTTGATCTGTGGACTGGATCGCGTGTGCCTGACCAATCACAGTGCAGCCCCGCCTAAACTCACCATCCTCCTGCCCATAAAGATATTAACCACACTAATTGAATCCAATGTTGGTGACCTATAGGTCACTGTTCAGCTATGTACATTGTAAATATGCTGGGCATACTTACAATTACACTGGCAGCAATTGGTTTGTTCATTAATTTTCTTTCTATTTTTTTGTTGTTGCTGTAAGCTAAAATAATTCTCTTTATTTCTGTATGCCTTGCTAGGGTTAATTGTGCTCTACGATGCTGATTTATGCTTTTTTTTTCTTTTGAGTTTCAACTTTTTTTCTCAGGCAGGCCTATTAAATATATTTGTCCCTCAGAAAATTTTGTTACAATTTTTATTACAATACGAGCTCTGTATATATTGATAAAGATAAAATAAAAAAAATTTTCTGTCTTTCTTTCTCTTTCTTTCTTTCTTTCTTTCTTTCTTTCTTTCTTTCTTTCTTTCTTTCTTTCTTTCTTTCTTTCTTTCTCTTTCTTTCTTTCTTTCTTTCTGCACTGTTTCATTTCCTTTTTATTCTTCCTTGTTCCTTACATTTATTTTCTTTTTACCTAACGTTTCATATCCAGCAGTTACAATGCGAACCATAAATAAATTCCCAATGCTCCACTGCTCTGGATTGTGGACACTGCCGTCTAAAGCTGGTCATGGGAAAAGAGGTCATTAGTTGCACTTACGTTTTAAAAGTGATTTTCCCTCTTCCTCTCCAGGCTACAGATTACTGGATTATATTCCAATACATCTGCTTCAATATTAAGGGTCACAGCATCAAGATTTTCTAAATCTCTCGGACTAGGGATGTGAGATCTGAGAGATATTTCACGTTTGGGCTTGAAAGCTGATTAGCTGGAACTTATTTTACTTTCTGCCCCTGCAAAGCTCACTAACAAACACACGTTTGACCTAACTGTATATTTTTTTAGCTTGTCACATGACACACTGGTCAACCAATAACTAGCTGGTTTTCAAAAGCAATTATCGAAAATATATATTTAGTTTAAACGCTTTGAAGAGATTCATATGGTGGAAGAATGCATGAGTTTGTATATGTATATGTGCTTATATATCAAAAAATGTTTAGGAAAATCAATTATGTTCTTGTGGCTTTTTCAGAGTGTTCCTTTGTTGTGGGTGTGCGAGCGTTATTTTTCACAGTCCATAAAGTATTCTCAGGCCAACCCACATCCATTATGGGTTTCTCCAGCACAAGAACAGAGAGAGAGGAAATTTGTTCATCAAAGTCTGTGGAAACTCTCAAGGCATTAATTATGGCGACAGGGGCAGTGTGGCATTCTGGGGTCCACAAGACGGTCACAATCACTTTCAAATGACCCTAGACACGCAGCTGGCTGTTCATCTAAGCAGAGGTCATCTTAATGTCAGAATAAGGTCTTCATCAAAGAGTTTCAGGCATACAGACATTAGGAAAACATCGGGTCAGTTCTATAACGTATGACTATACTTACTCCAAATGGAGCATTTCCCTCTCTGGACATCAATCACAGGGCTAAATGTCCCTCCCACACTCATATAGGTTCATGCTGATACCATACTGATCACTCTGCATGCTTTTAAATGTCCGCTCTACTGATCTTTAAAAACCTTGTTTACTCTTAAGATTGTTACATTGTTGTTGAGATCTCTTCTAAACTTTAGAGGAGACAAATGTGAGAGATCCGGAGTCTCTAGTTAAGGAGAAAGCACAGTGTGTGATGTTATTGAGATCTTTTGTGCGATTGAGATCTTTTGTAACATCTTGTGTGATGTTATTGAGACTCTTCTGAAACTTTTAAGGAGACAAATAGAGAGTGTTAAGAGTTTTTGTCTCAGGAGACAAGTGCAGCAGGAGAATCAAGCAAAAGTCTCCATTTGTTGTTAATGTAACCTCATTTATGTCTAGCAGAAACATTTGAAATATTAAAGGGTTTTTTTCTTCTATCTGGGTAGCTTCTTTGTCATGAATCCACACCATTTCAATCAAGAACAATACATGCATTGTCATATTTTAAGTTAAGTGTAGACAGTGTTTTATTGCACAATGATTCACCTGTTTGTACATGCTTGCAAAATGGGTTGTGCAAGACAAACATTGCAATGTTAAATGAAGAAATGTGTTGTAACAACCATGAAGCACTGGTACACTAGTATTACGTTTGTTACAAAGAAATAATTTACCTTACACTAAACATCTTAAACTTGTCTTATCCCTTGTTTGGAATTTGTGCTATATATGCAATGCTGGGCACTGAAGATACATTTAAACAAGTAATCCTTGATGAAATGTAATGAAATTTAAATAATAGTTTCAGTATGTATAATATTATTAACAATTAAAAATTTAACATGTTTCTCCTAAAAAAAAAGAAATAATAAGGTGGCCGGTTGCTAAAACTTAAAGTTAGTCTAAATGTTTTACGTTACGTCTGGTAATAACTTTTTACATTCAAAAAGTTCAATCTGTTTAATTTGAATTGGAAAAGTAAGTCTGATTGCCCTTTAGTTATCTGATACTTAGTCAAACTAGTTCTTAAGTTGATACCTAAATGAGAAGTATAAGAGAATAATCAGTCCTAAGAGAACTTGTGGGCAGCACATCGACATTGAGGTACAACAGAGTATGCATTTCGAATGCAGCCTAGTTGTATGTGATATAAAAGTATTGAAAAAAAGTAGTATGTCTGACTCTGTATTCACAATTTTCTCAAAATATCAGGCGAAAAGTACCCAGTTGCCAGGAAGATGATTTCAGGCAACATGACAACATGGAAAATGCATCCGCATTTCATACTATACACAACATACTTTTTTATGGCTGCAAATTTCACATACTTATTCAAAATAAATATCTACACAGCCATTGTTTTTGCACTTCCATTCGGCATCAGCAGTGTTCTTCTGCAAAGCGGCTCGTTTTCAACCCAAGTTCCAAGTGTTTAATGTTTAATAAAACAATTGTTGAGAAGGTGAAAATAGTTTTTAGAATTCTAAGTACAATTATTTTATTATAACTTAATATAAATAATTCAGCACACAACCAGCAAATATGATGAAAAGTCTAAGCAAAGTTTAAAATGGACACACCGACCAGAAATATTTTGTGTCAACAGTTCCGCGAAATTGAATTTTTTTCACTCTTTCAACATGTAAAACCATCTAAGCTACAAATTTGTTGAAAGAGGGTCTCCATAACTGCTTTAACCTTCCTCCTTTCATCCTTTTTATATGAGGCCACAGGGCAAAAAGAGAACAGAGATGTTGGAGATTGTCAACCTCCCTTCCCCAAAGGCTGGAGAACTGAGACCTGAGTCATAGGTCTTGCTAATGGACTTCAGTGTTTAAATATCATTACTCTGGCTTTGGGGTTGTGAAGACGGGCCCTCGCACTGCCAAAGGGGGGAATCTTGAACCATGGCAAGGCTCCTGTTAAGCCGTGACAAAATACAGGTCTGGCCAATCAGCCAGGCACAAAACAAATCAAGATTAATGGACAGAAACTCCCCCATAAGAAGGGGGTGAAAACGGTGCTGGGGGCAAGAAGAGAGATGGAGGAGGGGGAGAAGTTTGGGAAGTTGAAAGAGAAAATAAATGAAGACAAAATACTCTCTCCATACTCTCTGCGTCATAACTTTTCGGCAACTGCATGGGTCAAAGGTCACTGAAAAGGCAACATTACAAATACCATTTTTTGCTATGTTTTAAAATACTTTAAATTTCTAACTGTCAATGAAGGCAGATTGTCCTACTAAATCTTAAATCTTTTAATCAGAAACATGTTGAGGATTCACTTTATTTTGATAGTCCCTTTAACAGGTTCTAACTCTCATTAGAGTATTTGTGACTGGAAGTGTTAGGGTTAAAATAAGTTGACATGTAGTTTCAAAGTTTTTAAAGTCAGTAGAATGTACAGTATGTTGAGGGAGCATCACAATAAAGAGTTAGAAGATATTAAGCAGACAGTCTACTGAGTCAGTTGGCATGCTGTAGTGGTCAAAAGAATGTTCAAAAGGGACAAAATATTCAACAAAATTTTTATTTTCCAAAGCACAACAAACAATTAGGTTTATAATGACCTAGTAAGGATTGTCATTCCAGAGCAACCCGGTCTCATCCCAAGACGTCATATAACTGACGTTTTGGGACGTCTTTTGACCATACGTCAATATTCGCCTTTTTAGGGCCCCCTTAAACGTCGGTAGATGAGGTTATGGGATCCTAACTCTACCCCAGACCTAAACTTAACCCTAAACCTAACCCGTCACCTAACTGACGTTAAAGGTAAAGCGTCAGTTGTATGACGGCCCGGGATCGCCATCTACCGACGTTTAAGGGGGCCCTAAAAAGGCGGATATTGACGTACGGTCAAAAAACGTCCCAAGACGTCAGTTATATGACTTTTTGGGATGAGACTGTGTTATCCAGAGGCACGGTTTCGTTTAACCTGCATCCATCCAGTCATTGTCACTATTGTGATGGTACATCATGCGCAGTTAAACTCCATTCCGCTCAGCTGTCCTCACAGATGGCAACAGTGATCTAATCATTCAAAGCCTTTAACGCTCACTGCTGCCAGTGCGGCATAACACAACATTAAAATCCAGAACCGTGCAGGGTGATGATCATCAATGCAAAAGAAGAGCATATACGCTCAATTGAATTATGTACATTTAATGACCGGTTGTAAAGATTAATAGCTCTTTATTAATGTAGTTAAAAAAAACTCTCTGAAACCTAAAAAAAAAGTCACGTTTTACGTTTTGAAAATTCCATTTAAACATTAGCCATGTTTCCATCCACTTGTCAATCGAATTATCTGAAATTCGGTTAAAAAACTCATGCGGATAAAGCTGGTGAAAGTGTGTTTCCATCCAACGGCTTTAAAGCGAATAAAAACCTGTACGTAATGACGTCACATGCTGTTTTGCGATCAAATTGGTATATCGAATTGATTTGAGACATTTTAAGGTGTTTCCATTTATTTTCGCACTGAATCGGACAACATTCAAGCAAACTTTTGCGAACAAAGTTTTGTTAGACAAAACGGATCGCGCCATCTACCAAAAAATGATCAATATTTCACAAGTTGAAGGCTAATAATGCTTATGTGCCAGCTGATAGCGACATATGAATGGGATAATGTATGCGAGGCGGTTGTTGTATTCGCCTCACAACCGCCTCGCTATATATTATCCTGCTTATTACATATAAATCAACCAAATAAATAAATAAATCAATCATTTGACACAAAATATTGACTTTTTGTAAAATATTGAGTTTATTGATTTAAAAACGAGTATTGCTTCTGCTAAAGAAAATAGTCTGTTCCGTCTCTGAACTGCGTCCATGGCAACGGTGTGTTATACTAGCAGCGCCGCAGTCTGTTAACTAAATAACAGACCACATTCTACATTAGAATTCAACCAAGCCACGTAAAAACAAGCAAAACTAACCCAAGAAAACAACGACGCTATAAACATTGCTATGATGATGCGATGCCGATGCACGTATGCCCGACGACAACGGAGGTGACTGTGGTTTGGGAACGAGCGCTCAATCAGTTCTGGGAGATCGTGGTTCACGGAAACCCTTTGGTTGAAGCATCTTTTTGCTTTGTCCACTTACATCTGTCTTTGTTGACATCCGCCATGTGTGCGCAAACAGACTGGCCGGAAATGAACTCGTCTTCTGACGTGTTGCAACCATAAAAGGTCATAAAACTTAATCGCAATTCATTATTTATTCGGCAAATAACGTTTCCATCAGCTTTTATCGCATTAGCCGTATATCGATCAAGAGAAAATTCGATGAGACCGAACGTCGATTTTCATGAAATTTCATCGAATTTTACTGTTTCCATAAGGCTTTTTTCATTCGATATCACTTAATTCGGATAAATACGTGTCGATGGAAACATGGCTATTGAATATTCATTTGGTTATCGTTTAAGCGCATGATGTCATGGTGCATTGAAAGTCGGTTTGAAACCTGTTTTCTCAAGAGGTACATTCATTCAAAAATCTTTTTCAGACACAGCCTTCAACTATATTCAAAATGGAATATTATTGCACTACCCACTGTGAAGTATACAGTATGTTAAAAGCAGTACTGTATGTGAAGCAGCAGGATGCACTATGTAATGATAACCGATTCAAACGGTATGCTATTGTTGCCACATGACCTCACTATATAGCACATTACAAATATAGTGAACAACATTCAGATCTATCTATCTATCTATCTATCTATCTATCTATCTATCTATCTATCTATCTATCTATCTATCTATCTATCTATCTATCTATCTATCTATCTATCTATCTATCTATCTATCTATCTATCTATCTATCTATCTGTATACGTCTGTCCGTCCATTGATCCATCCATCCTGAACAGGAGTGTTGCATTAAAAATGAAGAAAGACTGGCGGCTGAGGCTACATTGAAGCCGAGGGGGGTTACTAACAGAGATGATGAATGAAAGAGAAGCACACTCTGAGAAGCGTCCGGGGAACTGTTTGAGGGGAAACACTGTCCGTTTGTGGCCTATGATAATACTTTCCATTCAGCAGGGCTCACAGTGAGCTGATTCCTCTGATTGCAGCCTGGCGCCCTGCTGGCGAGGCTCAGCACCCAAATTAAATCCACTCTGTACAGTTATAAATTATGATGCTCTATAAACAACACCCCCACAGGGAACAGAGAGATAGAGGGAGAGAGCATACTTAAAACTGTACCCTTAAGGTGTGAATAGCTTTGCTTTGATATTCCTATATATAGAAGTCATTCAATCGTAAATACAAGAGTATACATTGTTTATTACCTCTGAAAGTTCTCTCAATAGACAAACACTTGAGCATTACAATATTTATGAGGTGAAATAGGCTGGTGACCATTTTATGTTGCAACATGGTGATATATCCTCCTCCACTTCAACTGGATTCCAAAGTTTAGGATTGTTTAACTGAGCCACTGAACCAAAACACTGCAGCTGTGCGTGACCAAGCCGCCTATATTAAAAATGTTTGAAAACACGAAGGGGAAAAGACATCTCTCCTCTTGAAAGTTTACTTTATTTAATGTTTTAATTGCATTGTGCATTGAAATGTATTAAACCAAATCGCAAAAACTCATAGTGTGGTGCAAATATGACTAGGCTAAAACAAATTAGCATTTTAGCACGTCCAAAGTCAATGAGTTTTTGGTTAAATGGCTGAACTAAGGTCTGATAACACAAGCTCAAGATACTTTCACATTTTATTCTACGACATACGATATGTAAGTGATACCCTCCTTAAATATATATAATTTTTGTTATGCTATGTGTCATGTGGCAGTTGCTAACAAGTAGCTAAATGTTACTACAGATTGCTTACAGCATTGTTATGCTTATAATCGTGCTCTTATAAACTATTCTAACTCGTACTTTCTGGGAAAATGTCTCATAGATAAAAACTGAAAGAGTTGTCGTAAGCTTAGACGTTAGACTGCGGTGTAGTTCGTTTATAGTCTACTTTTAGCTTTTTACTTCCGGTGACTGCATTTAGGCTTCAAAATTCATAGAAGTTGTGCTCATCTGTGAAAATTATCTTGATGGACAAAGCGTGCAAAATACGCTCCGTCTTCGCTCCATGAGGAAATTGCGAATAAATATTTATAAATATGCTTTGAAATCTCGCGAAAGTTCTTCTCATGATATATAGGCATATTAAATGCTTTTCCCAAGACATGCTAAGCTTATTACATGGTTATCAGCATTAAAAGTTAAACATCCTTGCCTTTTTTTGCAGTGCACAATTTGTTTGGAAAGAAGAAAATAACTACGTTTTCATCAGTTATTTTATCTGCGGGTCGCTACATTTCTTACAGATTTCTTCTCCTTTGAAATTAAGACAGCACTTTAAGATTACATTTGTTTGAATGTAATGCATTAGTGAGAGAGCGACTGCGTGTGTGAATAAGTGTTAACTGTTTAAAAATGTGTTTTCACCTGATCTCATAAATGTGTGTCTCTACTCTATAGCACGAATTACATTTTTAATTTTTTTTACCATTTTTACGCCAAAAATATTTTTCGCGTACACATGATACGCACTTTTGTGACATGTAATACGCACACACTCCACAGCCCTAATTCCACTCAAGGGGTTTAGTGTTTATCATTTGCACACAAAAACTATTTTTGGCGCATAAATGGCACGAGAAATAAAATTTGTGCTATATATACACACTTTCATGCGATCGCGTTGCAGCATCATATTCAGTTGGCTTGAGAACTATAACCTCCGGCAGCCACTCATGTCCATTATAACCATCAATTTTTTTTTTTCTGATTTGAGTGATCCATCTGTATCATGCTAGCTAAATGTGTTTAACGAGTGAATCCTTTCGACAAATGCAGTTCTATAATGGGCCGTTGGCATGAATTGTACTCGTAATGTAGCAGAAGTGGAGCGCTCTCGGAGCGAATGAAAACTACGACGCTCCGACTTTTTACAAATCCGATCCGCACTCCATTCAAAATCACACTGCTCTGGTCCCACTCCACTCCGCTCACATATTCTGGTACACAAAGCTTTAATTTATTCTACAAAGCTCTAGTTTTTGGCTGACAGTGCCTCTACTGGGGCATGTTCAAACTACACAAAAGTACTATAGAAGAAGTAGGTGGCGAACCCCTCCTGGTGTCAACTCTTTAAAGCAGGCAATGGAGCAGCTGGCATTCTGACAGCAAAAGAACAGAGTAAAACTCAACCTGCGCCTTTAGACAAAGTACCAAATGACAACATCACAACACTTTAACCAGACAGACATGCAAGAAAACAGGAGCTGACAATCTGCAGAAGAAGGTTTCGGGCGAAGCAAGTCCTTGAAAAGCTGAAACATTTCCATCTTCCTGAGACGTACAGTCGAACATTTGCGGGATCAATTCATAGCCATTGTTTCTTGGTGTATTTTCATATGTCAGTTTTTTTTTTTTTTTCACAACTCAATTCGGACTAATGCACAGCTCAAGCAGGTCTGCTGGTTTGTCTAATCCAGCCAAGAGTGCACTGTTGAGCCTTCGGTTTACAAACCAAAGTGCTGAATATTTTGTGCCTGCAGCAATTAACAGGAAATAGAGCAAATGCCTTTTGGTTTAAGGTGTATGAAGAAATGAGAGCAGGAGAGAGGGTAAAAGATCACGCTAGAGAGTGAGAGAGAAGGTTGAAAGCATATGTTCTAATGGTTTAGGAGGTCTGTTCCCTCGCCCTGCCCGAGGATGAGAGCTGTCAGTTCACATAGCTTGTGACGCGCTGCAGAAGTGAGGGCGAACAGAAAGAGGGGGAGGGAAGCAAAATGACTCTGTAGGTGGTTGAATAAGGAGAACAAAACAAAACAATTCTTGAAAAAAGACAAATTCTTGGCCAGTACATTAGAAAGAAATTTATTTACACATTTCGTATTCATCAGAGATGACAATTCACAGATACATTACAGGAATTATTGTGTGCTATATATGGGATGCTAACAATGAGCATCAGACACAATACCTGTGAGAACAGTGATGCTTTTATCCACTGTTACTGTTCAGTCATCTGTGTTTTCGCATCTTTCACTTGGCTGTGCAGGTGTGATGTGGAACCACGGGTCCACACAGAGAGCCTTTGTGAGAAACAATGGACCAGCAGGTCACAGTTTAACTCAGAAGTCTCATACTGCAGCTGCCCCAAGCTAAAACTAGCCATGCATCTAGTTTTAGGGGGGAAACACAAGGAAATAAAAGTACAGGGACTGTAATTATACATTTATTTTATCTTAATTGTTAATATGTTTTGAATATGTTACTAGTATGTACTATACCAGTAATATGTATACTTTGCATAGTATGCACAGTATGTGCAGATGTCCTGACAGGGCATGGAATATAGAACGTTATTGACACAACCTTATTTCTGCAATTAAAAGCAATATTAAATGCACTCACACATAACACATTTGAATTCAAAACTGCTATAATCTGTCATTTAAACTGTAAAGAATTATCTTTAAATTATAATATAAACCACTGTTTTTGGCAAAAACAAGAACCAGACTCAACAATTCAGTAGAATGTACTGGACTTTCCAACAATACATAGAAAGAGATGGCCCCAGTTGTGTATCAACATTGGTAAAAATAGCTTTTTTGCAAGAATAGCTACATTTTTAAGCACATGTTGATCGATTGCAGTGGTTTCTCAACCTTTTTGACCCCAAGGCCCCGCTTTGTCCAATATCCTTTCAAAGCTAGAATGTACCTCTGGTACTGCTGTTGTAATAAAATTAATAAAAGCAAAAAATATGATGACATTTCAAATTTTGACGTTGGTTCAAATTTTTATTTTTAGTGATGAGCATTTTATTAAGTAAATTTAAATAATTTTAAAGTCAGCATAGCACATAGCAATAATATTTTATTGAATATTGCAGCATTTATTATAAATTATATAGACCATTTCACAAGATGTAAACAACACTGGTCCAGAAGCACTTCCTGTTTCGGTTTTTTAACACTACATAAAAGCTGGGATAAAATACAACCAACAGAACATTTAAAACTGAATCAAAAAGTTAAACAAACATCTTTAAGATGTTTTCTTTACATGTGAAATAACGAAAACAGTTACAAACTGAAACAGGAAGTGTTTCTGGACCAGTGCTGTTTACATCTTGTGAAATGGTCTATATGTGTACACCATTATAAAATAAAATAAAAGTGCCCTCTCGCGAAGGCATCTACTCTTTTCTGATGACGTGTTTAAATGATCAAGGGTGGGACAACATGAGATTGCAGCAATAGCAAACAACAATGTTCCAACAATTCAATCAATTATCAAAATTAAGTATAAAAGTCTTTTTTTTCCATTTTGTCTCACTCGAATAAACGTCACAATAGGGAAGAAAATACTATCGTTGCTTCCATTTTTTTACAATACAACACACGCATCTACCTCTCTATTGTAAACAAACACATAATCAGCTCACGTGTGAATACGCAATTACGTTATGTGACAAGAAGCTCGCACTGCCGACTGCCGAAGGCTGTGGATTACAGGTAATAATGTTGTAAATGATGTTCACTTAATTGCACAGACCGATCATTTGCTATATAATACCTCAGCGTAGTGATGGGGATGAGACCGCCTATGCCAAGTCCGAGTCAAGACCGAGTCTTTGAAGGGTCGAGTCCGAGTCAAGACCGAGTCTTTGAAGGGTCGAGTCCGAGTCGAGACCAGGTCCCGTGGTTTTCAAATACATTCGAGTCCAAATCAAGACCGAGTCTTTGAAGGGTCGAGTCCGAGTCCGTTGGTTTTCAAATACAGTCGAGTCCGAGTCAAGACTGAGTCTTTGAAGGGTCGAGTCCGAGTCCGTTGGTTTTCAAATACAGTTGAGTCAGAGTCAAGACTGAGTCTTTGAAGGGTTGTGTCCGAGTCGAGACCAAGCCTTTGGTTTTCAAATACAGTCAAGTCCGAGTCAAGACTAAGTCTTTGAAGGGTCGAGTCTGAGTCGAGACCAAGTCCATTGGTTTTCAAATACAGTCGAGTCCGAGTCAAGACCGAGTCTTTGAAGGGTCGAGTCCAAGTCCGTTGGTTTTCAAATACAGTCGAGTCCGAGTCAAGACTCAGTCTTTGATGGTTCGAGTCCGAGTCCGTTGGTTTTCAAATACAATCGAGTCCGAGTCAAGACCGAGTCTTTGAAGGGTCGAGTCTGAGTCCAGAACAAAGTCAGGTGGTTTTCAAATACATTCCAGTCCGAGTCAAGACCGAGTCTTTAACCCTCTGAGACCTAAGGGTATTTTTACAATAAATTTTCCGTCTGGTGTCATTTACTAAAAAAGCTTGTAAAATATCAACCCTTTGGTGCACAGACAATTGACACACCTCTTTTTTTTCAGGACAAATTGAACTTTCAGCATATTTGTGTTACATTGATGTCACCTGAATGTAAAATAAGTTATGGGACCATAAAGACAAATGAAAAAATAAATCGGAAATGGAATCACTCAATTATTTATTGAAATCACACACAAATAAATAAAAGCTAAGCAATTTTCCTCTGGAAAATAGTTTGTTCATGTCTTTGGAGTCCTGGAGCACAGGAATAAACATTATAACTTGTACAGAACAAAAAATATTGACATTTTTCCAAAAGAAGTCCAGGCGTTTGGGGCCTCATGAAATTCACTGGTGCCAAGCCTCAAAACAGTTCCTATCAACAATCACACAGAGGGCCACATCACAGGTTTTGCATTTCTATTTTATTTATTCTTTTATTTATTATGTTCTTTTTATTCTTTTATAATACATTTATACTACTATAATACTTTTTTACAGTAAATAAATAAATGGCACTTCAGCTGGGTCTATCCTGGTAATCTAGTTCCTCATCTGTCAAAAAGCTCTGTTCTCCTGAAAATCCTTCATCCTGCAATGCACCAAAATAGACCAGCGCTTTATTTACGTCCATTTCGCTGTGTTTCTCTGTGAATCGCGCGTCTCCGTGAGTCTCTCTATCTCTTTACACTATATCAGCGCTTGGTTCATGCGTAATGACGCACACCAATGTTTACAACGGATCAGCCTGTAATTGGTCAAAAACCATCACGTGAAAACATCACGTGATATCCAGGATGTCCGCTAGCATCAAGCTAGCGGCAAAAATGACCGAATATTTATGAATTATGGGCTTCAAGATTATCAAAGTTTGACATAAAGCGTTTGGATTTATTGCTGAAAACCTCTGAAAGGAAGCACAAGTTCCAGGCTGGATAGAAAACCTTCTGTAAAGGCTAGAAAGACCCGAAAGACACCCCCGTGATGGCTAGCTCGTTAGCTTTCTGCTGGAAAAAACGGTAAGAAAATCGATAAATCTGTCATCGAGTTATGTAAACATTTATCGGAGGTGACGTGTGGCATCGTCGACGACGCCGTCGGGCTCAGGGGGTTAAAGGGTCGAGTCCGAGTCGAGACCAAGCCTTTGGTTTTCAAATACAGTCGAGTCCGGGTCAAGACCAAGTCTTTGAAGGGTCGAGTCCGAGTCGAGACCAAGTCTATTGGTTTTCAAATACAGTCGAGTCCGAGTCAAGACCAAGTCTTTGAAGGGTCGAGTCCGAGTCCATTGGTTTTCAAATATAGTCGAGTCCGATTCAAGACTTTGAAGGGTCGAGACCGAGTTAAGACCGAGTCTTTGAAGGGTCGAGACCGAGTCAAGACCGAGTCTTTGAAGGGTCGAGTCCGAGTCGAGACCGAGTCCGTTGGTTTTCAAATACAGTCGAGTCCGAGTCAAGACCAAGTCTTTGAGGAAGCAAGTCCGAGTCGAGATTTTGTCCCGACATATCAGTTTTGATATTCGGTATTTGATATTTGATATTTTGATATAATATGTTTTGCGACAAAGGTCTTCTCAATAATTTTCAGTTTTGTTGTAGGCAACTGTAAAGTTTCATTTTGGGGTGATCTATCCTTTTAAATTTGTAAGGTTAGCACTTTTAGTTTGTTGCTCAACACTGTATAATATATATATGGGCTACTGCAGTAAACAATATGCTAATATTCCATTTTAAACATGATTTTGGGAGGTAAATGTGTTTCTAATGTCCTCTCTGGCCTTTTCAGAACATGTTGTGGTAAATACCTTTTTTTGCATATGAAGAGAGTGATCTTTAAGTTCTCAAATTTATATCTAGCTAAGGAAAACAATTCATTTCATTAACTAATGCCACAGTGTCCTGTACCATCACATTCTGCTCTACTATCACTCAGTTTGTCACATGAAAACCATTGGACATAAACTCTTCTCAGCCTCACTTCACACCTGTGATTTCTTTACAAACTGATCTAATCCAAAAGAGCACTTAAAGAGCTTTCCACACCTTTTGGAACAAGGGTGAAAGAGAAGATGCAACCTCGGCATACAGAGCTCTTGCTTTTAGACAAAGCAGTGTCTTAGAATCTCTGGTGCCAAATATGCAACACATCCTGTGCTCCCCATAGAATTACACAGTATCTCGGTAGTGGTTCCTCTGACTGTGTCTGGCTGGCGTGGTGATAAATGGCCAGTGTTCCTGCTTTCACGCTGCTCCTCATGCGCTCACAACAAACCTCTGTTACAAATGCTGACCCCCTGAACTCTCGGATGGGAAACAGTCTTTGACCGTGAACATAGACCAATCCCCCCACAATCCTCTACATTCTCATCTCCAACTCGCTCACGTTCATTGACTCGCTTTTATCACTGCAAAATCCCTATGTCTGCTTTCATCTTCCAGTCGTCCAGTCTGTGTAAATGAAACATTCCTTCGGTCTAAACCACAGGGGTTGATTAAATTGCATGAAATTAAAAGAGTAAGTTGCTTATTATGTCTGGCAACCATGTCAACATCATGGGAATTATCAGAGTGTCACAGGACGAGGAACGTTTCCATCCTTCCATGTGGTTTATTCTTGTTAGTACTGGTTTAGCTCATGTACTGATACATGCAACGATAAAAGTGCCCGAGCTAAAGAAAAGAAAAACTCTTTCAAGTCAAAGTTCTTAGAAATGTACTCTTCTTCTTTTTGCGTTGGTTTCATATTGTTTTGAATGACTTTTTTACTATTCTCAGGAAAAGTTTCTCTACATGTTGTGACTCTACATTGTCGTGGTGTAACCATCAAGTAACACACATCTTCCTTACCCATTAATTATATGAGTGTAGACATACATATTCTTTGACATAAACAAGCACTGTTTGCAAATAAATAAATTAAAAAATTAAAAAATTTTACAAAAATATTTTTGAGCCATATCATTATGTTTTGTGTGTTGCACCACACCATAACAACCTGAATTAACCTTGCCTTTTCATAAAATATCATATTTTTCTGATATTTTATGAGACTTATTGACACAGTCGTGAGGGGATGCTTAAAATCACGAAAAGCCTTCCTTCCGCTAGAAAAAATAGTCCCTGAGCGTGAACAGCAACAATGTGGCGGAACGGGAGCTTATAGTGCCCTGGATGGGCATCCCACAAATGTCCATCAACTGCAAAATGCTATCCTATCAATATGGGCCAACATTTCTAAAGAATGGTTTCAGCACCTTGTTGAATCAATGCCATGTAGAATTAAGGCAGTTCTGAAGGCGAAAGGGGGTCAAACACAGTATTAGTATGGTTTTCCTAATAATCCTTAAGGTTAGTGTATATATACAGTATATACAGTGATGTGAATAAGTTTGGACACCCATGCTAAAGTTGCCTAAAAAGAGGAATAAAAAATCATCTTTTGGATATTGATCTTAATGCCTTAATTAGAAAAATGAGGAAAACTCCAACCTTTAAGGACACACATTTTCTTTGTGAATGAATATTGTATCATAAATAAATAAATGTTTTTCCTTAAAATACAGGGTGCATAAGTCAGGACACCCCTATGTTAAATTCCCATAGAGTCAGGCAGATTTTTTATTTTTAAAAGCCAATTAATTTCATAGATCCAGGATAATATGCATCCTGATAAAGTTCCCTTGGCTTTTGAAATTAAAATATCCCCACATCATCACACACCATTCACCATGCCTTGAGATTGGCATGGTTTTACTTCAGTTAGCCTAATAGCTGGTTTGATTTGCATTGAAAGATGATCTTATGGAAAGTACCCCATGCCAATCTCTAGGTGTGGTGGAAGGTGTGTGATGATGTGGGTCTATTTTAATTCCAAAGGCCAAGGAACTTTATCAGGATGCATATTATCCTGGATCCATGAAATAATTGGCTTTTAAAAATAAAAATCTGCCTGACTCTATGGGAATTTAACGTAGGGGTGTCCTGACTTATGCACCCTGTATTTTAAGGAAAAACATTTATTTATGTATGATACATTATTCATTCACAAAGAAAATTTGTGTCCTTAAAGGTTGGAGTTTTCCTCATTTTTCTAATTAAGGCATTAAGATCAATATCCAAAAGATGATTTTTTGTATTCCTCTTTTTAGGCAACTTTAGCATGGGTATCCAAACTTATTCACATCACTGTATATATATATATAATGCATGCTCAACATAGAAGATATGTATTCAAGTTATAATATTTATGTGTTTAAAAAGCTAAGTCGGTGTCTACACACTCACACACACACATTCACTCACACACACTGATATTCTTACAGACACCTTCTCCAGACACATTAAGAGGAAGTGAGAAGACCTTGAGGTGGCATGGTGTTAGCGCAGAGTTGTAATGACTGTTCGGCTGTCTACTCTAAAGATGACATCAGTTTGTACAAGTGGGAATGAGTGCATGTATTCACACACACTCAGTGAATGTATTAAAACGGCTTGGCAGGAGTTGACGTTATTGCTGTAATTATACAACAGTGTCACCCCATGAGGTGCTAATGTTTGGAGTAGGATGTCATCTCCATAACAGCCATGCTTAATGCTGCGCTGGGTTTCGCCCAATCACAAATCAACAAAAGCAGTGCTAGGGAAGCTACCTCTCTTACCAAGATACAAGATGCAAGTTAACTACCCTTTAAATACCCATGTCAGTCCACAGATCCTTCCACATTCGAAGGGCACATGAGAGCTGGGTGACTGTTGTGGGCTGTCTGTATTGGTGCCTGAGATGTGCTGCTTTTCTCAACATGCTTTACTTTCCACGTACCTGCCAGTTTAGTGGCCATTTTCAAAGTCTCCAAGAAAATCCATCTTCGGCTGGTAGATGTGTTTTGGAACATTGTACCTATTTGGTTCAAGATGATAGACAATTTTGGACCAGCTACCAGCTGGTCTAATCAGCTTTAAGGGGTCAAGATGTTGGCCTATCTGGTCAACCAGCTTAGACAACCTTAGACCATCTAGAAACCCCATATATAACAATACCAGAAAGCACATGTACTGTATGTTGCACAAACGTTTATTCCTTGTGTGTGTTTGCCAACACTATCTCACGACCAATTCGTACGAATTCGACGCATGATTAAAAAGTGTCTAATTCGTACTAATTTGTACGACCTCACTCGTACTAATTCGTACGATTTGTCTAAACCCACGTGATGGTTAGGTTTAGGGGCGGGGTAAGGGGTAGGTCATTCGTACGAATTCATACGAATTGGCCAATTCGTAAAATATGTACGATTTAGCAAAATCGTATTAATTCGTCCGAGTGAGGTCGTATGAATTGTTACGAATTAGCCACTTTTTAATCATTCGTCGAATTCGTACGACTTGGTCGTGAGATCGGGTTGTGTTTGCTTATCGGCTAAACATCTCTAAACGCTTCTTGTTTTATGCTGGAATGACATTTGGCAGATGTTTTTACAACATTTCTGATGTAGAATCAAATGTGTATGAATCAGCGCTTTTCAAGATGTTTATCAGATGTTTGTTCGTAGTAAATTAATAATTTATAAACTATTGTCAATACATATACAATCAGTGAGTTCTTAGTTCATTGTTACTACAAAGTGTTGTTGTTTAATTAGCTCATATGTTAAGAGTTGGAGAATGCTTTGTTAACAGCTTATTAACCATAAATAGTACTCACTTTAGATTAGGTCATGGAAAATCGTAAAATGTATTTACTTAAGCGCTTTAATCCAGCCACACTATTTGAATATAGTCTATTAATGTATCACTACAGTTATAAACTATTAATAGACTATAAACTAATAGTTTACAAATGAGTTATACACTGATAAAAAAAATGAATTTGTGTGTGATGAAAAAGTGTACTCAATTCTTCTGTGTAGATATCAATGTTATAAAATCAAGTACATTTATTAAACTTTTCTGATACTGGAGTTTCCATAATGCACTGGGGCTTAAATAATTAATTGATTTTTCACCGTTTTCCAGCTATATTTACATTGTTTTATCATTGCCTTTGTTGTTAGGATTAGTAACTTGTCATTTTGTGACATCTGGAGTTTTTTACTCAAGATGATACATTCATACACAAAAACAACCCATCAAATGTTACCGTCATTATGTATTGTGTACCAAATATTGAGTTCTCTGTGTTCAAAGTCTAACTTCTGATATGTAGATATGGTGTCTCAGACAATATCTATTGTGTTATTTACTTAGAAGTTTCTAGGTAAACTATACTTTAAAAGTGTGGTTTAATTCAGTATTACTGTATATTGTTTGATGTGATGTGAAATGTATTGCAAAGGAAACTTTAACTAAATAGATATTACTCAACCTTTTACTGGCCAAAGTAGAGTTACTACTGTTAAGTAGAGTTAACTTAAAGGATTAGTTCACTTTTGAAAAAAACTTTTGCTGATAATTTACTCACCCCCATGTCATCCAAGATGTCCATGTCTTTCTTTCCTCAGTCGAAAAGAAATTAAGGTTTTTGATGAAAACATTCCAGGATTTTTCTCCTTATAATGGACTTCAATGGGAACCAGGTCCAACCGAGGTCCAAACGACAGTTAATTTGTTAATTTAAACAGTTTCAGATGCAGCTTCAAATGTCTTTAAACGACACCAGACGATGAATAAGAGTCTTATCATGCGAAAATATCATTGCAAAAATGTAACTTTTCTAAGGACAAATGCTAGCCTTGTAATATATTGTGAGGCGCGTTTGCAACGTCACGTAATACGTAATTACGTTCAAAAGGTCACGGGGACGTAGCCGGAAGTACAGAATCAAAATCGTCCGACATCGTTGTTTTACCTTTTAATTCCTTTTTTGTAAACGGCGTTTGAGTTAGTTTTCACGTTCAACCTATGCGTTCAACTTGTAAACACTCTGACTCTGTATTTCTGGCTACGTCGCCCGTGACCTTTTGAACGTAATTACGTATTACGTGACGTTGCAAACGCGCCTCACAGAATAGAGCAATAGCATTTGTCCTTGGAAAAGTTACATTTTTGGAATAAGCTTTGAAATAACCGATCGTTTCGCATGATAAGACCCTTATTCATCGTCTGGTGTCGTTTAAAGACATTTGAAGCTGCATCTGTAACTGTTATAACTGTCGTTTGGACCTCGGTTGGACCTGGTTCCCATGGAAGTCCATTATAAGGAGAAAAATCCTGGAATGTTTTCATCAAAAACCTTAATTTCTTTTCGACTGAGGAAAGAAAGACATGGACATCTTGGATGACAAGGGGGTGAGTAAATTATCAGCAAAAGTTTTTTTCAAATGTGAACTAATCCTTTAATTCCATACATGAAATTTACTTTAAAAATATACGTGCAAAACTTGCCAAAGAAAAATTGAGTCAATTTTACATGCCTTGTTACTGTATGCATTTTACGTGCCTTGTTACTGTATGCATATTATAAAGTGTAACCGAAAAATTAAGTTATTAGCATCAACTTTAAGTTAGTTAGTCCTCAACTAAAAAGGCTAATGTTAAAACTAGACACAAGATATTCAACACAATGAATTATTTCAAAGTTGTCTGTAAAGATTATGCAACATGCGTAAGTTAACTGAGAAAAAAAATTAATGTGAGGCAACAGATGCATGCTTTGCAGGGAACAGGGAACAGCCTCAGAACTTTTGATAATGTTCTAAGGTTCTCTCAAAGTTATGAGCAAATGTTCTTCAAGTAATGTTTGTTCAAAGTTACCTTTATTGAGGTTCTCACTGAACGTTTTAGTTCCTTCGCTTGTTTCAGAATATATAGACAACATTCAAATTCTATATATGTTTGCAAAATAGAATGTTCCCTTAACTTTCACATAACCAAGACATTTTTTATTTTTTTTAATGACATTTTGAACGTTCAGAAATCTAGTTTTTATATCTTCATGACAGCCAAAACATTATTATTAGAACATATTTTTGTTAGCTGGGTAGGTGTATATTTAATGTTCTTAGCTTATTGTTTCTTCAGTCTTAACTGTAAGTATTACAAACATGCACTCAGACACAGGATATGTGAAGTTTCCCAGCATAAGCAACCTATAAACCGTAATAATATCTGCATTAGCAGTATTAACTGTTCAATTATTAAAAAAAGGAGGAGGACGGGACCTACGTTTACACCTGGTGTAACTCCCACAAAAATGACTTCACCTTTCTGTCTTGGTCACTGCACATCAGAAGATTCCATAAAACGCTACAAAGGCATGTAATTTTGGGAGAGTTTCAAAGGGAGGTCAGGCTGGTATGTAGGAAAGTGCTTTGCCTAGGCTAAAACAACAGTCTAGCGAGAGCCGCCGTGGTAACATCTGCATCCAATTACACACAACATCCTACCAGAGATCCGCGGTAACGAGAACAACGCAGAAGAGGCTGTGGGTCTGAGAGAGATGTCAAATTCAGGTTAACACACGGTGCAAGAGCTGAGATGCTTCATTAAATGAGATGAGAAGACAATCAGAGGCCAGACATGAGCATAGAAAGTTATTTTTGTCTGCCGTGAAGTGATATGGCCTCCCATGCATGGCCTCTGCATCTGAGACCTGTGCTTGATTAAGGTGGTTCGCTCAGCTTGATGTTTTCTTTTCATCTTTTACGTGCATTATTTGGTTAGACTGGTATTCGGACAAGGATTATGTTCTCAGTTTAAAAGTGCTCACTGTACATGCAGACAGAGTTTTTATGACACTTCTGCTATAACCACACAACAAAGCAAGGACAAGCACACACATTCAAGTTTATTGTGACAACTTCCGGAGAGATTGGCATGGTAATGGATATATAAATGTTAATTGACTTGGTCTTGGCGGAAAATATCTGCTCTTTGATATTGTCAATACATTCACAGACATGCTGCTGTGAGCATGTAAGACACGCTGCTGCTGCAAATTTAACACATGAAATAACCCCCGTATCGCAGATCTATACAGGTGGAGCTGGGGAAGGTGGAGGGTCTCTGAAAGCCTGTTACAGATTAGTATTTGTATTTGAATCATCAGCTCATTGGCCGCTGATGCAACATCAACAGTGTTGGGGAGTAGTTAACTACAAGTAGCGACGCTACTAACTTAACTACATTTTTCAGTAGCTTGGCTGTAGCTCAGTTGCTTTTTAAACAGTAGCTTTTCCAGTAGCTAACTACTTTTTGCAGCAAGTAGCGGTGTAGCGCGAACAAAAGCTACATTGCGTTTGTCGAGCCTGCGCGAATTAGCCCGATGCAAGGATATTCTTCTTCTTGTTAGATTACAAACTCATTTTTTGCCATTACCGCCACCTGTTGTTTAATCACGCGTCTTGCGGCTAACGGTTCACTGACGTAAAGAAGTGAACCGTTATTATGATTATGATGGAGCCAGAGTTGACGGCAGATTTGGATGATGGAGAAACAACTAAAGTTAATTACCCATAGCCTTATTTGTCCAAGTTCAATCGGTATTTTTGAGAAAATGTTCTAAATGCAATTTATGTTGAATGCATATTTTGTTCTTGCAATGTTGTAGGCTATTTGTTGCAATTTTGCACTTTTGACAAACAGTCTGCGATATTTGAGTGTTGTGTGTAATAAAACAATACTCTATGAAATCACAATTGTATTGCATTGTTTTAAACACTAAATATTTTAATTAAAACATTCATCAGACACTTATTCAGTTATTTATAATATATAATTTTATAGCATGTTATAATAATAATATGTAATATAATATTTATAATATGTTGTTCAAAAAGCAAAAGTAGTTTCAACGTAGCTAGCTACTTTTTGATAGTAACTTGTAGTGTAGCTAGCTACTTTTCCAAAAGGGTAACTTGACTGTAGTTTAACTACTTTAACGTACGAGTAGCTTGTAGCTTGTCAAACTACAGTTTCAGAGTAGCTTCCCCAACACTGAACATCAACCACGTAGATAATTATGTGATCGCTACCAAATTTAAGGACCTATCAGCCTGTGCCATGTACTGTAGAGTTTCATGACAAAACTGGCTATTTTATAATACAATATTACCATACTCAATAGTACGCGTTATACACTGAATAAAGCCCACTATTTACAATAGTATGAGAAACAATATGCAATAATAATTTTTTAACAGTAAAAAAAATTTTGGCTAACGTTCTGGCAAAGTTCTCTCAAAGTTATGAACAAACAATCTTCCAGTAACATTAATGGAATGTTTGTTCAATGTTATCTGGTCCTTAATTTTGTTCTCAAATGTTAGCACAAAAAAAAAAGTTATTTATAAATCATTCATAACGCGTTTTATTTATTTATTTGGTAACACTTTATTTTGATAGTCCACTTTAGACATTCTACTAACTATAAGTAACTTGCCGGCTACAAGTAAACTTATTCTTCTAACCCAAAGTCTAACACCTAACCATAACCTAACAGTCTACTGACAGTCTACTATAATATACTAATACTCTAATGACAGTTAGTTGACATGTAGTTAAAAAGTTACTTATAATTAGTAGAACGTCTAAAGTGACTATCAAAATAAAGTGTAACCATTTATTTATTTATTTTCTGATTTTTTTTTTTTTTTGGATGTTCGTCTGATAATTTTTAAATGTTACTAGTTGTTTCAGAACATTTAGAGAACATTCAAAAGTAACAATCAAATTATGTTTAAAGAGTGATAAAAGGTCATTTTTCCTTAACGCTTGCATAAAACATTTTAAAAAAAAACTTTGACATTTTGAGCGTTCAGAGAACATTCAGAAATTATGTTTCAAGAAAAGTTTAAATGATGGTAACAGAGATTAGGGAACACATATTCACTATTAAATAGTTGTTTATTAGCATTACTAGCATCTACATCCCTTAACCCCACCCCCTATACCTAAACATAAGCACTACAAAAATGACCTTACTTTCTATCAAAAAGCAGTAATTAGGAATTTAGGAAGTAGGCCTAGTGAATAGTGAATATGTGTTCCCTAATCTAAACTGTTACCGCAATGACTTTTTAAATGTCATGTGGAGTAAAAATTCTTAAATAATATTTTTGGGCAGTCGCACTATGACATTTCACAACCTGAACTAACCTTTCCTTGTCATAAAAAGGTCAAATTATCTGATATTTAAAGAGACGCATTAATCTTGACACAGCCATCAGTCTACAGGGGTCCTCCCTATGATACCATTTTAGTACATTTTTTGTATAATGGTTTTCTTTTTAAGAAAATAATGCAGAAATTAAAAGAACGTTTACAATAGACGAGGTGTATTCAAGTTATTGTGTATATGAATAGCATTTTTAATGCATTATTGAATAAATAACAGATAAGACAAATGGACCCAAATGTTGTAGGTCAGTCATGCATACAGAAAATGTCATACTGCACTCAGTATGCACTCTGTATACTGCAGAAATACAAATCAACATTATGGTGTTTGTTTCTGTGAAACTAGCCTGTTCTTAAGCATCAGCTGATGCACACTAACAGAAGAGACCTGACACATTTACCAGACATCGCAGCATGTGACAGCTACGGTCACTGTGTGAAGATCCATTAATATAATAAGCATTCACAGAAATCACATGACCAAAAACATTCCGATTCATACTTCCTCGGATTAATCATCATTAAATGTACCATAAACTGTGTTCTGGTAGTTTAACAATAAATTAGTCTTTCCAGTCTTTGAAGTCGAGTAATTAGCCACAGGCTTTTAAAGTGTTTTAAGATTGATGCAGCAAGTCATCTCAGGCAGAACTGCTGGAGCTGCACACTATACACGCAAAAGTACAAGTGCAGAGCAAGAGTCACAACACACGCAAGAGTGTACATGTACATACACACTCAAGTGCACACTGTCTCCCTATGGCAGGGTTGCACTGGTGAAGTGACATTTACCTAATGTGGCTTTGAAGCACAAGAGCTCCGCTCAGCACAACTGATTGTGATGAAGTCTGACTGCTGCTGCCTCTGACACTATTTCTGCTCTATTCACACATGCACAAACACAATACAAACACCCAGAGGGGAAAAAAATTATTGGTGAGAGATTGCTCTTTTATAGCTCAGGAGACACAATGGAGTTGTCTAATGAAGGAATCAACCTTGTTTCAGAAATTTCCTCATTCTGCAAGAGAAAATAATGATTGTAGATACAGTATGCAACATATATTAGTAATGTATACTCTAAATTCTACACTCTAAAATGTATGACTTATATTTTATAAGTACAATTAACTTGGATGTTTAAGTAATTTCAACTTAAAGGGATAGTTCACTTTGAAATTAAATTTTGATATGAAAAATACGGTGGAAACAAAGACACCTACATCTTGGATGCCCTTGAGGTAAGCTAAAACATATCAAAAATTAATTTCAAAGCGAACTATCCCTTTAAGTTGAAATTACTTAAACATCCAAGTTAATTGTACTTATAAAATTGGAGTCATTTCAACTTAAAGGGATAGTTCACTTAATTTCAAAGTGAACTATCCCTTTAAATTACATTAAACTGACTTTAAAAATGAATTGAAGAGTTAAATCATTGTAAAAACATATGTTGTCATAACTTATTGATCATATATATATACAGCATATATATATATATATATATATATATATTTTATTTTTTTTCTTTACAGTATATTTAAATGTAGAAACAGATGTCATAGATGCGGTCAATGGCAGGTTTTCTTACCTTAAATTTTAGACTTTTCCTGTAGTTTTATGGAAAAGAGCAGCCCGGGTTTCAAATGAGGAAACAAAAAAGTAATTCAGGGAGGTGAGTATATGATAATAGAATTTTGGGGTGAATTATCACTTGAATTCTATTTAACCAGCAATATTCAAAATAATCCATACATAAGCACACTATAACAGCAGATAGCAGTAACCACCCACTTTTTAAACCACGAGTTTGGTTCTGTAAATATTTTTTAACAATTATTTATATATAAAGATTTCCATATATATATATATATATATATATATATATATATATGAAGCAATGCCCATCAGATGAAGCATTCATCAAATTATTATAAATTTAAACAATGTACAGCTAATGATCAATTCACATTTATAGTCTGTAACTGACTATAAGTGTCAAATAATGTACATTTGAGGTTTTAATATTCAACTATACTCTTTTAATATAAAAACTATACTGTTGCTTAATGAAAGTGATGTCTCTGAGAAGAAACTGTGATAGGTTATCATAGTAATGCCACTTCTCTGATTGTTTAATGCTTCTGTCTTGAAAGGTTTATACAATATTGTTAAAAATCCCCTTTTCTTTAGGAAAATGAATGGGATTTTTACTTCCCAATACCCAGTTGCCATTCTCTATTTTTAGATCTGACTATGAGAGAAGCAGGATGTTCACTGTGAGAAAAGTTGAAAGTGACGTGAGTAAGGATTTAGTCACAGTCACAGTGTGTGAAATGATGCTGTGTACACTGTATAAAGTGTTGGATGACTCTCACTACGCAATGACACAGGAAGAGGTCATTTATGAGATGAGTAAGGGTTAACAACATCAAACTGTCAAACAGACCAGGATGAGATAGTACAAGATGTTTGTGGTCCGATCGGATGTGTGGGTGTGGAAGTGGGTATTTACAATGTGTTTGTGTACAGTAACACTAACACATGTGCAACTGGGAAGATTAATTTGTGTCGGGGTCACCGCAGAGACAGCGTGGGCCGCCTTGATGCATATTCCTGTGTGAGACGCATTAGTGACTCAGAGATTGGAAGTCCCAGATGGGGGCCATCCCATCCTTCCAATGGCATGAGAATTCCTTTGCTTGGGCAGGGAGTTTGTTTCCTTTGGCCACTGTTATCCCGTACCCAGAGGACCAGCAAATACTCTCAGACTATGACTTCCTTTTCTCTCATATCCCGAAAACAGCCCACCCTCTCAACCTAGTTTTATCTAAACATCCATCTATACCAGATCTCAGTAGTGATTAGGCCTTTCATGTCAAATCATACAGCACCAAACGCAGTGTTTACTGTACGGTGTTTCCACCCCCGACCCAGATCCACTTCACCCCCACAGTGTCATTCAACTATGAAAGGGTAGGAGGAACCACAAATCAGTTCCCCATGTGGTCACAACACCTTCTAATCAACTACTCGGGACTTCAACCTATTTGGCTCATACCAAAGACGTCAGCGGTTGATATATTCATCATGTGAATAGTAAACTGTAAAAAGGAATTCATCATAAAAAGACATTGGTATTGGACCAGTATTGGTCTATAGGGCCATTCATGCAAGACAAGTTCTTGTGTAGGCTACCATCTGTGCTATTTTTAATAGTTGGTCTACATAAATATATAAGATTGTATCTGTTATCTGAGTGCAGTCATAAAGTGTGTATACGATATTATTCAGGTGATAGCTAAAACATAAGGGTGTTTTAAAGATCTAGCATGGTCTAAAGCACACGGTGCAAGCACACTTAGGGCGTGTCCAAATCCACTTTTGCTAGTTTAACGACTGGAAAAATGGTCGGCACGCGCAGCGCATGGATTGAAACGGTTGTCTCTAATTTCTTAATGAGTAATGAGTGTGTTTTGGGCGTAACGGCCAATAAACCAGTCCGAGTCTCATCTCCCATTCCCTTTAAAAGCCAGTTGCACTCGTGTCATGGCGGATTCGCTGTTTACATGGCGGAATTTGCAAGTGTAAAGACTGAATGCTTCTCTGAGGAAAGTTAAAGCACACAAGCAGACCATCTAAGGCACATGTGTCAAACTCAAGGCCCGTTTTGACCGTTATGAATTTTATATCTACAATAACTTTGTTGTAAAATCCTGCTGGTACCTGACTTTTCCTAAAATTGTCTGTATTTTCATTTAAAATGCTTTTCATATAAATTAAGTTACGTAAACGTGAGGCAAAACAAAAAAAAAATGAGCATATTTACCTATTTCGCCCATAGACGGTCATATTGACCGCACTGAATTTTGCGGTATTTTTTTGTTAAATATCCCGCGGTTGATCGTGTTCTCTCTCAACTGTCAACAGAAAGGTCCGTCCAGTCACCTCTGTAGCAGTGTTTGCTATATAATTTCTACATTAGTTGTTGATCAGAAATAAGCAAATAAAACTGGACTACAGTTATCTTACTTACGTTATCTATAGGCTATATAGCATATTGCAAGGCTAAATGAGGAGGCGAATGAGGAGGAACATGACTCGAACCATTTCCTCCTCATCAGAGAGTGATTCAGAGTCAGAGTCCACATCAAGAAAAAAGAGACGGCTGCTATCATCAGACACGGCGGATCCAGATGTTCCATTCATGTCGAATGATCCTGGTGAGCTCTGCTGCCCCGTCCTGCGCTGTTTGTTTTGCTGCATGGGCTGTTCACTAGTTCTGCTAGTCCTATTATTTTTATTAGCATATTGACCGCTTCGCAAATCGTCCCTATCTAACATTTTCGTCATAGTTTTTGTCATTCAAACCTAGTTTTTATTTAGTTATCGTCTCGTTTTCGTCTTTGAAAAAATGTGGTTTACGAAAATAATTATGAAAATTATTCGTCAACACTGTTTTGAATCTAACGGTCAAAATGACCGTTTGTGGCCGTTCTAGTAGTTTTGGAATTCTGGCACTTCTAGTGTTAAAATAAAGTACCATATTTTCCGCACTATAAGGCTCACTTAAAAGCCTTTAATTTTCTCAAAAAACGACAGTGCGCCTTATAATCCGGAGCGCCTTATATATGGATCAATTGGTTAACAACGCTCCGCGTTATTAAATTCGCCCGCGAACTCGCGCTCTTGTCCATCTTATGCCCGCTTTGTCACACGGCCAGTTCAACCTCGTATAAATCAGGTTATGTGTGTAAGTCACGTGACCGCTCACGAGTCCCCCGCGCTGCTGAACCGGATCGTCTCATTCAAAACAGCCAGCTGTTGCTGTCAGCGAGCCGCCGCACATTGAATACTCATAAGAGTCAGGCTGCGAATGTAAGCTATGAGCCCGCCCCAGCGCGCTCACGCTAAACTAAAAAACGCCTCACTTCTGGCGCCGCGGACTCGCTACATTCCCTTTTGCACTTCTAGTCGATGCATACCCAGTCAAACGTTTGACTGCAGTATCTTGTGTGCGCCTTATAATCCGGTGCGCCCTTTATATGAAAAATGTCCTAAAATAGGTCATTCATTGAAGGAGCATGTGTGCTTTATAATTGGTGCGCCTTAAAGTAAGGAATATATGGTACGGTATGAGTTGGACCGATAGTTCTGCCCCTCTCAACTATGACAAAGTTTTGAACAAAGTTGATTTACTTACATGTATGTTGATAACTTGTGTTGATAACTTGTTTAATGATATTTGTCTTTTTTATTCACTTGACAAGTATGATCTTTTCTTAACCTGATAAATTAAATAAATTAGATAAATTTATGTTATAATAACACAGAGCAATGTGCTTGCATATATTTTACATTTATTTGAATGCATTTGCTGTATTTGTACACTTGAATAAATAGTTATCAAATCGAATAATTTAATAATAATAATTTGTTAGTGCTTTTCTAGGTACTTAAAGCGCTTTACATTGAAGGGGGAATCACCTCAACCACCACTAATGTGCAGCATCCACCTAGATGACAAATTCAGAGATGTTATTTAACAATATGTTAAGTAGTAGCTACATTTACACAGTTTTATAGTTACAACGGGCCCTTTGAGGCAACCCATAATGCTGATGTGGCCCGGGGTAAAAATCAGTTTGACGCCCCTGATCTAAGGGAAGCCGGATTCCACCATATGTTTATGTACACAATAATAATCTTTTACATTGTAATCCTTTTATTTTTAAAATTTGGCCTGTTTGTGTGCTGCTGCCCTGTGTGTGTAATAAGCAGAGTGTACGCGCGTTGTGCATCTGCCATAGGCGCATATTACATAACTTTAAATAACATAACAAATACTGCGCCATTGACTTTAGACCAGGTTTTTGTTCACTCTCAGAAAAAAAGGTACGAAAGCTGTCACTGGGGCGGTACCTTTTCAAAAGGTACACTTTTGTACTTAAAGGGTGCATATTGGTACCTTCATGGTACATATTTGTACAATTATGGTACCAATATGCACCCTTTAGGTACAAAAGTGTACCTTTTTGAAAAGGTACCGCCCCAGTGACAGCTTTCGTTTGAAAATGAGGTGTGTTCAGGCATATTGTTGGATTGAAATAGACTGCGCCATTGACGGCACAGTCTATTTCACTCCAACAATGTGCCTGAACACACCTCATTTTCAAACAAGCAAACCTATGGGTGCACAAATGTGCACAAATGCATTTGCTATTTAAACAACGTTGCGCAGGACATGAAAATGATAACAGCGTCAGGCTGAAACTAGCAAAAAACATGTGTGTCGCGCCTGGCGCCGCATTGCACCAAGTGTGTGATAGGCCAGTAAACCTTGACTAGCTTTCTTAGCAATGTTCTCTTCGAAATGTTGTTGAGAATGAAGATGACCTGTGAGAGGACCTGTAAGATTTATGCTATTTGTGACTGCGGCCCCTGTGGCAACACTGACAATGCACTTTATAGTCACAGTAAGAATTTTGTTCTGAAGCATTTAGGAATCCAACAGTGCATAAAAACAACCATCAACATGTCTGTGTTCACTTACTTGCTTAGAGTGTGTTTCAGGCTTTGCTCCATTATCCACTACTCATGTAGGCTACAGTACATTGTAATCTTGAGAGAAGTCCCTACTTGAAACGTTCAGCTTTAGTTTAAACTGGTCTGCTCGTTTTGTTATTGCGATGCTCACATGTTAAGTGTTGACTCGACATCACCTCTGGAGCGAGATAAATATTTAGACAGGGCCTTCTGTCGTGTGTGTGTGCATGACTGTAATGTGGAGAGAAAACGACACATCAGGCTCAGAGTGACATCTGAGAGAGACATGGGACATCTGGTGACCCATGCGCATCCCCAAACAGGGCTGTTAAATCAGGTGACAGCCCGCTCAGCCCAATGCTATGCACAATTCAGAATCAACTCATCCGCATGGCTCGCATTTATTCCACAATTGTTGGTGATCTGTTAACGCATTTCATGGCCTGACAGCTTTAAATAACAAAACATTTATGCTTGTATTTTATTTCACGGGTATATGGGTCTTCTCATTTCAGCTGAATTCGTCTGTTCACTTTCCTTTAAGTATTCGCTTATTACATTTAAAGGGTTAGTTCACCCAAAAATGAAAATTCTGTCAGTATTTACTCACCCTCATGTTGTTCCAACCCCGTAAGACCTTCGTTCATCTTCGGAACACAAATTAAGATATTTACGATATTAAGATCGCTCCTGCATACTAGTCCATAGGCTTCTTGAGGGAATGCCACTTGCTGGCATCGAAAAGTCATCAAAGACATCGTTAAAATAGTCCAAGTGACTACAGTGGCTCAATTTTAACTGTATCAAACGGCGAGAATACTTTTTGTGCGCAAAAACAAACAAAAATAACGACTTCCGTTTGATAAACTTAAGATTGAGCCCCTGTAGTCACTTGGACTATTTTAACGATGTGCTTTAATGACTTTTCGAGGCCAGCAAGTCATTCCCTCAAGAAGCCTATGGACTAGTATGCAGGAGCGATCTTAATATCTTAAATATCTTAATTTGTGTTCCGAAGATGAACGAAGGTCTTACGGGGTTGGAACAATATGAGGGTGAGTAAATACTGACAGAATTTTCATTTTTGGGTGAACTAACCCTTTAAGTATTAAGTCGAAAAGTGACTTAAAGGGGTGGTTGATTATGATTTCACTTTTATAACTTTAGTAAGTGTGTAATGTTGTTGTTTGAGCATAAACAACAATGATGTTCAAAGCAAAGGGAGACATTTTCTTTTAAATGAATTGCTTTAAGGACTCCAACAAATGGCTGGTAAGGAATACATGACATTCCTCCCAGGTTAGTGACATCACAAACCCTCAAATTTATATAAACCCTGCCCCGGGAATGGACAGACAGAATAAGCTAATCAATGGCTAGAAGATATCTCCTGTTCTCATCCCAAGGCGTCATATACTGACGCTTATGCCACTGCGAAATTTGAAATTTTCAGGACAAAAGCTGTTGTAGCTCCACCCCCTCTGCTAGGAGCAGCAGCTCATTTGCATTTAAAGGGACAGACAAAAAAATGGTGCGTTTTTGCTCACCATCAAAGAGTGACCATTTGAACATGCTATATAAAATTATCTGTTGGGTATTTTGAGCTAAAACTTCACATACACACTGCAGATTTTACATCTTGTGAAGAGGGCATTACACCACCCCTTTAAGGGTAATTTCTATCAAATGTTGTGGTCCAATCCTATCCATTAGAAGTGTTATGCCCTCTCATATAGCTGAGGCAAATAAATTTTAAATGCAACTTCCAAAACAATGTTTTGTATTTTTCATAATTAGGTGCTTTGCTTCATCTCTGTAGCCCACGAGAACGGCTTTCACCAGCGGACAAGTCTAAGCATTAATGTTAGTATGAACGAACATTCACAGCTCAGTTCTGTAGCATCAGTGGAGAGTATCGTGCTACCGGCACATGTGACGAAGGCCCACACCTCTTTGCACTGCACGTGTGGCAGACCGAATGAGGTACATCAGGTGGGCTGCATCTGCAACACCATATGCCCTCGTATAGTTCCCTAGGGGCGGCTGACGGCATGCACCCAGCTGCTTCCTCTGTCACCTCAGCTTGCGTACAGTTACGCCACATGATGAGTCTCTGGCCTGCTTGTGTCGGGGCATCTGCAGTCTGTGCTATAAGTGAAATTGCCTGGAGCTTTTCAGGGTGCTAAGTTAATACTATAAGACAGATCAGAGATTTCAGATATACTGAAATGTACAGGGCAAGTAAGTATTCAAATGGGCTTAGATGGATATAAAGAAGGTTAATGGACAAAAATGAAGGGAAATTGAAGTAAAATATAAGAGGAATGGATCTGGCTAAATGAGAAATAGCATGTGAACAAACTTTAGTCAGGATCATCTAATACAGAGATATTCATCTTGGAGACCCACTGTCCAGCAGAGTTTAGATAAGCTAATGAAGCTTTTCAGGATCGCTTGAAAATAACTGGTAGGTGTGTTTAAGCAGGATGGAAATAAACTTTGCAGTATGGGTTTCCAGGAGCAAGCTAGGACTGAAGACATAACAGTCTTTATTTTCATCCTAGAACAGCGGTGTCCATGCTTCTCTTAGAACAGGGGTGTCTAACCCAGACAGCAACATAGTGTCATGTGGATTCCACACAAATGTGCCCCGGATCTAGGCCGACGCTATAGTCCTTTCCCAAATGGCACCCTAAGCACTCCCGGTCTTCCTACGAGTCCGCACTTTCGTCACGTAATGCTGCTTTGATTGTCGGGTTGAAGTCTGCTCATGAGCTTGCATCAGGGCGCATATTGGCTGCAAAGGGGGGCACTTGCGAGCACAATTCTGAAAACTTAAATGACAAATGGGACACTCTACGGTCTCATGGACTTAACGAATATGAGTACGTGGCAGGCATTGTAAGTCCACAAGACCGTAAGTGCATATGAAGTGTTTTGAGTTTTGCTCCAAACCTGATTTTACACACCTGAACCAGCAAATCAATGTCTTTCTAGGCATACTAGAAACTTCTAGGAAGGTGTTTTGAGGCAGGTTAAAGCAAAACCGTGAAGGACTTAGGCCCAACAACCAGGCAGTTTCTGGTCAAGACCTTGATTCGGTGTGTTTAATTGAGGGATAGAGCAAATTTTCTTTCTGGAAGGTAGCCCTTCTGGAGCAGCATTGGACACCCCTTTCCTTAAAGTATAGGACAGCTGGTCCAGACAGTGCCAGTTGTAGTCTGCACAGCTACTAAGTGGCATTTGTGTGTGTGATCCAGATTAAAGGAAAATCAGAAATGAGATCACTTTAATATCTAAAACACACAAAGAAATGAAGAGTAAATGGAAAGTTCTGTCATCATTTACTCGATTTCATGTCATTCCAAACTCATATGGCCCCTGCTTCTCAATTCTTACCAAACTGGTTCCATTCATTCTGTAAATCATTGAAATAAACAATTAATATTAATATAAGCATGTAAATCTGGCACAGCTATCACAATGTATTCTCATCCCAAGGCGTCATATATGAAGCTTTTCCCAAAGCATAAACATCCAACGCACATGGCACCCTTTAGTGTCAATATAACACGCATAGAGTATGGGTAGGTTTAGGTGTGGGGTAGGGTTATGGTTAGACCACTAGGAGGCGCCTTCTTTCCCGTATATATCTGCATCTCATATTGACGCTAAAGTGTGCTATGTGCGTTGGATGTCTACGCTTTGGCAAAAGCGTCGTATATGACGTCTTGGGATGAGAACGGGCTGGCTTTCCACCTGGCTGGCCTCAAAACCAAGCAGCAAAAATGGCTGATTTTAAATTAAATTTATTTTGCAGGCCCTGTCTGCATGACACATCAAAACTCTGCCCATAAACATTCAGCTTGGATTATTTTTTTCCCCCTTTCTGTGGTGAAACAGCACAAAAGGAATGGGTCTTGTTAGTATAAAAAGAACCCAAAAACCCCTTATCCACCAACAAAGTATGTGTATTCATGTCCATTTCCAATATGGCTAAAAAAAAATCACATTATGACATACAAAATGTTCTGAAGTTTTTTTTGCAGACTTGTATAAACTTGCACTAATGCCTAACAATGTAAAACAAAATCTTCTGACAAGAATTGGCTCTGGTACCAGCATATAGCTATATATATATATATATATATATATATATATATATATATATATATATGTATGTATTTTTACATTTATGTCTGATATATGATTTATTACACATAACACCATGCCATATACCTTGACCATGAACACCAGCAGTTCACTCAACTTTCACAGCCCTTTCAGGATAAAGCCCTGGAGATTCCAGACTGCAACCTTTTACTCCAAACAAGAGCAAGACGAAGATGGGCTGGCTCCAGTTTGTTTACTGAAAGCCCCTTCGAGATTCCTCTCGGATACACGATAATGCAATGCGAAACGGAGCTGGCGCGAGAGTCTGTGCTGCCTCAGGCGTTGATTTTATGATTTTCTTGCTGTTTGTTTGTCTTTGTTCAAGGCTAGGATGGGTGTCTGTGGCATGGCCCCTCTCTTGCCTCCTCTCCCAGCCTCGCCTTTCCCGCGCTAAATGATCCTTTCATTTCCTCTCAGACTCGTCTGCCCTGAGGGCTGAGTGATGGGCCCCGTGGCCCTTCGCGCGGCATGTGAAGTTCACAGCTCGTCCTCCATTGGGCAGAACCCCTATCAAAATGAACTTCCTGTCTGAGCCCCACTTACGTGAGATTGCCCAGGGCCGAGGCGGCAGCCTTGACTCAAATATGTGAAGCTTAGCACCAAGCAATCATCTATGCTCACCGGTTCACCAGATGCAGGGTTTAAACTGGGATTTTGGATATTAAAATGTAATGCACTAGATATGACACGGTTTGGTTCAATGGTATGATACTATTTTTAATGCAAGCTGTCCCAAATTCAAACACTGCAAAAAAAATATAATAAGTCTTGACAACTTATATTTCAACATTTAAATTTTAAGTTTAACTCATCGGTAACACTTTATAGTAAAAAAAAAAAGTCTTACAGATAATTCGCAAACTAGTTTATATTTATGCTGTAGTCTCTCTACAATGTTATAATAAATATATAATATTATATTCATATTAATAAATCAATACTGTATATTAGCTAAAGAAATGTCATGGTAATTAAATAAATAAGTATGGTTAAAATTAGCTCATATAAACAGTTAGATAATGCTTTTTATGCTTTCTTAACTTTTGAACTGTAAATAGTACTCGCTTTAAATTAGGTCACGGAAAATGTCGTTAATTAAGTGCTTTAAACCAAACTTTATTAGACATTAATTAATATGAATATAAATGTGCTTAATGTATTTGTATACATGTTAAGGAACACTGAATGTGGGTGGTTTAAAGCATTTAACAAATGACATTTTCCCATTTTCCATGACATAGTCTAAAGCGAGAGCTACAATTAATAATCCCTTGGCAATGAATGTAGAACTCACTATTTGATAGCCTATTAATAACAATGTAGAGACTACAATATATTAATTATGAATTAAATATAATAGTTTGTTAATGCTTTGTATACTGTTTACTTATTGAATTGTTACCAACTCATCAAAATAATTTAAGAAATTTCAACTTTTTTATGTTATATAAGCTTCAGCTTGATTTTATTTTTAAGTCAGATCAGTATAACTTAAGTTGAAATTATTTGTACAGCCAATTCGAATATACTAAAAAAGTCAGTAACTGAACTTTTACAGTGTAGACATCTTAAATAAATCAAGAAAAATATCAGAAATTGTGTATATTTGGTTACATTTTGGGAAGTGCATTGTTTAATTTAATGATTTTTTTTTATTTATTTATTTTTTATTTTTAGTGAATACACTCACTAAATGAAGATGGAATGTAAAAACTGGAGAATTTTGAAAATATAACGGATTGACAAGAAATAATAATAATAAAAATGATGTGTTCAATTTTGTTTAATTGAAGGTGCCTGACCCAACAACCTCTTGCCCCATTCCCCCATCACAACCCCACCTTAATCCCCCTTCCTCTCATCCTCAGAGACCTGACTCCGGAACTGACTTAGGAAGTCCCTTAATGGTTACCAAACTGTGGGGGAACTGCGTACGCTCAGCGAGGACTAAACATATGTTTAGAGGAGACAACATCAGCAATCACCACTTGACCCCAGCTCTCATACTTCTGTTTTCCTCCCCCTCAGATGGGAGAAAGAACTCAGAACGGGTAATATAATCAACCAAAAGCACAAAACCAAAGAGGAGGTGCTGTGAACATGCCCAGTTCCAGATGTGCGGGCAGCCAAGTGTCGAGACAAGACTGAGAAAAAGGAACTTTCAGGATGTCGAGAAGGAATTAAATGGAATTAAAAGGAAATAAAGATGACATGATGCAGGATGAAACTTCAAATGCGATTTTTTTTTAATATCTCAATTATTTCTCCCAAACAACAAAGGAGTGTTTTCTGAATAATAGGACCCTAGTTCTTGTGAGCAATCTACGATTTCAGAAAAGATCTCAACAATGTCTCAAACTGTGCTCATATTTGCCAAAATACCAATATCAACCAAAGGTCAAGAAACATTCTAGTTTATGCTTTGAATATACTATTTAGTGGCCTACAACAACAATAGTCAAATCTGCAGGACACAAAATCTCACTCACTCACATTCAGTAAAGTGATTCCATACAGATGTTCAACCGTGAAGAAGAAAAGCCTGGGAGGGGAAACTGACCAAAGAGTGAGAACAAATTGCTTATGTCTGTTACTTCACATTCAGTGTGTAAATAAGATGTTCAAAGAAAACATTACAAAGTAATACCAAAATATCCCTGAAATCTCCTGCTCCCCCGGGAAGCCGTTTCTCATCGTTTTTCATTAACCTCATGCTGCGTGTCTCCAGAGGCCATTATTTACAACAGATGAAGAAGAGGTGTGGACAAACTCAAATCTCGAATCTCAGTTTTTAAAGTCCCCCAGTGGTGAAAATCAAGTTTGTAATGTTGGTGTTTTTAGCCATGTGCAAATTCATGTCAACACCATTGCTGAGTATTTTCTCCTTAATACTGCAGACAGTCTCAAGTTTGAAATGTTCTCTACATGTCAAATATGTTGTAACCAATCCCATCACCTACTGTATGCTTCAAAAATTCAGTACATTTAGAAATATAACAGGTGAATTCTGTAAATTACTTTAAAGGGTTAGTTCACCCAAAAATGAAAATTCTGTCAGTATTTACTCACCCTCATGTTGTTCCAACCCCGTAAGACCTTCGTTGATCTTCGGAACACAAATTAAGATATTTAAGATATTAAGATCGCTCCTGCATACAGTCCATAGGCTTCTTAAGGGACTGGCTCTTGCTGTCCCCGAAAAGTCATTAAAGACATCGTTAAAATAGTCCAAGTGACTACAGGGGCTCAATCTTAAGTTTAACAAACGACGAGAACACTTTCGTGCGCAAAAAAACAACAAAAATTTATTTTTTAAACTTTATTTAAACTATTCACGTCCTTCTCCATGAGCCTGTAAGTCAGTTAACGTAGTGTGATTGCGTCAACCCGGTCTCATCCCAAGACGTCATATAACTGACGTTTTGGGACGTCTTTTGACCATACGTCAATATTCGCCTTTTTAGGGCCCCCTTAAACGTCGGTAGATGAGGTTATGGGATCCTAACTCTACCCCATACCTAAACCTAACCCTAAACCTAACCCGTCACCTAACTGACGTTAAAGGTAAAGCGTCAGTTGTATGACGGCCCGGGATCGCCATCTACCGACGTTTAAGGGGGCCCTAAAAAGGCGGATATTGACGTATGGTCAAAATACGTCCCAAAACGTCAGTTATATGACTTTTTGGGATGAGACTGTGTTAATTGCGTAGAGCTACGTCACACGTAGGCTCACTATTGGCCGACGCTGGTCATGTGTGTGTGATGCGTGTGACGTACAATAACAGAAGCTTACGCTATTAAACTAGTAACCTGACTCGCTCAGAGGGAGAAATAAACGAATTGTTGAAATAAAGTCGTTATTTTTGTTGTTTTTTTGCGCACAAAAGTGATCTCGTCGTTTGATAAACTTAAGATTGAGCCCCTGTAGTCACTTGGACTATTTTAACGATGTCTTTAATGACTTTTCGAGGACAGCAAGAGCCAGTCCCTCAAGAAGCCTATGGACTGTATGCAGGAGCGATCTTAATATCTTAAATATCTTAATTTGTGTTCCGAAGATGAACGAAGGTCTTACGGGGTTGGAACAACATGAGGGTGAGTAAATACTGACAGAATTTTCATTTTTGGGTGAACTAACCCTTTAAATTGTTCTAAGCGTTTATAAGGATACTGACTTGTAAAAGGCCAGCCCGTTCTCATCCTTTAACGTCATATAGAGCGCTATATGCAAAAACGGCGCTATACTACGCACATGGCACCCTTTATCGTTAATATAACACGCAAACCCAAGACGTTATAAATCCTTTAGCGTGAATATGACACGCACACCCTACCCCACACCTAAACTTAGCCCTCACAGCGCGTGTTATATTAACGATAACGGGTGCCATGTGCGTAGTAGAGCGCCGTTTTGTCATATAGCGTTCTATATGACGTTAAAGGATGAGAATGCGTTGAAAAGGCAAGCTGATCATTAACATTAACATGAACATGGTTTGACAACACATTTGATAACGTTAATCAAGCAAAAGGCTAATCATATTAATTACCGTTGAGTGTCTGACATTGTAAAGAGTGATACATGAAATGCCCTGACGACCCTGTATAATTCACTTTTCCACTTCTTCTGAATCATGGTTACACTAGGGAATACACGGTTGCATTTGTTGACAAGCGATATCCCCGAACACTGCAGAAGGAAGGAGTTCTCACATCTTGGGCGGACTGTCAGCGTTGCGTGTGAAATGTCTTCATTCCAGTTACATTGGCGCAGGGAAACGACCCTCTCATTCACCGGGGTAAACTCCAACACATGGCGGCTGAGCTGGCGGGCTATAAGAAAATCCAAACCAGCCCATTGCCTCTCACCATGGGCAACTCCAGAGTGGTGAAGAGTCAACGCATTCTCATCCTTTAACGTCATATAGAACGCTATATGCAAAAACGGCGCTATACTACGCACATGGCACCCGTTATCGTTAATATAACACGCGCTGTGAGGGCTAAGTTTAGGTGTGGGGTAGGGTCTGCGTGTCATATTCACGGTAAAGGATTTATGACGTCTTGGGTTCACGTGTTATATTAACGATAAAGGGTGCCATGTGCGTAGTATAGCGCCGTTTTTGCATATAGCGTTCTATATGACGTTAAAGGATGAGAACGGGCTGGAAGAGTCCATCCTCTCTCAAGGAGTGTGGTTCCAGAGCCCAAGCCATGCGTAGAGATGATCCCGACTATCTCTAGTCGCACAATCTCATGCTAATCCACGTCCCTAAGGCTAAGGATCCTAAGGATCGTGGATCTACGTATACTAAATGAAGCAAAGGTGTAGAGTGACATTGAAGATCTTTTTGTTTTGGTGGTGATATAAGATGATTTTTAATGGATAAAATTATTGATTATAGGGGGACTTATAAGGCTTGTTCAAGGACGATATCTAAAATGATAGCTACATCATTAAGTTTTAATAATCCTTCTAATTCTATGAATACTAAAAAGATATGCAACTATAACGGCACAGAGTAACAATATTGTTGGAATTACTTTCAGAACAACTTTTTTTTTCAGGTGATGAATGATTAAAAAAATGATAGCCAATCAGAATTTACCTGGCATTTGAAGCAGCATTATGTTATTTTTGAAATTTTGCTCTCGGTTTCCCCCTACAGTTAGTAAACAGTATTGTCTTTTACTACTGTCGTAAAATCTGTCATGGTTACACTAGAGCCCCTTTCACACAGCGAGTTGATCCCAGGAAATTGCCGGGAAATTGCCAGAACGCCTTCTGTATGAACGCAAACATGACCTGGGATTGATTCTGGGATTGATCCCGGGTTGGGGACCTAGTAACATTACAAGAATCAGTCCCGGAACGCGCGCTGTGTGAACAAAAGCCAGGACCAATGCCGTAAAGGGTGTGTCATAGTGATGACGATCGTGCCATCGCGCGACTCTGTTGCTCTTAGAAGAAAGTTTGTGTTCGTCATCAACAAAGAAAGGACGAACAAATACCTGCAAACTGGAGCGAAGCAGAGACCAGGAGCTCCTCACTATCCGCACTGAAGCTGAGATCGTTCACCAGCTTTGTGGAATGGTATGCGCGTGTACATGTTTTCGACACGTCCGTTATACGTCTCATCCTGATGTCATATGTCTTCCCGGGATTTTTACGGGTTGTGTGTGAACACACTCACAGATCCCGGCAAATCACTGGCAGTGTGAATGAACCGAAATCAAACAATCCCAGGACAAATGCTGGGTCACATTATCCGTGTATTTTCTGGAATCTCTGTGTGAAAGGGGCTTAGGGAATACACGGGTGCATTTGTTGACAAGCGATATCCCCGAACTCGGAGTTCTCACATCTTGGGCAGACTGCCAGCGTTGCATGTGAAATGTCTTCATTCCAGGTACATTGGCATATATTTCAGCATGTCACATGACTATAGTTTCATGGGCTTTATTTTTTTCAAACATCAAAAGATTGCGTTTACAAGCCAACGCCTTTATAGTAACATTAGCCAATTGGCTACTCTTTTACATAATGGTTATGCTAATTCAATTCAATGTTTGTTGCTAGATAATAGCCATATCGTCAATATTATAATATCAAGCTAACATGGATGAATCTGCAAATTTGAAAAATCGATTTGCATGATAGCCTGAGGCAAGACACTTTCACCAGAAAAAAAGTAGCAAACATGACTATCAGCCAGCAGACATAGGATAGTTATCCTGACTGATTATTTTGTCCATCTAATCATGTATTATTTACTTGCAAGAATGTAGCCAGTGCATTTGTGTGGACACTATACATTTATTGTCATAGTTATCTGTACAGTTATTATTGTTGGTGATTTGTGTAGCTGCAAATTTTAAAGACGTTGTCATAACTGCACTATTCTACCCACCAAATAAAAATAAATCATGGCAATAAAAATGTGTTTGTTTCAAGCAATGATACAACAGTTTTAAAAGTAGCTCTCCAAACAGTGTACAGCAGGGCACGTCCAAAATAGAGCTTTTCTTCATTTCATGAAATCAGTCAGGCATGTGCTAACAAATGGCTGTGAGTTGACTGAGGAAACATCTCAAAGGAAGAAACATGAGGTGACAATGCGAGTGATAAATTCAATTCAGTGTGGAAAAGGTGTAATCATTTGAGAATAGTTACTCATTGCCAGGTATTACTCAGACCCAGCTGTGCAGCACACACACACACACACACACACACATCTATCTATCATCCTCCCCTCTGTCCACCCTCACAATGTTTAGTCACTCACATCTAGTTACAGATGAATAAAAAAACACCCGCTTAAAAAAACCCTGACGGAAAAAAATTATGGGAGTTTTCGGTTCACTGTCTAAGGTCAGGTATCAGCATTAATATTTGGCTGAAAAATGTCACGTTAACTATTTAATTATAAAACATTACCAAGTTCCCATTTAAGCATGCAAATATCCAGCCCATTCTCACCCCCAAGGCGTCACTTAACTGACGCCTTGGGAAGCATTTGGACATGCTTCAATATCTGACGCTTTAGGCGCCCTTTAGCGTCAGTTAGATGACGCCGTAGGATCGCGTCATGTAAGTGACGCTAAAGGGCGCCTAAAACGTCAAATATTGAAGCATGGTCAAAGGTGACGCCTTGGGGTGAGAATGCGTTGAAATATCTCATGCCTGCTTTACAGCCCATTCTCACCCCCAAAGCGTCACTTAACTGACGCCTTGGGAAGCATTTGGACATGCTTCAATATCTGACGCTTTAGTCAGTAAGATGACGCCCTAGGATCGCGTGTACCCTACCCCCACCCCACACCTAAACCTAACCGCGTCCTCTAACTGACGCTTCCTTTAGCGTCAGTTAGATGACGCCGTAGGATCGCGTCATGTAAGTGACGCTAAAGGGCGCCTAAAACGTCAAATATTGAAGCATGGTCAAAGGTGACGCCTTGGGGTGAGAATGCGTTGTGCTTTATCACTGAACATGTTCAGCAAAATGAACATTCACAAAACATTCCACTGCTAAAGTACAACATGTGATGCATGTGGTTACCTTTAACAAAAAAAGCTTGTTTTATTTTAGTTAAATATATAATTTAATCTCATATACATGTTGTATTTACTAAATATACATTAAGATGCACCAGTAAAAAATATTATGTCATGGTTTATTTTACCTCATGTAAATAATGACCATTTTGGAGTGTGATAGTAATGAACTGTTAAAAAAAGTTAGAAAAAAGTATAATTTTTTTTTCCTGTTGTTTTGATTAATAGTTTCGAAATTATTTTTCTTTAACAGAATCACTTTATGCAACCAAGAAAATAATCATTCATAACTACAAAAAAAAAAAAACGTATAAACATTTTTTTTCCGGAAGCAATTTTGTGAGCCGGGTTAGATTTCCCAGTAGAAATCATCAGCTTGGAGGAAATCATTTAGTCTCAGTAAGTGGCAGACAGCATCCTGATCTCACTGCTCTGGCTCCAGTCTCAGAGCAGCTCCTGAGCGCTCTGCAGTCTCTCAGCCCAGGACTATATAAACACTGCTTTAAGAGGGCAGACATAATCCTTGTGTGGCCTCCTGATTCTTTTTAGTCAGTGGACAGCGTTTCGGAAATCTTTAGAGGGCAAAAGATTCTTGAAAGACAGAAAGAAGAACAGAGAGAAGATAGAAATAATGTGACATCTAAATAAGAGATAACACAAGATGAGCTGAAGCAGGGGAGAATAATATCCATTTCTACAGAACACCCTTAGATCCCCTTATTACTTATCATAATGGCATGTTCTAGGCATAAAGATCAGAAAGAACATATATTTTTATATTTCACTGGCTAATATGGCAGTAATACTGACACCTAGCGTTGTGGAAGAGGCATCATGCAAAAGTTACTGATGCCTTTAAAAACTTAGCTATTTACAGTGGTTCATATTTTTCATATTCTAATTGTCTTCATCTTTGTTTACATCACTTTAAACACTTTTTTCTATTCATTCCTATTCATTTCTGTGTAAAACCGTTTTAAAAATAGAAAAACAAATGCTTCTGAACAGTGTGCTGCAATCATTATACACTCTCAGAAAAAAAGGTACAAAAGCTGTCACTGGGGCTGTACCTTTTCAAAGGGTACACTTTTGTACCCAAAGGCTGCATATTGGTACCTTTGTGGTACATATTAGCACCTAAAATGTACATATTAGCTCCTGAAATGGACATATTAGCACCTAAAATGTACATATCAGCACCTAAAATGAACATATTAACACTTTAAATGTACATATTAACAACTAAAATGTACATATTAGTACCTAAGATGTACATATTAGCCCCTAAATGTACATATTAACACCTAAAATGTACATATTAGCACCTAAAACATACACATTACCACCTAAAATGGACAAAAGTTTACCTTTTGAAAAGGTACAGCCCCAGGGACAGCTTTTGTACCTTTTTTTTTTCTTAGAGTGTAATATATGTGTTTATGTGTTTTTGAACATATTGTTAAAAATAACTGAATTTTTCTCCATTTTTTTTTTTTTTTTCAAACAGTCCCATGTACCCACAGATGATTTTAGGCTGTACGTTGACAACGAGAAGTGGTTGTTTAGGCTCTGGCATGTACATGTACACGTCTATTGCTTATTTAGTAGATTATGTCCGGCTGATTTGATAGTCTGAGCAGATTCATGCAGAGTGTTTGGCTGTTAGAGTGTCCTACGGGAGATGGTCCAGTTTAAGCGTTGTTTTGTGTGTGTGTGTGTGTGTGTGTGTGTGTGTGTCCAATTAAGATATGGGTGGAGTGGACATGGGCTACAAGACATGTAAGACGTGCCATATCTGCATTCAGTGCCAAAACATAAACACATTAAGTTAGTTTGACCTCACAAATCTTCTAGCAGTCGAATCGAGAGTAACACAGAACCACAAATCTCTGTGTCTTCACTCTGAGGAGTTTGTTTTTTGGACTTTGATAGACTGAATCGAATGGACATATGGAGGACGTGACTGTCCGATAGTTGCGGAAAACGGAACCATATTTTTTACTTTCAGAACAGCCCAACAGAACTGACAGAGTCATTTTCGACACCATCCCTCTCCTCTACATTTCCCTCCCTATCCAACAGAAACATGACTACATGTTACATGGCTGAGGCATGTAACATAGCTGGCCTCTACCTTGACGTGTACTGTACTTGCTTTATCAGAAACACATGCTCGCCTTACTTCTTATTTTGTCTTGGCAATTTGACACAAGCGTGGCTCACTCAAAATGCCACTGCCTAGTATAAACAGTGGAGATCACAGAGCTGAAGGCAGGACAATTCATTAAAGCTCCCCCCTTGTTCATTAAATGTAGGGTAGGCAATTTTTTATAAACGCTTTTTGTTATAGGCCTACTGGTTGAAACTCTATTCACATGCTGATAGCTATCAATAATAGAAGTGGTCTAAAGCAAAGCGTGCGAATGCATCTTCTGAGCTGTTCACGTCCTCAGACTCAGATTAAGCGTTTCTATGTCAACACTATCAATGTCGAAATGAATCTGAAGCAGTCAGGCAAGAGCTCTGTACATTGTTTAAATTCATTGGGGGCCAAGCACCGAAGGTGCGGAGGTGCCTATTGTATCTGTTCCCATCTTATTATTATTATTCTTCCGCTCTTGGAGTCTATGGCAGCCCATAGAACCGATTGCGTGAAAGGTGTTTTGGTTTGACATTCTGATAGAGGACAGTCCCAACATCAAATACACCAATGTTGGTGTTTCTAAGTCATTCCTTCTAGCGCCACCACCTGTCCAAAGTTTCACTTTTTTTTGCAATTAACTTTTGAACCGTCCATCATTAAAATATGGCCGCCATCTTGAATTGTCTGAAAAAGCTACTTTTTTCGAACTGGTCCTAGACGTTTTGTCCGATTATCACCAAAATCGAATCGTATCATCTCCAGACCATGCCAACTAAAAGTTATAGATTTCGTTTTGACAGCAAATTTGAGGCATGATGCTAAAAGCACTATTCAGGCTTTATCTTTGCAATGCCTTGACATATTGACACCAAACTTTATATGTGTCATTTTTACTTCACTCTGACCAGATCACATCAGTTTTGTAACTGCGCCACCTATTGGTCGAAAGTGATAATCCGTTAAATAATTTTTATTTACAGTTTCTATGATTTTTCAGCCATTTAGTCTACAATTGAAGAGTTCAGATGCAAAAGCCTCTAAGTGCCATTTGAAATTTTCTTCTAGAATGATCATTTTTATCAAGCTTGTATATTTAAGTTCAGTGATTTCACTTAAATGGCAATGATAATTACCTATTAATTGTTATTTAAGTGAAATTGCTGAACTTAAATATACAAGTTTGATAAAAATCATCATTAAAGAAGAAAATTTCAAATGGCATTTAGAGGCTTTTGCATCTGAACTCTTCAATTGTCTTTAGATATCTTTAATTGCTCATTGTTGCAGTTGGTCTGACACTTTCAGCAATTTTGGCATGTCTTGTCGTCTGATTGTGCTTGGCCCCGGTAATTGCTGCTTGCAGAAATTTGGTAATTTGCATACGTCAAAGTGGTAGTTGCCTGGACTGTCAATGAAGGGACAGAAATCTCTTAAAATCCATTACAATAACACAAATTTGTGTTTAGAAGATGAACGCAAGTCTTGCTTATTTGTAAATAATGACTAAATGTTCATTTTGGGGTGAACTATTCCTTTAAGCCCAATTTAAGTAGGTCAAAACAGCATGCTGAAAAGTTCAGCTAATTTGTATTAAATAAAATATAACTGATTTCAATTTTTATTTCAATTGATATGCAATTAGGTGTCTGAAAATTTATTTTGCACAATTCACACAAGTAGCCTTCATTCTTTATATGTATATTACAGTATTTTGAGGTGAACAGAAGCCAGGACCAGAATGTGTTCAAAACATAGAGTTAACTTTTCCATTTTATATTTACAATATCAATGATAAAATGTTTTAAATACCCTAAATAGCACTACCATTTATTTCTTCCTTTTTTATTTATGTATCATACTACAGGACTAACTAACTATACAAACAATATAATTATTCCACACAATTAATAGAGGTAAAAAAAACTACACAACAATTAGACAGAACAAACTCAGAATGTAGTTTCAAATCGTTTTCGAATATAACATCCCCCTGCACTTCGACAATAGTAGACCCTTCTCCTCCTCATTGTCACCTGCCCATGGTTCTTTATGAGTATGACCAGGCTACTCAGAATGAATACACAAAGACCTGCTCTGTGCCTCACAGGAACAGGTGATTAGATATCATCTTTCCTTACTGCCGACCCATCTGCACAAATAAACGCTCACAGGAAACGACCTGTCGCCCCAAAAACATGCAAGAATGATACTGGCCTGGAGGAAGAGATCGTGGATGGGTTGTATCTGGTAGGAGTTAAGGTTGACTCAACACACTGTTGTATACTTGGATACACAATACTAATGGTATGTCATTTAAAAAATGTGATATTCTTTTTCTGTTAATAGCTCCATAACTGCTAAAGGCTATAACGATATTTCACAAAGATTGGTCTCTTAGAAGAGTTTATTTCAGACCTTATAGGTTAGCCTAGCAGGCCATAATTTATGTCCATTACATTAAGATGAACGGTTTACGATTCCATTTTAAGTTCAAATCATTTCTGGCTGTAAATAAAAGTTAGCTTTCTAAAAGGATCCATTGTGTGCTTGCTGAATGAGCTTAATGTCATAAGTATTTTTGGAAAGAGACACAACATGGCCACACTCCAAACAATCTTTATCTAATAAGATTCTCAATGCATGTTTTAGGTAATAATGGTGCAAGCAAATTTTGCCGCTGATTTTTTATAATTAATGCATTAATTGCATTACAAGTGTTTCATAATGAAACCTGTAATAAAATCATGTTAGAAAGAGAAATGGAGAATTCCATTGCATAACACAATGCTGTCCCATACCTTTTTAAAACACTGAACATGCTCGTAAAAATCTTGTTACATGGTCATTGTTGCTGACCCATAAAATGTCTCACTTAAGGTGGAGAAGAATGCTCCGTCCAACAGATTCCATATGGCAGTGTACCTTCTTTCACCTGAATATTACAATGAAAGGACTTCAAAGAATGAAATGGTCCTACCATGGTATAACAAACAGATGCCAATGCTACCATCTTAAAAAATAATAATAAAAAAATAATAAAAAATGTGTTGCTAGCACATAGTTAGCACAATGCTATTGTGTTTAGCACATTGCTATCATGATTTAACAACAGGGTTTTTTCCAAAAAAAATTCTATTTTCTCCATTTGTCTCCTGATAGAGTTTGGATTCCTTGCCACTGTTGGCTCTGGCTTGCTTATTTATGGACACTTATTATTATACATAATATTATTTATTTGACTGCACTGACACTATTAGATTAGAACTGAGTTGGATGATGGCATCACTGTTTCTGCAGAACTGCTTTACAGATGAAATGAACTAATTTAAAAACTGAATCAACACTGAACTGACTTCAGCTAAACGATGACAATGTTTTCTTTTAGAGCTGCTGTACAGCCGAAATGGACTGTTTGCATCATTGAATCATTTTCCTGTTATCACTGTAAATCTGCTTTGAAACGATCTGCATTCTACATATTTGATCAGGTTTTAACATGTTGTTAGCATTCTAGCATGTTTTAGCTCATTGCTAGCATGTTTTAGTTTGAGGGTTTTTTATTAGTTAGATTTTTACATTTAAAAATAGGGGTGAAATTCAATGCAAAATTGATTCTAGGCTGCTGAGTTGTTGCCATGGTGTTGCTATGTGGTTGCTAACCGGGGTTACTAGGAGGTTGCCCCAATTCAGAATAGTATTTACTGTATGAGCGGGATGATTAGTTGTGTCTAAATTATGCTTTAATGTTTTGTAAAATTGTAAGTTAAATCACTCAAAAAAGAATCAGCTCATTAGCACAACAATCCTCACAATTTGAGGATATATGGTGTGAGACAAGTTAAAGGGTTAGTTCACCCAAAAATGAAAATTAAGTCATTAATTACTCACCCCCATGCTGTACCAACCCCGTAAGACCTTCGTTCATCTTCGGAACTCAAATAAAGATATTTTTGATTGAATCTGAGAGCTGTATCACTCTTCCATTGGATTCCTAAGGGACTGGCTCTTGACGGCCCATAAAGTCATTAAAGAAAATGTTTAAATGTTCCATGTGCCTACAGAGGCTCAATTATAAGTTTATCAAGGGACAAGACTACTTTTTGTGCGAAAAAAACATAAATAACGGCTTTATTTGACCATTCCATTACTTCCTTATTGGCGCATGCGCGAGAACTGAGACGAGGACGATCTCCTTCGACTTGTTACCGGCTGCTCACCGCTTAGGAGTTTTACCGCCCCCTACCGTAAAAGATGATGTGCTGATATAGCTGGAAGCGCAAAACTTTCTGTTTACAAGCAGAGGAAGATGCGCGCTGTACATACGCTTTTCAATTAGCGTATTTTCCGCACTACAAGGTGCACTTAAAAGCCTTTAATCTTCTCAAAAAACGACAGTGTGCCTTATTATCATCTTATACGGTAGGGGGCTGTAAAACTCCTAAGCGATGAGAAGCCGGTAACAAGAAGTGGTCGAATGAGAACGTCCTCGTCTCAGTTCTCGCGCATGCGCCAATAAGGAAGTAATGGAATAGTCGAATAAAGCCGTTATTTATGTTTTTTTTCGCACAAAAAGTAGTCTCGTCGCTTGATAAACTTATAATTGAGCCGCTGTAGGCACATGGAACATTTAAACATTTTCTTTAATGACTTAATGGGCCGTCAAGAGCCAGTCCCTTAGGCAGTCTATGACTGATCTAGCTCTCAGATTTAATCAAAAATATCTTTATTTGTGTTCCAAAGATGAACGAAGGTCTTACGGGGTAAACAGGTTCAGAGCATAAACACGAACAGGTTCAGAGCATAAACACGTCTTGTGGAAGGCGCTCATGCTGAAGTGTTGGTGTTAAGTACCTCTGGGGGTAATTCACCTAGAACCTTCCGTGTCCCGTCCATGGATGCGGGTACCATAAGTCAGAAGATCCTTCCTCAGAGGAATGGGCCAGGGAGCGACTGTCACAAGGTGTATGAGTTCTGGGAACCAAGTCCGGGTGGGCCAATAGGGAGCCACCAGAAGGACCTACTCCTTGTCCTCCCTGACGTTGTACAGTGTCAGTGCAAGTAGGCTCACTGAGGGAAGTGCATCTGTGCCGAGTGTTCCCTCGGTCAAGGAGTAAAAAAGCTGGCAGTGCAAGGTCTCTGAGGAGGCAAATAGGTCTACCTGAGCCTCTCCGAACTCTCTCCAAACCAGCTGAACCACCTGGGGGTGGAGTCACCATTCTCTCGGAAGTACAGCTCGTGACAGCTCGTCGGTCACACGGTCGAGCACGCCGGGGACATACATGTCTCGAAGCGACCTCAGATGCTTCTGACTCCAGAGGAGGAGATGGTGGGCGAGTTGCAACATGCGACGGGAGCGTAGACCACCTCGTCGGTTGATGTACGCAATGGTCGAAGTGTTGTCCATACAGACCAAGGGGACTCCTGCCCGCAGCAACAAAGTATCTGACTACGGGCTGATGGTTTGGCGGCACGCCGGTGTGATTTCCACCCGGTGAGTGCCCTAATGCCACGCCCATCTCGGGACTCGGCCGTGAAGCCAGTGCTGAAGCGGTCTCATATGAAGCAGGCCAATCCGATGGCATGTGTCTGATGGCCTCAGTCTGCTTCTGTACAGCCAAAAACTGTTGGGCGAAGTTCTCGACCACGTCGCCAAAGAGGCCGGTCTGGGACACGGTGGAGTTAAGAAACCTGAGCTTGTCGGTCTCCCGCATGTCAGCCAGACACAGCCAGAGATGGCATTCCTGGACCACTAGCATGAACATTGCATGACCCACTGACAGCACGGTAACCTTTGTCGCACGAAACACGAGGTCCGTTGCGATGCGAAGTTCCTGGAGGACTTGTTGATCATGACCACCCTCGTGCAGGACCTTCAGTGCCTTGGCCAGTGTACATGGCAGAGGCAGCTTTCCCACAGGCCTTGTAAGGCTTGCCGGTTAGATCCAACAAGTACTTACAGGCCCGGGAATAAAGACACGGTTCTCCACGCCACGCGTGTGTCCCTTAGCTGCCCCGCCATAAAGGGTGGTGAGGGAGGATGGGCCACCGAAACGGTTTCTGGTAGTGAAAGGATCTTTCCATGTCCTTATGAGCTCCCCATGCACCTCCGGGAAGAAGGGCACTGGAGTGGGTTGCTGAGAACCAGCGCGTGCCACTCCGAGATACCAATCACTACTCGCGGTAGTCCTCAGGTCACCCACATCACTGCCCGTAGCAACCCTCTGGGAATGACCTACTTTCTAAACTATCTGTGTATGCTCTTTTAGGAACTGCTCTCACAAGTGCTGAGGCACACTGGGCAACAGCTACCACAATCACAGACAGGAATGTGGACCCGTCTGTGCGCGCTCTCTCAAAACAGCTTTTGCGCGCTCTGTGCGGCGCACCTTACGAGCCATTAGAACAGCTTTTACTTGCTCGGAAGAGAGAGAGAAAAAGGCTGTTCACACTGTTGCACCATAACACCCGCACTGCCGTGAAGAGAAGTCCTCGTAGAAGGCTTGTAGTTTAATTTAAAAAGAGTGTTTTCTCCGAAGTGCAATCCCAGCTGCTGCTCGTTTTTATATGCGCAGCTGATTCAAATGATTGCACGACAATGTGTATTGCTTGTTTTAGTTTCCCTCAAAGTAGATTGCCTCTCTAGCGAGATTCCTATTGGTCAGTCATGACCTAAGTTGTAGTGACTGACCGAACTGGTGTTTTGGAAAATACTACGCCTAATTGTTGTGCTATCTATTGTTTCAGAGGGCAATGGGTTTGTTCAAAAAGGTTGCTTCTAGAGGTATTAGGTCTTAAGTGACTTCACATCCTGTTTCATCATCTACTGCCATTTTGAGACCATTTCATGCGTGCTGTAAATCCATGAATCATTCCATGTGTTGAAGCAATTTGCAGTTTTTCTCCCAGAAGCCCTTTGAAAGCAGAAAGAGCTGAGCGGGATTATAAATCTCACTGGCTGCCCGGGACATGCCAAATGCCCTGACGGTCATCTGAAGAGCCAAAGCCCTCAGGAAACAGGCCCTGCTCTTCCTCTGAGAGGTCGTGAAGCTTCTCCTGAGACATGTGATAAACAGAAGTTGACACGCAAGGCATGGAAGCACCTGTATCACACCCCTGGATCCATGGAGAAAATGTGGAACTTAACAAGTCAGATGTGAAAATGCAGAATGGCCAGAAGAAAAAGGAGGAGGAATCCAACAAACAGAAAGCTTAGGAGCAAAATTACAGGGAAGGGAGCTAATGTAGGGAAAGTGGCGACAGGGTTTCTCTCAGGTGCAAAGGGCACAGGATTAGTCTCCTATCAGAGCTGATAAATAAAAGCTGCTCTTGTGAAAGGGCCTCTGTAGGACTGAATATGAGCACTGTATCAAACAATAAGCCATTTTAATGAAGCGAGGCTGGCTAATAACAGGCCTGGGGTCAGTCTCCTCCAACCATATCCATTACCAGAGAAGCCACCCTCAACCCCCAGAGGAAGGGGAAGCCTCCAGGCGCTGCTATCAGACACAAGCACACAGAAAGGCAGCTGGGGGGGACACCTTTTCACCTCTGAGAGACAGGGGTCTTTGTACCTGTAAAGAGCCACTTCCATGTTCTTTGCTCAGCACTCACCTCTTGATCAGTATCTGCTGGCTAATTAAAGGCTAATAATAAATGAGAAAGACAATACGTTTCCATATGTTTTTCCGCATATTTGTTATTTTTTTGTGATTTGGTAACATTTTTAATCTTGTTTTGTAACAATATATAATGTTTTGAATGTTATCATGTGATTGAATAATTGAACTTCAGGTTTTTGAGTTTTTGAGCACACACAGAAGTGGTACAAAGCAGTATGTTTTTATACTGCATATTCAGCAGATATTATTCAAATGAAGCTATGTGATATTAAAAAAGGAAGCCTCATGCTGGGTAAGATGTAACAAGAAGATGGTAAGAACAGCAACTTGACTTTAATACTGATGAAAAATTAAGCCAAATGAAATTTGGTTGATGTTGTGTGATGCCAAATGATGCTTATATGTGTGTGTGTGGATCTTTGAAATAATAACACGCCGATAACATTTCCTAACTTACCAAAGCCCATTTTTATTTGCATTTAGAATGTGTTAATATTCATTACCCTGTATACCCTCCTTCATTACGTGAGACCACAAAGTGCATGTGTTACTGCATTAAGACAATCAGAACATTAATTAGATCATTATTATTGTGTGTGACTATCTATAACTTTTGTTCCTTTGCTTGTGCTTTCGGTGGCCTCTGTGGAAATGTCTGTCTGAGAGCTTCATTGATCGAGTGAAATTGAGATACTCCAACTTCACTCAGATTAAAACCAGACTATTTACTACAGAGACACAAAAACACACACATATACAGTACTCAATTACAATGAGTGGCACAGGCCACCATGTGACAGCTAAGTCCTTTCTTAACCTATCAGAAAGAGGTTTGGCGCTCAGAACATATGCACCGCCTGTTAGTTGTGCTATTTCTACAGGAGATAATGTCATGTGGCGCCTCTATAGATTTAAACCAAAACAAATCCCTCTCAGACAATGTGCCTTTTACTGGAGACAATGAAATCAGAGGCACATCTGCCATCACAAGACTGTTTGTATCATCCAGTGTAAAGGGCAGAGCTCTAACCCACACTTTGGCCCGAGAAATCAATTTTGGAAAGAAAGAATTAAGGAGAAGAGAAGAGAAGAGAAGAGAAGAGAAGAGAAGAGAAGAGAAGAGAAGAGAAGAGAAGAGAAAAATCTGAAATAATAGAGGAATAAAGTGAAATAAAATCATAAATAGGTATTTAGGTATGGGACAGGAGAGGAATGAAAGAAACAGTGGTCCTCAGTCTCAGCCACCTCAGAGACAATGAAGTAAGACAGTGTGATGTGTTCAGATAAGAGGAGGCGCCGTGCTGGTTGGGGCTCTGGCTGATGAGTAATCACACTCAGACTGATAAGTGACAGAAAGCAGCAGAGCACACACACACACACACACATTTATGAAAAAAACAACAACCTAGAATGCATGAAATAGTTAATTAAGCAGTCACATATCATTCAATCATCTACGTGTCTACAGTATAAGTGTTTATGTATCTATCTATTCAGTAATTGAATGTCACGTAACTTGTCAAGAACAGGGTTATATTTAATCTGTTGCCTATCAGATATCAGTATATAATATATAGTGATGCATTATTGCAATATGACAGTTTTCACCAAAATATAAAGAAGCGCAACTTACATCAACTTTGATAATAATAAGATATGTTTCTTGAGCTCCAAATAAACATATTAGAATGGTCTTCTGATGGATCATGTGACATCGGAGACTAGTCAAATAATTGTTGCCTTGGTGAGCACAAGAGATTTCTTGCAAAACATTGTATAACAGTGTTATAATTCTAAGTTCAACTGTATATCAGAGTATTTAACCAGTATTTGTTGTAAAGTAATGCAAGAAAAAAAAATTGTTTTTTTTTTCTGATTTTGGAGTGAATTTCTATTTTCTACTTCCACTGGTGTCTAAATGATTACACGGTATATTGACTTGACATTAAAAAATCGCATGCACAATAAGATGATCTCCATTCCCACCATAATCACACATTCAGCTTTCACTAACCTGTGTTCAGTTACATAACCACAGTCTGCAATCATTGTTTTGTCTCTGCATCAACAGCTTTGTGCCCGAACAAGCAATACACAAAGATTACTATTCATTCCACATCTTACAACAAATAACAGCTAAAACTTTGACCTTTTGTGTAGCAAAAGGAGACTGTTGTGAACCCTTTTTGGAAATACAGGAGGTATGACCCACTAGATAAGATGTTATCTAATATCTTTAATCAAATTTTCTAGGCTATACACAAGTCGAATCAGCAGAGGAACCAACTGTACAGTACGCCATCATGTGCCAAGCATGATTGGGTTATCCGCCTAACATGATAACAAGATAAAAACAATTCAGACTTCTTCTAGAGGATCCATTTGCTAGTACTAAAAATTCATATAGTTTGTGCATTATATGATGGTCAGAAAGTTTACTTTTCAAAGTAATATTGCATTACTTGTTATGAAAAATAATGAATGTTACACAAAAGTAACATTCTGAGATACTTTTGCATAATTTTGTCTTACCATTTGTTGAATTGTTTTTGTTTTGTTTTGTTTTTTTGTTTTGTTTTGGGTTTTGTTGCTGTGGACAAGTGTTTATCCTACCAACATAGTTTGCATGAATTAGACAGGCTGTACTACATGTAATGATGAGATGTCGTAATGTCATGAAAATGGCATGTCATGACAAAATGTATGGCAGCTGTAATTGCAAACTGCAAAGCAATCCACCTCTGCAATCGCTGTAAAAAATGAAAATCTGTAAATAATGTGACACAGTGTTATATCAAAATTTTAGTAATCACTCGCCACTTGAAAAGTACCTTGGAGTTTACGGTGTGAATTCAACTACTAACCTATGTAAGTAAAGTAATTGTAGTAGAGCATGTTACTTGAAAAAGTCAAATATAAGGTGTACGTTTAACAAGTAATGCTTTACTCACTACTTGGGAAAACTAATCTGATGTAACTTATTTGAAAATGTTAAAAAGTAAACAGGATTTTATGGTGTAAATATCAAGTAACTAATGAAATACGGATTGTGATTATGTGACACATTACTTATTTGGAAAAGGTATTGAGTGCTGATAATTTACCAGTGATTTAAAGATTTTCCTATGGGTTTTAATAATGGGGTTTTTCTATTTGTTGAGTGAAATAAGGTCTGTGGTAAACATAAGTTAACATTTTGCTCTCCAATGTAAATTACACACGCCCATATCGAAAACGTGAATTCCCAATCTAGGGAACTCAACACCGAGTCAGATGATGCAATGGTGTCCCGCAGGACACGGTGTCTGAGTCACGTGTAACAACTATAGCCAATCATGGCGGGTGCTCCCATCATATAAAAAGGGCACCTGAAAACACATTATTAATTTCAATGTCTTCAAGAAGCCCCTTGTCTGTGTGCTGTGTGAAGATATCAGTGTGTGAAAGAGAACAAAGCATGGTGAGCGGACAGTTTAAACGCTGTATGCCAATGCAACCCGGTCTCATCCCAAGACGTCATATAACTGACGTTTTGGGACGTCTTTTGACCATACGTCAATATTCGCCTTTTTAGGGCCCCCTTAAACGTCGGTAGATGAGGTTATGGGATCCTAACTCTACCCCAGACCTAAACTTAACCCTAAACCTAACCCGTCACCTAACTGACGTTAAAGGTAAAGCGTCAGTTGTATGACGGCCCGGGATCGCCATCTACCGACGTTTAAGGGGGCCCTAAAAAGGCGGATATTGACGTATGGTCAAAAAACGTCCCAAGACGTCAGTTATATGACTTTTTGGGATGAGACTGTGTTAGCCAATGGTCACGATACTTGTGTTGTCTGTCTAAGAGTGGAGTATGCAAGTTCAGAAGATCTCAGCCGCAGCTGCTTGAGGAGCGTGAGCAAGTTCCCCTCGCTTCCCCTCCCAGCTCCATTGTCCTCATGCCTGAAACAGTAACACAGTCTCATCCCAAGAAGTCATATAACTGACGTCGTGGGACGTCTTTTGACCATACGTCAATATCCGCCTTTTTAGGGCCCCCTTAAACGTCGGTAGATGACGATCCCGGGCCGTCATACAACTGACGCTTTACCTTCAACGTCAGTTAGGTGACGGGGTAGGTTTAGGGTTAGGTTTAGGTCTGGGGTAGAGTTAGGATCCGATAACGTCATCTACCGACGTTTAAGGGGGCCCTAAAAAGGCGGATATTGACGTATGGTCAAAGTTATATGACGTCTTGGGATGAGACTGCGCTGGAAACAGAAGTCCACCCCGCTGTTTCTTCCGTGGAATATGAGGACTCATTGCTCGCTCCTGATTTTGACAATTCAGAAAGTATGGAGTCAGACGCGTGTACAAAAATCGTTTTCCTAGTAAAGATTATGATTGGTGCTGCAGACTGAGTTTGCAATGGTCCGCCTCGAAGAGGGAGATCGTAAGCAGCCGCTTAGATGAGCGATATCTATGCAGTCATAAATGCACTGCTCTGGTGAGCCTTCCATTTCTTCCGAATCTGCACACTGAGGTGTCAGGTTTGTGGGAACATCCATTCTCTGCTGCCATGGCCCATTCTGCTTCGAATGATTCTAATGTAGAGGGGCTGAGTGATTGGGGTTATGGGAGGATATGCCTTTGTGGCTTGTAAGAGCTTGGACTTTTTTTTCCTGAAAAATTCTGCCTTCTTGCCGTCACCAGCCCCTTTTACAACAAGACAACCCATTCTCACCCCAAGGCGTCACCTTTGACCATGCTTCAATATTTGACGCTTTAGGCACCCTTTAGCGTTAGGTACATGACGCGATCCTACGGCGTCATCTAACTGACGCTAAAGGAAAGCGTCAATTAGATGACGAGGTTAGGTTTAGGTCTGGGGTGGGGGTAGGGTTACACGCGATCCTAGGGCGTCATCTAACTTACACTAAAGGGCGCCTAAAGCGTCAAATATTGAAGCATGGTCAAAATGGATCCCAAGGCGTCAGTTAGGTGACGCCTTGGGGGTGAGAATGGGCTGGACAAGACCCTGAAGTCACTGTTCTGGATTGGGGCGAATTACCATCACCCCATAGACCTCCCAGACACCTCTGGACTTAACTGGAGGGACACCATCATCCGGTGTCTGGAGAGTGTCTGTCCCCGGTTCAGATCACAGCCAGACCCAGGGCCTGTTTCACCACCTGCGACCACAGAAAAATCGTGTGAGCCCCCACAGACACAGAGCTACCACCCGTCGCAACATGTCAGCCAGAGCCAGAGCCCAAGGACAAGTGGACAGTGCTGACCCTCGCCCCGGAAGAGGAGCCCCACGGTGAGTCTGACCATGGGTGTGAGACCACAACAGGTGTTTAGGTGGATTTTGAGACCGAGGACTGGCTGACTGACTTCAACATGGAGGTATAGTCCCCCACCCCATTTCTGATTTTTTGCTGTTCCAAAACTGCACCATGGACTGTTTGAAATTGTTATCTGTTCCTTCTGAACCTTCATCGCTGTTTTAAACACCACAAACATCTGCATGGGCAATGTTGTGTTACCTTCACCCTGTCTAGCCTTCATCTGCCTCCGTCACCACCCTGCTCAGTCAGTACTCCAGCCCCACCTCTGCTACAGGTTATCAGCTTTACGCCAATGCAATGCCAAGCACTCACGTCATGCCTCAGGTCCTACAACCATCCAGTGATCCAGTGGCTCTGCCTCAGATCGTTTCACTCCGTCTCTGCCCTTTTGACTCTACCTTGGTCAGTCATCACACCACCTCCGCCACAGACTTGCGGATAATCTGCTACGCTCCATTCCTCCACCCCTACAGCTCCAGCGAGCTCCTCCTTGCCCTCGGGTATGCCTCAGACCTCAATCACACAGGCATCGCCCCAGTCCTCGGGCACTCTGGCTCCTCAGATGATCGCCGCCGCAGCAACGCCTAGGCCTTCTGTGCCAGTGATGTCGCTCTTCTCCATCGGCTCTCTGTCTGCGTCCAGGGATCCATTAGCTCCGCCATTGTCGGTCATCCCCAAGTTGACGTCAGCCTCTATTTCACCTTGGCTCCTCCCTCAACTCCTCCGTGGGCTGTCGTCTCTGGGCTCTGGGTCTCTTTGTTCATCTGTCATTCTATCGCCACCCACTATTACCATCCCTTCGTCTGCTCCTCTTACCATCCCACCACCATCTCCACGCCCTCCTCCTAAGCTTCTTCACCTCTGCAACAACAGCACTACATTTCCCATCATCCTCTCTGGGTACCACCTGTGCACACTCAACATCACCACACCTGTCTGCCATAAGCCTCGTCAGTTCCTCCATAAAGGCCAGCACCAAACACACCATCTTGGTTTGGTCTTGTCGTTCAACACTGAACCTCAAAGTACCTGTGGATTACTAACTTGTGCATCGAACTGACACGTCCTTTCGTCTGCCAGTCTTCAGTCCACCAAGCACTTCTCATCTCTAACTGCAACAGATAAAGCTTATAATTTACATGCCAGTATCCCCGTCACGTTCTGCAATCCAGAGACTCGCCTGCTAACTCCTGTGTGGTGTTCAATAAACTCTATTCAGAACTATTTACCCTTAATCTGCATTCTTCTGTTCCATGACAACAAGTTTCTTGAAACACATATGACACATGGAGCGAAATGAGTGTTGTTGGGAGGGCTGTGGGCTTATGGGTGACCGGCAATCGTCCCCTGTGAACTCTCTGTGAGGGTAATCCACTTCAGATGCTGTTTTGTGACCGACTACCCAATCTCACACATACACATTTTGTCCAATCCTCCTTGTTTTTGTTCCACTGAGCTAATGGATAGTCTTCATCAAATGGAAGATTTGTGCTCCCTTCTTATGATTCCCACAGTAAAGCCTCTAACATCTCCAACTTACACGCTAAATAGGTCATACACTACTGCTCCTGTTGTGTTGGCTCAGTGAGCAGACGCTAATGGGGCTTTGAGTGAGAGGGCCGAGCGTGAGATGCCCAGGGCTTTTGTACTAACTTCATCATTTTGAGAATTACTTGCTGTGAGTATTAACACACATTCTCTGTGGAGCAGATAAGAATGAAATAAACACTGAAACAAAATTATCATGCTAAGCTCTTTTTTTTTTTTTTTTTTTTTACATTTTTTTCATCTATCTCATGATTAGATCAGAAAGCAGGTTGGCAGCATATGGATTTCCTAGTTGTATAACATTCTTAACAAAAATGTGAAATTCAGCCCAGGGAAGCTGTTCAGTTGTATTTTTACTGTTTACATTTATTTGCTGTTTTTTGTCTGTTTGTTTTTTTTCCCCATTAACACTATGTATTAGTGATTTCACAGCAGCTGTGCCATTAATACAGACAAGATGTTGAATGACTCTTGTTTTTGGACATGTACATTCATTGCACTAACCTTGTGTAATAATGAAGCGTATTTGGCTATTTTAATGCATGTTAGTTATTATGTCCTTACTTATGATTTAAAAAAAAAAATAGGGCTGTGCAAAAATTAATTGCGATTAATCGCATCCAAAATAAAAGTCTGTGTTTACATAATATATTTGTGTGTGCTGTATATAATTATTTTGTATATATAAACACACACACACATGCATGTATATATTTAAATATACACAAATATATTATGTAAACAGACTTTTATTTTGGATGTGATTAATCGCAATTAATTTTTGCACAGCCCTAAAAAAATAAATAAATCAAGAACATAAATTTAACAAACAAAAGTATGGTTATTCAAATAAATAAAAAAAACTTAGAAGTTGTCTAACAATGAGAATTTGGGTCAGTATCTACAATACAGTATACTTATTTCTTCATTACATAATATACTTGATAACATATATTACATTATGAAAATCATATTAGTTTTGGATTCATATCATAATATGACAAATAAGTGAACATTGGGATGTATAATAAATAATTTCCCATACCATGTCCCCGGAGCATTCACTTCTAAAACAAAAACTCAAAAAAAGAAAGAAAGAAAAAAGAAAAACTATTATTTCCTTTATCCAATTGAATACATTAAAACAAAACAAAAAAATGCTTTCCTGTAAATATGGTTTTAATTGGTAATCAACTTATAGGTTTATCCTGTGTCCTTAATTTCACTTTCCGTATTGGTAGCTTTTCGTAAAATCCTTTAACTAACAAAAACGGGTCCTTAATGACATCATCCTTCAACTGACATCATTTTGATGGGAAAACAACAGCACAACCTTTAAGCATTAGCAATGGATTTGATGAACTCTGTTATGTTTATTTCCATTTATTACATCCTTTTTCATTTTTGTGCGGTTGTGTAAACCATCAAGTTAGAATTAATTAAGGTGAAGTGCCTGATATTGAGCAGAGTATATTTCTGAAAGCCTGGACTTAAAATGACAAACCAACCAAGCAAGCTTTGCTTTGAATTTGGTTATTGTTTTGTTTTTGTGGGATTTTTTATTTATTAGGGCCCAAGCCCTGAAAGGGCGAAGGCCCTATTGTTTTCCTAAGGATTATTAGGGCCCAAGCCCTGAAAGGGCGAAGGCCCTATTGTTTTCCTTAGGATTATTATTATTATTAGGGCCCAAGCCCTGAAAGGGCGAAGGCCCTATTGTTTTCCTTAGGATTATTAGGGCCCAAGCCCTGAAAGGGCGAAGGCCCTATTGTTTTCCTAAGGATTATTTATTATTAGGGCCCAAGCCCTGAAGGGGCGAAGGCCCTATTGTTTTCCTTGGGATTATTTATTATTCTTCTTCTTCTTTTTATTTTTCTGCTACCTTTTGGGCATTTTTGGGGCCCTTAACATGCTCGAAAACTCTTGAAACTTTGCACACGGGTCAGAACCCGCGGCCATCAGAGCCGGGCTGAAGATGGTACCCGGGCGTGGCAGGGCGGCTCGTCAGCGCCCCCTGGAACGGGGTCCGAACACTTGGTCCATAACTCAAACACGCTTGTATGTAATAATATGAAACTCGGTACACATGTTGATCTCATCGTTTCATCTATACCTCGCGCTCTTACTTTTTACCCCAGCTCAACAGGAAGTCGGCTATTGAGGTTTGTTTGTAAAACGCTCGCAATGGAATGTCAAATACTCCTCCTAGAGCTTTGATCCAAATTCGACTAAAACTCAGTCAGCGTGAAGTCAAGACATTGAGGATGAAAGTTTGCGAGGGGATTTTTGATATCTCGAACGGTTTGTCCGTGGCGAGGAAACGAAATCATGGCGAGAAACGTGAAACAGGAAGTGTGTTATAACTTCAGCATACATTAACTGATCTTGATGAAACTTCAGCAGTGTGTTCGCTGTAAGAGGACGATCACATGGATGTGACTATTGTGAGTCAAAGTTATAGCGCCACCAACTGGCAGCAGGAAGTGTGTCACTTTCAAAATGCTTTGATATCACCCTTTTATTTTTACCCGATTTGCTTCAAACTTCATCTGTATAATGTAAACATACGATAGATGTAGACCTGTGAATGGATTCTTGATATCTTTGAAACTGTTGCCGTGGCGACGCATCAAACTTTACCCTTCTTTTAGGATGCTTTTAGGATGCTTTTGAGACCCTTAGCATGCTTCAAAATGCATGAAACTCGACAGACACATCACATTTATTAGCCAGTAGACATGTGCAAAGTTTCAGAAACGGGCGTGGTGAGGGCTCAGTAGCGCCACCTTTTGACAAAAGTGGGGTTGTTAGTTTTAACTAGAGTTACAAAAATTGGTATGTATATTGTACTCCTCGAGCCGGACAACTTTCTAATTTACACTTATTAGCTAGGACCCACAGAAACTCAGATATTTTTGTTTGAATATGGTCACTCTGAGCCTACATGTCTCTGTGTCTTTGGCTGGCTGGCTGGCTGTCTGTGTGTGTGAGTGTGCAGGGGGAGGGGGCTTAACCATTTCACTGCTGTGTGTATGACCTGCATAAAGAAAATACATTTCTCAAGCCTGGTATTTTTTAAATAAGTTTTTATTTTTATTTTTTATAAGTAAAGGCATATAACTAGTTTAATTGTAGTGCATTGACAATAGTTTTATATAATTAGTTTATTAATCAGATTAACTTGGTCAATAAACTTGGTCTGAAAATTTGGTCCATAAATCAAACACACTTGCATGTAATAATATGAAACTCGGTACACATATAGATCTCATCGTTTCATATATAGCCTACTTCACACTCTTACTTTTTACCCCAGCCCAACAGGAAGACGGCTATTTAGGGTTGTGTTTAAAACACATGCAATGGAATTTCAAGTATTGCTCCTAGAGCACTGAACCAAATTCGACAAAACTCGATCAGCGTGAAGTCAAGACATTAAGGATGAAAAGGTGCCAATGGATTTTTTATATCTCGAACGGTTTGGCCGTGGCGAGGAAACGAAATTATGGCGAGAAACATGAAACAGGATGTGTGTTATAACTTCAGCATACATTAACTGATCTTGATGAAACTTCAGCAGTGTTTTCGCTGTAAGAGACCGATCACATGGATGTGACTATTGTGAGTCAAAGTTATAGCGCCACCAACTGGCAGCAGGAAGTGTGTCACTTTCAAAATGCTTTGAAACCACTCTCTTATTTTTAACCGATTTGCTTCAAACTTCATCTGTATAATGTAAATACACGGCAGATGCAGACCTGTGAAAGAATTTTTGATATCTTTGATACTGTTGCCGTGGCAACGAATCAAACTTTAACATTCTTTTTTGATGCTTTTGGGACTCTTAGCATGCTTGAAATTGCTTGAAACTCAACAGATACATCACATTTATTAGCCAGTAGACATGTGCAACTATGGCAAAATATTAAAGTAATGTCAAAAAAGTAAACACTAAAAGCCTCATATCTTCTAAAAATGTAATTATACATCATTTGTTTCTAAATTAAATTATACAAATATTATAACTTCCCCAATTTTTCCTTTTTTTCATTTAAGAATTATGTTTACATTCAAAAACAGCCAGAATTGTAGTAAAATTCATAAAAAAATAATAATCTGAGTCATACGTAGTGCTATACTGCCCTCTTGTGTTCAATATCAGGTAGGCCTATTGTGTATATTCCCACCGGTTAATCAACGTGTGACTCCGCTGGGACTTGGGAGCTTTTAAATCGCTTACTTACAACCGAAAGTCGAAATACGGATGTCCGCACAAGACATTAATGGTGTGGAGTAGAGCGAGCATTTTAAATAAATTCCTATTAAGTAGGATTGAACTAAACAGAAAGAATGTTCACTCTGTTCTGCTGGTTCCTCGCTGGTGGATCATATGATTACTTTGTCATAATCTATGACAAAAATGCTATTATAAACCATATTAATAATAGATAATACACATTGCTCTTATTTTTGAAAAATACATTCATGAAAAACAAGATAACAAAAATCATAAAAACATATAGCCATGGCTGCTATACATGTTTGAAATGCATAGGACAGATGTTTAATGACGCAGCAACATATAATTGAAAGGCAATTAATAATCTGTCATTACGTCACTGCATTATGATATTACGGCTCCAATACGGTGCAGCACAAAGCACTTATGTGCATCCCGAGCGGAGAATGATGTGCTTGAAGCCACATGAAGTTACAGCGCAGTGAGTCCGTATTGAAAAGTTCAAAGCACAAAGGAAATACATATTTATGAACAGTGTATTATACATTATCTATCTATGCAATAGTTTATTGAGCCTTTTCTTTTAAAGGTTTTAAATTTCAGTTACTGTGTGCGTGAAGAACAATTATAGTGCTCTGACTCTAGTGTTGTGATCTAACCGACAGCGTCCGACACCCGGTAGAAAGTAATACGATTAAGTTACAGCAATAAAGTCCAGCAAGAAAAAGTTTCTTCATTCGAAAATATAGACCTTTAGACCTTTATCTTAAAGATCCAGTATAATAGGATTAACATTCAATCATCTTGAAGATCGTTTCATCATTGACTGTAACCGAATGTGACGTGCTGTTTGAATGCTGAATGGAGAATGACTGACAGGCGCAGAGAGGGAAAAGTTTGTGTTCTTGAATTTAATGACTTAAATATTAATTTCTATATCACATAGCTTCAGAACACTAATAATACAGTACACAAAAACTTTATGGTACTTTAGAAAGTTTTTGTGCCTTTGTGCCTAACATAGAATAGTATATGCACAATATAGAATTTGAATCAGCCTCGTCAAAGATGGCAGTGTCAGAGCCGATACCGATCCTGAGTATCTAATCGGCGCACTTCTTTTCAACAGTCAAATTGAAATTGAAATTGCTTGAAACTCAACAGATACATCACATTTATTAGCCAGTAGACATGTGCAAAGTTTCAGAAACGGGCATGGTGCAAGGACTAAATAGCGCCACCTTTTGACAAAAGTGGGGTTGTTAGTTTTATCTACAGTTACAAAAATCGGTATATACATTGTACTCCTCAAGCCAGACAACTTTCTAATACATAGTCATTAGCTCGGACCAAGAGGAAGTCAGATATTTTGGTTTGAATATGGTGAGCCTCTCTCTGAGCCTACGTCCCTGTATGGCAAGCCCTTTTAACATTTAAAAGCTAAGTTTGCCTGTCCGGAATTAACATTGTAGATATCATCAACGTCTTTCTGTCTATTCGTAATTACATCTTGGATAGTTTGTATTATCATTTAAGATATCTGTAACATAATTGTGACTAGTTGAAATGACAGAGTATGGCAAGCCGTTTTAACATTTAATCATAAAAGGGCCAAAGCCTTCGGCACCGCCACCCGGGTGCATTTAGGTAACTAAAGGAACCGGGGTTGCGGTGCCACCGGCTTGGGCCCGCCATCGCTGCTCGCAGCTATATTTATTATTTTGTAACCTTTTGGGCATTTTTGGGGCCCTTAACGTGCTCGAAAACTCTTGAAACTTTGCACATGGGTCAGAACCCGCGGCCATCAGAGCCGGCCTGAAGCTTGTACCCGGGCGTGGCAGGGCGGCTCGTCAGCGCCCCCTGGAACGGGGTACGAACACTTGGTCCATAACTCAAACACGTTTGTATGTAATAATATGAAACTCTGTGCACATGTTGATCTCATAGTTTCATCTATACCTCGCGCTTTTACTTTTTACCCCAGCCCAACAGGAAGTCGGCTATTGAGGTTTGTTTGTAAAACGCTCGCAATGGAATGTTAAATACTCCTCCTAGAGCTTTGATCCAAATTCGACAAAACTCGGTCAGCATGAAGTCAAGACATTGAGGATGAAAGTTTGCGAGGGGATTTTTGATATCTCGAACGGTTTGGCCGTGGCGAGGAAACGAAATCATGGCGAGAAACGTGAACCAGGAAGTGTGTTATAACTTCAGCATACATTAACTGATCTTGATGAAACTTCAGCAGTGTGTTCGCTGTAAGAGGACGATCACATGGATGTGACTATTGTGAGTCAAAGTTATAGCGCCACCAACTGGCAGCAGGAAGTGTGTCACTTTCAAAATGCTTTGATATCACCCTTTTATTTTTACCCGATTTGCTTCAAACGTCATCTGTATAATGTAAACATACGGCAGATGTAGACCTGTGAATGGATTCTTGATATCTTTGAAACTGTTGCCGTGGCGACGCATCAAACGTTACCATTCTTTTAGGATGCTTTTGAGACCCTTAGCATGCTTGAAATTGCATGAAACTCGACAGACACATCACATTTATTAGCCAGTAGACACGTGCAAAGTTTCAGAAACGGGCGTGGTGAGGGCTCAGTAGCGCCACCTTTTGACAAAAGTGGGGTTGTTAGTTTTATCTACAGTTACAAAAATCGGTATGTATATTGTACTCCTCGAGCCGGACAACTTTCTAATTGACACTCATTAGCTAGGACCCACAGAAAGTCAGATATGTTTGTTTGAATGTGGTCTTGCTCAATCTGAGCCTGCTGTCTTTGCCTGTCTGTGAATGTGTGTGTGTTTGTAGGGGGAGGGGTATTAACCATTTCACTCCTGTGTGTATGGCCTGCATAAAAAATAAATGCCTTAAGCCTGGTATTTTTTTAAATAAGTTTTTTATTTTTTTATAAGTAAAGGCATATAACCAGTTTAATTGTAGTGCATTAATAGTTTTATATAATTAGTTTATTAATTAAATTAACTTGGTCCATAAACTTGATCTAAAAATTTGGTCCATAAATCAAACACACTTGCATGTAATAATATGACTTGAGTGTTAATCACATCATGTTTTCAGTTTGAATATAAAATATATAAATTATGTAAAAAAAAATAAAGTTGATCCAGCTGGAGCGCAGGCTGAGAATAGCGCTGTCATGACTGGATCAGAGATCATCAGTCATGCCTTCTCATACCTTACGCGCACACCACGCCCACTTACATCAGATCACATCAACATGTCAGCCGGAGGGATAACGAGGGTCGTCGTCGCTTTTGGATTCAAGAATTTCTTACAACAAGATGGCAAAAGAACAGCGCTTTGCAAGACATGCAACGTTAAGATCGCGGACAGTCAGATGACAACCTCCAATTTCGTTCGTCATTTGAAGAGCCATATTCTGCCCAGTAAGTGCTTGTCAATTTGTTAATGTTATCTGGTTAGCTCGTTCGTAGTTAGCTAGCTAATGTAAGTTAAAGGAGAACTCCGGCGCAAAATTACACATTGTTACCTAGTCAACCGTTATCTGAGATTTGTTTTCATGACTGCCGAATGTAAATAGCCTAGTTTTATCTATAAAAACAGTTTAGCCTATAAGTGACGTCCGACATTCTGCATATTGTGTTATTTTGTTAAGCCCCACTAAAGGCATAAAAAACTGTAAAGCACAATCAAGTTTTCACACTATATTCCAAGACTTCTAAAGTCATTCAATAGCTTAATGTGTGGTAAAATTAATATTTTAGTCTCTAAGTTAAAGTTAACGGAAAGTCATCTCGCCTCAGTCATTCTCCATGCATCAGCATTAGCGCGTCGCGTTCGGTTGCGACAGTAACACGACGACACTCTCTTCAAGATCAATGTTCCCAATATTATACTTTATTTGTAGATAAGGCATAAAGGTCTATGATTTGCATAAAATGACTATCTTGCTGGAGTGGAGTTTATTGCCCTTTAGAATACACTAAGCATTAGTGCTGCACGATTAATTATATCGCAGTCGTAATAGCGATCTCAAACCTATGCAATTATATAACGCAAAATGCCGCGATTTTAAATGAAATAAACAAAGTAGGGCTATTAGCGCAGCATCTCTTCTTTTTTGTCATCCTTTGACTAGTGTTACAAGATCCCCCTCTTATTGGTTCAAATGCCTTTTCGCATTTTGCACGACAAGAAGTGAAAAGCTGCCTGTGAGTGCCCTAGATTAGAATAGATGAGACTCGCATAATGCGCATGCACTGACCGTGTGCCAGCCCAGAATAAACAGTTCTCTTTCGAGCTTGAACGAACAATAGCACACACAATTATGCCAAAATGTGAGAGTTGTGAGTTGTGCTATGAGGCGCGTGTGAGATCCGCGTCTCGGCAACGGGTGCTCTTAAAGGGCCAGCAGCGAATAAAGCGTTCTTTCAGTAAAGTTAAAAGAACAAAGGGAAATTAGAAAATTACTCACTGATCTTGAGTAAAGAACTTTTGTAGCTTTAATAAGGATTATTATATATATAATTTATGATTCAGGCAGCGCAGACTGTTTGATAACTTTATTCAATTTCTGTACCTGTTAAGACAGGAAGGGCACAGGTAAATATGTTTTTTATTATGGGTTTATGTGGGGATTGTTTGAAGTTCACTTAATTTAAAAGCTGTTATATATTTTTTTTAAGCCTAATAATTTTTTAAAAAGTTGATGGCTTTCAATTGATGGAATCACTGTAATGTTGGTTTGGTTGATGGTTTATTGATCATTATAGGTGTTATCAATCATTTATTGTTGTTGTTGTTGTTTTTAGTTTGAGTTGAGAAATAAACATTAATCTGTGTGTGCATTTTACTTTAGAACCAAGCAAGTTGGACTCATGAAACCATTTTATTATATCGGAGTCGCAAATCGCAATTGCAATATTGGCTCAATAATGGCAATATAACATTTTCCCAAATCGTGCAGCCCTACTAAGCATAGATTATAGATACCATCCCTTCGCTATGTTCTTTTCAATGTGAAGCGTTGCGTGCTGTGACTTGGTGTTGCTTCAAGTGCATCATTCTGCACACGGGATGCGCATGATTGCTTATAATACTTTGGGGAGACAAGGGGGCGTGGCCTAAGGGAATATCACTCGTGATGTTAAGTGATGTTACCCCGCCATCGCTGATACAACCTTTAGCAGTCATGTTTTTGCTTCTTGAGAGAGAGAGAAAGTGTGTGTGTGCGTGTGTGTGAGCAGTGGCGGTTCTAGGCGGGGGCCTGGGGGGGCCAGTGCCCCTGCGACAACAAGCTTGGACCCCCTTGTGGCCCCCCTAAATGTGGAGTCAGTGTGAAATATTTTTTTTATAGTGTGTCACGCATTGAGCATGACAGTCACTCGTTTCAGTCTTTTGTCTCACACTCCCGTCACACATTGTATTTCTCATGCGGAAAAACTATTAATAATATATTTAATATACGCAATTTCTCTGGCCGCGCCGCTCTCACGTGAGAATCAAGCGCGTCTCGCCTGGAGTTCAGCAGTCGACCCTGCTACGCATCAGCCAATCAAAAAAAGAGAAGTGCTACTTAATAGCCAATCAGAAAAGGGCACTATTGTATCTGGGTAAAATTTAACGCAACAACCAATGAAAAAAAGCATATCCTGGAATTGTTCATATGATTCTGTTACAACATCTTCCGAAAGTTTCTTCACCCGTCCCACAGATGAAACTAATCACTGGAGCTCCGAACATCACTTGGAGCACGGAGTAAGTCATGATCTCCTGTTTTAATGTTACAACAAATTCACAACTTGTTTGACAAAAACTATGACAACTTGACTGATGTAAGATGAATCTTTCCCGTAGCGTAAGCTAGCTTACGCAATGCTCGTTCCCTCATCTAGAGAGAACCGAGGTTACGTTAGGTAATCGATTCGTTTCCCATTTAATTAGTATCAGTCTGTAACTTAGACAACAGTTTTACAGCCTGTTCACTGACAACACCTGCTCAGAACAAGTAGTCTAGGCCTAGTCATCTTATTACACGAATCACGATGACTGACATATTGTCACATTATAAACATCTCTCTCTCCAAATAGGCTTAATAATTTTATTAGCACTAGATAAATTAAAGTGTATTGCATAGTCGATATTATAGGTCACTTTTAAAATCATGTCATATTTTATAATTATATCCTGGCCAAGGATGCATTAATTATTGCTTCTGTCTTTCAAAGATGTCAGGAAAAAAACAATTATAAAAAAGCTCATTCACCCTGAGAGGAAAGCCCCCTAAAAAGGCCAGTTTAGAGGATAATTTGCTGATCTTTTTGCAAAAAAAAAAAAAAAACCCACAAAAATCGTAGATTAATTTGTAAAAATTATATATATATATATATATATATATATATATATATATATATATATACATACTGTATATTCAATGTAAAAAAATAAAATGGAAATTCAAATACAGACTGATATATGTAATGCAAATGTAAAAATATAATGCAAATGCAAATTGTTGGATAATTATAAACATGGTATTTTGCTTATTTATGCATTCAGTGCAGTGCAGAAAATGATAAGGTCTAAATGTAACTGGCCCCTCTAACAGTACAACTGGCCCCAGCTTGGCCCCCCCAGTTGAAATGGTCTAGAACCGCCACTGTGTGTGTGTGTGTGAGAGAGAGAGAGAGAGAGAGAGAGAGAGAGAGAGAGAGAGAGAGAGAGAGAGAGAGAGAGAGAGAGAGAGAGAGAGAGAGAGAGAGAGAGGAGAAATGTAACAAAGTTTAATATTGTTTGTAAACTGTGTTTGAGAGAGAGGAAGGTGTTCAGAGAGTCTGTAGGATGTTAAGCTGTTATTTGTTTTATGGACTCAATGTTGAAAATTTAAAACATTTCAAACACACTGTTGGCAGAAGTGAAAAATAAATAATTTTATGAAGTTACAATTTTGTTTGATTCCATGGTGTATTTTACTGAACATGAGTATTTACAATGCAAATTATTGTAATTTACTGGCAAATACTTATCTTGTCTTTTCATTTTATTAAGATCAGATTCTGCATGTAAAATTAAAATAATAAGGTGACTTGACTTGCACTTGACTTAACCTACTACAAGACTTGACTTGACTTGACATAGCCTGTGACTTGACTTGACTTGCCCCCCCCCCCCCCCCTTTTAAATGTATAGTTTGCTTTAAATAAAAGTAAGATAAATTGGTAAACTACAAATTGGTAATTGAAGCTGAATGAATTTAAAATTAATGTGCTATATTTCAATACATTTGCTTTCCTTAATATTGTAAAACACTAACCTCATTTATATGTGTGTGTGTGTGTGTGTGTTTGTATGTATATATATTTTGCAAAGCCCTCACTGATGCAAGCTCTTCTGCACACTTCTCTTCGACAGTCAATGCGGAGGTTAAGTTTTTGCACGTCGTGCAGAATAACCCTCTTTATATATATATATATATATATACTTAAAAAAGCGGGGGTTAAGTTTTTGCACGTCGTGCAGAATAACACTAAAGGCACCATATATATACTTAAAAGTGGGGTTGTTAGTTTTATCTACAGTTACAAAAATCGCTATATACATTGTACTCCTCAAGCCGTACAACTTTCTAATACATAGTCATTAGCTCGGACCAAGAGGAAGTCAGATATTTTGGTCTGAATATGGTGAGCCTCTCTCTGAGCCTACGTCCCTGTATGGCAAGCCCTTTTAACATTTAAAAGCTAAGTTTGCCTGTCCGGAATTAACATTGTAGATATCAACAAAGTCTTTCTGTCTAGTCGTTACACTTTGGATAGTTTGTATTATCATTTAAGATATCTGTAACATAATTGTGACTAGTCGAAATGACAGAGTATGGCAAGCCGTTTTAACATTTAATCATGAAAGGGCCAAAGCCTTCGGCACCGCCACCCGGGTGCCTTTAGGTAACTAAAGGAACCGGGGTTGCGGTGCCTCCGGCTTGGGCCCGCCATCGCTGCTCGCAGCTATATTTATTATTAGGGCCCAAGCCCTGAAGGGGCGAAGGCCCTATTGTTTTCCTTGGGATTATTTATTATTCTTCTTCTTCTTTTTATTTTTCTGCTACCTTTTGGGCATTTTTGGGGCCCTTAACATGCTCGAAAACTCTTGAAACTTTGCACACGGGTCAGAACCCGCGGCCATCAGAGCCGGGCTGAAGATGGTACCCGGGCGTGGCAGGGCGGCTCGTCAGCGCCCCCTGGAACGGGGTCCGAACACTTGGTCCATAACTCAAACACGCTTGTATGTAATAATATGAAACTTGGTACACATGTTGATCTCATCGTTTCATCTATACCTCGCGCTCTTACTTTTTACCCCAGCTCAACAGGAAGTCGGCTATTGAGGTTTGTTTGTAAAACGCTCGCAATGGAATGTCAAATACTCCTCCTAGAGCTTTGATCCAAATTCGACTAAAACTCAGTCAGCGTGAAGTCAAGACATTGAGGATGAAAGTTTGCGAGGGGATTTTTGATATCTCGAACGGTTTGTCCGTGGCGAGGAAACGAAATCATGGCGAGAAACGTGAAACAGGAAGTGTGTTATAACTTCAGCATACATTAACTGATCTTGATGAAACTTCATCAGTGTGTTCGCTGTAAGAGGACGATCACATGGATGTGACTATTGTGAGTCAAAGTTATAGCGCCACCAACTGGCAGCAGGAAGTGTGTCACTTTCAAAATGCTTTGATATCAACCTTTTATTTTTACCCGATTTGCTTCAAACTTCATCTGTATAATGTAAACATACGATAGATGTAGACCTGTGAATGGATTCTTGATATCTTTGAAACTGTTGCCGTGGCGACGCATCAAACTTTACCCTTCTTTTAGGATGCTTTTAGGATGCTTTTGAGACCCTTAGCATGCTTCAAAATGCATGAAACTCGACAGACACATCACATTTATTAGCCAGTAGACATGTGCAAAGTTTCAGAAACGGGCGTGGTGAGGGCTCAGTAGCGCCACCTTTTGACAAAAGTGGGGTTGTTAGTTTTAACTAGAGTTACAAAAATTGGTATGTATATTGTACTCCTCGAGCCGGACAACTTTCTAATTTACACTTATTAGCTAGGACCCACAGAAACTCAGATATTTTTGTTTGAATATGGTCACTCTGAGCCTACATGTCTCTGTGTCTTTGGCTGGCTGGCTGGCTGTCTGTGTGTGTGTGAGTGTGCAGGGGGAGGGGGCTTAACCATTTCACTGCTGTGTGTATGACCTGCATAAAGAAAATACATTTCTCAAGCCTGGTATTTTTTAAATAAGTTTTTATTTTTATTTTTTATAAGTAAAGACATATAACTAGTTTAATTGTAGTGCATTGACAATAGTTTTATATAATTAGTTTATTAATCAGATTAACTTGGTCAATAAACTTGGTCTGAAAATTTGGTCCATAAATCAAACACACTTGCATGTAATAATATGAAACTTGGTACACATATAGATCTCATCGTTTCATATATAGCCTACTTCACACTCTTACTTTTTACCCCAGCCCAACAGGAAGACGGCTATTTAGGGTTGTGTTTAAAACACATGCAATGGAATTTAAAGTATTGCTCCTAGAGCACTGAACCAAATTCGACAAAACTCGATCAGCGTGAAGTCAAGACATTAAGAATGAAAAGGTGCCAAGGAATTTTTTATATCTCGAACGGTTTGGCCGTGGCGAGGAAACGAAATTATGGCGAGAAACATGAAACAGGATGTGTGTTATAACTTCAGCATACATTAACTGATCTTGATGAAACTTCAGCAGTGTTTTCGCTGTAAGAGACCGATCACATGGATGTGACTATTGTGAGTCAAAATTATAGCGCCACCAACTGGCAGCAGGAAGTGTGTCACTTTCAAAATGCTTTGAAACCAATCTCTTATTTTTAACCGATTTGCTTCAAACTTCATCTGTATAATGTAAATACACGGCAGATGTAGACCTGTGAATGAATTTTTGATATCTTTGATACTGTTGCCGTGGCAACGAATCGAACTTTAACATTCTTTTTTGATGCTTTTGGGACTCTTAGCATGCTTGAAATTGCTTGAAACTCAACAGATACATCACATTTATTAGCCAGTAGACATGTGCAACTATGGCAAAAGATTAAAGTAATGTCAAAAAAGTAAACACTAAAAGCCTCATATCTTCTAAAAATGTAATTATACATCATTTGTTTCTAAATTAAATTATACAAATATTATAACTTCCCCAATTTTTCCTTTTTTTCATTTAAGAATTATGTTTACGTTCAAAAACAGCCATAATTGTTGTAAAATTCATAAAAAAATAATAATCTGAGTCATACGTAGTGCTATACTGCCCTCTTGTGTTCAATATCAGGTAGGCCTATTGTGTATATTCCCACCGGTTAATCAACGTGTGACTCCGCTGGGACTTGGGAGCTTTTAAATCGCTTACTTAAAATCGAAAGTCGAAATACGGATGTCCGCACAAGACATTAATGGTGTGGAGTAGAGCGAGCATTTTAAATAAATTCCTATTAAGTAGGATTGAACTAAACAGAAAGAATGTTCACTCTGTTCTGCTGGTTCCTCGCTGGTGGATCATATGATTACTTTGTCATAATCTATGACAAAAATGCTATTATAAACCATATTAATAATAGATAATACACATTGCTCTTATTTTTGAAAAATACATTCATGAAAAACAAGATAACAAAAATCATAAAAAAAATATAGCCATGGCTGCTATAAATGTTTGAAATGCATAGGACAGATGTTTAATGACGCAGCAACATATAATTGAAAGGCAATTAATAATCTGTCATTACGTCACTGCATTATGATATTACGGCTCCGATACGGTGCAGCACAAAGCACTTATGTGCATCCCGAGCGGAGAATGATGTGCTTGAAGCCACATGAAGTTACAGCGCAGTGAATCCGTATTGAAAAGTTCAAAGCACAAAGGAAATACATATTTATGAACAGTGTATTATACATTATCTATCTATGCAATAGTTTATTGAGCCTTCTCTTTTAAAGGTTTTAAATTTCAGTTACTGTGTGCGTGAAGAACAATTATAGTGCTCTGACTCTAGTGTTGTGATCTAACCGACAGCGTCCGACACCCGGTAGAAAGTAACACGGTTAAGTTACAGCAATAAAGTCCAGCAAGAAAAAGTTTCTTCATTCGAAAATATAGACATTTAGACCTTTATCTTAAAGATCCAGTATAATAGGATTAACATTCAATCATCTTGAAGATCGTTTCATCATTGACTGTAACCGAATGTGACGTGCTGTTTGAATGCTGAATGGAGAATGACTGACAGGCGCAGAGAGGGAAAAGTTTGTGTTCTTGAATTTAATGACTTAAATATTAATTTCTATATCACATAATAGCTTCAGAACACTAATAATACAGTACACAAAAACTTTATGGTACTTTAGAAAGTTTTTGTGCCTTTGTGCCTAACATAGAATAGTATATATGCACAATATAGAATTTGAATCAGCCTCGTCAAAGATGGCAGTGTCAGAGCCGATACCGATCCTGAGTATCTAATCGGCGCACTTCTTTTCAACAGTCAAATTGAAATTGAAATTGAAATTGCTTGAAACTCAACAGATACATCACATTTATTAGCCAGTAGACATGTGCAACGTTTCAGAAACGGGCATAGTGCAAGGACTAAATAGCGCCACCTTTTGACAAAAGTGGGGTTGTTAGTTTTATCTACAGTTACAAAAATCGCTATATACATTGTACTCCTCAAGCCGGACAACTTTCTAATACATAGTCATTAGCTCGGACCAAGAGGAAGTCAGATATTTTGGTTTGAATATGGTGAGCCTCTCTCTGAGCCTACATCCCTGTATGGCAAGCCCTTTTAACATTTAAAAGCTAAGTTTGCCTGTCCGGAATTAACATTGTAGATATCAACAACGTCTTTCTGTCTATTCGTAATTACATTTTGGATAGTTTGTATTATCATTTAAGATATCTGTAACATAATTGTGACTAGTCGAAATGACAGAGTATGGCAAGCCGTTTTAACATTTAATCATAAAAGGGCCAAAGCCTTCGGCACCGCCACCCGGGTGCATTTAGGTAACTAAAGGAACCGGGGTTGCGGTGCCACCGGCTTGGGCCCGCCATCGCTGCTCGCAGCTATATTTAGGGCCCAAGCCCTGAAAGGGCGAAGGCCCTATTGTTTTCCTTAGGATTATTATTATTATTATTATTATTATTATTTATACGACTATTCGGGCACTTTTGGGGCCCTTAACATGCTCAAAAACTCTTGAAACTTTGCACAAGGGTCAGAACCCGCGGCCATCAGGGCCGGGCTGAAGATGGTACCCGGGCGTGGCAGGGGGGCTAGACAGCGCCCCCTGGAACGGGGTCCGAACACTTGGTCCATAAATCAAACACGCTTGCATGTAATAATATGAAACTCGGTACACATGTTGATCTCATCGTTTCATCTATACCTCGTGCTTTTACTTTTTACCCCAGCCCAACAGGAAGTCGGCTATTTAGGGTTGTTCGTAAAACACTCGCAATGGAATTTTTAATACTCCTCCTAGAGCTTTGATCCAAATTCGACGAAACTCGGTCAGCGTGAAGTCAAGACATTGAGGATGAAAGTTTGCGAGGGGATTTTTGATATCTCGAACGGTTTGGCCGTGGTGAGGAAACAAAATTATGGCGAGAAACATGAAACAGGAAGTGTATCATAACTTCAGCACACATCAACCGATCTTGATGAAACTTCAGCAGTGTGTTCGATGTAAGAGGTCGATCACATGGATGTGACTATTGTGAGTCAAAGTTATAGCGCCACCAACTGGCAGCAGGAAGTGTGTCATTTTCAAAATGCTTTGAAATCACCCTCTAATTTTAACTCGATTTGCTTCAAACTTCATCTGTATAATGCAAATACATGGCAGATGAAGACCTGTAAATGGATTCTTGATATCTTTGAAACTGTTGCCGTGGCAACGCATCAAACTTTACCATTCTTTTAGGATGCTTTTGAGACTCTTAGCATGCTTCAAATTGCATGAAACTCGACAGACACATCACATTTATTAGCCAGTAGACATGTGCAACGTTTCAGAAACGGGCGTGGTGAGGGCTCAGTAGCGCCACCTTTTGACAAAAGTGGGGTTGTTAGTTTTATCTACAGTTACAAAAATCAGTATGTATATTGTACTCCTCGAGCCGGACAACTTTCTAATTGACACTCATTAGCTAGGACCCACAGAAAGTCAGATATGTTTGTTTGAATGTAGAGAAAATCTCAGAATTTTGCCAGTCTCTCAGTGTCTCTCTGTGTGAGTGAGAGGAGGGGCGCCTGTCAGGTTAATTTTAACCCTTTATTTGCTGTGTGCAACTTCTCTGGCATTTTCGGGGGCCTTAACATCCTCTAAAACTCTTGAAACTTTGCACACGGGTCAGAACCCATGGCCATCAGGGCCGGGCTGAAGCTGGTAACCGGGCGTGGCAGGGCAGCTCGACAGCGCCCCCTGGACTGGGATTCAAAAATTTGTCCATAAATCAAACACACTTGCATGAATTAATATGAAACTCGGTACAATTAAAGATCACATCAGGCCAAACAACTTTCGTGCTCTAAGTTTTATGACAGTTCAAATGGAAGTTATTTATGAATTATGAATTATGGGTTGTTTGAATAATTGTCCTAGGAGAAATACATCAAATCACAAGGCATGTGTTTACCAATCACAACCAAACTCGGTGTGCATGAAGTCAAGACATTGAGGATGCTCAATTCCGGACGGATTTTTGATATCTCGAACGGTCTGGCCGTGGCGAGGAAATGAATTTTATGACTAAAAAATGACACATAAAGTGTGTTATAACTTTGCTCAATTTACCTACAGTTACAAAACTTACCACGTATATTGTTCTCGTCAAGCCGATCAACTTTCCAATTTAAAGTCATTCGCTCTGAGCAACAGAAAGTCAGATATTGTAGTTTGAATGGATTTATTTCCCCTGCGATTCTCTCTCTCTCTCTCTCTCTCTCTCTCTCTCTCTCTCTCTCTCTCTCTCTCTCTCTCTCTCTGTGTGTGTGTGTGTGTGTGTGTGTGGGTGTGTGTGTCTGTGTGGGGAGGGGAGGGCTGTTGTCTGTGTTTATGTGTGTGTGTGTGTGGCTGGCTGCGATTTTTCCTACAAGTCCTTGTCTCTAAGTCCTTGTCTTTTTGCATAACAATTTTGCATAACAATATTTTTAAATGACAAAATAGGCATATAACCCCCATCTTTTAAATGTATAGTTTGCTTTAAATAAAAGTAAGATTGTATTTGTAATTGAAGTTGAATGAATTTAAAATTCATGTGCTATATTTCAATATATTTGTTTTCCTTAAGATTTTAAAACACTAACTTCATTCTTATCTGAATTACAAATATTTGTTTCTGTATAAAATAATACTCTGACTAAAAACACATTTGATGTTTTTTTTTTTTTTTGGATTTTTATTTACATGTATTTATGTGTGTGTGTGTGTGTGGTGTGTGTGTGTGTGTGTGTATATAAAGTGCAGGGTTTTTTTTAGATAAAGTAGAATTTCTATAACTATGTGTTGAACTAATAAATCACTCTTGTGTGTGTAAAACACAATCTACTTAATACAGACAACTTCATTATAAAGATAAATAACTAATCCAAAAAATATATGATTATAATCTATGACAAAAAAAGCCATTACAAACTATATTAATGGAAAATACACATTGCTCTTTGTATTGTTGTAAAATATTCATGAAAAACAAGATAACAAAAATCAAAAAGATAAATTATTTTAGATATAGCCATGTTTTAAATGTATAGCAGAGATGTTAATTGAGGCAGCAACATACAAACTTTCTAGAACAACATGGACCTGAATAGCTGGTATTTATGGAGGACAGTGAAGAGGAAGAGGGTGCAAATCAAACAGCTCATTCTCAGACTACACAGCAAACAGCTTAAGTTTTTAGTGCTTTGTTTGAGGTTTTTAGTGCTCTGTCCTATCTATTATCAACATATAATAGATAGAACAGAACAAGAAAGGCAATTAATAATCTGTCATTGCGTCACTGCATTATGATATGAAAGGCTCAGTACAGTGTGGCACAAAACGCTTATGCGCATCCCGAGTGGAGAATGATGCGCTTAAAGCCACATGGAGTTACAGCGCACAGCGCATCGAGTCCGCATTGATGCAAGCTCTACAATACACTTCTTTTTGATAGTCAAAGCGGGGGTTACGTTTTTACACGTCGTACAGAATAACCCTAAAGGCACCAAGGTGGCGGTGCCACCGGCTTTATATTAAATATAAATATAGCTGTGAGCAGCGATAAAGCGCCAAAGCCGGCGGTACCACCATCCCGGTGCCTTTGGGTAACTAAAGGCATCGGGGTTGCGGTGCCACCGGCTTGGGCCCGCAATCGCTGCTCGCAGCTATATTTCTTCTTCTTCTTTTTATTTTTCTGCTACCTTTTGGGCATTTTTGGGGCCCTTAACATGCTCGAAAACTCTTGAAACTTTGCACACGGGTCAGAACCCGCGGCCATCAGAGCCGGGCTGAAGATGGTACCCGGGCGTGGCAGGGCGGCTCGTCAGCGCCCCCTGGAACGGGGTCCGAACACTTGGTCCATAACTCAAACACGCTTGTATGTAATAATATGAAACTCGGTACACATGTTGATCTCATCGTTTCATCTATACCTCGCGCTCTTACTTTTTACCCCAGCTCAACAGGAAGTCGGCTATTGAGGTTTGTTTGTAAAACGCTCGCAATGGAATGTCAAATACTCCTCCTAGAGCTTTGATCCAAATTCGACTAAAACTCAGTCAGCGTGAAGTCAAGACATTGAGGATGAAAGTTTGCGAGGGGATTTTTGATATCTCGAACGGTTTGTCCGTGGCGAGGAAACGAAATCATGGCGAGAAACGTGAAACAGGAAGTGTGTTATAACTTCAGCATACATTAACTGATCTTGATGAAACTTCAGCAGTGTGTTCGCTGTAAGAGGACGATCACATGGATGTGACTATTGTGAGTCAAAGTTATAGCGCCACCAACTGGCAGCAGGAAGTGTGTCACTTTCAAAATGCTTTGATATCACCCTTTTATTTTTACCCGATTTGCTTCAAACTTCATCTGTATAATGTAAACATACGATAGATGTAGACCTGTGAATGGATTCTTGATATCTTTGAAACTGTTGCCGTGGCGACGCATCAAACTTTACCCTTCTTTTAGGATGCTTTTAGGATGCTTTTGAGACCCTTAGCATGCTTCAAAATGCATGAAACTCGACAGACACATCACATTTATTAGCCAGTAGACATGTGCAAAGTTTCAGAAACGGGCGTGGTGAGGGCTCAGTAGCGCCACCTTTTGACAAAAGTGGGGTTGTTAGTTTTAACTAGAGTTACAAAAATTGGTATGTATATTGTACTCCTCGAGCCGGACAACTTTCTAATTTACACTTATTAGCTAGGACCCACAGAAACTCAGATATTTTTGTTTGAATATGGTCACTCTGAGCCTACATGTCTCTGTGTCTTTGGCTGGCTGGCTGGCTGTCTGTGTGTGTGTGAGTGTGCAGGGGGAGGGGGCTTAACCATTTCACTGCTGTGTGTATGACCTGCATAAAGAAAATACATTTCTCAAGCCTGGTATTTTTTAAATAAGTTTTTATTTTTATTTTTTATAAGTAAAGACATATAACTAGTTTAATTGTAGTGCATTGACAATAGTTTTATATAATTAGTTTATTAATCAGATTAACTTGGTCAATAAACTTGGTCTGAAAATTTGGTCCATAAATCAAACACACTTGCATGTAATAATATGAAACTTGGTACACATATAGATCTCATCGTTTCATATATAGCCTACTTCACACTCTTACTTTTTACCCCAGCCCAACAGGAAGACGGCTATTTAGGGTTGTGTTTAAAACACATGCAATGGAATTTAAAGTATTGCTCCTAGAGCACTGAACCAAATTCGACAAAACTCGATCAGCGTGAAGTCAAGACATTAAGAATGAAAAGGTGCCAAGGAATTTTTTATATCTCGAACGGTTTGGCCGTGGCGAGGAAACGAAATTATGGCGAGAAACATGAAACAGGATGTGTGTTATAACTTCAGCATACATTAACTGATCTTGATGAAACTTCAGCAGTGTTTTCGCTGTAAGAGACCGATCACATGGATGTGACTATTGTGAGTCAAAATTATAGCGCCACCAACTGGCAGCAGGAAGTGTGTCACTTTCAAAATGCTTTGAAACCAATCTCTTATTTTTAACCGATTTGCTTCAAACTTCATCTGTATAATGTAAATACACGGCAGATGTAGACCTGTGAATGAATTTTTGATATCTTTGATACTGTTGCCGTGGCAACGAATCGAACTTTAACATTCTTTTTTGATGCTTTTGGGACTCTTAGCATGCTTGAAATTGCTTGAAACTCAACAGATACATCACATTTATTAGCCAGTAGACATGTGCAACTATGGCAAAAGATTAAAGTAATGTCAAAAAAGTAAACACTAAAAGCCTCATATCTTCTAAAAATGTAATTATACATCATTTGTTTCTAAATTAAATTATACAAATATTATAACTTCCCCAATTTTTCCTTTTTTTCATTTAAGAATTATGTTTACGTTCAAAAACAGCCATAATTGTTGTAAAATTCATAAAAAAATAATAATCTGAGTCATACGTAGTGCTATACTGCCCTCTTGTGTTCAATATCAGGTAGGCCTATTGTGTATATTCCCACCGGTTAATCAACGTGTGACTCCGCTGGGACTTGGGAGCTTTTAAATCGCTTACTTAAAATCGAAAGTCGAAATACGGATGTCCGCACAAGACATTAATGGTGTGGAGTAGAGCGAGCATTTTAAATAAATTCCTATTAAGTAGGATTGAACTAAACAGAAAGAATGTTCACTCTGTTCTGCTGGTTCCTCGCTGGTGGATCATATGATTACTTTGTCATAATCTATGACAAAAATGCTATTATAAACCATATTAATAATAGATAATACACATTGCTCTTATTTTTGAAAAATACATTCATGAAAAACAAGATAACAAAAATCATAAAAAAAAATATAGCCATGGCTGCTATAAATGTTTGAAATGCATAGGACAGATGTTTAATGACACAGCAACATATAATTGAAAGGCAATTAATAATCTGTCATTACGTCACTGCATTATGATATTACGGCTCCGATACGGTGCAGCACAAAGCACTTATGTGCATCCCGAGCGGAGAATGATGTGCTTGAAGCCACATGAAGTTACAGCGCAGTGAATCCGTATTGAAAAGTTCAAAGCACAAAGGAAATACATATTTATGAACAGTGTATTATACATTATCTATCTATGCAATAGTTTATTGAGCCTTCTCTTTTAAAGGTTTTAAATTTCAGTTACTGTGTGCGTGAAGAACAATTATAGTGCTCTGACTCTAGTGTTGTGATCTAACCGACAGCGTCCGACACCCGGTAGAAAGTAACACGGTTAAGTTACAGCAATAAAGTCCAGCAAGAAAAAGTTTCTTCATTCGAAAATATAGACATTTAGACCTTTATCTTAAAGATCCAGTATAATAGGATTAACATTCAATCATCTTGAAGATCGTTTCATCATTGACTGTAACCGAATGTGACGTGCTGTTTGAATGCTGAATGGAGAATGACTGACAGGCGCAGAGAGGGAAAAGTTTGTGTTCTTGAATTTAATGACTTAAATATTAATTTCTATATCACATAATAGCTTCAGAACACTAATAATACAGTACACAAAAACTTTATGGTACTTTAGAAAGTTTTTGTGCCTTTGTGCCTAACATAGAATAGTATATATGCACAATATAGAATTTGAATCAGCCTCGTCAAAGATGGCAGTGTCAGAGCCGATACCGATCCTGAGTATCTAATCGGCGCACTTCTTTTCAACAGTCAAATTGAAATTGAAATTGAAATTGCTTGAAACTCAACAGATACATCACATTTATTAGCCAGTAGACATGTGCAACGTTTCAGAAACGGGCATAGTGCAAGGACTAAATAGCGCCACCTTTTGACAAAAGTGGGGTTGTTAGTTTTATCTACAGTTACAAAAATCGCTATATACATTGTACTCCTCAAGCCGGACAACTTTCTAATACATAGTCATTAGCTCGGACCAAGAGGAAGTCAGATATTTTGGTTTGAATATGGTGAGCCTCTCTCTGAGCCTACATCCCTGTATGGCAAGCCCTTTTAACATTTAAAAGCTAAGTTTGCCTGTCCGGAATTAACATTGTAGATATCAACAACGTCTTTCTGTCTATTCGTAATTACATTTTGGATAGTTTGTATTATCATTTAAGATATCTGTAACATAATTGTGACTAGTCGAAATGACAGAGTATGGCAAGCCGTTTTAACATTTAATCATAAAAGGGCCAAAGCCTTCGGCACCGCCACCCGGGTGCATTTAGGTAACTAAAGGAACCGGGGTTGCGGTGCCACCGGCTTGGGCCCGCCATCGCTGCTCGCAGCTATATTTATTATTATTATTATTATTATTATTTATACGACTATTCGGGCACTTTTGGGGCCCTTAACATGCTCAAAAACTCTTGAAACTTTGCACACGGGTCAGAACCCGCGGCCATCAGGGCCGGGCTGAAGATGGTACCCGGGCGTGGCAGGGGGGCTAGACAGCGCCCCCTGGAACGGGGTCCGAAAACTTGGTCCATAACTCAAACACGCTTGTATGTAATAATATGAATCTCGGTACACATGTTGATCTCATCGTTCATATATACCTCATACTATTACTTTTTAGCCCAGCCCAACAGGAAGTCGGTTATTTAGGGTTGTTCATAAAACACTCGCAATGGAATTTGAAGTACTCCTCCTAGAGAATTCAAACACACGGCACGAAACTCGGTCAGCATGAAGTCAAGGCATTGAGGATGAAAGTTTGCGAGGGGATTTTTGATATCTCGAACGGTTTGGCCGTGGCGAGGAAACGAAATTATGGCGAGAATCGTGAAACAGGAAGTGTGTTATAACTTCAGCATACATTAACTGATCTTGATGAAACTTCAGCAGATTGTTCGCTGTAAGAGGACGATCACATGGATGTGAATATTGTGAGTCAAAGTTATAGCGCCACCAACTGGCAGCAGGAAGTGTGTCACTTTCAAAATGCTTTAAAATCACCCTCTTATTTTTACCCGATTTGCTTCAAACTTAATCTGTATAATGTAAATACACGGCAGATGAAGACCTGTGAATGGATTCTTGATATCTTTGATACTGTTGCCGTGGCAACGCATCAAACTTTAAAATTCTTTTTTTTGATGATTTTGAGACTCTTAGCGGCTTTTGGGGCCCTTAACGGGTTTGAAAACTCTTGAAACTTTGCACACAGGTCAGATCCCACAGCCATCAGAGCCGGGCTGAAGATGGTACCTGGGTGTGGCAGGGGGGCTAGACAGCGCCCCCTGGAAGGGGGTCCGAACACTTGGTCCATAAATCAAACACGCTTGAATGTAATAATATGAAACTCGGTACACATGTTGATCTCATCGTTTCATCTATACCTCACACTCTTACTTTTTACCCCAGCCCAACAGGAAGTCGGCTATTGAGGTTTGTTTGTAAAACGCTCGCAATGGAATGTGCAATACTCCTCCTAGAGAATTCAAACACACGGCACGAAACTCGGTCAGCATGAAGTCAAGGCATTGAGGATGAAAGTTTGCGAGGGGATTTTTGATATCTCGAACGGTTTGGCCGTGGCGAGGAAACGAAATTATGGCGAGAAACGTGAAACAGGAAGTGTGTTATAACTTCAGCATACATTAACTGATCTTGATGAAACTTCAGCAGTGTGTTCGCTGTAAGAGGACGATCACATGGATGTGACTATTGTGAGTCAAAGTTATAGCGCCACCAACTGGCAGCAGGAAGTGTGTCACTTTCAAAATGCTTTGAAATCACCCTTTTATTTTTACCCGATTTGCTTCAAACTTAATCTGTATAATGTAAATATACGGCAGATGTAGACCTGTGAATGGATTCTTGATATCTTTTAAACTGTTGCCGTGGCAACGCATCAAACTTTACCATTCTTTTAGGATGCTTTTGAGACCCTTAGCATGCTTGAAATTGCATGAAACTTGACAGACACATCACATTTATTAGCCAGTAGACATGTGCAAAGTTTCAGAAACGGGCGTGGTGAGGGCTCAGTAGCACCACCTTTTGACAAAAGTGGGGTTGTTAGTTTTAACTAGAGTTACAAAAATCGGTATGTATATTGTACTCCTCGAGCCGGACAACTTTCTAATTGATACTCATTAGCTAGGACCCACAGAAAGTCAGATATCTTTGTTTGAATGTAGAGAAAATCTTAGAATTTTGCCAGTCTCTCAGTGTCTCTCTGTGTGAGTGAGAGGAGGGGCGCCTGTCAGGTTAATTTCAACCCTTTATTTGCTGTGTGCGACTTCTCTGGCATTTTCGGGGGCCTTAACATCCTCTAAAACTCTTGAAACTTTGCACACGGGTCAGAACCCATGGCCATCAGGGCCGGGCTGAAGCTGGTCATCGGGCGTGGCAGGGCGGCTCGACAGCGCCCCCTGGACTGGGATTCGAACATTTGTCCATAAATCAAACACACTTGCGTGAATTAATATGAAACTCGGTACAATTATAGATCACATCAGGCCAAACAACTTTCGTGCTCTAAGTTTTATGACAGTTCAAATGGAAGTTATTTATGAATTATGAATTATGGGTTGTTTGAATAATTGTCCTAGGAGAAATACATCAAATCACAATGCATGTGTTTACCAATCACAACCAAACTCGGTGTGCATGAAGTCAAGACATTGAGGATGCTCAATTCCGGACGGATTTTTGATATCTCGAACGGTCTGGCCGTGGCGAGGAAATTAATTTTATGACTAAAAAAGGACACATAAAGTGTGTTATAACTTTGCTCAATTTACCTACAGTTACAAAACTTACCACGTATATTGTTCTCGTCAAGCCGATCAACTTTCCAATTTAAAGTCATTCGCTCTGAGCAACAGAAAGTCAGATATTGTAGTTTGAATGGATTTATTTCCCCTGCGATTCTCTCTCTCTCTCTCTCTCTCTCTCTCTCTCTCTCTGTGTGTGTGTGTGTGTGTGTGTGTGTGTATGGGTGTGTGTGTGTGGGGAAGGGGGGGCTGTTGTCTGTGTTTATGTGTGTGTGTGTGGCTGGCTGTGATTTTTCCTACAAGTCTTTGTCTCTAAGTCCTTGTCTTTTTGCATAACAATTTTGCATAACAATTTTTTTAAATGACAAAATAGGCATATAACCCCCATCTTTTAAATGTATAGATTGCTTTAAATAAAAGTAAGATTGTATTTGTAATTGAAGTTGAATGAATTTAAAATTCATGTGCTATATTTCAATATATTTGTTTTCCTTAAGATTTTAAAACACTAACTTCATTCTTATCTGAATTACAAATATTTGTTTCTGTATAAAATAATACTCTGACTAAAAACACATTTGATGGTTTTTTTTTTGGTATTTTTATTTACATGTATTTATGTGTGTGTGTGTGTGTGTGTGTGTGTGTGTGTGTGTGTGTGTGTGTGTGTGTGTGTGTGTGTGTGTGTTTATAAAGTGCAGGGTTTTTTTTAGATAAAGTAGAATTTCTATAACTATGTGTTGAACTAATAAATCACTCTTGTGTGTGTTAAACACAATCTACTTAATACAGACAACTTCATTATAAAGATAAATAACAAATCCAAAAAATATATGATTATAATCTATGACAAAAAAAGCCATTACAAACTATATTATTGGAAAATACACATTGCTCTTTGTATTGTTGTAAAATATTCATGAAAAACAAGATAACAAAAATCAAAAAGATAAATTATTTTAGATATAGCCATGTTTTAAATGTATAGCAGAGATGTTAATTGAGGCAGCAACATACAAACTTTCTAGAACAACATGGACCTGAATAGCTGGTTTTTATGGAGGACAGTGAAGAGGAAGAGGGTGCAAATCAAACAGCTCATTCTCAGACTACACAGCAAACAGCTTAAGTTTTTAGTGCTTTGTTTGAGGTTTTTAGTGCTCTGTCCTATCTATTATCAACATATAATAGATGGAACAGAACAAGAAAGGCAATTAATAATCTGTCATTGCGTCACTGCATTATGATATGAAAGGCTCAGTACAGTGTGGCACAAAACGCTTATGCGCATCCCGAGTGGAGAATGATGCGCTTAAAGCCACATGGAGTTACAGCGCACAGCGCATCGAGTCCGCATTGATGCAAGCTCTACAATACACTTCTTTTTGATAGTCAAAGCGGGGGTTACGTTTTTACACGTCGTACAGAATAACCCTAAAGGCACCAAGGTGGCGGTGCCACCGGCTTTATATTAAATATAAATATAGCTGTGAGCAGCGATAAAGGGCCAAAGCCGGCGGTACCACCATCCCGGTGCCTTTGGGTAGCTAAAGGCATCGGGGTTGCGGTGCCACCGGCTTGGGCCCGCAATCGCTGCTCGCAGCTATATTTAGGGCCCAAGCCCTGAAAGGGCGAAGGCCCTATTGTTTTCCTTAGGATTATTATTATTATTATTATTATTATTATTATTATTATTTATACGACTATTCGGGCACTTTTGGGGCCCTAAACATGCTCAAAAACTCTTGAAACTTAGCACACGGGTCAGAACCCGCGGCCATCAGGGCCGGGCTGAAGATGGTACCCGGGCGTGGCAGGGGGACTAGACAGCGCCCCCTGGAACGGGGTCCGAAAACTTGGTCCATAACTCAAACACGCTTGTATGTAATAATATGAAACTCGGTACACATGTTGATCTCATCGTTCATATATACCTCATACTATTACTTTTTACCCCAGCCCAACAGGAAGTCGGTTATTTAGGGTTGTTCATAAAACACTCGCAATGGAATTTGAAGTACTACTCCTAGAGAATTCAAACACACGGCACGAAACTCGGTCAGCATGAAGTCAAGGCATTGACGATGAAAGTTTGCGAGGGGATTTTTGATATCTCGAACGGTTTGGCCGTGGCGAGGAAACGAAATTATGGCGAGAAACGTGAAACAGGAAGTGTGTTATAACTTCAGCATACATTAACTGATCTTGATGAAACTTCAGCAGTGTGTTCGCTGTAAGAGGACGATCACATGGATGTGACTATTGTGAGTCAAAGTTATAGCGCCACCAACTGGTAGCAGGAAGTGTGTCACTTTCAAAATGCTTTGAACTCACCCTTTTATTTTTACCCGATGTGCTTCAAACTTAATCTGTATAATGTAAATACATAGCAGATGAAGACCTGTGAATGGATTCTTGATATCTTTGATACTGTTGCCGTGGCAACGCATCAAACTTTAAAATTCTTTTTTTTTATGATTTTGAGACTCTTAGCGGCTTTTGGGGCCCTTAACGGGTTTGAAAACTCTTGAAACTTTGCACACAGGTCAGATCCCACAGCCATCAGAGCCGGGCTGAAGATGGTACCTGGGTGTGGCAGGGGGGCTAGACAGCGCCCCCTGGAACGGGTTCCGAACACTTGGTCCATAAATCAAACACGCTTGCATGTAATAATATGAAACTCGGTACACATGTTGATCTCATCGTTTCATCTATACCTCACGCTCTTACTTTTTACCCCAGCTAAACAGGAAGTCGGCTATTGAGGTTTGTTTGTAAAACGCTCGCAGTGGAATGTGCAATACTCCTCCTAGAGAATTCAAACACACGGCACGAAACTCGGTCAGCATGAAGTCAAGGCATTGAGGATGAAAGTTTGCGAGGGGATTTTTGATATCTCGAACGGTTTGGCCGTGGCGAGGAAACAAAATTATGGCGAGAAACGTGAAACAGGAAGTGTGTTATAACTTCAGCATACATTAACTGATCTTGATGAAACTTCAGCAGTGTGTTCACTGTAAGAGGCTGATTACATGGATGTGACTATTGTGAGTCAAAGTTATAGCGCCACCAACTGGCAGCAGGAAGTGTGTCACTTTCAAAATGCTTTGATATCACCCTCTTATTTTTAACCGATTTGCTTCAAACTTCATCTGTATAATGTAAAAATACAGCAGATGTAGACCTGTGAATGGATTCTTGATATCTTTGATACTGTTGCTGTGGCAACAAATCAAACTTTAACATTCTTTTTTGATACTTTTGGGACTCTTAGCATGCTTGAAATTGCTTGAAACAGATAGATACAGATAGCTCGACAGATACATCACATTTATTAGCCAGTAGGCATGTGCAACTTTGGCAAAAGATTAAAGTAATGTCAAAAAAGTAAACACTAAAAGCCTCATATCTTCTAAAAATGTAATTATACATCATTTGTTTCTAAATTAAATTATACAAATATTATAATTAAAGCAGTTTTTCCCTTTTTTCATTTAAGAATTATGTTTACGTTCAAAAACAGCCAGGTTGTAAAATTCAGAAGAAGAAAAAATAACCTGAGTCATACGTAGTGCTATACTGCCCTCTTGTGTTCAATATCAGTTAGGCCTATTGTGTATATTCCCACCGGTTAATCAACGTGTGACTCCGCTGGGACTCGGGAACTTTTAAATCGCTTACTTAAAACCGAAAGTCAAAATACAGATATCCGCACAAGACATTAATGTTGTGGAGTAGAGCAAGCATTTTAAATAAATTCCTATTAAGTAGGATTGAACTAAACAGAATGAACGTTCACTCTGTTCTGCTGGTTCCTCGCTGTTGGCGCGCACAGTTATGAATGCTTGTGCAGCCATGAGTTTTAGTTTAATTTTAAAATTAGCGCAATTTCGGGATTTGTATTATTTGAATTTATTTTTAAAAAACACAATGTTGAGTTTTATTGTAACACTGTTTAATCGCGCCCACGGTTATATTTTGTATATTATATATAATTATAATGTATTTCTGTATAAAATAATACTACAATAAAAAACACATTTGTGACCGACCTGATCCAGCAAAATTAGTCACAGTGACCCAAATTTAAAAAATTGAGATTTTGATATTAGTGAAAAGAGGACACTGTAAGCTTTCAAATGATACCTTGGTCATACCTTGAATGGTTGTAAAGATATACAGATTTGAATTCTGGTCGTCTGCCCTTTTTTTCCAATTGAAAACCTAAGAAAATCGCTTTTAAAATTTTTTTTGCCCGTTTTTTTTTTTTTTGATATCTTTCAAAATCCATAGCATTTTAAGGGATAAACTATTTATTTTATATAGCTTAATTTGACCAAATAGATTAACATATATAAATGCAATTTAACGAGGCTGAAACTCAACTTATTTTTAATTTTTTTGAAATAAATAATTAAAAAGTCACTTTTACAAAAATGTTCTAAAATCAGAAAGATTGAAGAGGAGTCAGAGAGAAATTCAGTTTTCATACGGATTAGCCCACATAAGCAGAGAGCAGTCTGTCTTCTTTCATTTTGAATGGTTGTCTTTAAAAGTAGACATTTCAATATATATGTCTGTGACGATACCTTATACGCTGACTTTCGGTTCATGAGACAAGCTTCAGTTCACGTGCCGCGCGTCTCAGCGTCGTGATTAGGCCTATTGTCTGCAATTTATTTCTTATTATTAAATCCTAGTAATTGGTTGATGAAACATTGATTTAAATTAAGATAATTATTTTAAAACGAAATTTACTTTAAAGAAAGGCTTTGTGCTTGCATGTTTAAGCTATGTGAAAGTTTTAGTGCTGCTTCCAGAGAACGGTCACGTTCGGATTGTTTTTCCTCATAAATGCGAACACGGAAAATAAAATAAAGATTTTATGTTCTGGAGAGAGTCAACCCTTCTTCATCCGGTGAGTATTACTTTTGGTTTGTGCAGTGTGGTTCACATAGGCCAATTTATTAAAATATTTAATTATCTGGGAATTGGATCTCCTCCATAATGCTGAAATTGCCCAATTTAAAAAAAATTAGTAATAATTTAAGTTTTGTGGTGTAAGTCTACGTATTTTATAATGTTAACTTCAAATAATACTAATAGTAATTTAAAGATGTTGTAGCTAGCATTGGGTCTGGACGTGAAGGATAACTTCGGGAGTTGAAGGGACGTGTCGGTGTCGGGATTCTGTCTTCTCACACCGCGACACAGGTTCGTGGATCTGAGTGTCGCGATCGTTACAGCCTTACATAGGCTATATTCTTCTTGCAGATAAATATACTCACGCAGTTTAGGTTAGAAGCCTCCAGTGAGTTCAACGTTTCAGGGGATACCCGGGAAATGCTCAGAGGTGACGAGGGGAGTTGAGAAGAGCAATGTTTATTTCAGCGAATTTAAAGCTTTGACAACTTTAATCGTTATTTAAATACCTTTACTCAATTATCTCGACTACGAAACCCTGTGAGATTATTTTTGAATGTCTGTTCTTTGAAATTAGCAAAAAAAAAAATATATATATATATTTTTTTTTTGTTATTTCATGGTTTTTCCATATAATCGGCCCATATCTTAAAATGGAAGGTTGCAACTTCCGACTCATTTCGCCAGAGCGGGTCACATTTGATTTTTATTTTTTAAACAATGTAATGTGTAACCTAAAAATAAACAGATTATTTGATAAATGGTATATTTAAATCTGCATATTGTAGCCTAATATCTGCAGGGCAGCCTAGTCTTAATAAATGTATGCTTCATTTTTCATTAGTAAATTTGATCAATAAATTCAATAATTTAGAATAATAAGACACTATAGGGCTGTTACCCTAGGTAAGGCTGATCAAATTAAATCGGTTACACAATAATGTTACGAGATTGGTTTAACAGGAGTCAATTAAAAATCGCTGTAAAGAACGATACTTTTAAACATAACCCTAAATCACCATAAGGTGTCGCCAGATGACCGTCTTAATGAACGAGTCATGGATTCAAAATGCTGAATCATTCAGTAATGAGAAAACACATTGCTTTGAGATGCGCGATGGGTCGCTGTGATCTTTGTTTAACTATTTTCTCTGCTGAAACAGAAAAAAGTCAATATTGCATCTAAAAAGTCAATATTGCATCTAAAATGTAAGTGACTTGACTTGTGTGTGTGACTATGTTTGTTGTAGTGATAAGAGTTGCACCCTTGTTAAAGTTTAAGGCCTTGTGTTTTTGGATATATATCTTTCTTTCTTTTTTTTTCTTCTTTTTTTACAAAATATGCATATAACCCATATATTTTAGATTTATTATTTGCTTTAAATTAAATTAAGATTGTATTTTTGATAATTGAACCTGAATGAATTTAAAAATGAATGTGCTATATTTCAGATCATATTTGTTTTTTCTTAAAATTTGAACTAACTTTATTCTCAGCTGAATTATAAATATTTTATTTCTGTATGAATTAAAAACACATTTGATTTTTCTTTTTTAATCAATGTAGAATGTGTAACTGAAATATAAACAGATTAGGGCTCTGTTCGAGGACAAGTAACTAAAACCAATGCGACATGATGAATGTTTGTTTCCCAAACCATCTCAGAGTAACAGCTTACTTTTCTTTCTTACTATATTCTTTCTTACTATAAACTGTGCTGAAGAGCTTGCATCAGTCAAAGCAGGGTTACATTTTGCATGTCGTGCACAATAAACCTAAAGGCACCAGGGTGGCGGTGCCACCGGCTTCATATATATATGTATATACAGTATATATATATATATATATATATAGCTAGCTGTGATCCGCGATGAAGGGCCAAAGCCAGTGGCATGGCCACCCTGGTGCTTTTAGGTAACTAAGGAACCGGGGTTGCGGTGCCACCGGCTTGGGCCCTTCATCGCTGCTCGCAGCTATATTTATTATTATTATTATTATTTATACGACTATTCGGGCACTTTTGGGGCCCTTAACATGCTCAAAAACTCTTGAAACTTTGCACACGGGTCAGAACCCGCGGCCATCAGGGCCGGGCTGAAGATGGTACCCGGGCGTGGCAGGGGGGCTAGACAGCGCCCCCTGGAACGGGGTCCGAACACTTGGTCCATAAATCAAACACGCTTGCATGTAATAATATGAAACTCTGTACACATTTTGATCTCATCGTTTCATCTATACCTCGTGCTTTTACTTTTTACCCCAGCCCAACAGGAAGTCGGCTATTTAGGGTTGTTCGTAAAACACTCGCAATGGAATTTTTAATACTCCTCCTAGAGCTTTGATCCAAATTCGACGAAACTCGGTCAGCGTGAAGTCAAGACATTGAGGATGAAAGTTTGCGAGGGGATTTTTGATATCTCGAACGGTTTGGCCGTGGCGAGGAAACGAAATTATGGCGAGAAACATGAAACAGGAAGTGTGTTATAACTTCAGCATACATTAACTGATCTTGATGAAACTTCAGCAGTGTGTTCGCTGTAAGAGGACGATCACATGGATGTGACTATTGTGAGTCAAAGTTATAGCGCCACCAACTGGCAGCAGGAAGTGTGTCACTTTCAAAATGCTTTGAAATCACCCTTTTATTTTTACCCGATTTGCTTCAAACTTTATCTGTATAATGTAAATATACAGCAGATGTAGACCTGTGAATGGATTCTTGATATCTTTTAAACTGTTGCCGTGGCAACGCATCAAACTTTACCATTCTTTAAGGATGCTTTTGAGACCCTTAGCATGCTTCAAATCGCATGAAACTCGACAGACACATCACATTTATTAGCCAGTAGACATGTGCAAAGTTTCAGAAACGGGCGTGGTGAGGGCTCAGTAGCACCACCTTTTGACAAAAGTGGGGTTGTTAGTTTTAACTAGAGTTACAAAAATCGGTATGTATATTGTACTCCTCGAGCCGGACAACTTTCTAATTGACACTCATTAGCTAGGACCCACAGAAAGTCAGATATCTTTGTTTGAATGTAGAGAAAATCTTAGAATTTTGCCAGTCTCTCAGTGTCTCTCTGTGTGAGTGAGAGGAGGGGCGCCTGTCAGGTTAATTTTAACCCTTTATTTGCTGTGTGCGACTTCTCTGGCATTTTCGGGGGCCTTAACATCCTCTAAAACTCTTGAAACTTTGCACACGGGTCAGAATCCATGGCCTTCAGGGCCGGGCTGAAGCTGGTCATCGGGCGTGGCAGGGCGGCTCGACAGCGCCCCCTGGACTGGGATTCGAACATTTGTCCATAAATCAAACACACTTGCGTGAATTAATATGAAACTCGGTACAATTATAGATCACATCAGGCCAAACAACTTTCGTGCTCTAAGTTTTACGACAATTAAAATGGAAGTTGAGAATTATGGGTTGTTTGAATAGTTGTCCTAGGAGAAATACATCAAATTACAACGCATGTGTTTACCAATCACAACCAAACTCGGTGTGCAAGAAGTCAAGACATTGAGGATGAAAGTTTGCGAGGGGATTTTTGATATCTCAAACGGTTTGGCCGTGGCGAGGAAACGAAATTATGGCGAGAAACGTGAAACAGGAAGTGTGTTATAACTTCAGCATACATTAACATATCTTGATGAAACTTCATCAGTGTGTTCGCTGTAAGAGGACGATCACATGGATGTCACTATTTCGAGTCAAAGTTATAGCGCCACCAACTGGCAGCAGGAAGTGTGTCACTTTCAAAATGCTTTGAAATCAACCTCTTATTTTTACCCGATTTGCTTCAAACTTCATCTGTATAATGTAAATACATGGCAGATGAAGACCTGTGAATGGATTCTTGATATCTTTGATACTGTTGCCGTGGCAACGCATCAAACTTTAAAATTCTTTTTTTTTTGATGATTTTGAGACTCTTAATGGCTTTTGAGGCCCTTAACGGGTTTGAAAACTCTTGAAACTTTGCACACAGGTCATATCCCACAGCCATCAGGCCCGGGCTGAAGATGGTACCTAGGCGTGGCAGGGGGGGCTAGACAGCGCCCCCTGGAACGGGGTCCGAAAACTTGGTCCATAAATCAAACACGCTTGCATGTAATAATATGAATGAAAAACTTAATCTGTATAATGTAAACAAATGAAAAACTTAATCTGTATAATGATGAAAAACAGATCAAAAACTTCATCTGTATAATGTAAACATACGGTAGATGTAGACCTGTGAATGGATTCTTGATATCTTTTAAACTGTTGCCGTGGCAAAGCTTCAAACTTTGAAATTATTTTAGGATGCTTTTGAGACTCTTAGCATGCTTGAAATTGCATGAAACTCAACAGACACATCACATTTATTAGCCAGTAGACATGTGCATAGTTTCAGAAACGGGCGTGGTGCAGGGACTAAATAGGGACTAAATAGGACTAAATAATTTTTGACAAAAGTGGGGTTGTTATTTTTATCTACAGTTACAAAAATCGTTATATACATTGTACTCCTCAAGCCAGACAACTTTCTAATTCATAGTCATTAGCTCAGACCAAGAGGAAGTCAGATATTTTGGTTTGAATATGGTGAGACTCTCTCTGAGCCTACGTCCGTGTATGGCAAGCCCTTTTAACATTTAAAAGCTAAGTTTGCCTATCCGGAAATTAACATTGTAGATATCAACAATGTCTTTCTGTCTAGTCGTAATTACATTTTGGATAGTTTGTAATATCATTTAAGATATCTGTAACATAATTGTGACTAGTCAAAATGACAGACTATGGCAAGCCGTTTTAACATTTAATCATGAAAGGGCCAAAGCCTTCGGCACCGCCACCCCGGTGCCTTTAGGTAACTAAAGGAGCCGGGGTTGCGGTGCCACCGGCTTGGGCCCGCCATCGCTGCTCGCAGCTATATTTATTAGGGCCCAAGCCCTGAAAGGGCGAAGGCCCTATTGTTTTCCTTGCGATTATTTTTCTTCTCTATTATTATTATAATAATTATTATTTTACTACCTTTTGGGCACTTTTGGGGCCCTTAACGTGCTCGAAAACTCTTGAAACTTTGCACACGGGTCAGAACCCGCGGCCATCAGAGCCGGGCTGAAGCTGGTACCTGGGCGTGGCAGGGGGGCTCGTCAGCGCCCCCTGGAACGGGGTCCGAACACTCGGTCCATAACTCAAACACGCTTGCATGTAATAATATGAAACTCGGTACACATGTTGATCTCATCGTTTCATCTATACCTCGCGCTCTTACTTTTTACCCCAGCCCAACAGGAAGTCGGCTATTGAGGTTTGTTTGTAAAACGCTCGCAATGGTATTTGAAATACTCCTCCTAGAGCTTTGATCCACATTCGACGAAACTCGGTCAGCGTGAAGTCAAGACATTGAGGATGAAAGTTTGCGAGGGGATTTTTGATATCTCGAACGGTTTGTCCGTGGCGAGGAAACGAAATCATGGCGAGAAACGTGAAACAGGAAGTGTGTTATAACTTCAGCATACATTAACTGATCTTGATGAAACTTCAGCAGTGTGCTCGCTGTAAGAGGACGATCACATGGATGTGACTATTGTGAGTAAAAGTTATAGCGCCACCAACTGGCAGCAGGAAGTGTGTCACTTTCAAAATGCTTTGAAATCACCCTTTTATTTTTACCCGATTTGCTTCAAACTTCATCTGTATAATGTAAACATACGGCAGATGTAGACCTGTGAATGGATTCTTGATATCTTTGAAACTGTTGCCGTGGCGACGCATCAAACTTTGCCCTTCTTTTAGGATGCTTTTAGGATGCTTTTGAGACCCTTAGCATGCTTCAAATTGCATGAAACTCGACAGACACATCACATTTATTAGCCAGTAGACATGTGCAAAGTTGCAGAAACGGGCGTGGTGAGGGCTCAGTAGCGCCACCTTTTGACAAAAGTGGGGTGGTTAGTTTTAACTAGAGTTACAAAAATTGGTATGTATATTGTACTCCTCGAGCCGGACAACTTTCTAATTGACACTTATTAGCTAGGACCCACAGAAACTCAGATATTTTTGTTTGAATATGGCCACTCTGAGCCTTTGGCTGGCTGGCTGGCTGTCTGTGTGTGTGTGTGTGTGTGTGCAGGGGGAGGGGGCTTAACCATTTCACTGCTGTGTGTATGACCTGCATAAAGAAAATACATTTCTCAAGCCTGGTATTTTTTAAATAAGTTTTTATTTTTATTTTTTATAAGTAAAGGCATATAACTAGTTTAATTGTAGTGAATTGACAATAGTTTTATATAATTAGTTTATTAATCAGATTAACTTGGTCAATAAACTTGGTCTGAAAATTTGGTCCATAAATCAAACACACTTGCATGTAATAATATGAAACTTGGTACACATATAGATCTCATCGTTTCATATATACTTCACACTCTTACTTTTTACCCCAGCCCAACAGGAAGTTGGCTATTTAGGGTTGTGTTTAAAACACATGCAATGTAATTTAAATTATTGCTCCTAGAGCACTGAACCAAATTCGACGAAACTCGATCAGCGTGAAGTCAAGACATTAAGGATGAAAAAGTGCCACGGGATTTTTGATATCTCGAACGGTTTGGCCGTGGCGAGGAAACGAAATTATGGCGAGAAACATGGAACAGGATGTGTGTTATAACTTCAGCATACATTAACTGATCTTGACGAAACTTCAGCAGTGTTTTCGCTGTAAGAGACCGATCACATGGATGTGACTATTGTGAGTCAAAGTTATAGCGCCACCAACTGGCAGCAGGAAGTGTGTCACTTTCAAAATGCCGTGGCAACGAAACAAACTTTAACATTATTTTTTGATGCTTTTGGGACTCTTAGCTTGCTTGAAATTGCTTGAAACTCAACAGATACATCACATTTATTAGCCAATAGACATGTGCAACTATGGCAAAAGATTAAAGTAATGTCAAAAAAGTAAACACTAAAAGCCTCATATCTTCTAAAAATGTAATTATACATCATTTGTTTCTAAATTAAATTATACAAATATTATAACTTCCCCAATTTTTCCTTTTTTTTCATTTAAGAATTGTGTTTACGTTCAAAAACAGCCAGAATTGTTGTAAAATTCATAAAAAAATAATAATCTGAGTCATACGTAGTGCTATACTGCCCTCTTGTGTTCAATATCAGGTAGGCCTATTGTGTATATTCCCACCGGTTAATCAACGTGTGACTCCGCTGGGACTTGGGAGCTTTTAAATCGCTTACTTAAAACCGAAAGTCAAAATACGGATGTCCGCACAAGACATTAATGGTGTGGAGTAGAGCGAGCATTTTAAATAAATTCCTATTAAGTAGGATTGAACTAAACAGAAAGAATGTTCACTCTGTTCTGCTGGTTCCTCGCTGGTGGATCATATGATTACTTTGTCATAATCTATGACAAAAATGCTATTATAAACCATATTAATAATAGATAATACACATTGCTCTTATTTTTGAAAAATACATTCATGAAAAACAAGATAACAAAAATCATTAAAAAAAAATATAGCCATGGCTGCTATAAAGCAACATATAATTGAAAGGCAATTAATAATCTGTCATTACGTCACTGCATTATGATATTACGGCTCCAATACGGTGCAGCACAAAGCACTTATGTGCATCCCGAGCGGAGAATGATGTGCTTGAAGCCACATGAAGTTACAGCGCATTGAGTCCGTATTGAAAAGTTCAAAGCACAAAGGAAATACATATTTATGAACAGTGTATTATACATTATCTATCTATGCAATAGTTTATTGAGCCTTTTCTTTTAAAGGTTTTAAATTTCAGTTACTGTGTGCGTGAAGAACAATTATAGTGCTCTGACTCTAGTGTTGTGATCTAACCGACAGCGTCCGACACCCGGTAGAAAGTAACACGATTAAGTTACAGCAATAAAGTCCAGCAAGAAAAAGTTTCTTCATTCGAAAATATAGACCTTTAGACCTTTATCTTAAAGATCCAGTATAATAGGATTAACATTGAATCATTGAAGATCGTTTCATCATTGACTGTAACCGAATGTGACGTGCTGTTTGAATGCTGAATGGAGAATGACTGACAGGCGCAGAGAGGGAAAAGTTTGTGTTCTTGAATTTAATGACTTAAATATTAATTTCTATATCACATAATAGCTTCAGAACACTAATAATACAGTACACAAAAACTTTATGGTACTTTAGAAAGTTTTTGTGCCTTTGTGCCTAACAGAATAGTATATGCACAATATAGAATTTGAATCAGCCTCGTCAAAGATGGCAGTGTCAGAGCCGATACCGATCCTGAGTATCTAATCGGCGCACTTCTTTTCAACAGTCAAATTGAAATTGAAATTGCTTGAAACTCAACAGATACATCACATTTATTAGCCAGTAGACGTGCAAAGTTTCAGAAACGGGCAATGTGCAAGGACTAAATAGCGCCACCTTTTGACAAAAGTGGGGTTGTTAGTTTTATCTACAGTTACAAAAATCGGTATATACATTGTACTCCTCAAGCCGGACAACTTTCTAATACATAGTCATTAGCTCGGACCAAGAGGAAGTCAGATATTTTGGTTTGAATATGGTGAGCCTCTCTCTGAGCCTACGTCCCTGTATGGCAAGCCCTTTTAACATTTAAAAGCTAAGTTTGCCTGTCCGGAATTAACATTGTAGATATCAACAACGTCTTTCTGTCTATTCGTAATTACATTTTGGATAGTTTGTATTATCATTTAAGACATCTGTAACATAATTGTGACTAGTCGAAATGACAGAGTATGGCAAGCCGTTTTAACATTTAATCATGAAAGGGCCAAAGCCTTCGGCACCGCCACCCCGGTGCCTTTAGGTAACTAAAGGAACCGGGGTTGCGGTGCCACCGGCTTGGGCCCGCCATCGCTGCTCGCAGCTATATTTATTATTAGGGCCCAAGCCCTGAAAGGGCGAAGGCCCTATTGTTTTCCTAACGATTATTATTAGGGCCCAAGCCCTGAAAGGGCGAAGGCCCTATTGTTTTCCTTAGGATTATTAGGGCCCAAGCCCTGAAAGGGCGAAGGCCCTATTGTTTTCCTAAGGATTATTTATTATTATTATTTTGTAACCTTTTGGGCATTTTTGGGGCCCTTAACGTGCTCGAAAACTCTTGAAACTTTGCACACGGGTCAGAACCCGCGGCCATCAGAGCCGGGCTGAAGCTGGTACCCGGGCGTGGCAGGGCGGCTCGTCAGCGCCCCCTGGAACGGGGTCCGAACACTCGGTCCATAACTCAAACACGTTTGTATGTAATAATATGAAACTCTGTGCACATGTTGATCTCATAGTTTCATCTATACCTCGCGCTTTTACTTTTTACCCCAGCCCAACAGGAAGTCGGCTATTGAGGTTTGTTTGTAAAACGCTCGCAATGGAATGTTAAATACTCCTCCTAGAGCTTTGATCCATATTCGACAAAACTCGGTCAGCATGAAGTCAAGACATTGAGGATGAAAGTTTGCGAGGGGATTTTTGATATCTCGAACGGTTTGGCCGTGGCGAGGAAACGAAATCATGGCGAGAAACGTGAACCAGGAAGTGTGTTATAACTTCAGCATACATTAACTGATCTTGATGAAACTTCAGCAGTGTGTTCGCTGTAAGAGGACGATCACATGGATGTGACTATTGTGAGTCAAAGTTATAGCGCCACCAACTGGCAGCAGGAAGTGTGTCACTTTCAAAATGCTTTGATATCACCCTTTTATTTTTACCCGATTTGCTTCAAACGTCATCTGTATAATGTAAACATACGGCAGATGTAGACCTGTGAATGGATTCTTGATATCTTTGAAACTGTTGCCGTGGCGACGCATCAAACGTTACCATTCTTTTAGGATGCTTTTGAGACCCTTAGCATGCTTGAAATTGCATGAAACTCGACAGACACATCACATTTAATAGCCAGTAGACACGTGTAAAGTTTCAGAAACGGGCGTGGTGAGGGCTCAGTAGCGCCACCTTTTGACAAAAGTGGGGTTGTTAGTTTTATCTACAGTTACAAAAATCGGTATGTATATTGTACTCCTCGAGCCGGACAACTTTCTAATTGACACTCATTAGCTAGGACCCACAGAAAGTCAGATATGTTTGTTTGAATGTGGTCTTGCTCAATCTGTGGTCTTGCTCTCTGTCTTTGCCTGTCTGTGTATATGTGTGTGTGTTTGTAGGGGGAGGGGTCTTAACCATTTCACTCCTGTGTGTATGGCCTGCATAAAAAATAAATGCCTTAAGCCTGGTATTTTTTAAAAAAGTGTTTTATTTTTTATAAGTAAAGGCATATAACCAGTGCATTAATAGTTTTATATAATTAGTTTATTAATTAAATTAACTTGGTCCATAAACTTGATCTGAAATTTTGGTCCATAAATCAAACACACTTGCATGTAATAATATGACTTGAGTGTTAATCACATCATGTTTTCAGTTTGAATATAAAATATATAAATTATGTAAAAAAAAAAAAAATAAAGTTGATCCAGCTGGAGCGCAGGCTGAGAATAGCGCTGTCATGACTGGATCAGAGATCATCAGTCATGCCCTCTCATACCTTACGCGCACACCACGCCCACTTACATCAGATCACATCAACATGTCAGCCGGAGGGATAACGAGGGTCGTCGTCGCTTTTGGATTCAAGAATTTCTTACAACAAGATGGCAAAAGAACAGCGCTTTGCAAGACATGCAACGTTAAGATCGCGGACAGTCAGATGACAACCTCCAATTTCGTCCGTCATTTGAAGAGCCATATTCTGCCCAGTAAGTGCTTGTCAATTTGTTAATGTTATCTGGTTAGCTCGTTCGTAGTTAGCTAGCTAATGTAAGTTAAAGGAGAACTCCGGCGCAAAATTACACATTGTTACCTATAGTCAACCGTTATCTGAGATTTGTTTTCATGACTGCCGAATGTAAATAGTTTTATCTATAAAAACAGTTTAGCCCAGTGGTTCTCAAAGTGGGGTCCGTGAGCTAATGCCAGGGGGTCCGCGAAATAATTTATAACAACCTAACGTTTTTTTCCGTGCTATGAGTCATGTTTTCTTTATCATCTGAAAACATGCTGTTTATTCCTAAGTTACTTATAATGCATTTAACATCAAAGAATACAAATTAAACACTTAAGTTTTCTATAGATAGATAATCTATGTCTGTGCGTCAAGTAGACTAGGCTATTCGCTATTGATTTTGCGCGACGTGCGCCAGAAGAAGACAGAGAGACGGCATGAACCCGCATCCGGTTGTTTTCTGTATTTTTAAAAGGCAAGACATTTTGTAGTCATTTATAATGTAGCCTATACACAAATAAAAAAAATGGACACTTTACCGTTTCGGATGATGCACTCTTGTCTTATCTATGACCATAAATAAGAGTATTCCTGTTTCCACTGCTGAGGAAAAATTCCCACGTAATCGCGCGCCGGCGTCTCGCGTGCGCGCACAATAGTCAGTTCTAGCACTGCTACTGTAGATTTGACATTAGAAGTCTGATCATTATCAAAATAAAAGTGCATAATGACAGGGCCGTACCCACAATTGAGGTTGCAAGGATGCACATCGCGATGATAACTGACCTTCTCGTCTGAGGTGCTTCAGCAGACTAACAACGACATCTCAATGTCAAAATGTTTGAGTCGGAGTGAACTCAAAGTTCCCCGCACGACGTATCAGTCAACGGTCATAAAGTACGGGATAAAATGTAGGCCTACATTAACATAAACTAAACAGCTGTTTTAGATAAAAGTTTTAAAAAACGACCGAAACAATCAGTTTGCAAAGTATTAATCAAGCTCAAGTTTAACAAGGAAAACGCAGGTCAAGAGAAACATACTGTGCCCATGAGATTAATATTATGGATTCATATATTTAACATATACTATATGTTTTTTTTTAGCTAATTGCAGTAGCTCAAATTAACAACGCACGCACCTTTTAAACATAATGCCATTATCATTGTATTTATAGGCTTTATTTGTGTGCAGAATAGGCCTAATCATTGAAACATTTCTCCTTTAAGGCCATTCCTGTTTGGAATATGTGATTGTGTTTCGTGACATCTTGACAAAAAAAAAGTATGCCACTGCCCACTGACATGCTTCTAAATCTATATCCAATTGTGGGGCCTTAAAAACACATTAAAATGCACATGTAGATCAAGAACATCAAAAATTCCTAAGTGAGGGATCCTAAGTGATTCCTAGTAAGATCACTTTTGGGACCTCAGTAGGCTATTTAGAAATTCCTGCATAGTACCCTGGGTGGAGACCATTCATTTTGTGCAAGAATATTTCATTAGCCGCTCAGACATTAACTTTGTGCTTAATAACGGTTATAAATATAAGGGGGGTCCTTGGAAATCTTTTTCCCCTGAAAGGGGTCCCTGGCACCAAAATGTTTGAGAACCCCTGGTTTAGCCTATAAGTGACGTCCGACATTCTGCATATTGTGTTATTAAGCCCCACTAAAGGCATAAAAAACTGTAAAGCACAATCAAGTTTTCACACTATATTCCAAGACTTCTAAAGTCATTCAATAGCTTAATGTGTGGTAAAATTAATATTTTAGTCTCTAAGTTAAAGTTAACGGAAAGTCATCTCGCCTCAGTCATTCTCCATGCATCAGCATTCACACAGCGCGTCGCGTTCGGTTGCGACAGTAACACGACGACACTCTCTTCAAGATCAATGTTCCCAATATTATACTTTATTTGTAGATAAGGCATAAAGGTCTCTGATTTGCATAAAATGACTATCTTGCTGGAGTGGAGTTTATTGCCCTTTAGAATACACTAAGCATTAGTGCTGCACGATTAATTATATCGCAGTCGTAATAGCAATCTCAAACCTATGCAATTATATAACGCAAAATGCCGCGATTTTATATGAAATAAACAAAGTAGGGCTATTAGCGCAGCATCTCTTCTTTTTTGTCATCCTTTGACTAGTGTTACAAGATCCCCCTCTTATTGGTTCAAATGCCTTTTCGCATTTTGCACGACAAGAAGTGAAAAGCTGCCTGTGAGTGCCCTAGATTAGATGATACGCATAATGCGCATGCACTGACCGTGTGCCAGCCCAGAATAAACAGTTCTCTTTCGAGCTTGAACGAACAATAGCACACACAATTATGCCAAAATGTGGTTTTGTCTAGTATCTTCATAACATAAGAAAAGTCTATGGATGAAAAGAGTTGTGCTATGAGGCGCGTGTGAGATCCGCGTCTCGGCAACGGGTGCTCTTAAAGAGCCAGCAGCGAATAAAGCGTTCTTTCAGTAAAGTTAAAAGAACAAAGGGAAATTAGAAAATTACTCACTGATCTTGAGTAAAGAACTTTTGTAGCTTTAATAAGGATTATTATATATATATAATTTATGATTCAGGCAGCGCAGACTGTTTGATAACTTTATTCAATTTCTGTACCTGTTAAGACAGGAAGGGCACAGGTAAATATGTTTTTTATTATGGGTTTATGTGGGGATTGTTTGAAGTTCACTTAATTTTAAAGCTGTTATATATTTTTTTAAGCCTAATAATTTTTTAAAAAGTTGATGGCTTTCAATTGATGGAATCACTGTAATGTTGGTTTGGTTGATGGTTTATTGATCATTATAGGTGTTATCAATCATTTATTGTTGTTGTTGTTTTTAGTTTGAGTTGAGAAATAAACATTAATCTGTGCATTTTACTTTAGAACCAAGCAAGTTGGACTCATGAAACCATTTTATTATATCGGAGTCGCAAATCGCAATTGCAATATTGGCTCAATAATGGCAATATGACATTTTCCCAAATCGTGCAGCCCTACTAAGCATAGATTATAGATACCATCCCTTCGCTATGTTCTTTTCAATGTGAAGCGTTGCGTGCTGTGACTTGGTGTTGCTTCAAGTGCATCATTCTGCACACGGGATGCGCATGATTGCTTATAATACTTTGGGGAGACAAGGGGGCGTGGCCTAAGGGAATATCACTCGTGATGTTAAGTGATGTTACCCCGCCATCGCTGATACAACCTTTAGCAGTCATGTTTTTGCTTATTGAGAGAGAGAGAAAGTGTGTGTGTGTGTGTGTGTGTGTGTGAGCAGTGGCGGTTCTAGGCGGGGGCCTGGGGGGGCCAGTGCCCCTGCGACAACAAGCTTGGACCCCCTTGTGGCCCCCCTAAATGTGGAGTCAGTGTGAAATATTTTTTTTATAGTGTGTCACGCATTGAGCATGACAGTCACTCGTTTCAGTCTTTTGTCTCACACTCCCGTCACACATTGTATTTCTCATGCGGAAAAACTATTAATAATATATTTAATATACGCAATTTCTCTGGCCGCGCCGCTCTCACGTGAGAATCAAGCGCGTCTCGCCTGGAGTTCAGCAGTCGACCCTGCTACGCATCAGCCAATCAAAAAAAGAGAAGAGCTACTTAATAGCCAATCAGAAAAGGGCACTATTGTATCTGGGTAAAATTTAACGCAACAACCAATGAAAAAAAGCATATCCTGGAATTGTTCATATGATTCTGTTACAACATCTTCCGAAAGTTTCTTCACCCGTCCCACAGATGAAACTAATCACTGGAGCTCCGAACATCACTTGGAGCACGGAGTAAGTCATGATCTCCTGTTTTAATGTTACAACAAATTCACAACTTGTTTGACAAAAACTATGACAACTTGACTGATGTAAGATGAATCTTTCCCGCAGCGTAAGCTAGCTTACGCAATGCTCGTTCCCTCATCTAGAGAGAACCGAGGTTACGTTAGGTAATCGATTCGTTTCCCATTTAATTAGTATCAGTCTGTAACTTAGACAACAGTTTTACAGCCTGTTCACTGACAACACCTGCTCAGAACAAGTAGTCTAGGCCTAGTCATCTTATTACACGAATCACGATGACTGACATATTGTCACATTATAAACATCTCTCTCTCCAAATAGGCTTAATAATTTTATTAGCACTAGATAAATTAAAGTGTAATGCATAGTCGATTTTAAAACATCTCTCTCTCCAAATAGGCTTAATAATTGTATTAGCACTAGATAAATTAAAGTGTATTGCATAGTCGATTTTATAGGTCACTTTTAAAATCATGTCATATTTTATAATTATATCCTGGCCAAGGATGCATTAATTATTGCTTCTGTCTTTCAAAGATGTCAGGAAAAAAACAATTATAAAAAAGCTCATTCACCCTGAGAGGAAAGCCCCCTAAAAAGGCCAGTTTAGAGGATAATTTGCTGATCTTTTTGCAAAAAAAAAAAAAAAAAAACACAAAAATCGTAGATTAATTTGTAAAAATGATATATATATATACATACTGTATATTCAATGTAAAAAAATAAAATGGAAATTCAAATACAGACTGATATATGTAATGCAAATGTAAAAATATAATGGAAATGCAAATTGTTGGATAATTATAAACATGGTATTTTGCTTATTTATGCCTTCAGTGCAGTGCAGAAAATGATAAGGTCTAAATGTAACTGGCCCCTCTAACAGTACAACTGGCCCCAGCTTGGCCCCCCCAGTTGAAATGGTCTAGAACCGCCACTGTGTGTGAGAGAGAGAGAGAGAGAGAGAGAGAGAGAGAGAGAGAGAGAGAGAGAGAGAGAGAGAGAGAGAGAGAGAGAGAGAGAAATGTAACAAAGTTTAATATTGTTTGTAAACTGTGTTTGAGAGAGAGGAAGGTGTTCAGAGAGTCTGTAGGATGTTAAGCTGTTATTTGTTTTATGGACTCAATGTTGAAAATTTAAAACATTTCAAACACACTGTTGGCAGAAGTGAAAAATAAATAATTTTATGAAGTTACAATTTTGTTTGATTCCATGGTGTATTTTACTGAACATGAGTATTTACAATGCAAATTATTGTAATTTACTGGCAAATACTTATCTTGTCTTTTCATTTTATTAAGATCAGATTCTGCATGTAAAATTAAAATAATAAGGTGACTTGACTTGCACTTGACTTAACCTACTACAAGACTTGACTTGACTTGACATAGCCTGTGACTTGACTTGACTTGACTTGCCCCCCCAAAAAAAAATACTTGGGACTTACTTGAGACTTGACGGTTAAGACTTCAGACTTACTTGAGACTTGCGTGACCTGCGCCCATCTCTGCTCTAAGTTTTAAGACAGTTCAAATGGAAGTTGGGAATTATGTGTTGTTTGAATAAATCTCCTAGGAGAAATACATCAAATTACAACGCATGTGTTTACCAATCACCACCATACTCGGTGTGCATGAAGTCAAGACATTGAGGATGCTCAATTCCGGACGGATGTTTGATTTCTCGAACGGTTTGGCCGTGGCGAGGAAATGAATTTTATGACTGAAAAAGGACACATAAAATGTGTTATAACTTTGCTCGTTTTACCTACAGTTACAAAACTTGCCACGTATATTGTTCTTGTCAAGCCGATCAACTTTCTATTTAACAGTAAGAAGCTCAGACCAAAAGAAAGTCAGATATTGTAGTTTTGGATGTGTATCTTGTCTCTATCAGTGTCTGTGTGTGGGGGGGGGGGGTTGCTGGTGTCTTTGTGTGTGTGTGTGTGTGTGTGTGTGCGTGTGCGTGTGTGGGGAGGGGAGGGCTGTTGTCTGTGTTTATATGTGTGTGTGTGTGTGTGTGGTTGGCTGTGATTTTTCCTGCAAGTCCTTGTCTCTAAGTCCTTGTCTGTTAGCACAACAATTTTGTATTTTTTAAATGACAAAATATGCATATAACCCCCATCTTTTAAATGTATAGTTTTCTTTAAATAAAAGTAAGATTGTATTTGTAATTGAAGCTGAAAGAGTTTAAAATTCATGTCCTATATTTCAATGTATTTGTTTTCCTAAAAATTTTAAAACACTAACCTCATTCTCAGTCAAAGCGGGAGCTACATTTTTGCACGTCATGCAGAATAACCCTAAAGGCACCAAGGTGGCGGTGCCACCGGCTTTATATATATATATAGCTGCGAGCAGCGATGAAGGGCCAAAGCTGGCGGTACCGCCACCCCAGTGCCGTTTGAAGCAACTCGGGGTTTGACAAAAGTGGGGTTTAGGTAACTAAAGGCACCGGGGTTGCGTTGCCACCGGCTTGGGCCCGCAATCGCTGCTCGCAGCTATATTTATTATTATTATTATTATTATTATTATTTATACGACTATTTGGGCACTTTTGGGGCCCTTAACATGCTCAAAAACTCTTGAAACTTAGCACACGGGTCAGAACCCGCGGCCATCAGGGCCGGGCTGAAGATGGTACCCGGGCGTGGCAGGGGGACTAGACAGCGCCCCCTGGAACGGGGTCCGAAAACTTGGTCCATAAATCAAACACGCTTGCATGTAATAATATGAAACTCGGTGCACATATAGATCTCATCGTACATATATACCTCATACTATTACTTTTTACCCCAGCCCAACAGGAAGTCGGTTATTTAGGGTTGTTCATAAAACACTCGCAATGGAATTTGAAGTACTACTCCTAGAGAATTCAAACACACGGCACGAAACTCGGTCAGCATGAAGTCAAGGCATTGACGATGAAAGTTTGCGAGGGGATTTTTGATATCTCGAACGGTTTGGCCATGGCGAGGAAACGAAATTATGGCGAGAAACGTGAAACAGGAAGTGTGTCAGAACTTCAGCATACATTAACTGATCTTGATGAAACTTCAGCAGTGTGTTCGCTGTAAGAGGACGATCACATGGATGTGACTATTGTGAGTCAAAGTTATAGTGCCACCAACTGGTAGCAGGAAGTGTGTCACTTTCAAAATGCTTTGAACTCACCCTTTTATTTTTACCCGATGTGCTTCAAAATTAATCTGTATAATGTAAATACATAGCTGATGAAGACCTGTGAATGGATTCTTGATATCTTTGATACTGTTGCCGTGGCAACGCATCAAACTTTAAAATTCTTTTTTTTTATGATTTTGAGACTCTTAGCGGCTTTTGGGGCCCTTAACGGGTTTGAAAACTCTTGAAACTTTGCACACAGGTCAGATCCCACAGCCATCAGAGCCGGGCTGAAGCTGGTACCTGGGTGTGGCAGGGGGGCTAGACAGCGCCCCCTGGAACGGGGTCCGAACACTTGGTCCATAAATCAAACACGCTTGCATGTAATAATATGAAACTCGGTACACATGTTGATCTCATCGTTTCATCTATACCTCACGCTCTTACTTTTTACCCCAGCCAAACAGGAAGTCGGCTATTGAGGTTTGTTTGTAAAACGCTCGCAATGGAATGTGCAATACTCCTCCTAGAGAATTCAAACACACGGCACGAAACTCGGTCAGCATGAAGTCAAGGCATTGAGGATGAAAGTTTGCGAGGGGATTTTTGATATCTCGAACGGTTTGGCCGTGGCGAGGAAACAAAATTATGGCGAGAAACGTGAAACAGGAAGTGTGTTATAACTTCAGCATACATTAACTGATCTTGATGAAACTTCAGCAGTGTGTTCACTGTAAGAGGCTGATTACATGGATGTGACTATTGTGAGTCAAAGTTATAGCGCCACCAACTGGCAGCAGGAAGTGTGTCACTTTCAAAATGCTTTGATATCACCCTCTTATTTTTAACCGATTTGCTTCAAACTTCATCTGTATAATGTAAAAATACAGCAGATGTAGACCTGTGAATGGATTCTTGATATCTTTGATACTGTTGCTGTGGCAACAAATCAAACTTTAACATTCTTTTTTGATACTTTTGGGACTCTTAGCATGCTTGAAATTGCTTGAAACTCAACAGATACATCACATTTATCACAGTAGACATGTGCAACTATGGCAAAAGATTAAAGTAATGTCAAAAAAGTAAACACTAAAAGCCTCATATCTTCTAAAAATGTAATTATACATCATTTGTTTCTAAATTAAATTATACAAATATTATAACTTCCCCAATTTTTCCTTTTTTTTCATTTAAGAATTATGTTTACGTTCAAAAACAGCCAGAATTGTTGTAAAATTCATAAAAAAAATAATAATCTGAGTCATACGTAGTGCTATACTGCCCTCTTGTGTTCAATATCAGGTAGGCCTATTGTGTATATTCCCACCGGTTAATCAACGTGTGACTCCGCTGGGACTTGGGAGCTTTTAAATCGCTTACTTAAAACCGAAAGTCGAAATACGGATGTCCGCACAAGACATTAATGGTGTGGAGTAGAGCGAGCATTTTAAATAAATTCCTATTAAGTAGGATTGAACTAAACAGAAAGAATGTTCACTCTGTTCTGCTGGTTCCTCGCTGGTGGATCATATGATTACTTTGTCATAATCTATGACAAAAATGCTATTATAAACCATATTAATAATAGATAATACACATTGCTCTTATTTTTGAAAAATACATTCATGAAAAACAAGATAACAAAAATCATACAAAAATATAGCCATGGCTGCTATAAATGTTTGAAATGCATAGGACAGATGTTTAATGACGCAGCAACATATAATTGAAAGGCAATTAATAATCTGTCATTACGTCACTGCATTATGATATTACGGCTCCAATACGGTGCAGCACAAAGCACTTATGTGCATCCCGAGCGGAGAATGATGTGCTTGAAGCCACATGAAGTTACAGCGCAGTGAGTCCATATTGAAAAGTTCAAAGCACAAAGGAAATACATATTTATGAACAGTGTATTATACATTATCTATCTATGCAATAGTTTATTGAGCCTTTTCTTTTAAAGGTTTTAAATTTCAGTTACTGTGTGCGTGAAGAACAATTATAGTGCTCTGACTCTAGTGTTGTGATCTAACCGACAGCGTCCGACACCCGGTAGAAAGTAACACGGTTAAGTTACAGCAATAAAGTCCAGCAAGAAAAAGTTTCTTCATTCGAAAATATAGACCTTTAGACCTTTATCTTAAAGATCCAGTATAATAGGATTAACATTCAATCATCTTGAAGATCGTTTCATCATTGACTGTAACCGAATGTGACGTGCTGTTTGAATGCGGAATGGAGAATGACTGACAGGCGCAGAGAGGGAAAAGTTTGTGTTCTTGAATTTAATGACTTAAATATTAATTTCTATATCACATAATAGCTTCAGAACACTAATAATACAGTACACAAAAACTTTATGGTACTTTAGAAAGTTTTTGTGCCTTTGTGCCTAACATAGAATAGTATATATGCACAATATAGAATTTGAATCAGCCTCGTCAAAGATGGCAGTGTCAGAGCCGATACCGATCCTGAGTATCTAATCGGCGCACTTCTTTTCAACAGTCAAATTGAAATTGAAATTGCTTGAAACTCAACAGATACATCACATTTATTAGCCAGTAGACATGTGCAAAGTTTCAGAAACGGGCATAGTGCAAGGACTAAATAGCGCCACCTTTTGACAAAAGTGGGGTTGTTAGTTTTATCTACAGTTACAAAAATCACTATATACATTGTACTCCTCAAGCCGGACAACTTTCTAATACATAGTCATTAGCTCGGACCAAGAGGAAGTCAGATATTTTGGTTTGAATATGGTGAGCCTCTCTCTGAGTCTACGTCCCTGTATGACAAGCCCTTTTAACATTTAAAAGCTAAGTTTGCCTGTCCGGAATTAACATTGTAGATATCAACAACGTCTTTCTGTCTATTCGTAATTACATTTTGGATAGTTTGTATTATCATTTAAGATATCTGTAACATAATTGTGACTAGTCGAAATGACAGAGTATGGCAAGCCGTTTTAACATTTAATCATAAAAGGGCCAAAGCCTTCGGCACCGCCACCCGGGTGCATTTAGGTAACTAAAGGAACCGGGGTGGCGGTGCCACCGGCTTGGGCCCGCCATCGCTGCTCGCAGCTATATTTAGGGCCCAAGCCCTGAAAGGGCGAAGGCCCTATTGTTTTCCTAACGATTATTATTATTAGGGCCCAAGCCCTGAAAGGGCGAAGGCCCTATTGTTTTCCTAAGGATTATTTATTATTATTATTTTGTAACCTTTTGGGCATTTTTGGGGCCCTTAACGTGCTCGAAAACTCTTGAAACTTTGCACATGGGTCAGAACCCGCGGCCATCAGAGCCGGCCTGAAGCTTGTACCCGGGCGTGGCAGGGCGGCTCGTCAGCGCCCCCTGGAACGGGGTACGAACACTTGGTCCATAACTCAAACACGTTTGTATGTAATAATATGAAACTCTGTGCACATGTTGATCTCATAGTTTCATCTATACCTCGCGCTTTTACTTTTTACCCCAGCCCAACAGGAAGTCGGCTATTGAGGTTTGTTTGTAAAACGCTCGCAATGGAATGTTAAATACTCCTCCTAGAGCTTTGATCCAAATTCGACAAAACTCGGTCAGCATGAAGTCAAGACATTGAGGATGAAAGTTTGCGAGGGGATTTTTGATATCTCGAACGGTTTGGCCGTGGCGAGGAAACGAAATCATGGCGAGAAACGTGAACCAGGAAGTGTGTTATAACTTCAGCATACATTAACTGATCTTGATGAAACTTCAGCAGTGTGTTCGCTGTAAGAGGACGATCACATGGATGTGACTATTGTGAGTCAAAGTTATAGCGCCACCAACTGGCAGCAGGAAGTGTGTCACTTTCAAAATGCTTTGATATCACCCTTTTATTTTTACCCGATTTGCTTCAAACGTCATCTGTATAATGTAAACATACGGCAGATGTAGACCTGTGAATGGATTCTTGATATCTTTGAAACTGTTGCCGTGGCGACGCATCAAACGTTACCATTCTTTTAGGATGCTTTTGAGACCCTTAGCATGCTTGAAATTGCATGAAACTCGACAGACACATCACATTTATTAGCCAGTAGACACGTGCAAAGTTTCAGAAACGGGCGTGGTGAGGGCTCAGTAGCGCCACCTTTTGACAAAAGTGGGGTTGTTAGTTTTATCTACAGTTACAAAAATCGGTATGTATATTGTACTCCTCGAGCCGGACAACTTTCTAATTGACACTCATTAGCTAGGACCCACAGAAAGTCAGATATGTTTGTTTGAATGTGGTCTTGCTCAATCTGAGCCTGCTGTCTTTGCCTGTCTGTGAATGTGTGTGTGTTTGTAGGGGGAGGGGTATTAACCATTTCACTCCTGTGTGTATGGCCTGCATAAAAAATAAATGCCTTAAGCCTGGTATTTTTTTAAATAAGTTTTTTATTTTTTTATAAGTAAAGGCATATAACCAGTTTAATTGTAGTGCATTAATAGTTTTATATAATTAGTTTATTAATTAAATTAACTTGGTCCATAAACTTGATCTAAAAATTTGGTCCATAAATCAAACACACTTGCATGTAATAATATGACTTGAGTGTTAATCACATCATGTTTTCAGTTTGAATATAAAATATATAAATTATGTAAAAAAAAATAAAGTTGATCCAGCTGGAGCGCAGGCTGAGAATAGCGCTGTCATGACTGGATCAGAGATCATCAGTCATGCCTTCTCATACCTTACGCGCACACCACGCCCACTTACATCAGATCACATCAACATGTCAGCCGGAGGGATAACGAGGGTCGTCGTCGCTTTTGGATTCAAGAATTTCTTACAACAAGATGGCAAAAGAACAGCGCTTTGCAAGACATGCAACGTTAAGATCGCGGACAGTCAGATGACAACCTCCAATTTCGTTCGTCATTTGAAGAGCCATATTCTGCCCAGTAAGTGCTTGTCAATTTGTTAATGTTATCTGGTTAGCTCGTTCGTAGTTAGCTAGCTAATGTAAGTTAAAGGAGAACTCCGGCGCAAAATTACACATTGTTACCTAGTCAACCGTTATCTGAGATTTGTTTTCATGACTGCCGAATGTAAATAGCCTAGTTTTATCTATAAAAACAGTTTAGCCTATAAGTGACGTCCGACATTCTGCATATTGTGTTATTTTGTTAAGCCCCACTAAAGGCATAAAAAACTGTAAAGCACAATCAAGTTTTCACACTATATTCCAAGACTTCTAAAGTCATTCAATAGCTTAATGTGTGGTAAAATTAATATTTTAGTCTCTAAGTTAAAGTTAACGGAAAGTCATCTCGCCTCAGTCATTCTCCATGCATCAGCATTAGCGCGTCGCGTTCGGTTGCGACAGTAACACGACGACACTCTCTTCAAGATCAATGTTCCCAATATTATACTTTATTTGTAGATAAGGCATAAAGGTCTATGATTTGCATAAAATGACTATCTTGCTGGAGTGGAGTTTATTGCCCTTTAGAATACACTAAGCATTAGTGCTGCACGATTAATTATATCGCAGTCGTAATAGCGATCTCAAACCTATGCAATTATATAACGCAAAATGCCGCGATTTTAAATGAAATAAACAAAGTAGGGCTATTAGCGCAGCATCTCTTCTTTTTTGTCATCCTTTGACTAGTGTTACAAGATCCCCCTCTTATTGGTTCAAATGCCTTTTCGCATTTTGCACGACAAGAAGTGAAAAGCTGCCTGTGAGTGCCCTAGATTAGAATAGATGAGACTCGCATAATGCGCATGCACTGACCGTGTGCCAGCCCAGAATAAACAGTTCTCTTTCGAGCTTGAACGAACAATAGCACACACAATTATGCCAAAATGTGAGAGTTGTGAGTTGTGCTATGAGGCGCGTGTGAGATCCGCGTCTCGGCAACGGGTGCTCTTAAAGGGCCAGCAGCGAATAAAGCGTTCTTTCAGTAAAGTTAAAAGAACAAAGGGAAATTAGAAAATTACTCACTGATCTTGAGTAAAGAACTTTTGTAGCTTTAATAAGGATTATTATATATATAATTTATGATTCAGGCAGCGCAGACTGTTTGATAACTTTATTCAATTTCTGTACCTGTTAAGACAGGAAGGGCACAGGTAAATATGTTTTTTATTATGGGTTTATGTGGGGATTGTTTGAAGTTCACTTAATTTAAAAGCTGTTATATATTTTTTTTAAGCCTAATAATTTTTTAAAAAGTTGATGGCTTTCAATTGATGGAATCACTGTAATGTTGGTTTGGTTGATGGTTTATTGATCATTATAGGTGTTATCAATCATTTATTGTTGTTGTTGTTGTTTTTAGTTTGAGTTGAGAAATAAACATTAATCTGTGTGTGCATTTTACTTTAGAACCAAGCAAGTTGGACTCATGAAACCATTTTATTATATCGGAGTCGCAAATCGCAATTGCAATATTGGCTCAATAATGGCAATATAACATTTTCCCAAATCGTGCAGCCCTACTAAGCATAGATTATAGATACCATCCCTTCGCTATGTTCTTTTCAATGTGAAGCGTTGCGTGCTGTGACTTGGTGTTGCTTCAAGTGCATCATTCTGCACACGGGATGCGCATGATTGCTTATAATACTTTGGGGAGACAAGGGGGCGTGGCCTAAGGGAATATCACTCGTGATGTTAAGTGATGTTACCCCGCCATCGCTGATACAACCTTTAGCAGTCATGTTTTTGCTTCTTGAGAGAGAGAGAAAGTGTGTGTGTGCGTGTGTGTGAGCAGTGGCGGTTCTAGGCGGGGGCCTGGGGGGGCCAGTGCCCCTGCGACAACAAGCTTGGACCCCCTTGTGGCCCCCCTAAATGTGGAGTCAGTGTGAAATATTTTTTTTTATAGTGTGTCACGCATTGAGCATGACAGTCACTCGTTTCAGTCTTTTGTCTCACACTCCCGTCACACATTGTATTTCTCATGCGGAAAAACTATTAATAATATATTTAATATACGCAATTTCTCTGGCCGCGCCGCTCTCACGTGAGAATCAAGCGCGTCTCGCCTGGAGTTCAGCAGTCGACCCTGCTACGCATCAGCCAATCAAAAAAAGAGAAGTGCTACTTAATAGCCAATCAGAAAAGGGCACTATTGTATCTGGGTAAAATTTAACGCAACAACCAATGAAAAAAAGCATATCCTGGAATTGTTCATATGATTCTGTTACAACATCTTCCGAAAGTTTCTTCACCCGTCCCACAGATGAAACTAATCACTGGAGCTCCGAACATCACTTGGAGCACGGAGTAAGTCATGATCTCCTGTTTTAATGTTACAACAAATTCACAACTTGTTTGACAAAAACTATGACAACTTGACTGATGTAAGATGAATCTTTCCCGTAGCGTAAGCTAGCTTACGCAATGCTCGTTCCCTCATCTAGAGAGAACCGAGGTTACGTTAGGTAATCGATTCGTTTCCCATTTAATTAGTATCAGTCTGTAACTTAGACAACAGTTTTACAGCCTGTTCACTGACAACACCTGCTCAGAACAAGTAGTCTAGGCCTAGTCATCTTATTACACGAATCACGATGACTGACATATTGTCACATTATAAACATCTCTCTCTCCAAATAGGCTTAATAATTTTATTAGCACTAGATAAATTAAAGTGTATTGCATAGTCGATATTATAGGTCACTTTTAAAATCATGTCATATTTTATAATTATATCCTGGCCAAGGATGCATTAATTATTGCTTCTGTCTTTCAAAGATGTCAGGAAAAAAACAATTATAAAAAAGCTCATTCACCCTGAGAGGAAAGCCCCCTAAAAAGGCCAGTTTAGAGGATAATTTGCTGATCTTTTTGCAAAAAAAAAAAAAAAAACCCACAAAAATCGTAGATTAATTTGTAAAAATTATATATATATATATATATATATATATATATACATACTGTATATTCAATGTAAAAAAATAAAATGGAAATTCAAATACAGACTGATATATGTAATGCAAATGTAAAAATATAATGCAAATGCAAATTGTTGGATAATTATAAACATGGTATTTTGCTTATTTATGCATTCAGTGCAGTGCAGAAAATGATAAGGTCTAAATGTAACTGGCCCCTCTAACAGTACAACTGGCCCCAGCTTGGCCCCCCCAGTTGAAATGGTCTAGAACCGCCACTGTGTGTGTGTGTGTGAGAGAGAGAGAGAGAGAGAGAGAGAGAGAGAGAGAGAGAGAGAGAGAGAGAGAGAGAGAGAGAGAGAGGAGAAATGTAACAAAGTTTAATATTGTTTGTAAACTGTGTTTGAGAGAGAGGAAGGTGTTCAGAGAGTCTGTAGGATGTTAAGCTGTTATTTGTTTTATGGACTCAATGTTGAAAATTTAAAACATTTCAAACACACTGTTGGCAGAAGTGAAAAATAAATAATTTTATGAAGTTACAATTTTGTTTGATTCCATGGTGTATTTTACTGAACATGAGTATTTACAATGCAAATTATTGTAATTTACTGGCAAATACTTATCTTGTCTTTTCATTTTATTAAGATCAGATTCTGCATGTAAAATTAAAATAATAAGGTGACTTGACTTGCACTTGACTTAACCTACTACAAGACTTGACTTGACTTGACATAGCCTGTGACTTGACTTGACTTGCCCCCCCCCCCCTTTTAAATGTATAGTTTGCTTTAAATAAAAGTAAGATAAATTGGTAAACTACAAATTGGTAATTGAAGCTGAATGAATTTAAAATTAATGTGCTATATTTCAATACATTTGCTTTCCTTAATATTGTAAAACACTAACCTCATTTATATGTGTGTGTGTGTGTGTGTGTTTGTATGTATATATATTTTGCAAAGCCCTCACTGATGCAAGCTCTTCTGCACACTTCTCTTCGACAGTCAATGCGGAGGTTAAGTTTTTGCACGTCGTGCAGAATAACCCTCTTTATATATATATATATATATATATATATATATATATACTTAAAAAAGCGGGGGTTAAGTTTTTGCACGTCGTGCAGAATAACACTAAAGGCACCATATATATACTTAAAAGTGGGGTTGTTAGTTTTATCTACAGTTACAAAAATCGCTATATACATTGTACTCCTCAAGCCGTACAACTTTCTAATACATAGTCATTAGCTCGGACCAAGAGGAAGTCAGATATTTTGGTCTGAATATGGTGAGCCTCTCTCTGAGCCTACGTCCCTGTATGGCAAGCCCTTTTAACATTTAAAAGCTAAGTTTGCCTGTCCGGAATTAACATTGTAGATATCAACAAAGTCTTTCTGTCTAGTCGTTACACTTTGGATAGTTTGTATTATCATTTAAGATATCTGTAACATAATTGTGACTAGTCGAAATGACAGAGTATGGCAAGCCGTTTTAACATTTAATCATGAAAGGGCCAAAGCCTTCGGCACCGCCACCCGGGTGCCTTTAGGTAACTAAAGGAACCGGGGTTGCGGTGCCTCCGGCTTGGGCCCGCCATCGCTGCTCGCAGCTATATTTATTATTATTATTTATACGACTATTTGGGCACTTTTGGGGCCCTTAACATGCTCAAAAACTCTTGAAACTTTGCACACGGGTCAGAATCCGCGGCCATCAGGGCTGGGCTGAAGATGGTACCCGGGCGTGGCAGGGGGGCTAGACAGCGCCCCCTGGAACGGGGTCCGAAAACTTGGTCCATAACTCAAACACGCTTGCATGTAATAATATGAAACTCGGTACACATGTTGATCTCATCGTTCATATATACCTCAAACTATTACTTTTTACCCCAGCCCAACAGGAAGTCGGTTATTTAGGGTTGTTCATAAAACACTCGCAATGGAATTTGAAGTACTCCTCCTAGAGAATTCAAACACACGGCACGAAACTCGGTCAGCATGAAGTCAAGGCATTGAGGATGAAAGTTTGCGAGGGGATTTTTGATATCTCGAACGGTTTGGCCGTGGCGAGGAAACGAACTTATGGCGATAATCGTGAAACAGGAAGTGTGTCAGAACTTCAGCATACATTAACTGATCTTGATGAAACTTCAGCAGTTTGTTTGCTGTAAGAGGACGATCACATGGATGTGAATATTGTGAGTCAAAGTTATAGCGCCACCAACTGGCAGCAGGAAGTGTGTCACTTTCAAAATGCTTTGAAATCACCCTCTTATTTTTACCCGATTTGCTTCAAACTTAATCTGTATAATGTAAATACATAGCAGATGAAGACCTGTGAATGGATTCTTGATATCTTTGATACTGTTGCCGTGGCAACGCATCAAACTTTAAAATTCTTTTTTTTTGATGATTTTGAGACTCTTAGCGGCTTTTGGGGCCCTTAACGGGTTTGAAAACTCTTGAAACTTTGCACACAGGTCAGATCCCACAGCCATCAGAGCCGGGCTGAAGATGGTACCTGGGTGTGGCAGGGGGGCTAGACAGCGCCCCCTGGAACGGGGTCCGAACACTTGGTCCATAACTCAAACACGCTTGCATGTAATAATATGAAACTCGGTACACATGTTGATCTCGTCGTTCATATATACCTCACACTCTTACTTTTTACCCCAGCCCAACAGGAAGTCGGCTATTGAGGTTTGTTTGTAAAACGCTCGCAATGGAATGTGCAATACTCCTCCTAGAGAATTCAAACACACGGCACGAAACTCGGTCAGCATGAAGTCAAGGCATTGAGGATGAAAGTTTGCGAGGGGATTTTTGATATCTCGAACGGTTTGGCCGTGGCGAGGAAACGAAATTAAGGCGAGAAACGTGAAACAGGAAGTGTGTTATAACTTCAGCATACATTAACTGATCTTGATGAAACTTCAGCAGTGTGTTCGCTGTAAGAGGACGATCACATGGATGTGACTATTGTGAGTCAAAGTTATAGCGCCACCAACTGGCAGCAGGAAGTGTGTCACTTTCAAAATGCTTTGAAATCACCCTTTTATTTTTACCCGATTTGCTTCAAACTTAATCTGTATAATGTAAATATACGGCAGATGTAGACCTGTGAATGGATTCTTGATATCTTTTAAACTGTTGCCGTGGCAACGCATCAAACTTTACCATTCTTTTAGGATGCTTTTGAGACCCTTAGCATGCTTCAAATCGCATGAAACTCGACAGACACATCACATTTATTAGCCAGTAGACATGTGCAAAGTTTCAGAAACGGGTGTGGTGAGGGCTCAGTAGCACCACCTTTTGACAAAAGTGGGGTTGTTAGTTTTAACTAGAGTTACAAAAATCGGTATGTATATTGTACTCCTCGAGCCGGACAACTTTCTAATTGACACTCATTAGCTAGGACCCACAGAAAGTCAGATATCTTTGTTTGAATGTAGAGAAAATCTTAGAATTTTGCCAGTCTCTCAGTGTCTCTCTGTGTGAGTGAGAGGAGGGGCACCTGTCAGGTTAATTTTAACCCTTTATTTGCTGTGTGCGACTTCTCTGGCATTTTCGGGGGCCTTAACATCCTCTAAAACTCTTGAAACTTTGCACACGGGTCAGAACCCATGGCCATCAGGGCCGGGCTGAAGCTGGTCATCGGGTGTGGCAGGGCGGCTCGACAGCGCCCCCTGGACTGGGATTCGAACATTTGTCCATAAATCATACACACTTGCGTGAATTAATATGAAACTCGGTACAATTATATATCACATCAGGCCAAACAACTTTCGTGCTCTAAGTTTTACGACAATTAAAATGGAAGTTGAGAATTATGGGTTGTTTGAATAGTTGTCCTAGGAGAAATGCATAAAATTACAACGCATGTGTTTACCAATAACAACCAAACTCGGTGTGCAAGAAGTCAAGACATTGAGGATGAAAGTTTGTGAGGGGATTTTTGATATCTCAAACGGTTTGGCCGTGGCGAGGAAACGAAATTATGGCGAGAAACGTGAAACAGGAAGTGTGTTATAACTTCAGCATACATTAACATATCTTGATGAAACTTCATCAGTGTGTTCGCTGTAAGAGGACGATCACATGGATGTGACTATTTCGAGTCAAAGTTATAGCGCCACCAACTGGCAGCAGGAAGTGTGTCACTTTCAAAATGCTTTGAAATCAACCTCCTATTTTTACCCGATTTGCTTCAAACTTCATCTGTATAATGTAAATACATGGCAGATGAAGACCTGTGAATGGATTCTTGATATCTTTGATACTGTTGCCGTGGCAACGCATCAAACTTTAAAATTCTTTTTTTTTTGATGATTTTGAGACTCTTAATGGCTTTTGAGGCCCTTATCGGGTTTGAAAACTCTTGAAACTTTGCACACAGGTCATATCCCACAGCCATCAGGCCCGGGCTGAAGATGGTACCTAGGCGTGGCAGGGGGGCTAGACAGCGCCCCATGGAACGGGGTCCGAAAACTTGGTCCATAAATCAAACACGCTTGTATGTAATAATATGAATGAAAAACTTCATCTGTATAATGATGAAAAACAGATGAAAAACTTCATCTGTATAATGTAAACATACGGTAGATGTAGACCTGGGAATGGATTCTTGATATCTTTTAAACTGTTGCCGTGGCAAAGCTTCAAACTTTGAAATTATCTTAGGATGCTTTTGAGACTCTTAGCATGCTTGAAATTGCATGAAACTCAACAGACACATCACATTTATTAGCCAGTAGACATGTGCAAAGTTTCAGAAACGGGCATGGTGCAGGGACTAAATAGCGCCACCTTTTGACAAAAGTGGGGTTGTTATTTTTATCTACAGTTACAAAAATCGTTATATACATTGTACTCCTCAAGCCAGACAACTTTCTAATTCATAGTCATTAGCTCAGACCAAGAGGAAGTCAGATATTTTGGTTTGAATATGGTGAGACTCTCTCTGAGCCTACGTCCGTGTATGGCAAGCCCTTTTAACATTTAAAAGCTAAGTTTGCCTATCCGGAAATTAACATTGTAGATATCAACAATGTCTTTCTGTCTATTCGTAATTACATTTTGGATAGTTTGTATTATCATTTAAGATATCTGTAACATAATTGTGACTAGTCAAAATGACAGACTATGGCAAGCCGTCTTAACATTTAATCATGAAAGGGCCAAAGCCTTCGGCACCGCCACCCCGGTGCCTTTAGGTAACTAAAGGAGCCAGGGGTTGCGGTGCCACCGGCTTGGGCCCGCCATCGCTGCTCGCAGCTATATTTATTATTATTATTATTATTTATACGACTATTTGGGCACTTTTGGGGCCCTTAACATGCTCAAAAACTCTTGAAACTTTGCACACGGGTCAGAATCCGCGGCCATCAGGGCCGGGCTGAAGATGGTACCCGGGCGTGGCAGGGGGGCTAGACAGCGCCCCCTGGAACGGGGTCCGAAAACTTGGTCCATAAATCAAACACGCTTGCATGTAATAATATGAAACTCGGTGCACATATAGATCTCATTGTTCATATATACCTCAAACTATTACTTTTTACCCCAGCCCAACAGGAAGTCGGTTATTTAGGGTTGTTCATAAAACACTCGCAATGGAATTTGAAGTACTCCTCCTAGAGAATTCAAACACACGGCACGAAACTCGGTCAGCATGAAGTCAAGGCATTGAGGATGAAAGTTTGCGAGGGGATTTTTGATATCTCGAACGGTTTGGCCGTGGCGAGGAAACGAAATTATGGCAAGAATCGTGAAACAGGAAGTGTGTCAGAACTTCAGCATACATTAACTGATCTTGATGAAACTTCAGCAGTTTGTTTGCTGTAAGAGGACAATCACATGGATGTGAATATTGTGAGTCAAAGTTATAGCGCCACCAACTGGCAGCAGGAAGTGTGTCACTTTCAAAATGCTTTGAAATCACCCTCTTATTTTTACCCGATTTGCTTCAAACTTAATCTGTATAATGTAAATACATAGCAGATGAAGACCTGTGAATGGATTCTTGATATCTTTGATACTGTTGCCGTGGCAACGCATCAAACTTTAAAATTCTTTTTTTTGATGATTTTGAGACTCTTAGCGGCTTTTGGGGCCCTTAACGGGTTTGAAAACTCTTGAAACTTTGCACACAGGTCAGATCCCACAGCCATCAGAGCCGGACTGAAGATGGTACCTGGGTGTGGCAGGGGGGCTAGACAGCGCCCCCTGGAACGGAGTCCGAACACTTGGTCCATAAATCAAACACGCTTGAATGTAATAATATGAAACTCGGTACACATGTTGATCTCATCGTTTCATCTATACCTCACACTCTTACTTTTTACCCCAGCCCAACAGGAAGTCGGCTATTGAGGTTTGTTTGTAAAACGCTCGCAATGGAATGTGCAATACTCCTCCTAGAGAATTCAAACACACGGCACGAAACTCGGTCAGCATGAAGTCAAGGCATTGAGGATGAAAGCTTGTGTGGGGATTTTTGATATCTCAAACGGTTTGGCCGTGGCGAGGAAACGAAATCATGGCGAGAAACGTGAAACAGGAAGTTTGTTATAACTTCAGCATACATTAACTGATCTTGATGAAACTTCAGCAGTATGTTCGCTGTAAGAGGACGATCACATGGATGTGACTATTGTGAGTCAAAGTTATAGCGCCACCAACTGGCAGCAGGAAGTGTGTCACTTTCAAAATGCTTTGAAACCACTCTCTTATTTTTAACCGATTTGCTTCAAACTTCATCTGTATAATGTAAATACACGGCAGATGTAGACCTGTGAATGAATTTTTGATATCTTTGATACTGTTGCCGTGGCAACGAATCAAACTTTAACATTCTTTTTTGATGCTTTTGGGACTCTTAGCATGCTTGAAATTGCTTGAAACTCAACAGATACATCACATTTATTAGCCAATAGACATGTGCAACTATGGCAAAAGATTAAAGTAATGTCAAAAAAGCAAACACTAAAAGCCTCATATCTTCTAAAAATGTAATTATACATCATTTGTTTCTAAATTAAATTATACAAATATTATAACTTCCCCAATTTTTCCTTTTTTTCATTTAAGAATTGTGTTTACGTTCAAAAACAGCCAGAATTGTTGTAAAATTCATAAAAATAATTCATTCATTCAAAAATAATAATCTGAGTCATACGTAGTGCTATACTGCCCTCTTGTGTTCAATATCAGGTAGGCCTATTGTGTATATTCCCACCGGTTAATCAACGTGTGACTCCGCTGGGACTTGGGAGCTTTTAAATCGCTTACTTAAAACCGAAAGTCAAAATACGGATGTCCGCACAAGACATTAATGGTGTGGAGTAGAGCGAGCATTTTAAATAAATTCCTATTAAGTAGGATTGAACTAAACAGAAAGAATGTTCACTCTGTTCTGCTGGTTCCTCGCTGGTGGATCATATGATTACTTTGTCATAATATATGACAAAAATGCTATTATAAACCATATTAATAATAGATAATACACATTGCTCTTATTTTTGAAAAATACATTCATGAAAAACAAGATAACAAAAATCATAAAAAAAATATGGCCATGGCTGCTATAAATGTTTGAAATGCATAGGACAGATGTTTAATGACGCAGCAACATATAATTGAAAGGCAATTAATAATCTGTCATTACGTCACTGCATTATGATATTACGGCTCCAATACGGTGCAGGACAAAGCACTTATGTGCATCCCGAGCGGAGAATGATGTGCTTGAAGCCACATGAAGTTACAGCGCATTGAGTCCATATTGAAAAGTTCAAAGCACAAAGGAAATAAATATTTATGAACAGTGTATTATACATTATCTATCTATGCAATAGTTTATTGAGCCTTTTCTTTTAAAGGTTTTAAATTTCAGTTACTGTGTGCGTGAAGAACAATTATAGTGCTCTGACTCTAGTGTTGTGATCTAACCGACAGCGTCCGACACCCGGTAGAAAGTAACACGATTAAGTTACAGCAATAAAGTCCAGCAAGAAAAAGTTTCTTCATTCGAAAATATAGACCTTTAGACCTTTATCTTAAAGATCCAGTATAATAGGATTAACATTCAATCATCTTGAAGATCGTTTCATCATTGACTGTAACCGAATGTGACGTGCTGTTTGAATGCTGAATGGAGAATGACTGACAGGCGCACAGAGGGAAAAGTTTGTGTTCTTGAATTTAATTATTTAAATATTAATTTCTATATCACACAATAGCTTCAGAACACTAATAATACAGTACACAAAAACTTTATGGTACTTTAGAAAGTTTTTGTGCCTTTGTGCCTAACATAGAATAGTATATGCACAATATAGAATTTGAATCAGCCTCGTCAAAGATGGCAGTGTCAGAGCCGATACCGATCCTGAGTATCTAATCGGCGCACTTCTTTTCAACAGTCAAATTGAAATTGAAATTGAAATTGCTTGAAACTCAACAGATACATCAAATTTATTAGCCAGTAGACATTTGCAAAGTTTCAGAAACGGGCATGGTGCAAGGACTAAATAGCGCCACCTTTTGACAAAAGTGGGGTTGTTAGTTTTATCTACAGTTACAAAAATCGGTATATACATTGTACTCCTCAAGCCGGACAACTTTCTAATACATAGTCATTAGCTCGGACCAAGAGGAAGTCAGATATTTTGGTTTGAATATGGTGAGCCTGTCTCTGAGCCTACGTCCCTGTATGGCAAGCCCTTTTAACATTTAAAAGCTAAGTTTGCCTGTCCGGAATTAACATTGTAGATATCAACAACGTCTTTCTGTCTATTCGCAATTACATTTTGGATAGTTTGTATTATCATTTAAGATATCTGTAACATAATTGTGACTAGTCGAAATGACAGAGTATGGCAAGCCGTTTTAACATTTAATCATAAAAGGGCCAAAGCCTTCGGCACCGCCACCCGGGTGCCTTTAGGTAACTAAAGGAACCGGGGTTGCGGTGCCACCGGCTTGGGCCCGCCATCGCTGCTCGCAGCTATATTTTATTTTTTTTTTTTGGAAAGTTGCAGACTTCAAAGGGTAGAGTAGAATTTGTAAATTTGTAAAAACAAAGATAATTAAAGAATGACCTAAAAATGTGGTCTTGTTGCATGATGTTATCTGAGTGTACAAACTGTTTAAAGCAAACATCAGCCAGGAACTCATCATCATGGGAACTAACAAACACAGTTCTGTGAAAACTACTATTGGGGATAGTTGAAATTTTAGTACAAAGTTTTGCCCAGACAAAATCTCTGAAAATTGTTTCAAGACTAATGCAATATACAAAACCCATTTAAAAGATAATCAAATGCACAAGGCATTGATAAAGCTACTTGTTTTGAGTTTACGAGGAGTCCAGCATAAACACGGGCTGTTAAAACTGAGCTGTTATAAACACAATAATTAAAAAAATCCATAACTGTTTAATACAGTACATTGCCAAAAAAAATTATGTAAGTGATTATTTAAATGTGTTTTCTAGGTGGAGATGTAGTATCCAGATGGTAAAAAAAAGAAAAGAAAATTTAATTGCTCAATCGTAGCTCACTCAAAGCATACTGTTTTATGTCGACTTTGCCTCAGATGTTTCTCCTAAAAATTATTGATATAAAGTTAGATGTATTAAAAAAGTGAATCGTTGCCCAGCACTAATATATATGGTTGCACTTTATTTCGATAGTCCACTTTAGACTTATTCTACTAGCTAACTTTTCAAACTAAATATCAACAATTTAAATCAAATTATTGTGGCTCACATGGAAGAATTTGATGAAAATAGTTTTAAGTTTTCACTGCTTGTTTTCACTTTTAGCCCCTTTCATGCATCCTTATTATTTTTAATATTGTCGGTCCATCAAAAAAGAACTTTATCAGCTCAGGTAAAGCTGCTGCTTTGATTTCTCATGTGAGAGGAAACTCTGTCCCCTTTTCCTGTCAGAGCTCATTGAGTCCTTAGCATTTCACTCTATCATTAACTGTCTTAATGATCTCTTTTCACTGGAGCAGCACTGAAGCTGCTGATGTATCAGTCTAGCTCAGATTTCACTGTGTTCCGCTCACTCACCTGTTTCACAATCAAGCCATCTCTTGATGGTCCACTGAGATCCAGGGATTCCATTTAAATAGGTAAAGCTCATAACTGTAGGATTTATTTTTGTTATAACTATGTAATTACAATAATATAATGCTATAATAATTATGTTATTGTAACATAGGGTTTTATTGATAATATAGTAGCCTACACATTAGCTCTTTTCAAATAGGTCCTTCCCACGCATTTCATTCCTACATGATTGTTTGTTTCTGATGGTACTTGCACAATTTAGGGATATTAGGCATTAATGATGCTTCTCTGTGCTAATTGGTTTCAAATGTTGCCTAAATAAATATACATTTACCCGTTAGCGTGTTTATATTGTGCACACAGCTGCCATTTGTCATGTGAAACCTTATACATAAAGACCAATCATTATTTCAGTAGTGGGCAGATACTAAAATTTAGAAAATGCTTGGGTTTAGGCTAGAGATATACATTTTGGCCTTTTGAACATTTTCCATAGAGATTGTACCCTACATTAAAGAATTATCAATCGTCTGGTCAATGAACAGTAGTCTCACAAAGAATCTGCACACTACAGTATTTCATATTTTCTGTGCTGATTCTTGTGGAAATTAACTGTTGTATAATCTAAAATATATCCAAATTGTAATATTTCGCTTGATCTAACATTATTAAACAAAGGACAATACAAATAATTCTTATAATAAAGCTAGCAAAGTGCTGTAAAGGAGACTTCTAAGATGGTAAAGCATTGGACATGATCTGTAAAAACTGTATTATATGTAAATAAACTGCTATGCTGTATATTCATGAAATGCTTATGTGTGGTTAAGCAAATAAGGTTCTCTAAACTCACATATGGGTTACATTACCTCAGAGAGTGATAAATGTGCACCTTTGACTTCATACTGAAAGGTCCTATCTCTTCTCTCCACAGACGTCAGATATATTAAAGTAAATGAAAAGATATTAGTTGACTGTGGATGCTAACATCAGTCCTTGTGAAACCTGACCTGAAAAAGACTGAGCTATGTGATATGCCACCATATGGATCTGATCTCAAAACGGTAGCAGTCAATATCTAGCCCTGATATTCACAAGTTTCCTACGCCCCATGAGGCCTTGCGTCAAAAATGGGCGTGTCTTCCGGTTCGAAGAAAACAAAGCGCGACTTGACATTCTTGACACTCGTTCATTCAACAGTTGACAGTCATTCAAGTTATAGCGATCCAAACTAGCTAACGATGTGGGAACGAACACAACCTCAACGAAATTCAGTCTCATCCCAAAAAGTCATATAACTGACGTTTTGGGACGTCTTTTGACCATACGTCAATATTCGCCTTTTTAGGGCCCCCTTAAACGTCGGTAGATGAGGTTATGGGATCCTAACTCTACCCCAGACCTAAACCTAACCCTAAACCTAACCCGTCACCTAACTGACGTTAAAGGTAAAGCGTCAGTTGTATGACGGCCCGGGATCGCCATCTACCGACGTTTAAGGGGGCCCTAAAAAGGCGGATATTGACGTATGGTCAAAATACGTCCCAAGACGTCAGTTATGTGACTTTTTGGGATGAGAATGTGTTGGAAATAACAGTACCTTTACCCTCTGCAGTAGTTGGTTGGGAGTAATATAATAACATTATTAATAATCAATATTAATAGTTGTACATAAAACATAAATGTATTTGTTTAAAGTTTAAAAAAGTTTTGTTAATTTATAAAAGAATATATATATATATATATATATAGTATGATATATATACATTTGAAATTTTCTTCTAGAATGGTCATTTTTATCAAACTTGTATATTTAAGTTCAGTAATTTCACTTAAATGGCAATTAATAGGTAATCTTCATTGCCATTTAAGTGAAATTACTGAACTTAAACAAGCTTGATAAAAATGATCATTTTAGAAGAAAATTTCAAATGGCACTTGGAGGCTTTTGCATCTGAACTCTTCATATATATGTATATATATATTATATATATATATCATATAATGAACAAAACATGTAAGAATCACAAACATTTGAAGTTTCTGCAATAAGCCAAAAGACATTTTATTTTGCAGGGGGCACAACAGAATGCTAGGGGGTCCTCCTTAAGGTATTAAATATATAAATAAACCATGACATATATTGGTAAACACTGTACTAGTATATAGACGGTCACAAATCTAGCAACATGGAGTAAAAGCCACAAAACTCCAATTGTGATTTCATGGAGTCTCCACAGCTGGATGTCTGCATCAAATCCATAAAACTCAAATGATAAGGACAACTGGCGGCTGACCACAGTCGAAAGCTGTCTTGTGCGGATACACTCTAATTATCATGTGACAGGATAAAAACCTCACAACTTTCGATGTCCCTTTAAACTGTCAGCAAGCCGCAAATTAGCTCACGTACCAGCCACTCCAGCCCTCCCAACGTACTGTAACCCCAGCCCTATGGAGGAAGAGCAAAGAGTCCAACGCGACATGCTATTGTTTATTAGTGTTGGATGGCGCATTAGGGAAGTTTGGACACGTGTGCCTGCAGCGGTGGAGGTGAAGACGGAGGGAAACGTCTGTGAGGAAGAGGATCTAAACAGACTCCTCTGCTGAATGTTTGGATAATAAACACCATCTTTGTTAGGGTCAAATTAAGATTATAAATCATGTCAGGCCGAGGCACGTGTTATAGAGGATGTTCACATAAAGAAGTAAATCCAGTCTAATATTACACTGTTAGGCCTGTATCACAATGCACATGTAAGCGACCAACCCGATCTCACGACCAAGTCGTACGAATTCGACGAATGATTAAAAAGTGGCTAATTCATAACAATTCATACGACCTCACTCGTACGAATTAATACGATTTTGCTAAATCGTACATATTTTACGAATTGGCCAATTCGTATGAATTCATACGAATGACCTACCCCTGACCCCGCCCCTAAACATAACCATCACGTGGGTTTAGACAAATCGTACGAATTAGTACGAGTGAGGTCGTATGAATTGTTACGAATTAGCCACTTTTTAATCATGCGTCGAATTCGTACGAATTGGTCGTGAGATAGTGTTGAAGCGACACATTTATTTCAGCGCCCATTTTATGATTTTACAGTAATCACAGTCCCTGTATTTTGATTAATGTCATAGGTCGCTATTGCTAGCTCTCCAAATATGTGTTTTTGAAAAAAAAAAAAAAGTGTTTGAAAAAAAAACTGGAAGGGCTCGAAGTTCCACACCCACATGAAAAACAATTAAAGTACATTTGCCATACTTTCAAAAAGAGTAGTTACAATGGACATAATATACTTTAAAAGAAAGTGTGAACTGCATGATAAGTTTTCTGACACTTAATTGTATGTTTTTTGCAATTAAATATAAAAAATGTATTAGTTTAAATTCATACTAAATGCAACTGACTGAACTTTGGATTGCTTTTTCAACACATCAAAATAAGTGTTCTAAATCATGACAAAAGACTTAAAACATGGTTTAAAATGCACTTTAAAATAAAACTTTGAAAGTGAAGTGAAAACTAAAAGTGTGATAAAACATAATAATGAATTGTAATTCTATTTAAGTCCACTTAAATGGCCTTTTATTTCATAAATAATATATTATATGCATGTTCATTTTCTTCAAACTTTTAAACTTGTAAGAATTGAAATACTATACAAGTGCACATTCAATAATTCTATTACAAAATTGTATTACAATATTTGCAATTGCAATATTTACAATTGTATCAATAATTGTATAAACAAAATTGTATTACAATATTTACAATATACTTTATAATGTTATTTCAGGAGCCCAGGTATTTCAGGCGGCAAGGGCGTGAAGTTTTTTTTTTTTTTTTTTTTTTTTCAAGAATCTATCTGAAAAATAAAAAATAAAACATTTAATTATGTAATTTTGGTTATCAAAGATGATAAAATTATTGACTGCAAGGGGACTTTAACTGTCTACGTGGAAATAAAGCCATCATGACCATAGATATATATATATATATACTGTATATAGATGACACATTGCTGTAACATTGCACATTGCACGTCACTCACTGTTAGAATCAATGATGCCACAACATTGTGCAGCATCTTGTTGTGGAACCGCAAGGATTTCACGAGTTCACACTTACAAATAAGTCATATAGAATAAATGGTATGCATATTTGGCATGCTGTCTGAGGAAAGGGCTCCGGGCACGGTATTTGGCCCGAACCCAGAGTACTCCCCCTGTATTCCTGGCTCTGGAAAAAACAAGCCAAGAGTGAGGTGTCGGGGTGGTTGAGGGATGGTGAAAAACTGTCAAGGAATGTAGGTGAGTGACCTATATACTTCTTCTCATGAACTTGTTCAGTGAAACATCATTTGATAACCATTTACAGGTGAGAATTTTTTTTTTTTAAATCAATATTACAAGTTTTTAACCTTTCAATGTCATGTTAACGCCCTCATCTTCTTGTGTTATGTTAGTTTAGCAAAATGATCTGCTAAAGTCTATAACAGATACAGATAATCTTACATGCATCCAACTACGGTTGCAGATGCACAGTCAATTAGCTCTCGTAAATTAGATGCATGCTGGTTTGTAGGGACATCGACTTTACATTTTCACACCCCTAAAAATGACGCAGAACCAAATGAACTGTGATTGGTTGCATTAAATGTCAGTCTAACGTTCTCTTGGGCGGTCCTTGGCCAATGAAAGCTGCGATGGAGTCCAGACCTTCTACCGTTAGTCTCGAGTAGACTTAAGTCTAATTTGGGTTAGAAGAACTGTTGACAATAACATGTTAGAAACATAAAAATCACTGCAATAATTATGCAATCTCAAGAATTTGCATATTTAAATCGGAATAGCGACTTTTTTTGGCCGGGCAGACATGACTCATCACAAAGAAGAACACAGACAGCAGAAACGTTGTCGGGCTGAAAGCTAAGAGCAGGTCTGCTGGTTTATGTGAGCCGTGTGAAACAGACGAGCATTAGCACAAGCATTATCCACACCAGCTGGAGATACCAATCAAACACTGAAACATCGGCACAGGAAGTTTGGGGTTCACAAAGTGCAGCATGCTGCTTCCTTTTCTCTCCCAATTTCCTAAAATTACATTCTCATATCAAAGCGGAACAGATACAGGGCAGATAGGAAAGCTGGAGTAGCCATGCTTGATGTGAAGGAGAACACTCTTTAAATAATAAACTCCCCCGCTAGCCTGCTGAGAACAACAAAAAAAGGAAGGAGAGTGTCTCGAGATTCAAGGGGATGCTATAAAACTGCTCCCCGCCTGGAGCAAGGCCGAGGCTTTTGGGAAACCGAATGAGATTACCAGCACATTTCGGAGGGGGGTCAGATAAAGGCCATTTTAGGGAGTTCATTTAATCCATAAATTACTAATAGAACTTTGCTTTATAATAGCACCCTGCAAATACCTGCGGTAGTCTGTTTTCAATAAGCAAAGGGAGAAAAATATGATACAAGAGCAGGTCAGCACGGGTGAAAAAGTATTCACAGCATCAGAACCACCGCCTGTAATCTGACTGGTGTCTAACTGTTTTTTTTTGTTTTTTTTTTCCACGTCCTGTGTTGGTTTTGGACTGAAGACCATAGGAAATAAATCCAGTAATAATATGATTTAAATGTACTATTTTATAGAAAATATGAAGCCTATATTGTCCAATTTGAAATTGAATGTGTTGAAGTATCTGCGGTATGAAGAGTCTACTAAAAGTGTAGGCTATGGACTGAAAAAAAAAACGGAAATGAAAAATGAAAGCTAAAAAAAAAAAACTCTGAAGTTTGGAACAGTACAGCATAGTGACATCTGCATGAACTAATATTTCTACCTCATTCACAACGTTCCAAAACCACCAACAGCTCTTTCCATAAAATCTGAAGTTCAAATGAACCACAGGCAATTACTCTGTCAATTTGGTAAAGTGTGAAAGGAATTGTAAAGAGAACAGTCCAAATGATGACCGCTTCCTCTAGTCTGTTTGTGGTGCTCAGTTTGAGAAATATAATTATACATTAACCATCATTTTCTGTTTGTGTTCCAAAAACCTTATTATAACTCAGAAAACTCTCAACTCTATTGTCAATTTGATACAGAAAATACACTTTATTAAATGACCTCCATGAAAAACATTATTACCTATGATTTTGGCCTTTCAAAGACACCAGGTGCAAAACTAAAGAAATTCTTAGATTCATTCAGCAAGTGCACTTTAGCCATTTTTTTTTTATCAGTACATTTCTGCCAATTTGATTGGATTGATTGTATTTTCCACAATGAGGCTTTGCTGGGGCTAAATAGACCTCAAACAGAAAGGATCTTTTTACATGGCAAAACTCATTTGCGAAAAGTGCCTTATTTTGAGGGGAAAATTCTTTTTAATCATCTACTGGGATATGTTTAGGTCAAAGAAATTGTTTAATAGAACGTGATGCATAACAGAAGGCAAACTTACTGCACCCCAATATGCCTATTCCTATATATATATATATATATATATATATACTGTGTGTGTGTATATGAAGAGTTCAGATGCAAAAGTGCCATTTGAAATTTTGTTCTAGAATGATCATTTTTATCAAGCTTGTATATTTAAGTTCAGTGATTTCACTTAAATGGCAATGATAATTACCTATTAATTGTTATTTAAGTGAAATTACTGAACTTAAATATACAAGTTTGATAAAAATCATCATTAAAGAAGAAAATTTCAAATGGCATTTAGAGGCTTTATACTGTATTATATATATATATATATATATATATATATTAAAACATTTTTTTGCATCGTTGATTGAACCAAATGACTCGAAAAAATATTTGTTCATTTTGATGAATGACTACAGGAGAGTCATGAACGCGCATCCCAGAACAGAGCAAGGCAACATTTAAGAGCTTATAAAACTTAAACTTTGTTGTTAATTTTTTAAATGACAGATCGTTTCGCTAAATAGGCTAAGACCCTTATTCATCGTCTGGTGTCGTTTAAAACCGTTTGAAGCTGCACTGAAACATTAATTTCGACCTTGAACCGTTGGGTCCCCATTAAAGTGCATTATATGAAGAAAAATCCTGGAATGTTTTCATCAAAAACCTTAATTTCTTTTCGACTGAAGAGGAAAGACATGGACATCTTGGATGACATGGGCATGAGTAAATTATCAGCAAAAGTTTTTTTTAAAAGTGAACAACTCCTTTAAAATGACTAAGTAAATAAACACCAAAAAATTAAGTAATGTGGAATTGTGAAGTTCACATAACTTAATTTTTTCAATTAAGCATTAAGTTTATTTACTTAATAATTTTATGGGAACGAGTTTACTATTTTTTTAAGTAAGTGACCTGAACACGTTTTTACTATCCCATGAGTCACAGGAGAGAAGTAATGAATTGCAGTGAAGTGACGTAACTATCGCTGGCAAGTCATGTGACTTGGGAGATGAATTAAATCCAAATTTCATTCATTCTACAATATTCTATATAGAAACATTTTTTGTCAAACCAACAGTATGCGATTTTGAATGCAGCATCAGTATTTTTTTTTTTTTTTTTTTTTATGCTGCTTGATATGGCAGTCAGCTAACTGATACTTTGTGGTGTGAATATCACCTCTCCAAAGTTACTGATCCCAGTCAGCTATGATTTATTTATTCCACAAGCAAAAAAAAAAATGCATTATGGTCTCTGGGACCCCAGCATAAGGAAGGTGAAGTCAATATGAACCGAAAATGAGGGTTAAGCTGGCAAGAGGAGCCAGTTCCAGACAGTGAGAAAGATGAGAATGTGTCCTCAGGAGGATATGCCCTGTGACTCTTTTTTCCTGTATTTATCCTGGACCGTCAGAGATAGTGATAGAGTTGTAAACTGTTTACGGTTTGCATCTCTCATCCTCCTCAGAAGAATAGTGGGTGAGCTTTTCCTGCGCAAAACGTCACTCATAAACAAACCTCTTACACAAGCATTGTGTCCTCACTATTTCAACACGTATTTACAGTCGCAGATGTATAGACAAATAAACAAGCGTTGTCTGTATAAACACACCTCTTTTTCTCATCATAATGCCTCTTTGAGAACAATTTAATAACTTAATATGTCTATATTGTACGCCACCCCAATGCATATACTTGTGTGAGTGGCCTGTGAGCATCAATCTGTCCCTTTTTTTATGCACACAAACATTAGCTCACTGTAAACTAAATATCTGGGATAATGTAGGCACCAGAACCCAGCTCACCGCCTCATTTGTTTACAGAGGCCCGTTTGATAGTCAACACAGACTTATACACATGCACATGGCCACACACACTCATGTACACAGGTGGGGTTTCGTGCCTGCACAGACTGTTGCATTCTGTGCTTTACATGTGATAGAATAAATAAACAGCAGCAGGCAGAAGGACTATAGCTGTGCCTCTGGGCTTCCTGCCATTCTAGGAGACAGAAGACACTGCTGTGATTTTACATGGTGATGGTATATGGAGCAATGTCTATGTTGATGGGCTAAAAATCTGACTCATTGCTTTATGCATTATTTATTTAACATTTTACACCTAAAATTGATTGCGATATAATGACAATATAAAGGACACAACTTATTTAAAACATCATAAAGCATTTCACAGACGAAACATTGACTAAATAAAACATTGTTTTCTGTTTTTGGGGCACATTTGTGTATCAGGTGATAAACAGTGATATCCTGAACAGAACAAAGCTGTTTGTGGATCTGCATCCAGAACATGAACCATCTGTTTGACAATAAATGAATGAATGAAATTGCACGTTAAAAATAAATAAGAACACAAATGGTCTCAAATTAACACAATCTATTTGCATATTATATTATGATAAATTAAAGTAAATTAAATTATACTTCGTTCTTTCTCGTCATGAATATATTGCCTTTTATGTAATTTTGGTCTATTCTTTTCAAATGAAGTCTTGAATTTACATTTCAATAAACACTTTATAATAACTACACGCTAATAATCATTAGTTAAGCATGAGTAAACCATTAATTCATCATTCATAAAGCATTAATAGACATTATTAAGCAGTTCATAAATACAGCTATAAATGCTTTCTTCTTGATTTAAAAGCATATCTATAATTTGTTTAATAATTGTATTTTCATCCTTTATTAATGATCAATTTATCATTTCTAAATGAAGAATTGCATTTTTTATTAACCAGTTATTTAAGAGTTTTCAGTGGTTCATACGATTACTTAGAGCGAGTAAGTAAATGATTAATAAACCATTGAAATGTACAGAATACATTTTATTATTCAGACATATAGTGATGGTAACTTAATGTGTTAATAAATGCTTTATTAACATGTATTAATGCTGTAATTAAGGGTTAATTTGGGTAGTTATAAAGCATTTAGTAGAGGTCAGTTGACTATGTTCATGAGCTCATCTAAAGTGAGGACTTGCCTTGTAAAGCATTTTTAAAGGCTGTTAAATATTTCTATGTTCTGTATCACTGCGTTGTGTTTGTTACATTTTACTGTTTAGAAGATTGACGAGTCTTTAAATCGCCTTTATAAATGCTTTACAAAGCATGAATAGTCCTCACTTTAGATTAGGTCACAAAAATAGTTAACTAACCACTACTAAATGCTTTATAACTACCTGTATTTACTACATTTACTTACACTTTCTAAGTGATCTTATGAATGACTAACAACTCTTAAACAACTGGTTTGTAAATAATGCTATACTTCATTTAGAAATTATTAATTGATCATTAACAAAGTATGAAAATACAATCATTAAACGCATTATAGATATGCTTATAAATCAAGAAAAAAACATGTATAGCTGTATTTATAAACTGCATATTAATGTCTATTAATGTTTTATAAATGATGTATTAACTGTTTACTCATGCTTAACTAATGATTAATAGTGTGCAGTTATTATAAAGTGTTACCGTATCCTATGGAATTATTTATAAAATTAGTTTTTTAGACAATTGCCATTTCAATTTCTTTTTGCCAAAAGAATTGTAATTTTACATGTTGCCTTTGATAATTTCAGTTTATTGCACATTCATAATCAATACCTCAATACATAAACCTACACTCTAAAAAATGCTGGGTTGTTTTAACCCAATTTTGGGTCAAATATGGACAAACCCGAAATGTTGGGTTAAAAATGTAATGTAAAAATTTAACCCAACGGCTGGGTTAGTCCATATTTGACCCAAAGTTGGGTTAAAACAACCCAGCATTTTTTAGAGTGTACCTACACTCTAAAAAATGCTGGGTTGTTTTAACCCAATTTTGGGTCAAATATGGACAAACCATTGGGTTTCATTTTTAAAATGACATTTTTAACCCAACATTCGGGTTTGCCCGTAATTGACCCAAAATTGGGTTAAAAAAACAGCATTTTTTAGAGTGTATAGAAATATTAACTGGTATGCAAGACATCTAGTCCCTGATACAGCTTTTCTTAAAATAACAGCTTTCCTCAAATACATTTGAACACAAAATCTTGAAGTGTGAACTTGCTGGGAATTAATATGGATGGATGTATTAGCATGCATATTACACTCTAAAAAATGCTGGGTTGTTTTAACCCAATTTTGGGTCAAATATGGACAACCCCGAAATGTTGGGTTAAAAATGTAATGTAAAAATTTAACCCAACGGCTGGGTTAGTCCATATTTGACCCAAAGTTGGGTTAAAACAACCCAGCATTTTTTAGAGTGTATAAGCCATCGTAGGGTTCATTGCTTCAGACTGCTCTGAAATAAAGACTTGACATTTAATGCTGGTTAGACAAAGGGATTGAGGTGATTCAGATGACCAAAGTTAAGACATGAACACTTCTGACAGCAACGTGAAGAAAGAGAAGAATTTCATCATTTTTAGAGCTTCTTCAATGCTTCAGAGATGAGCACATGGGATGGGGTGACCGTGATCACGGCTGCACATCATGAATGGCCCAGACTGGAGCACACTTCCAGATGTGCTGGCCGGGGGCCCTGATGGGTCTCGCTGTAACCTCAGGCCAAGCTCAAGCGAGGCTGGGGGTGGCGGGGTGCACACATTCCAGCATGTTCCACTGCTGCCTTGGGACCGCTCCTGGAAGTGTTACACAGACCCCGATGTGTGAGCAGGAAGCAAGCATGTCAGACCTCTGATTATTAAACATCCGACTGTCCGGGATCAGCCGGAACAGAGTTATCACTAGACAGCCATGATTATCTGAACAAGTCAAAGAAAACACACACACACACATACACAAGCACAGACAACTCTTATAGTCACATATCTGAAAGTAGCCTGAAATTCCAACCCGGTCTCACCCCAAGACGTCATATAACTGACGTTTTGGGACGTCTTTTGACCATACGTCAATATTCGCCTTTTTAGGGCCCCCTTAAACGTCGGTAGATGAGGTTATGGGATCCTAACTCTACCCCATACCTAAACCTAACCCTAAACCTAACCCGTCACCTAACTGACGTTAAAGGTAAAGCGTCAGTTGTATGACGGCCCGGGATCGCCATCTACCGACGTTTAAGGGGGCCCTAAAAAGGCTGATATTGACGTATGGTCAAAATACGTCCCAAAACGTCAGTTATATGACTTTTTGGGATGAGACTGTGTTAGAAATTCTGACACATTATTATAATTCATCTTCTCAATCACGGTACAACCGTTGAGCTAAAACAACAAAGATGAGGAACAGAGAATGAGTGTGTATGAATGAATAAATGAACATAAAAAGTGTTATCTCAAACAGTACAACCATTAATTTATACATTTTTCCATACAAAAAAAATCAATCTGCAAACCAAAAAGTAAATGTAAACTTCCTTTTAGGCTGCTCTACACTGTAAAAAGTGGCAACCTGCAATTGAAACTGCAATTGTAGATTTGATGTATTTTCTAAAACAATCATTTTGGGCTGGACATATTGAAGTAGTCAATATTTGCCAACAGTCTTTAGATGCGTCACAGCTGCTTGCTGGTTAGTTGCATATGGAATTAGTGGGATGGGCATTCTCGTACTAGAAAGCATTTGATTGGATAAACATCTGTGTAGTGCAACATGAGTCATGGGACATTTTTGGTCAATTTTCCCAGAAAGATCTGCTAAAAGTTAATTTCGACAACATTGCATATAAATTATCTCAAAGCTTTCTTGGTCTTTGAATATTCTTGGCTCTTCAACAAACTGTTGGTGATGTTCCTAGCGTTTCTTGGAATAATAGCATCTGCTCAGTGAATAAATGTTAGAACTGTTTGTACTAAAAACTGAATAGTACAAAATCTATCCTAATTAAGTACAAACTTCACTGAGCAACAAAGTCAGAGTGCATTTGCAATTAAAACTCGCTTTCATCACACGTTTCAGGATAAGTTTCAGTTTAACATTTGGTGTGTTCTAGACCTAGCCTTTCATTGAAAGTGCATTGAATAAATTATGATCAAACATATTCTATGATACTTTCCTGGTCCTTTTATGGTACAAGTAAGACAGAACAGCTATCATATGTCTTGGAACAACATGAGGATAAATAAATGATGATAAAAAGTGTCATGTTTTGATGAACTTGTGAACTTTAATTACAATTAAATGTGAAAACAGTGTGAGATTTTTTTGGGCAAAGTAGTCAACTTTAACCTATATAATTTTAGTTTATAATTCAGTACATTTTACAGATGACAGGGGCTGGGACTTATCCGGTGGACACAGCTGTGGTTTTGTGTGGACACACCTGGGCACTTCTGGACCTGCCGTTCTAAACAGCTCTTAATTGGAACAATTGAAGTGAAATGTGAGTCGTCCATGTGAGAGGAGCAGGAAGTAACATCATAAGAGGAACACATGAGCCAGCCATGCTGTGACAAAAGGGCCACTGTCCATTTTTTTTTTTTTTTTTTTACTTAAATCATTAGAATAATTATCTGCAAAAAAAAAAAAAAAAAAAAAAAACGGTTTGTCCAAATATGCTGTTTTCTATTGATATTGACTATAAACTGTTTTTCTATAGTTTTCTATAGAAAAACACATTTTTACAAAAACTCCAAAAATGTACTTATACATACACTTTCAGTTTTCATCTGAAAAAGGGGGTAATTCCTTTCATACAAATTATGATAACGGGGGCAGATAATCTATGAATAAAGACTTATTTTGGTATGGCTCTTTGAAGAAAAAAAAATATATATGTTATGTTATGCTCAAAACACTTTTCCCAACCTGGTGCAATGCTGAGTGCTCAGGTATGACTCCCATGAAGTCATGATAAAAGATCTCAAAGACTTGTAGAAGCAAACAAAAACAGAATGGTTTGTTAAGCAAATATGCAAATTTGCTACAGTAAACGTTATTGGTTAGGTTTAGTGTAGAGGGTATGTCATTTTGAATGCAATAGAAGCATTAACCTTTTAGCACTGGTTATTAGGTATTTCATTTCTGAACTGCTGTGAAACGTACAACAACCAATGTAATAAAACATTGCCAGATTTACATTCATCTGTTTCGGATAAAACTCAAACACTCACTGGACATTTCACTATGAAAGTGTCATAAAACATGCAAGAAACAATGTGATGTCATTTGTCAAGGTATTATAAGTGGTATCAACACTATCTCACGACCAATTCGTACGAATTCGACGCATGATTAAAAAGTGGCTAATTCGTACTAATTCGTACGACCTCACTCGTACTAATTCGTACGATTTGTCTAAACCCACGTGATGGTTAGGTTTAGGGGCGGGGTAAGGGGTAGGTCATTCGTACGAATTCATACGAATTGGCCAATTCGTAAAATATGTACGATTTAGCAAAATCGTATGAATTCGTACGAGTGAGGTCGTATGAATTGTTACGAATTAGCCACTTTTTAATCATTCGTCGAATTCGTACGACTTGGTCGTGAGATCGGGTTGTGGTATTTAGCCACATTGTTGAGTGATTGTTAGGATACTCTAGTCTAGGTGATTTAAAGGGCACTGCTTAGATGTTCTGGGTTGTTGCTTGAGCCATTGGTCTTCTAGGTCGTTGTTAGAGCATTGCTATGGCATTGCAATGGTTCCAAGCAGCCCATTCTCATCCCAAGACGTCATCTAACTGACGCTTTTGACCAGACGTCAACATCCAACGTTTTAGGGTACCCTTTAACGTCAGTTAGATGATGCTATCTAATCCTATTCCTAACCCTTCCCCAGACCTAAACGTGCGTCATCTAACTGACGCTAAAGGTAAAGCGTCAGTTAGATGACGCTCTAGGATCGTCATCTAACTGACGTTAAAGGGTACCCTAAAACGTCAGATGTTGATGTATGGTCAAAAGCGTCAGTTAGATGACGTCTTGGGATGAGAATGTGTTTTTCCAAGATGTTCTATGTGGATTCTAGGCTGTTGCTATGTGATTGCCAGGAAGTTCTGGCTGTTTGTTAAGAGAACTGGAGATCTTTAGGCTCTGTCGGTTTCACCTTCATGTTTAGAGTTTGCATGATAAAGCCTGTTGCTATGCGATTGCCAGGAAGTTCTGGATGTTTGACGCTATGCAGAGGTTTTTTTTGGTCTAATCAATTTAAGTTTGGTTTTTCCATTTACTCAGTGTTAATTTCGAGGGAATTAGTGCTGTGTCAGAAGTAACAACGCTATGGGAACACCTCTTGAAGCGCGTGTGAAATTAATCCAATGGCATGCGGGACGTCATCTCGTAGCATGTGCTAGAGAAGCCAGTTTAGTTGTTTCTTTTATAGCTTCGAAACAAGTCTCATGCTTGTCCGGACAGTCAACACATTGGTGATCTCCAACATAAACCATCAGGGGACCCTTGTCGCACCCACTTTACAAAGTAGCACACCAGATTCTCATGTGGGCCCAGGACAAGTCTATATCCCTGGGAACTTATATCAGGGAACAGATATCCAGTTGAGCAATGGGGCTGAGATGTCCCTCACACATCTACAGTAGTTCTGCTGGATGCCATGGTACAGGCGTGGCTGAAGCTATGTTTGTATTATTATCCCCTCCTCACTCTGCTCCCAGGAGTTCTAAAGAGAGTTCAGGAGGGACCTCCTGTCCCAGGAAGGGGACATGATCCTTCACCCCTTCACCTCTGTGGAAACTGTGGGTTTGGCCACTGCTGGGGACCAAATTCTGAATGCCAAGGTTTTCGAGGCCATTATAAACTCTAAAGCTACCTCCATGAGCGTTTTGTATGCGTTGAAGTGGAGAGTTTTTACTTTGTGGAGTAGGAATAGCCAGTTGGGTCCAGTTAACTGCCTGATTCGTACAGTGCTGGAGATCCTTCAGGACAGATTTTCTTCAGGGCTATCCCCCTCCACTCTTAAGGTCTACATGGTGGCAACAGCTACCTTTGGGTGGTGAGTCATTGAGTATCTCTAAACCCATTGGTATCTCGTTGCCTTCGTGGCGCTTTGAGACTGCAAGCCATGCAAGAGTTCTGGCTTGGGATATGGCCATGGTCCATAGTCTGTCCACAGCACTCTTCGAGCCTATTGAGTCTGACTCAGAAAAATATCTGACTCTTAAAACAGAGTCTTCCTTTTGGCTATCTCAGAAGAGAATTGTAGATCTTTTGGCTCTGTCGGTTTCACCTTCATGTTTAGAGTTTGCATTATAAAGCCTTTTTTGCACCCTAAACTGGTTCTTAAAGGTTTCGACCAATGTCGCATGGTCTATAATGTTGCAAGCCTTTTGTCCTCCTGCACATCAGACATCAGACCAGAAGAAGCTGAATCAAACGCCTCATTGCATTACATTGGAGGAATCTAGAACCACCTAGCATAAAAAGGTGGCTCAGGGAGATGGTACTGAATATGTCAATGGAGAAAATAACATATATTATTAAAGGAAAGGGTAAGACTTTTGAGGATGTTTGGAATCCCTTTAGATAATTCATAGAGAAAGAGGATAGTGACCTGTTTAAAGAGACAATTGAAGATATGTGAGTTTATAGGATATATTTGTATTTGGAGGCCTTAATAGTTTGTACGTTTTTTTTTTGTTTTTTTTTTTTGTTTGTTTTTTTTATTTATTTTTTTATTAATTTTTTTTTTTATGTTCATTAATCTTGAAGATGCGAATCCTGTACAAATTGAGATATGCTAAGTTGTAATGATGCGAAAGACATCAATATGTGTCTATACTGTATTTTGTATTTTTGTTCTGGGTGTGTGTGTGTTTTATATGTTGGTAAAAAAGTTAATAAATATATTGAAAGAAAAAAAAGAAGAAGCTGAATCTGTTGTGTCCAGTCAGAGAGCTGGACGCTTATGTCCACAGAGCTGCATTTGTGGAGGAAATCCGATCAGCTGCTCATGTCTTATGTGCTTGCAGGATTCTCATCCTTTAGCGTCACATAGAACGCTATATGAAAAAACGGCGCTATACTACACACATGGCACCCTTTATCGTTAATATTACACGCGAACCCAAGGCGTCATAAATCCTTTAGCGTAATATGAGACTACCCTACCCCACACCTAAACCTACCCATCACGGCACGTGTTATATTAACGATAACGGATGCCATGTGCGTAGTATAGCTTCGTTTTGCCATATAGCGCCACCTATATGACGCTAAAGGATGAGAATGCGTTGAGGATTCACACTGGACAGGCACTTGTCAGTACTGCGGAGTGGTTATTCTCGTTCCCACAGTGTCATTACATCTGACGCATTATAAGTACCATCATGATTCCCTGAGAATGAAGCGAGATGCCGCGTTGCCCTGTCATGCTTCCTGCATGCCTGTGATCGACTTGCTTTAGACAATCAGAAGCTGACATTGTTTGGTCCGGCTGTGATTTCCTGGTCTTCACATTACAAACTACAGGATGATGTCTCGCTATGCCATTGGACTCATTTCACAGGGTTGTTCAAGCCACAAACATGCAGAGGTGTTCTAATAGCATCTCTACTTCTGACGCAGCATCTCATTCGCTTCTCATGGAAATGATAGATTTTAGTGTAGATTCTATAAAGAAGAATGTAACGCCACATCATTGATTCATACAAATGGGTCTGGCCAATCACTGCTTGATACTTGGAGTATATAAGCACTGAACTCTCTGTTTTACAACTGTTCAACTGTTTCATATTCTTGGCCCAGACTTGTTGGATGTTTTCCCATGATGTGAAGTGTCCAATTAGGTTGCTATGTTCCATTCTTAGCCTGCTTATTATTTCTTATTATTTCCAAGTAATTCCTTTATTTCTTAAAATACCTACTCTGCATCATATTAAGTATAAAAGTGCCCCTTTTACTGCATTATCCCACTTTTTTTTATTTATTTTCCTCCCTGCTATGCTTTTTCCTTCTGATTTTAATAACTTAAAATTGATTTCAACATGTTCTTTTTTTTTGGTTACTCTTTCGTTGCCCTGGATACCTGAATAGGATCCACATGAATGAGGCTTTTTTCCCTCTTCTAACTATTCTTGAATAGGTAAACAAGGTTTCATTTGGCAGATTCTTATGGTTTCTGACTGTGCCTGAATTAATGCTTGCAAGACCAGCTATAGAGTCACTGCATACTAAAAAGTTATTAGGCTATCCTTTAAATAGTCAGATGCTCTTTTGTTAAGAGCCACTTGGTAACTGGGGACAGAAATTCCTAATCCTGTTGCATTTGTTTCTAAAGCTTTTGATCCATCTGTGAAAATCTGAATATAGTCCTTGTATTTAAGATCCATATAGTACTAATCTATAATATCGGATATAATATCTGATTTTGTCTAATTGTCAGTAATTCTATCTATACAATATTTTTAATCTAACTGTACTGACGCTGTTGTATGAGAAATGAACTGAGCTGGATGACATCATTTTTTGCAGAACTGCTTTATAGACCAAATTAACTATAATTTAAGAATTATCTTTACATAGGAACCAAATCAACACAATATGGTTATTACCATAAAGCTGCTATAAAGCGCTAGGCTATATAAATAAAGCTGACTAGACTTGACTACATTTGGATACTCTAGCACCCAGACTGGTTTAATGGGCTGTACAGTTTCTCAAAATTATTTTTCATATTTTTACACATTTTTCTATAAATTATCAGGGGCTTGGTCTCGTCCGGTAAACAGACTGGCAAGCCACCTCCTCCTGTGGGCACAGGACAGAGCGATACATGTGCCCGGGTCCATGAACCCGGGTACTAGACATTCAGTCCTGGAAAGGACCATCTCCGGGGAAATGAAAAATCCACTCTGCCCGATATTTTTCTCAAAGGAAAAGGCCCTCTCTGTGCCTTTATGTTTTCCCTCCGGTAGCTCTGCACCCTCAGGTCATCAAACGAATCAGGGAAGACAGATCCTCGGTTTTACCTTGGTTTTACCTGGCACTGATCACATTGCCCAGCTGTAGCCTGCTGGTCTATTTAAACTGTCTTTCCCATCCCTCTTTGCGAGGTCTTTTTTTTTTTTAAACTACGGTTGACATTTCTGAGCGTTTATTCTTTTTTTGCCTGACTGTTGTGACCCTGTTTGAATGTTTATGATTTGCTGCTGCCTGCCTTTTGGATTATCTGCATTGTCTCTGTTGTGTGACTGTTCTCCACCTACCCTGACTTACTGCCTGTTTAAATTACTGTGTTTGCTGATGACCTTTGCCTGTTTGATCACAATCTTATTAATAAAAGCCTGCTTATGGATCCCACTTCAAGTGATGCATCGTTAGTGACACCAAGGTTGCGTTAGTAACTATAACGGTGTTATACATTTCAATTGCTTAATTAAAGGCTCATGAAACATGAGATTTTAACAGTGAGAACAGAGGCTCATGAGATTTTAACAGAGGTATGTGTGTTGAACACCATTGAAGACAATGTTAGTATCTGTTAGATTTAATAGTAGGGGGATATGGTTATTTTTATTTTTTTGTCTTCCGGGTTTAAAATTTTCATCGTGTCCACGTCACAGGCTGTGAGGTGGCAGTGTACTGTGTGTGCTTTGATGACTCATCGGTGTCTCTTAATTATTCATGAAACTGAGTTTTCTTATTTCTATTCGTGACACCACTTGGATCTTTCCAATGACAGACACGTCAAACTGTGATATCGTGCTGTAAATGACCAAAAGATCCAGTGCGTTGCACATCTTTCCCTGTGATGCTGCCAGGGCTAGACTCTAAACTACACATCTAAACTGTGTGTGTGTAGCACGCATTTTTGTTGCGAGAGAGAGCTTCGAGAACTGGAGACTTCGGCCTTGTTCACCAATCCAAGTTGCACCTTGCGAGTGATGTGGTACCAAGTCCCAAGGACTTTTATAGTGTGTGTGTGTGTGTGTGTGTCTAAAATGTAACCCTGACCATTTTAGTTGCATTAATTTTGTTAAACCTCTGTGGTCGACAAACGCACCGGTGCGTTTTGCTGGATTCTGGATTTTTTTTTTTCAAAGCAGAAAAAAATGACTTAAAATACTCTGTCATTTATGGTATAAAGTAAGTAAAATAAACTGTTAAATGTCTATTTTTTTATGACATTTGAAATCGAAAACAATTTCACACAACTTTTTGAAATCAAAACAATTTCACTTACAATTGAAACAAAACATTGTACTTTTATAAAATAAAGAAAATAAACAGGGTGTCCTTTCTGCCTCTTCGTCTCCATGAACTTTTTTTTCCAGAGCACGTTTCTAAACTTAAAGGAGAACTCCGGCGCAAAATGAACCTTTGGTCTAATTACACATTGCTACCTAGTCAACCGTTATCTGAGATTTGTTTTCATGATTGCCGAACGTAAATAGTTTTATCTCTAAAAACAGTTTAGCCTATAACGCTAGTATAACGCTAGTATATAGGGCTTAGAGTAATGACAAATAAAAATCGCTTGTTATTACCACTAACAAGGCTCAAAATAGCCCCACACTAACACGGTAGCATAATAAGGGTCCCTACATTCAAAGCGAAGCATTGAGAACTTTGTCAGTGTCCATATAGTTTAATAAGAAGATATTTCATACTTACAGTCAACTTCGCAAATACAGGAAGAAGCCATCTTTGAAAAATGGTCTCTACCAGTCGATCTACGAACGCCGATCCAAGTGCGCTGAACTGTGCAGAATCTCATATGGTCCATTGTTTCTGGAAGAAACACAAACACGAACCATTTTCTTCTCTTCAATATGTACATGTTCACGCTCACCTTATTCACATCTCACCAGCGCACTTGGATCGGCATTCGTAGATCGGCTGGTAGAGACTGTACAGTATATATATATATATATATATATATATATATACTGTATATATACTGTATATATATATATATATATATATTATAATGACATAATTGGACATGTACATGTTTTAAATAGAATTAGGATTACTGTAGGCTAATATATGTAGCAGGGCATTCAGTTACTTTTGAAAGGACAAAAATAAAATGTCAGTGTATTTCATTAGACTTTAATTTTGCCAGCTATAAAAAAAAATCTAGCATTTCCTCATGTTTTACCACTGATTTTTAGTGACAGTTGATATGCATGGGCCACTGGCTGATGACAGTAATCCTGCCCTCCCCTCTCCCCTGCCATGCCATGCCACACCCACTCCCCTCCCTTCTTCTCACAGCCATCCACAAGATTAAGATGGTCATTGAATGTATTTTTAGTATAGGCTAGATATGTGACATTTGTTTACAAGCTGTTTTGTTGCTGTCTTTCCGTGGCTGAAACACTGATTGAGTAATTACGCGTGACATAATACGGATTTCGGTAAGTTGTACCATATCTTTTAACATACCTTCTGATGTTCATTCATGTTTTATTTCATGCTAACTAGTGGTAAAGTGGAAGAGATGATCCACTTACGGTCACTCCCTGCTTCTGCTTCGCTCAATCTGAGGTGGCAACAGTGATCTGTCATGCCACATTAAAGCTCGCCAAAACCATATTTATTGCTTGATTTTCATAATAAAATTGACATAATTTGAAATGTGAGACTCTATTTCATGCTAAAAGTAACAAAGCACAAAGCTTATTGTGATTTATTGGATGGGAGGCAATAGGATATTGGATCGTAATAGAGACCTAAACTAATAATAAAAAAGATTTTTCTACATTAATTACCTGAATTAAACATTCTTGTTTTTAAACAGTTGTCATCTCATGAAAAGAAACAATTGTCAAATCTAAACATGTCCAAATTGCTTTTGTCGCATAAAAGAAAATATATAAACAGGCCTTAAACTAACAAGGTCTAGCAGAAGAATAAAAAATAATCAGAGTGAGTGAGGAAGACAAACAAAAGAAAAAGCCCAGAGACAGAAAGGAAGTTTATTAAGGCAAGAGAGAGCATGAGAGTGGCAGAGTTTAGATCATTAGTCTACCAGGCTGGTTTTCATTATTACTGTGCAATGCCAGCCTTCTAGTTAATTGCACGGCACCCATTTAAGACCTCTGCCTTCAATCACAGGAGCATACTAATATACACACACACACTCACAAAACCCTAAAGCCCAGGTCATGAGGACCCTTCATGTCAGAAAGCCCTCTCCGCCCAGCCTATCCATTGGTGAAGGCACCTTTTATAAGGCTGAGGGAGAGAGGAGAAAGGAATCCACGGGAAGCAGACTGAAAAGCCATAATGGTACTTCAGATGGATTGAGAGGAGGAGACGAGGAAGGAAAAATCTTAATGAATCTAGCATCCTCCTCTCCCAGAAAGACCCTAAACCCAATATTTTGTTCCCTCTGAAGGTGATTTAGACAATATTACCGGCTAAAATGAAAAAGTGGTTGTCACTTACAGTATATAAAAAAAAGAGTACCATGGTATTAATATGTTTTTTGAAACTCCCTGATGGTATTTTTAGATGTATATATATATATATATATATATATATAACTGATATAAAACATCTGATGTAAAACAATTGGACATCTGAAATTTGATGTGCGTGTACCACACCACAACAGTGTTTATGGTGGGTACTTAAGTCTTTATACAACAGTAACTCTAGGTCAGGTCGACCGTTTCAAATTCCCTGAGCTACCATTACTATATCACCCACTTCCAGATTAAAGTCAAGTCAAGTCACCTTTATTTATATAACTCTTTTTACAATACATGTTGTACAGTGATAACAGGAAAATAATGCAACAAATGCATTTTTCAACTCCATCATGTGACAGAATGGAGGAAAAGAAAACTTGAAAGAAACCAGGCTTAGTCGGGGGGCCAGTTCTCCTCTGGCCAATGAACGAACAGTGTATGATTATGATTCAGGCAGCATTACAGGTTAGAAGTCAGATTGGGTTTATCCAGTTCCCTCAGGTCAGACTGATCTCATGAAATAGCGTGTGTATGAGACGCCAATTCGTATTTCCATTTTTGGCGTGCTATCAAGACGCATAATAGCCTTTCAGCGTGTTTATGAACGCCGTTGACTTAACGTTATATAAATATATGACTTACCTCAACCCCGTCCCTAAACCTAACCGTCACTGGGGTTAATGGCATTTATGACTGTTCCCTTACCATCCTAGGTAAAAAAAAAGATATGACTTACCTCAACCCCATCCCTAAACTTAACCGTCACTGGGGTTAATGGCATTTATGACTGGAGATTTGACTGCGTGTTCGGACACACGGAATGACGCGGACGTTAATGGCGTAGACATATACGCATACACGCGGATACACGTGGATAGCACAAAATGCGTGGAGATAACATGCCACCTGACTCGAAAGTGGCGTATATGTTTACGCAAAAGTCATGATGTCATGTTGCTCAGGTTGAAGGTCATCATTGCGGTATGGACACGGGTTTGTTGAGGATCAGTCCTACATGGCTGTCATTTCGATGAGGAAAAGTCTAGTTGACACAATCTCTGCAGAAACTTCAGGGATCCATTGTGGTCCTGTGTAGGTGCAGGGCCACAATCTGATTTGGATTCAGCCAGATCCGGCTGACTTTATAATGTGTTGTGGTCATGTGAAGGTGCAGGTCCACCATCGGATCTGGATACGGCCTGGATCCGGCTGACAACAATAAACCTCGGGATCAACAGAGAGACTAATATTAGCATAGATGCCATTTTCAAGTGTTCCCAGTTCCGACTGTCCTAGTTTATGCAGCCAAACAATCATTTAACTGATTTGATGTGTATGCCAGGTCAAGGATATGTGTTTTAAAACTGACAAAGTTTAGGTGCTAAATAGGAAAAGGATCTACCACTTGCAGTGGATTTTGATAGTCTAGGTATTATTAACTGGCCAGAATTTTGAGAAATCAAAATAGACTTGAAGGATTATAATGCATTAAGAGCTCGCTCAAGTACTGGGGAGCTAACCCGTTTAGTGCTTTGTCAGTATTCAGCTAGATTTTAAAATGTATACTATGTTTAATAGGGAGCCAATGGAGTGTTGACATACCCGGGCTAATATGGTCATACATCCTGGTTCTGGTTTTGGACCAGCTATAATTTGTTTATTAAGCGTGCAGAGCAACCACCTAGTAACTAACTAACTTTTCCGCATTTGGCATTTAGAGCATAAGTCATAATTTAGATATATTTTTAGAAGTAAGAATGCGGTTTTTAAGATGCTACAAAAGTAGCTTTCAAATGACAGATTGGTTTCAGATACTTGACAGAGCAGCCAACAAGTGTTAGACTGTATTCTAGGTTACTGCATGCAGAGGTTTATTTGTCCAATAATTAGAAACTGAGACTCGAAGAAATATAGAGCTAAGTATCATCAGCATAACAATGAAAACTAACGCCATGCTTCCTAATGATATATCCCAAGGGTAGCATTACAGAGTGACATATTACAGAGTACTCCATACTGAACTTGTGATCACTATGACATCTCTTAATTTACTTCTACAAACTGATAATGGTCAGATAAGTATGATTTAAACCATGCTAATGCAATTCCACTAATACCCAAGTAATGTTTGAGTCTATTCAAAAGAATGTTGTGGTCAATGGTATGCAGCACTTGTCACGGTTGTGCTGCATATGAAGGCATGAAGATCGATGAAAGGTTCACATAGTATTTCATAGTAGCCACAGGATAATTCAAATGAAGAAGACCAAGTATAACACAACCATCTATGAACTAGTCAAGACAAAGGTGAACTGAAAACGCAGTACTTAAATACACAGAGAAAAGAGGTGACTAATGAGAATGTCACAGCTGACAGTGATGACAAATCAAAATAGAAACTATGACGACAAACCAGTGGTGGGAAAGAACAACTTCTAATGTTTACTTAATTACTACCCGGGTAGACTAAACTAAAATGCTTTTCTGATTAAGTGTTTGTTCTGCGTGGTGACGGGGGTGGATTGGAATCCTTTGTGTTCTAATCTTCTTGGTTACAGGTTAAGGAACCATTGGCATTATTGGAGATTGACTGAGTCGTTGTTCTGGACATGCTGGCGCCTATCCAAATCTGTCAACTGGAAGGGTCCTGCCTAACTTCAGAGTCCGAGTGTCAGCTACCTAATCGATGGAGATATGCTTCCGTCTAACAGTATACGTGTGGATAATTACTATGTTTATCTATTTCTTAGCCAATCAGAAACTGCATCCTGAAGCAAGGATGCAGCTCAGACCTTGGTATAGGGTATAACTGCTAGGGCTGGGGTAAACGATTATTAACTAAACGATTAGTTGGGCGATTATCGATTAGTCGACTAATCTAATGACTAATTGGACGACTAATATAAAGAATATTTTTCTGCTGCTCAATTAATAAAAAAAAACAATGTATCTCAAATAAATACTATCATGCTGAGATACTATAAGCTGGCTAACGTTAGTCTAATGTTATGTATTTGAACACCATCATTATAACTCTACAACCGCCAAAACCGTGTTATTGAAATATTTTTTTTTACAAACAGTATTTATCACAGAGAATGTTTAAATATTAATATCAGCTGAGGAGGGAAACGGATCGGGAGGCGGAGTTAGTGGTGCGATCGGAGGCTGCTACTGATGGAGATGATGAATCGGGAGAGGTTTCTGCACCTACTAATCAGAGCGCGTGCTGCTGACACGGAGTGAAACCTTGTTTATAGGCTACTCCACACGCCCGCACGAGCGCGAATGTGCGTGCGGCAAAAATGACGCGTTGGGTGCGCAAGACCAGGAAGACTGTGGCTGTGTACGCCTTTTTTGTAACAGCGCGTGCGGTGCCGCGTCCGGGGTGAACGACTTCAAGCCGAATCTGCCCGAGCTTGTATATGTCTCACCACACCGGCACCCAGTTTGCGTCTAAATTGCAACGTTTTTTTTTTTTTTTTTTTAAGGGTTTGTTTACTGTGTGTGATTCATTTAATGGATAGCACACCCAGCTAGGATTTTTTTGTTCTAAAAATGTTCTGAGAACATTACCATGCAGTGTTCTAATAATGTTTTCAGCGGGTAGTTTTCTTTTGGTTCCTAAAATGTTCTCTTAAAAGTTCTAATAACATTCTCTAAAAACATTCTAAATATGTTAAATGCTAACATTGTTAGAACATTATTTCCTGACGTTCTTATAACATTTTCAGCGGGTAGTTTTCTTTTTGTTCCCAGAATGTTCTCTTAAAAGTTCTAATAACATTGTCTAAAAACATTTAAAATATGTTTATTGCTAACATTGTTAGAACATTATTCCCTAATGTTTTTATAACATTTTCAGCGGGTAGTTTTCTTTTGGTTCCTAAAATGTTCTCTTAAAAGTTCTAATAACATTGTCTAAAAACATTTTAAATATGTTTATTGCTAACATTGTTAGAACATTATTCCCTAATGTTTTTATAACACTTTCAGCAGGTAGTTTTCTTTTTGTTCCCAGAATGTTCTCTTAAAAGTTCTAATAACATTCTCTAAAAACATTCTAAATATGTTAAATGCTAACATTGTTAGAAAATTATTCCCTGACGTTCTTATATCATTTTCAGTGGGTAGTTTTCTTTTTGTTCCCAGAATGTTCTCTTAAAAGATGGCATAACATTCACTAAGAACACTCTGAAAATGTTTTGTGATGACCTTCTATAAAGGTTTAATCATAACATTTTTAAAACATTATCCCCTAAATTTCTTATAAAGTTTTTAGCGAAAGTTTATTTTTGTTCCCAAAATGTTCTCTTAAAACCCCTCAAAAATGATTAGCTATAACATTGTTAAAGCATAACATTTTATTAATCTCAAAACTAAAACATCAAAATCTAACAGGTTTAAATGGCATCCACATAAATTATTAGAAGTTCTGCGTACAGTAAATGCCCAACATTACATGAAGAACTCAGTAAAGTCACTCATGCGTCTTGACTGCGGTGTTTGCTCAGAGCACTCATCATCAGTCTTTGCTTGTTTTGGTTCTTGCAGAAAAATAATCCAGGAATCTGTATTAATAATAGTGTTCTACTATAACTATTCTCTCTTCTAGTTGTCCAGCTGCTCCCCCAGTTAGCATTGAGCTCTGTTCTCTGTGTGCACGGTAGAGTTTTTCCTCATAGCCTAAAAAAGAAGATCATGCAAAAGTGTAAACATAAAGAATACACATACATTAAGATCACAAGCAATATTGACATTGAAAACTTTCAAAATTAGCCAGTCTAATTAGCAGTCAGAAATTATGTAAAGACTAATTTATTGAAAGTATAAATATGATAAATTATGAGTATCTTTTTTGTTTCTGTAATTTAAAACATACTTAATCCATGTATCCAATATCTTAATACAATAAAGTTTTAAAAATGGATATTTTTCTTACACAAATGCTTCGCTTTAAAAGGGCTTTATAACCCCGCCAGAGTCATGTGGTGGATTACTTTTATCATGGATGGATGCGCCTTGATAGACGGCCATTCACTGCCATTCTAAAAGTCAGAAGAGTCAGGACATTTTTTTAAATATAACTCAGATAGTATTCATCTGAAAGAAGAATGTTATATACACCTGAAGCCTTGAGAAACGCTCTTTCCAATTCATTAACGTTAACCTCTAACGTTATATGAATTACTGAATTATTATTAACTTTTACTTTCAAAAGACATTAAGATCACTTTTAAGTAAAAATACAGTATTCGTATGCATAGAACACAATACCGGCATTATAGTAGGCTACCTTGGTTGTAAATGGAGACTTTATTGTGTCATCGGTAAGTTAATCATCTTGAAACAGTCCGTTTGGAGTCTGCATTAAAACAAATCTAGCTGTTATTCAAAAGTAGCATACACTCAGATTTATTGCGACTGTCATACAATTCTAAGAAAGTAGAAAGTTAGGTCTAATACTGAAAGACATCAAGGATAAGAGAAAGCTATGTAAACTGAAAAAATACACACAAAAACTTACAGTTGTGAAAGAGTTCCGTTGACCAGGAGTTCTGTTGTTTTGGGCCAATGTGTCGCCAATTTAGACAACGGACATTCTGCGCCGATTTCTTCAACAGAAACGTTGCTTTATTTGCGCTGTTTGTCGAGTTCAAATGTTGTTACGTCATGGGAACATCGCGCTGTGATTGGTGGTTTTAAACGTCGATCTACAGCGACCTCCAATCAGCTTCTCATCTCTTGTAAACGCATTTGTCGCAACAGTTCATTTCAGAGTAGCCTAATATATCCTCAAAACACTTTACCGTATGCTGTTTTGACAATGTTCCTCTTTCATTATGGAAAATTATGCCATTATTCTATAGGTTAAAATAATTCTAAAATCTGTTACCTAAACAGCTTCCTTAAAAATATCCTTACAATTTTATGAGCTTTTGTTAACATATATTATGAGATTTTGTCATCTCAGGTAAATGTCCACAAAACATTTGATGAATGTTGCTTTGATAATGTTCCTCCTTTGTTATTGTGCCAATGATTTATAAAAGATAACAACATTTCGACAACAAATCCTCAAAATGTATCATGCAAAATGTTTGTTAAAAAGTCAATTTAAAGGAATGTTTTATTAAAAACATTTTATCATCTCAGGACTAAATAATATCCTCAAAACATTTTGCGAACGTTAATTTGATTATGTTCTTCCTCTGTTATTATGGTAGGCCTACATTCAATATTTTATGAAAGATCATTCTATAAACTTTTACCTCATCAACATCCTCAAAATGTTACATTTAAAACATTCTAGTTTTGTTAACACGTCACATTACAAGAATGTTTTATAAAAACATTCCATCATCTCAGGCCTCAATGATATCCTCAAAACATTTTTCGAACGTTGATTTGATAATGTTCCTCCTCTGTTATTATGGAACATTGTTTCAGTGTTTTATTGAGAACGTTGTAATATCTGTTATCTCAACAACATTCCCAAAATATCCTTAACATGTTACAGTGTTAATGTTTAAACACGTCACATTACAAACATTTTATTAAAAAAACATCCCATCAACTCAGGCCTCAATGATATCCTCATAAAATTTTGCGAACGTTGATTTGATAATGTTCCTCCTCCGTTTTTATGGGACATTGTACCAATGTTTTATTGAGAACATTCTAATATCTGTCATCTCAACAACATTCCGAAAACATCCTCAACATGTTACAGTGAAAATGTTCTAGTTTTGTTAACACGTCACATTACAAGAACATTTTATAAAAACATTCCATCATCTCAGGACTAAATAATATCCTCAAAACATTTTACGAACGTTGATTTCATAATGTTATTCCTATGTTTTTATGGGACATTGTTTCAATGTTTTATAAAAGATCATTCTACAAACCTTTACCTCATCAACATCCTTAAAATGTTAAATTTAAAACGTTCTAGTTTTGTTAAACACGTCACATTACAAGAACTTTTTATAAAAAAACATTCCATCAACTCAGGCCTCAATGATATCCTCATAACATTTTGCGAAAGTTGATTTGATAATGTTAATCCTATGTTTTTATGGGACATTGTACCAATGTTTTATTGAGAACATTGTAATGTCTGTTATCTCAACAACATTCCCAAAACATCCTCAACATGTTACAGTGAAAATGTTCTAGTTTTGTTAACATGTCACATTACAAGAACATTTTATAAAAAACATTCCATCATCTCAGGACTAAATAATATCCTCAAAACATTTTGCGAACGTTAATTTGATTATGTTCCTCCTCTGTTATTATGGGACATTGTTTCAATGTTTTATAAAAGATCATTCTACAAACCTTTACCTCATCAACATCCTCAAAATGTTAAATTTAAAATGTTCTAGTTTTGTTAAACACGTCACATTACAAGAACGTTTTATAAAAAACATTCCATCAACTCAGGCCTCAATGATATCCTCATAACATTTGCGAACGTTGATTTGATAATGTTATTCCTATGTTTTTATGGGACATTGTACCAATGTTTTATTGAGAACATTGTAATATGTTATCTCAATAACATTCCGAAAACATCCTCAACATGTTACAGTGACAATGTTCTAGTTTTGTTAACAAGTCACATTACAAGAACATTTTATAAAAAACATTCCGTCATCTCAGGACTAAATAATATCCTCAAAACATTTTGCGAACGTTAACCTGATAATGTTCCTCCTCTGTTATTATGGAACATTGTTTCAATGTTTTATAAGAGATCATTCTACAAACCTTTACCTCATTAACATCCTCAAAATGTTAAATTTAAAACGTTCTAGTTTTCTTAACATGTCGCATTACAAGAATGTTTTATAAAAAACATTCAGTCATCTCAGGCCTCAATGATATCCTCATAACATTTTGCGAGCGTTGATTTGATAATGTTCCTCCTTTGTTTTTATGGGACATTGTACCAATGTTTTATTGATAACATTCTAATATCTGTTATCTCAACAACATTCCCAAAACATCCTCAACATGTTACAGTGACAATGTTCTAGTTTTGTTAACACGTCACATTACAAGAACGTTTTATAAAAACATTCCATCATCTCAGGACTAAATAATATCCTCAAAACATTTTGCGAACGTTGATTTGATAATGTTCCTCCTCTGTTATTATGAGATATTGTGCTACTGTTTTATTGAGAACATTGTTTAATCTGTTATCTCAGCAACATTCCCAAAACATCCTCAAAATGTTACAGTGAAAATGTTATATCTTAGTTTACATTTAACCTTATAGGAACATTATTTGAAATGAGAAAACATCCTTAAAACATTCTTAAAACATTGCATTCAAATGTTTTATTTAAAACATTAACCAAACCTCTAGGGAATGTTAGCCAAAGTTCTGAGAACGTTCCCTGTTAGCTGGGCATTCACTTCTAGTTGTCTTCATCCTCTATCCCGCAATGTTTCGGTCTCCCACGTGTGTGTGGCAAGCTGTACCGCCGGGAACATGCAAAAAATAAATAAATGAAGAAGCGTCGAGGCAAAAATATGACGTCATCGACGCGCCGCTACAGCACTAATAACTGCTGTGATCTTTGTAACTGTAAGCGTGTGGCCTACAAACTCCTTGAAGCTGACTTCTACAGATGAAACAGCAAACTATCTTCAGTAATCTTTTCTTTAATTTATTATAATTCTGACTCCGGGTCTTCATTCATCATATCTGGTTCTGGGTCTTTGACTGTAAAACCCCTTACTGTGGCTAAACCCCTCACTAAGCTGAACAGGAAATGCAGTTTAGAGTCCCTTTCAATGAATGAGTGAACGGAAAATACAGGCCGAGATATAATCAATGGGTCTTAGCATGTGGCTCTGATCAAGAGAGCATAATCTGATAATGTCAACTAACTTAGGCAAATGTGGTAACAACACTGATTATTAAAGTCATGAAGGATCTCGGCGTCCAAAAAGCAAGAAGAGAGCGAAAGCAAGAACATCTCAAGTACATTTCGCCACATGTGAAATTCAATTAAGCAGCGGTTGACCCATTAAGATGGAGACTGCTGCCCAAGGTCACCCAGAGTTTGACGGTTTTGTTGAATCACAATGATGCGTTGGGTGAAAAGGTTAAAAACACAACGTGTACAATTAGATATCAACCATGAGACACTAAATGATTTCTAAACATGGAACAAGGCCTCAGTAATGGAGAAAATATTGATTGTGGCTGATGTTTATTCCAGACAAAATATTAGTGGTCTCTCATGAAGCAATGTAATCCCAAAAAAGGTAAACTCATTATCGATTGATTTAATGAGGACTGGTCTGTTTTTCAGTCTGTTATGCGTAAGCACCGGATGAGGGGGGCCCAAAGCTCTGGAGCGGGTGGCTTGGAGGTTGGGAACTCAGTGATGAGCGAAAGACATCTCAATCATCATTTAAAAATCTCTTCCTATGAGCAAATAATGTAAACGTGACATGGAACCCAAACTCTGGAAACAGCACACATTCACCTTTTCTCTCAAACAAAGTGCCTTTAAAAAAAAACATATTTTATGGCGTCCTAAATAGGGGAAGATCAAAGTGTCTCATTGAAGCTTAGCAAATGTACAAACAGAGTTATGGAGTGAAGGTCAGACAAGCATCTGTAATCTCCTTTAATGGTTCCTGTAGAGGGATATAAAAAAGAAAGAAAGAAAGAAAGAAAGAAAGAAAGAAAGAAAGAAAGAAAGAAAGAAAGAAAGAAAGAAAGAGTGAATGAAGTAGCGAGAGAGAAGAGTGAACAATCTCGGGGACATCCCTTACTAAGACTAACAGCTGTTTAAACATTTCCCAGATAAAGACATTGGCTCAATTTATACAAAGCAGGACATCAAACGGCAGGAATGAGCTGCTTATATTTACATAACTCACTGCTTGAAAGTCTCCTTTCTCCAAAGACATGGAGCCCATTAATACGGAGCAATAAAACTCCAACCCCTGTCCCGTTCCTTCCAATTTCATCCAATTTGAGCTCGCCGATGGTTCAGTGTCCGCTCGGCTGCGACTGCCCCGCTGTCAGATATCTGACAGCTCAAGTTTACATTAATAAAATGTGATCATTGTAAAACCATATGCTCCCTAAAACCCCTGCGTTTATCCAACTTATCCCGGGAAATCGCTTCTCTCTGTGCCTAAGCACTGTGTTCATAGTGAAAGTGATCTTCTTGTTGAAGATTTGGGGAGAGATTATTGTTAATAGCTTTACATTTTATTCCTATGTTTTGAAGGAGTGTAATTTGGCCGTAACAAATAAGACCTGTGAGGATTATGTGTTAAAATGTTGATTGTGGACAGTGGGATATTAGTAGCAGCCCTGGTTCATCTGGTGGCCTAAGCGAGATAAGATTCGACCAAAGGGGGGGAAAAAACATGTAGTGGTTTATAACTGTGATAAGACAGGATAGATTAATGGTAGTTTTTCTTTAAGCGTGAATGGGGACCTGGGTTCAAATACTGACTAAGCACATTTCGAATTCCATGTGGAAAAAAAGGTCATGTAGATTTGGAGACTTTGGAGTTTAGTCATGTGAATAGATGTTTTCTGTCACAGTGTTTTCAGACAAACGCTTTTTGTTTTACCTACAGTAGACTAATTGTGCAACTTTTGGGGGGTTTCGTTTTTTGAAGGGCACAATTTAGATTAAGGTCAAATTCTCACTATTATCTAATTAATAACTATGACTTTTGGCTCAGTGTATTATTATCTAATATTATGTAATTACTAGTCATTAATTACATAAAAATGTAATTGTTCATAAAATAATTTATTTTACAATTGGTCTATACACTGTAAAAAAAATATTTTCAAGATTTGTTATCACAACATATTTTCTTTTGCCAAATCAACTTTATAATAATTTATTTAGTTCAGATAACATATCGTTTTGAGTTTCTGATGGTTAAATTAATATCCTTCATTGTATTAACTCACTTTTTCCAGTTCAATGAACTTAAAATTTTAAGGCAACCAGGTTACTTACTTTTTTAAGTTAAACCATCAATAATTTTTTACAGTGTAGTGTACAGTACTTACCCAAGAAAGTACTGGTAATATAAGGTAACTATATGTGCGTTAAAGTTGGGTTTAGGGGTAGAATAAAGGTTAGTACCTAGTTATAACCCATTGTAACATGTGGAACAGGACTGTTAAATAAAGTGCTACCAATTTTTTTAGAATTAAAAAACAAAACATACATCATTTATAAAATAAAACTGAAGATCAAATCTCAAGCCCTTTAATAAAGATTTACATCAATTATATTTTTCACACTCTAAACAATGCTGGGTTGTTTTAACCCAAATTTGGGTCAAATATGGACAAACCCAAATGTTGGGTTAAAAATGCAATTTAAATAAATTTACAATTGAAAGTGAAAGTTGAAGTTAGGTTAAAATTTGAAATTACATTTTTAACCCAACATTTGGGTTTGTCCATATTTTACCCAAATTTGGGTTGAAACAACCCAGCATTTTTTAGAGTGCATGCTCTTCCACACAGCATATTGTGTATTTATTTATCCGTGAAGCATAAGATCATGGCGTGAGCTCGCAATGCAGTTCAGAGCCCTGTGGTGTGTTTCTGGCTGGATGAAGCTTCAGCACCCCTCATTGGTCAGTCTAGGTAAACATATTATGACTTACCCTTTCTATTTCTTCACATTCATCCATGTTAGTGTTCAAATGGCATTTAAAGATCCCCCAAAAATAATTATTTTCAAACTTTATGCCAACTCAAAAACAAACCATGTGAACTAAATGATATGTTAACTCTTCAGTAGTAAAATTTACTCTTTAGCTTTATACCTCAAAACAATAAAAATGGGTAAATAACATAAATAAATAATATGGTATCATGCAACAAAAATATCCTACACAAAGATATCAGTGTACTCATTTATTATTATGATTTAAAATAAAAATGCTTCATTTCAACTGGACTAAACAACACAAGAGTGTCTTGTGCTTTGTTGTAAATGCTATGCCAATTCCCATCATATCTTTGCAGTCAATAATATTAAAGCACACTTACAATTGCGGTACTTTATCCTAACCTTTTATTCAGTCATGATAGACCTGAATGTTTTGTAGAGATTTGAATAATATAGACGTTTATTTTTGAGAACTTGACCTTAAATTTTTATACAAGTTTCAAAACAGTAGCCTATTTGCTAACTGTCCTTTATATTTTGCAAGGTAATGCTTAAAAAAACAAGCAGGTTCAGTGTCCGTTCCATTGAGCTCTCTGTACTTCAGTCTGTAATAGTGTACAAATGTATAGTTCACAAAACAGTTTCTGAATTTATTAACAAATACGTTTTGTCACTAAACAATTTAGTTTCCAAATTTAGTAATATTTGAAGGCTAAAAAAATGCTCACAGGAAGAAGAGTAATAGATTTTTTTGTTGTTGTTTTTTTTTTACTAGTTTTTTAGTCAGATTATTTTTAGTTTTTTTAAATTGTGAGGATGAAAATACAAATATTTCCAATCCAAGATTATATAACTAATAATATTGGAAACACTCTGAAAGGCATTAGCAAAACAAGTTTAGATTTCTGCTTTAGTAAATCTTCAGATAGTGCTAGTCTTCAATGGGCAGTAGTGCTAGTATTAGCAGAGACAGTGAGTGTAAGTTTGCCCGCGCTGACAGGTGGACTCCGCGGCTTTTCTTTGAACAGCCGGCCTGATTTACAGCTAAGAAACGCAGAGCGTTCCAGCCCTCTGATATCACCAGCTGACATTAGTAATTAATACAGTCTTCAGGAATGAGAGCACACACTGGGGAAAACTTAAGAACCGGTAATTAGGCCCAACAGTTGCTATAGTTTGACAGTGATGGTTTAGTAGTCTGATTTCTGATGGGCCATAAGTAGCTATGAACGTCACTGTACAAAAATATGACATAACTCTATAGCTAAACAGCATGAAAGTGAACAGTCTGGCGTCAATAGCGTTCAAACTTGCATAAAGAAATGAGCCTACATCCTGACCGAGTTGGGACGCAGAAAGGTAAAGGTGCAGACAGCCCAAGACGCTGACTAATTCACTCATCTGCCACGACTCAACGCTCCATTCAGACTGTCCCCGAGACAGACGGCCTCCTCCAGGAACACAACGCATCTGATAAAATCTCCCCAAATATTCCAGACATGCAGTTCAGACAAAGGAGACAGGGTGGTAGGGCTCCCATTATCGTTCCGGTCTTGAGATAGCCCGCCGTAAAATAGGGACGTCTCTTGTCACTTTGCGTGCTTCTGCGGGACAAGGTCACTTCAGTAGGGATGGCAAGGACCCGGTCAAAAGGAGACTGAAGTCTGAGACCTAACGGCAACTTTTATCTGGGCCTGTCTCTGAAATTGAAGGGATATAATTATCCAGGCTTTGGTTGCAACAGGTAATAGCCATTGACTGTGTCTTTTCGTTTATGGAAAGTTGTTAGCTTGGTTGGCTCTGATTGACGACGCAGGTATGCATCGCATGGTTATAGTAAAACGGTCTTGATGAAGGTTAGATATGGTACACTTCACCCTGGGTCACTGAGGACCAAGGGTTCCCACAATTTTCACATTTTGATTAGGCACCGTAATTTTTTCCAGTATAATTTACATAAGTATGTGCATGGCAGCGTTTGCACTGATTACTGGATCCTGGGAATGCAGGCATCTATATCTTTCCTGTCTGTTTGCCGGCTGCTTTTATACAATAAATGCACACAAAAAAAAAGAAATCTCTTAAAGGGATAGTTCACTTTGAAATTAATTTTTGATATGTTTTTATCTTACCTCAAGGGCATCCAAGATGTAGGTGTCTTTGTTTCCACAGTATTTTCAATTTTTATATTTTTCGGTCAAACCGGTGTTGTCTGTCAGTCATATAATTCAGGTTTAGGGGGTCCACCTCAAAGAGCATGCACACAGAAGTCAAAAATAAACATGATTTAATGACTCATAAATGTAAGTACACATTGATGGCCTAAGACACGAAACGAGCGGTTTGTGTGAGAAAACGAACAGTATTTATATCGTTTTTACCTCTTGTAACCACAGCCACGTCCAACTGATCTGAAGGCACGGGCGCTTCGGTCTGCGCCGGAAGTGATCGCTTGCGTCTGTATACGTCACTCATTGTTTACACAGAGATTTTGGAAGTTTTACCTTTCACTAAACATATTGAAATTGTCTTCCATTGCGATTTCCCTGTATATCTAAATATGTTTAGATCTTCACAGTTTAAGGTAAAACTTCCGAAATAAAAACAATATAAATACTGTTCGTTTTCTCACACAAAACGCTCGTTTCGTGTCTTAGGCCATCAATGTGTACTCACATTTACGAGTCATTAAATCGTGTTTAATTTGGACTTCTCTGTGCATGCTCTTTGAGGTGAACCCCCTTTAGGGGTGGACCCCCTAAACCTGCATGACTGACAGACAACACCGGTTTGACCGAGAAATATCAAAATTGAAAATACTGTGGAAACAAAGACACTACATCTTGAATGCCCTTGAGGTAAGCTAAAACATATCCAAAATTAATTTCAAAGTGAACTATCCCTTTTAATAAAATAAGGACACTGACAGAGCAACAAAAACTTACCACTAAAAATCTGTAGATTTTCAAGTTTTGTGTAGCTTATTTCTAAGAAAAAAAATACAAAAATAATAATCATATGTAATTCATTTTTAAAGTATTTATTTTAATTTACATACTATATGTGTGTGTGTGTGTGTGATTATTTAAATTTTGCGATGATAGGTAATCAAGCAGCTGAAATTTGTTAAATAGCATATATGACCGTATGCAAATATACTGTATGTATGCAAATATAAAGAACTGGGAAAAAAATAGTTACAATTTGTGATTAGAATAAAAAAAATCAGGCAGTCGAGATTTGCTACAGTATATTCCACTTTGCATTAGTGTGGGAATAAAGTTGGATACAATATTATATGTATGAAGGATATACTTGTAGTAAGCTAATATAAATCATTATTAAGTATTAATTAATTATAATTATTTATTTTGTTTTATATATTATTAGTAATATAACTTCATTTATTTTGTTTTGATTTTTGATTTTTATGTTTGTGTCAGAAGTAACTATTGTGTTATTATAGTGTAATATATATATATATAGTGAAGGTTTTACTTGTTAACATGGCCAAGTTAACTCATTGATGTTGTAACTACACCTTCAAACACCATATACAGTACAATCACTATATGAGCCACCATTAGCAAAGATTCGAAATATTATACTTCCCTTCAACAGCCAAGCAACTGCCACTGACATGAATGAGAATGCGAACAATGAACGCTAATAGTGTTTACATTGAAAAATCATGACGTCGCCTTTAAACAGCTCGTTGAACATCAAAAGACAACTGAGAATGTGTATTTGGTTTGTGCTGCTAACTGATCCAAAGGGGGCCTTTGTGAGCTCTGGATTAGGTTAGCTGCCTAAGACTCGGTCGCAAACAATAACTGGATTTCAAAGTGAAAGGTGACCCCTCTTAGCCCAAGGTGCAACATTAAAGAGATGTTTAGGTACACGGCGTGTGCCAAGCGAGTTTTTATGTACCCACGCGAGCTGAGGTCAGAGCGGCTACAGCTGTCAATGCAACAGAACAAGCAGAGTTAGGCGGCCACGCAGATAAGCCATGGATGCCAGGCGCCCTGCGGACACCCTTATCAGGTCTCCACTGCACTCTGGGATAGATAACGGCACTCTCAGGACGCTTGCTGCACTCCCTCTCATGTTTACTGAGCCACATCAAAGGCCGACGCGTGAGCGGGCCGGTCATGTTAGTCATTGACAAATTAAGCAGGGACTCATCTGGTCAGGGAGCTCCCTCCTCCTTCCTCCATTGGAGTCGCTCTATACGCAGTCCGGTTCTCTTGCTCTGCCCTGAGGTGTTCTACACAGTAATTACTCCTGGGTAATGACAGCCAACACTTCAGTAGGTTGTAAACGGCAGGAGGCTTGTAAAGAGGCTGTGACCGGTGGAGGCGTGAGTGTGCTGGGGTGAAACTACAACAGCAGGGAATCGGGCCCACCCACAAAACTAAGTCTCTACTGTACTCTATATTCTACTCTATTGCACTCTAAATGACTCTCTTATTCACAACTCTACTCCATTATACTTTTACTTTACTTAAAGATGCACAAATATGACGCTACTCTTGCGAGGGACTGAGAATTGTTATATTCTCTCTATATAATGCATTATGAAAATACTATTGTTGCAGTGATTATGCCTTGTAATGCATGAATAATTGCAACAACAGTTATAAAACTTTATGATACTTCATTTTTGCTCCTTTAGAAAGTATAATGGATTAAAAAAAGAAAAAAATGGACAAATTCATGAGACCTATATAATATGATAATGCATTTTAATTTTGTTTACACTTATTTATGAAACAATGTATTTATTTATAGTGCATTGCATTGTACAGTACATAAAGGCTTCAAGTAAAGTGTTCTTTTTTATAACAACCCATTATACTGTGTACAAAAGTAGTAAAATGAACTATAATAGTTTTTATGTTATTGCACTAATGGATAAGAAATTAGATATTGAAAGGTTTGTATTGAGCTGACAGTGAATATTTTTAACCGAGTACAGTTAGATGCATATAACCTGACAAGAAACATTTTAAAATTCAATTTTATATATTATTTGGTTTGATTTCTATAGCACATTTTGCAATAAACATGTTCCAGAGTAATTTTTTTAGAGAATATTCCTTTACAAACCCCAGTTGTCAGTTGTTTTCTTATAGGTCATTTCCTTACTTGTTTCCTTGGTCATTGATTGATCATGTTACTTGTTTCATTGACTGGTTAAGACTTGTATATATTGTGCTTGTTTTTCTCATCGCTTTGTATTTGTCAAGAGTCTGAGAATCCACTGTGTTTTGAGTTCTGTAAATAAAAGAACTGTTGCAGATACGTAGATCCTGCTTACCTTTTTCATTCCAGTTTTTTAACCTGCCATGACCGAAGAACGAAACAAGCAACAGGTGTAAACATAAAACAAACAAGAAAATGAAATAAACAGGCAAACCTGGAAACCTGGACCAGCGACCTGTGGCCTGTTGCATGAAGCCGGTTTCAGTTGCTACCCAGGGGTGCATTTCCCGTTTGCCAACCATGGTCGCAAGTTGGTCGCAATTTCCATTGAAGTCTATTGGTAACGACGGAACTTGCGATCATAGTTGGCTAACAATGCTTTCGGGAAACTCACGCCAGGTAAGTTTAAGATTAGTTTGAGCAAACTCTGTTTTTTCGGGCTGAGGAAGAAGCGGGTTTCATCACCATGATAACTTACAACGCATTCTCGTCCTTTAACGTCATATAGAACGCTATATGACAAAACGGCGCTATACTACGCACATGGCACCCGTTACCGTTAATACAACACACGCTGTGATGGTTAGGTTTAGGTGTGGGGTAGGGTAGGGTAGTCTCATATTACGCTAAAGGATTTATGACGCCTTGGGTTCGTGTGAATATTAACGATAAAAGGTGCCATGTGCGTAGTATAGCGGCGTTTTGTCATATAGCGTTCCATGTGACGCTAAAGGATAAGAACGGGCTGTAACGCTCCTAACCTGCCCCTGAGGAGATTTTATTCTGGGTTAGAGATTGCAGACCAAAACAGAACCAATCAGCTGTGTGTGACTCTATCTGATGCAATAAGCCACTCCCCCTGTATTACTCGCTCCAATTTAAAGCAGTTAAGAGTGAAAGTTGCCCATCTTCTGCTGCTAATTATTTATTTCATTAAAGGGGTCATGAACTGACTTTTTAAATGTTATTATATTTTTGTCTGAGGTGAACTTATGACGTTTGCTTGGTTTTTGCATTAAAAAACATCAAAATGAATAAGTAATAGGTAATTTTCTACCCAGTTTTGAGCCCAGCTCAGAAACGCTCGGTTTTTATGGGCATCTCGCACTGAAGACTTGGAAGTAAACGCCCACTGCTATGAGTGGATAAAAGTTTTGCATATTATAATGAGTTTCAACTCACCTCGTGGGGGAAATTGTTTTGAAAATGTCCAATGTTGTAAAATGGCAACAGGAATGATTCGCCCATACATGTTCGACCCAGAGTCCGTGTGTTGCCCAATTCCTGTCAGATTCAATATAGATGGCACAGCACCGTTCTTTACTCTTAATTGGTCTTGTTTACAAAACAATCCTCAGTGAAATAAAGCGAACAGACGGTTTTACCCTCATCAGCTGGAACGTCATGAAAAATTGAAGTAGGTGTTGATCTTCTTCTGCGGGGGTGGTGTTCCCCATTTTTAAAAACAAGTCGTTTGCTGAGGCTGGTGTCAATAAAAGCTTTTATCGGATTAACAAGGGCGTTTTCAGTTCTGAAACTTGGAAACAGAAGCAGTGTTTATTCCTACTTCGAGAATGCATTTAGTTTCATGTAAAAAAAAATTTATTGATCTCAAAGAAGTGAATTCGTCTCTCTTGCGAGAAGTGAATCAAGCTGACACTCTCCATGTTCCGTGTGATTGGCTTTTTGCCGAACTTTCACTTTCAGGTGAACGCACGGGTGTTTATTGCAAACCTTGAGCTAACATTGCTAACATTGAGTTGACAGAGAATGTTTTGTACCAAGCGTTGTGGGCCTGTTAAACCTTTTTATATGGATACCTTTTTTATAACTCTAAACCTATGAAACACTGCGTTTCTTCAACTAGCTTCAAGCAAAAGACCTCAGGGTAAATAGCGAAGATCCAAAAGGACAAACTATTCTTAAATGTTTTTACAATGCAAGAATGGGAAGACGAACACTATTGATATTTTCTGCACTATTTGATTGTCTTCTATAATTTTTTGTAAAAACTAACAGAGATGTCACATAACGTTTAATCTCAAATTTAAAAATGCTTAGAAATTGTTTAAAATAGAAAAAGGCGTCATCTGACATTCACATTTCTATGAGACACGAGTCGTATCATGAGACTAATTATATCACATTACCTCAGAAGATTCTAGGGCAACCCCTTCCCCATGAAAGTGTCAATTGTTCAACACACAATGCTAACAGCTGTCTGTTTACCACAGTGGTTTCCTAAAGCGAAAAGGCTCACCTACTTATTTACTTTGAATGTAAACAGTCTGATATAAATAGATAAATATCACAGTCTGGAGACAGTTATGAGTTTGTTCTGGACTAACGATGTGGGGAGGTTTCTTATTTGCACCATTCCAAAGGATAACATAAAAACAAACACATTTGTTACGTTTTCTAAAGAAAAATGCTTGCCTGTGTAAAACTCCTTGCCATGATACCGTACTGTTCAGAGGTGCGTTTCCCGTACAATGTAGCTCGCTGCTTCACTACCATAGTATGATGCATCGTTGGAGAAATCAACTAGCTAGTCACGACTGTTTCCCGAAACCCATTGTCGCAAAGTATCGTTCAACCACGTTGGTTTCACATGTGGTGGAGTAATAACTACTTTTAATGAAACTATTTGAGATCCAATTAATACTAGATTTTTTATATAAATTACAAACATGTCATCTGAGGACTATTTCTAATTGTTCTTAGTTATTTTGCTTCATTACCAGACTCAATATTTGGCTCGTTCGCACATGCGCACTCTTCAAACACGTTACTTTAAATCTTTTGACAAACTAAAAGACGTAAATTCCATTTGTATTAGGGGTGGCACGGTTCACGAAACCGACGGTTCGGTTTGTATCATGGTTTTAGGGTCACGGTTTTCGGTTCTGTACGGTTCTTGTTATTTTTTTCTTTTAATCTTAAACACTCCAGAAATGTACTTCAGCATGTGATATATAGCTTAATTATCCACACTTTAGGATACAGTATAAAAAAATGATATTCATGCAATCATGCACAAACTGAATTTGACTCTTTGACTTTAAGCACATTTTGGGACTATCTCAGAGGAAAGCTAGGTGAGATTTCAGCCCGTTCTCATCCTTTAACGTCATATAGAACGCTATATGCAAAAACGGCGCTATACTACGCACATGGCACCCTTTATCGTTAATATAACACGCAAACCCAAGACGTTATAAATCCTTTAGCGTGAATATGACACGCACACCCTACCCCACGCCTAAACTTAGCCCTCACAGCGCGTGTTATATTAACGATAAAGGGTGCCATGTGCGTAGTATAGCGCCGTTTTTGCATATAGCGTTCTATATGACGTTAAAGGATGAGAATGCGTTGGAGATTTTGACACAGCAAGAGAGAAGACATTGACATGCTTTTCGTTTATTTGCCAAAAAAAAAAAGGAGAATGTGTATCACTATGTCTACAAGAACTTGTGCATTTCTATCACACAAATCTTATTTACACAAAGAAATTAACTTGCATTTATCAACTGCCAACTTTTTTAGCTCTTACAAAAATTCTATCTTTTAAAAGAAAAAAAGAGGAACTCTTAAAACACTGTCTTTTATGAATAAGCCAATATACATGAAAACCTCATTGCCTATAATTAGGCTATAGCAATAGTAAAGGCAATAAACATAAAGTGAAAAATAAGTTCAACCTCAACACAAAAGACAGTATCAACAATGCTTCTATTCCCAGAGAGAGAGGGTACTTTTTTTTCACTTGAAATTAAAGTGCAGGATTTGGAAACATTTGACTGAAGCTCTTATCTAAACATAAAGTGCCACTGTAGCGTTATATTAAAATATCATAACATGAAATCCAAAATGTTCCCACACACTGGACTTATACCATAGACTTATACGACGCTGGCACATCCCCCAACTCCCTCATCTCTCCCACTTGCCATTTCTCCGCGTGCCGTGACCTGCAGCGCTCCATACTCCACTTTTACTGGCTTGTTTACTAACTTGAACCGGCGCTGCACAGAGCGATCGGTAATGACATCAAATACCGCGAAAGTGATTGAAAAGCATACGGAGCCGTCGCTCTCGCACTAGTTTGATGTTATTCACCGGTCGCTCTGTGCAGCGCCAGTCTAAGTCGAACAAGCTTATGTCGCGCGAAAAGAAAACACATGTCACACACGGGCACGAGGCTACATTGCGCATGCGTCGAACCGTGAGACGCACACACGCTCGGAAACGAGACAAGCGAACCGAACGGTTCGGGTGTTTTTTCATTTACTGTGCCACCCCTATTTTGTATGTATTCTAAATAAAATACACAGGTTGTACTGAATGTCAGCTTGCTTATTGTGCTCAAGATAAGGATTTATTACCTCCAAATGTCATACAAAAAACGATGCCTCTAACCACAGGTCGAGAGCTGTCGTTCAAACCACACAACTATGCGGTGCTGTTTGCGAATGTTCGTTGGAACAATGGTTTCGGGAAACACCAATTCGTTGAACTACGCTGATAACGACGGAACTTGCGACCATAGTTGGCTAACGATGCTTTCGGGAAACGCACCTGGGTAGTTGCTAGGGGGTTGCTAGGGAGTTTCTTACTGGCTCAAGTAAAAACAGCACATACCAAGTCTCTAACAACATACCTCTCCTTGACAAGCCGCATAAATTGAAGTCCCCTTCATGTCCGTAGCCCAAACTGTTCATCATTGGAAGACCATTTGAACCATTACAGATTGCTTTGATGTCGTAAGTGTTAAAATATGAAGTGATTTTGTACATGTATGTGTTAACGATAGAAGTCGAGACAGCAGGAAAGCCTCTCAATATCCTCAGACTCCAGAATTCAGACAGACAGTAGATTGACCCCTGACCCCAGAGCCTGCTGTCTCGTTATCACTCTCCCATTATCTCACAGGGAATCTCTGTCTTAAGTCTACGGCGCCTCAGGTTATTGTGGGAGAGAAACTGGCTTGAGTTTTGCAGGCTGCCGAGATCAGAGATGGCTGGATGTACTAGTAGTAATACAACCCAAGCCATTACATTTGGAATCCTGGTTACTATACAAATCAAAAATGACTAGTAATGAGTATTAGAAAGGAATTGAATTTGCTTTAAAACATCAAGCCTTCAACTTGAGTTAAAATGTCTGGCCAAGCAAAAGTGTCTGGCATTGAAATAAAAACGATTGCTTCCATCTTTACAAGAAAATTGTAGTTTGGACCTCAGGTTTGATTTAGTGCTGAGGTTTGAAAACGCACAATGATGTGAAAGTCACAGTAATTTAGAGGGATTCGATTTTCCTCAGAGTATGGCAAACACAGCACAAAGTGGCCATGAAGAAACAGCAGTTAAGCATTTATCACCATTTCCTATTCATCATGCTAATTGTTCAGGCGCAGAAATATTGTTTGTTTTGGACAATTAGGGTTTGGTTTAGTGCCGTGCGTCAAAGCCCACAGCTGTAAGGAATTTCAGCCTTTGCTACATGACACTTAATTTATGACTTTCACAAATCAATTATGCTTCGTTCTGTGCAAATAGCCGGCTTGTCTCTTCCCCCAGCGGAAAATGACATTGTCAGACTGCGAGGTCTATTAAACAACAATGTCTTCTGTCAATATGAGCCTATTCTGAGCGTAGAGTCTCGCGTGTGTGCATGTGAGTCTCGTCTCTTGACAGTATTTAGAATACACACGAAGACATGAGGGGATGAAAGGACGTTTTGTGAACGTCGACTTCCAGTTATCGTTGAAACACAGCGCCGCAGTAAACAGTGCAGCACTGGGTGGCCATGCGAAAGTTTAAACAAAGAAGGAGGCACACTGAAATATTCAGAGTTCAGCAGAGCAGTTACGAAACTCAGGAAGAATGGAGGGTCTATACAACAGTGCATCACAAACAAGTACTAAATGTCAACATGCAGCACTCAGTGTGTCATGCAAGGATGTGTAGAGCATCTAAAGAGACGGTATAGAGAATAGTCCCAAAAAATGGCCTTCAGCAGCAAGAGGGCAAAAATGAATATGGTAAATGGACAAAAAAATCATAATGAATGAGCTAGCTGCCACACTTCTGAATCTTTCTCATTGTTCTGTAGACACATATTCAGATTATTTCTTCTTATATTATTTAATTAAATTTAAATGAGTTTGGCTAGTAGTTTTTGATGTCAACCATATTTATTCAATTTATTGGTCAAAAACAACGACACTGAGCTCTACTGTATAGCGCCACAAATGGAATTGAATCAGTGATCCATTATTTTTAATCTGCTCATTTACATGAACCATCCAAACAAAAAGATTGACTTGTAAGAACATTTCAAAGCTAGTGAAAGTGAAAGGAATAGGACCATTTAGTTAGAACCGATTCACCAGAATCACTATATTACCATTTGTATAACTGGAATTTTGACTGAAAACCTTATAGTCACTGACTATCTAATGGAGTTTTGGTTTCTTGCCACTGTTGCCTTACTTTTGGCTTGCTTATTTGGGGATATTTAATATTTAATAATATTATCGATCTGTGTTGTACTACTTTCATGTTATCACTGTGAAGCTGCTTTGATATTTTGTATTGTGAAAAGCGCTATATAAATAAATGTGACTTGACTTGACTTGACTGACATGTACTTAATAGCAGCGTCAGACAACTTAAAGGGTTAGTTCACCCAAAAATGAAAATTAAGTCATTAATTACTCACCCCCATGCTGTTCCAACCCCGTAAGACCTTCGTTCATCTTCGGAACACAAATAAAGATATTTTTGATTGAATCTGAGAGCTGGATCAGTCCTACATTGACTGCCTAAGGGGCTGGCTCGTGACGGCCCATAAAGTCATTAAAGAAAAGGTTTAAATATTCCATGTGCCTACAGCGGCTCAATTAAGTTTATCAAGTGACGAGACTACTTTTTGTGTGAAAAAAACATAAATAACGACTTTATTCCACTATTCTATTACTTCCTTATGGGCGCATGCGCGAGAACTGAGACGAGGACGTTCTCCTTCAACTACTTCTTGTTACCGGCTGCTCACCGCTTAGGAGTATTACCGCCACCTACCGTATAAAATGATGATCCATATATAAGGCGCTCCGGATTATAAGGAACACTGTCGTTTTTTGAGAAGATTAAAGGCTTTTAAGTGCACCTTATAGTGCGGAAAATACGCTAATTGAAAAGCGTATGTACAGCGCGCATCTTCCTCTGCTTGTAAACAGAAAGTTTTGCGCTTCCAGCTATATCAGCACATCATCTTATACGGTAGGGGGCGGTAATACTCCTAAGCGGTGAGCAGCCGGTAACAAGAAGTGGTCGAATGAGAACGTCCTCGTCTCAGTTCTCGCGCATGCGCCCATAAGGAAGTAATGGAATAGTCGAATTAAGCCGTTATTTATGTTTTTTTCGCACAAAAAGTAGTCTCGTCGCTTGATAAACTTATAATTGAGCCGCTGTAGGCACATGGAATATTTAAACCTTTTCTTTAATGACTTTATGGGCCATCAAGAGCCAGTCCCTTATGCAGTCTATGTAGGACTGATCCAGCTCTCAGATTCAATCAAAAATATCTTTATTTGTGTTCGGAAGATGAACGAAGGTCTTACGGGGTTGGTACAGCATGGGGGTGAGTAATTAATGACTTAATTTTCATTTTTGGGTGAACTAACCCTTTAAGTCTCCTCTATAATTATTGTTTAAGACAAGGCTGATATCTAGTATATTTTTGTTTTTTGAGGGACGACAAAGGTAATCAATCTTTCCAATAGAATGCTGCAGGAATTGCGTATTTTTATCGGCCAGAACCCGAAAACAAGTTGTCATTTTACACTACCTGTGTAGTGTAAAAAAACACTAAAAAAAACATTTGCTGATAATTTACTCACCCCCATGTCATCCTATATGTCCATGTCTTTCTTTCTTTTTGATGTAAACATTCCAGGATTTTCTCCATATAATGGACTTCAATGGAGTCCAAACGGTTCAAGGTCCAAATGAAAGTTTCAGTGCAGCTTCGAAGGGCTTTAAACAACACCAGACGATGAATAAGGGTCTTATCTAGGAAATCGATCGGTCATTTAAAAAATAAATAAAAAGTTCAAGTTTAAGTTTCACAAAATGAACAAATCTTTTTTCAAGTCATTTGGTTCATTCCACGAACGAAACGAACGAAATGACTCGAAAAAAGATTTGTTCATTTTGATGAATGAGTTCGAACAGGAGAGTCACGAAAGCTATTTTGAAATGACCAATCGTTTCGCTAGATAAGACCCTTATTCATCGTCTGGTGTCGTTTAAAGCCCTTTGAATCTGCACTGAAACTCTCATTTTGGACCTTGAACCTTTTGGGCCCCATTGAAGTCCATTATATGGAGAAAAATCCTGGAATGTTTTCATCAAAAACCTTAATTTCTTTTCGACTGAAGAAAGAAAGACATGGACATCTTGGATGACATGGGTGAGTAAATTATCAGCAGAAGTTTTTCTAAAAGTGCACTACTCCTTTAATTAGGTCTATGGTTAACACAAGCTTATTATATCTATACGTTTTATTCCACAACATAAAATACGTTGGTAATATTCAATGATTTTTAAAAGGTTTTACTTGCTAACAAGTGGCTAAATGAGGTTGTCCTTAATCATTATCACACAAAACTGGTTAACTCATTTACTCACTAATTCGCTTTCACCACCTCTTTGTGTTTATAATCACGCTCTTGCGAAATATTGAAACTCAAACTTTCAGAAAAAAAAAAAGTTTTCGAATAAAGACTGAAAGCTGTCAGAAAGGGTAATGTTGACCGTGAAGTACTTTTAGCTTTTAACTTCGGACGTTTGTATTGTGGCTTCAAAATACATAGTTGTGTTCATTTGTGAAAATTATAATGATGAACAACGTGTAAGAATCATAAACCTTATTTTTTTTAGCAGTACCTAAAAGTACATCCTCATTTATGTTTACCAACACTCTCTCTTCCTAGAACTGCAAACTCATTTGCATGACCTTTGCAACCTCAACGCTAGTTTAGCTTGTGTAGAAAATGAACTGTTGGTGTTCATCCCATTCTTGAGGCGTTTTGTTTACTCGCAAGCCGATGTGCAACATCTCGGATAAACAGAGACATCTTGGCTGGGTTAAAAACAACGGCAAAGCAGCGACAAAGTAACAAAAAGCAAATCTGCTGCCAAGTTAAGAAAGGCTGCCGTCAAGGATGCAGCCACAGACAAAATACTTTCCTCTTTCAGCTGAGACCATTCAGAGTTACCCAGCTCTGAACTGAAGTGGAGGAAGAAGGAAACTTTAGTGACCGTTCGCTGTGTCTTAGTGATTTTAGGCTGTTTAAATTGGTTTAGGTTTACACGAAAGATAGTTCGTTCAGCTTCAGCATTATGGTAAAAAAGACAGAAATAGTGTCGAATCATTCGGCTTTCCGATTCATCACCTTTGTTTAAGATACTTAAATGGCAAACACTATAGGCCAACTGGAAATCCTCGGGATTTCTCAGAAACAACTGGGGTGATAACAAACACGTCTCATTATTTCTGATCAGACCTGACAGCAAAGGTTAAAAACGTTTGAAGTCGACGGTGCCCCTGCTGTTATCTAAAACTAGCCGCCTGCAGACCTCTCACCATGGGGCATCTGGACTGGCGGCACTCAGCCCCTCTCAGCTCACCGGCCTGTGCTGGGCCACTTACACAGATTAATACTTAGCTAAGGGTCAGGAGAAAGTTTAGGAAAGTTTCAGCAACAACAGCTGAGTTCTGTCTAGAGGAAAACGTCAGGTGACAACAGCAAGACCGGTTTAATAAATTAATACAAATGAACTTTGAAGTCAGCTAGATATACACTACAGAGGCTTAACGTAAACCCAATGTCTGAGACCGCAAGAGAAAATGCTTCTGTTTTTCATTGTTTTAAAAAATAATGAAAAACCACGATTTTGAAATAGAAAAAGCATCTTGGAAATTGGAGTCACATGATCAGTGTCGCTTATTTGACTTATTTTACAATAAGACCTACAGTGCAAAATCTATTATGAAAATAATTCTGAATTGATTTGTGAATAATTGAATAATTGGTCCCACTTTATATTAAGTGGCTTTGAGTACTATGTACTTACATTGAAATGAATTATTTGATACAATGGACTTATTGTGTACATACATGTTTTTACATGGTACTTATATTTTAAAAAATACCAGCATGTAATTACAGCTATAATTAATTTCTGTAATTACATTTGTAATTACACAGTTCCCTCACACCTACACTTAAACCAACCCATACCACACACACCTGTCCCTAACCTTACCTGTATCACACCTCAATAGCAGCAAATGTGTTTTACAATACAACAGGAGCACAATAATACGTTGTACTTATTTTTCAATGTAAGTACAGTACTTAAACTTAATATAAAGAGGGATCAAATAATCTATATTAAGCATTTCTCATAAATATTTATTTTTATTTATTTAAACTGACAAATAAAACTTTCTAAATTAAATATTTCTGTTTATTTCAAGATTTAACCCAGATTTTAAGTTTTGTGTTCCACTGTTGTAATGATGAAGAAATGGCAGGGGTTTCCTTCAAAGAATTTAAGGTTCAAAGGTTGAGCAACAGTGCCCCCCTGAGTTAACAAACTTGTTTATGTCATTACGACGTGACCTATAAACTATGACCTGTACAAATTAGTTTTACTATTGAATTAATGACACAACCTCATTTTTCACTGTCACTGCAACATTAATGCAGCTGACAGGATATTGCCTATAAGTACAATTCAAAATGTAAACACTTTTTTTTTTTTTTGTCTTTCAAAAACACTCAGTGAACTTGTTCTCTTTTGTGAGACATTCACCTGTGTTTTATCACGTAGCAGGAATGACTAAGAATTGAGTCACTTTTTTCCATAAAAAGCTAGAATTATGTCCCTTATCAAGTGTCTCCGAATAGACTCTGCACGGAGGCAGAAGCTTTCAGCAGCCTCTCTAATAAGGCAGCTTTGAGGACACAATAAAGCATTGTCTCCTGCCTCTCTCTCTCTCTGCGGAAGGAAGTGGAAGAGCGAAACAGAAAACCAGGGGCTGTATGAATCAAAGCAATCATCAGAGAGATGCAGCCTGGGGTCAGGATCTGTTGCACCATAGCTATGGTGACAGAGATAAGGCATGTTTTTACTGCGATAATGCTGGCAAATGTACGCTGTCTTTAAAAAGATGCTCGTTTTAATGTTCTGTCCGCTCATGAAATGATCTCGGTATACTTTAAGATCACTATGAAAATGTTTTTTTGAAAATGTTACTTTTACTAACTATAGTACTAGCATATTGCCTGTTTATTAGTACTTATAAAGCACATGCTATTGCCATACTCTGCATGACCATAATCTATATCCCCTAATCCTACCCCATACCTAAACTTAACCACTACAACTAGCTCACTAACTATTAATATGCAGCAAATTAGGAGTTTACTGAAGCAAAAGTCACAGTTAATGAATATGTGTTCACCAAACAAAAGTGTGACTGTTTTTTGTTGTTGTTTTAAAATATGCTAAAACCAAGTTTGTCTGAACAATGGCCAATGAACAATGAGTTTAAGGAACCGATTTGAAAGCAATCAGTGGTGTTTGCTAAAGGCGCTTTTCCACTGCATGGTACGGTACAGTACGGTTCGCTTCAGGTCGCTTTAAATGGTACCTGGTCTGTTGAGGTTCCAAGCGTACCGTACCGGTACTAAAATGTGACGTGAAACACTGCAGATCACTGATTGGTCAGACAGAATCGTCATTCCCTGCGTCACTACTAGCGTCATTGGATTTGTAACACGAGACACGAGACACTTTTTTAGCAGTATTTTTGTTTTGCTGCCATCAGCCTCATTTTAAACACATTTTTCCGTCTAGCAGTTAAAAACAACCATATACCGAGAATCAGGAACACCATCCCCTCGATAGTCTCCATTGTTCCTGTGTTGTGGGTTTGAAAATGTGGCGCTTTTAAGATGATGTCATGGCAGTAGAGGCGCGCGCAAATAACGATCAGTCCCACACACTTTGAAGGGGTACTGCGGTGGAAACGAAAAGCGATCCGAACTGTTCCGCGCCGAGTCGAAGCGTACTGAGCCGAACCGTACCGTACTATGCAGTGGAAAAGCGCCATAAGGCAAGCATTCCCTTTTGAAAAATAAGTGCCCTTGTACTTTGCTAAATGTGTGCTTGTTGTGTACTTAAAAGTATATTTTTAAAAATCTGTACTTGCAGCTAATATAATATTAGTCAAATAAAGTCACTTAAAGAAATAGTTTAAAATTAAATTAAAATTACAATGATCCCATAAATTACTCACCCTCAAGCCATCCTTTGTGCATACTGTATTACTTTATTCTTTCAAACGAACACAATTGGAGTAATATTAAATAATATCCTGGTTCTTGCCTGCTTTGTAATGGCATTGAATAGTGCCCGAGTTTTTGAAGCTCCAAAAAGCGCATCCATCCATCTTAAAAGTAATCCATACAACTCCAGTGGGTTAAAAAAAGACCTTCTGAAGTGATGGGTTTTTGTAAGATAAATATCCATATTTAAAACTTTATTAACCATAATAACTGGCTTCCGGCAACGGCCATATGCATGTTCAGGAGAGTTGAGTTGAGTTCCGGCAGAAGGGTGACAACTGACCCGACTTGGAGTGATTAGAGCAGACTAACGAGACTACAAGCTGTTGGTTCATGGGTACCTGAGTTCGATGAGAGAGTGGCGTCCCAATCTCTTACCCCCTGCTTTCCTGTCTCTCTACACTGTACTATGGAAACTAACATAGTCCTTTGTGTAGGATGTAGGGCTATAGCCCTAATAGTCGACTAAATGTTGGTCAACGAGACGAGGCTCAGTCAAACTAATTTTAACTAGTCGCATAGTCGCAAAAAAAAAAAAAAAAAAAAACTCCACTGGAAGTGGCGAAGTCAAGCAGTCCATCAGAGGCAGATCGTTAACACGCCTGGTCCTTGTGGTAATTACAGTATGTTGGGCAGAAAATACAAACGTTAGCCTATCTGAAACATTAAAGTAGTATTTTTTTCCCGATAACAGCAAAAATAATTTAAAATACTCTGTGGCTAACAGGGTGGACCGAGAGCCATGAGAGAATGGCGCAAGGCCAGTGGTGATTGATAATGACTGTAACCTTTGCACCGCACTGGCCTCGTATCTTACAGAAGAGCGGAAGGATAAAAGGAGGAGCGACGACAGTGAAGCACGAGAGAGAACCAGGCCTGGACTATTTTACATAATTTTTTGTTTATGTGAGCGCGGCAGTCGTCCATGAGGGGCTGCCGCTTTTACTTTCGTTTTGTTTTTGTTTATTTATGAAAGTGTTTGACCGTTCGCCGCATCTTCGCGTCTTCCCTGACCCAGACAGCAAACTGACATTGAATCAACGTGGAAACGACGTCTCTCATGACATCGAAACAACGTTGATTTTGCTCATCGAATTAACGTTGAACCAACGGCAGATGCGGCATTCTTCAAAGCTAAATGAAAATCGAAAATTGGTTTGCTTTCATAACGTTGAAACAACGTTGATTTCAAGTTGATTTTCCGTTAGTTTTGAAAGAATGACCCGTCTGACGTTGGTTCAACGTTAATTCGATGAGCAAAACAATGTCAGATCAACGTTGTTTCGATGTCATGTTTCCACGTTGATTCAATGTCAGTTTGCTATCTGGGGAACGACATACCGTGTTATATTGGTGCCGAAACCGGGAATGAAGGAGGGACGTGCTGTTGGAGAGCCCTCGCTGTTGGGGAATAACAAGTGTTATGTGTGTACTTGAACACTAATTTATTTTTTTAAAGGCTCATTATGGTTTAGTATTTTCTCTGTAATATAGAACAATGTAAGCAATGTTACATATAATATTATTCTCAGCCCTGAAACCCAAACCATTTTTTGATGCCAACCCCTGTAACATAAACATGCGACTAGTCAACTATTCACTTAAAGAGTAACTAAACCCTAAACCAACTTTTTTTAGTTAATGATCTGTAAGAATGGATCTTTATTAATACCAGTCATTGATTCGAGTAACTTTTTTGACATTTGTGTATAAAGTGTTTTATTTGTACAATATATGGTGTAAAAACGTCTTACTGCTGCCCTCTTCAGGTTGAACGGTGGCTACTGCAGTTGAATTTTCCTATTGGATGTTCCGCACTTCGTGACGTATGCAGATTTCAGCTCACCCTGCTCTTGGTACGAGCGGCAGTAAAAAAAACAGCTTGTTTCGTCAAAACCACTGTAGCGAGTCAGGAGTTGGAATTGCGAGTATTAAAAACGATCAGGACAGAGTGTTTTAGCATGTATTCCGTCCCCTCTATATCCGCTGGGGTCTGCCCACTTTTTCAGCATTTTTCAAATATTGCCAGTGGGCGGAGTCAGACACTGACCAGGGGTTTAGTTACCCTTTAAATGAACGACTAGTTGACTATAAAAAAATATTATAAAGTTCGGGGCAACCCTAGTTGGATGTAGGGTACAACATCGACACAGTCATGATAGACATATATACGAATATACATCATTCGTTGCTTCTCTCACACTCTCTTTGTAAATCTTTTCCTCTTTCCCCCATCTTCTCACTCTGTCTATTGCTTGCCGCTATCTCCCTGTCACTCACACTTTGCCCAGACACACTCATGTGGCACCTCACACCTGCAGAGGTTTCCCCACTCCCACCATCCCACCTATCAGATCAATGTTCCCTCTTTCTCTTCACCCGTCACAGGCCCTCAGAGAAGGGACTTGTCCAGCGTGATAACCCCCTTCAGGCAAGGTCCTGAAGCCTGGGCCTGTCTGAGCTTAATGGAACCTCGGTCTGACAGGCCCTCCGTCGCCCCTCACCTCAGACAGCGTGGCACGTCTGGAGTCCAGGCCCGGGTGTGCAAGAGGAGTACTCAGCGTTAAGTGCACCTAAGAGCAGCCTCTTCAATGGCACAAGCCAGACAGAGATGGTGTTTAGAAAGCACAATGTCTGCGCCATATTTTGGCAAGCTTGCAAAGTGACTATGCCAAAAATATTTTTTTTTCCATCCTTCAGAAAATGTGGATAGAGAGCAGTCCTTCTTAATGCAAACAATACATCTGTGAATTGTCTCATGGCATAGGTAACATCAATTTTACAGCTTCAAATTCGAGTATCAGGATTCTGTTCTTAACCCGACTCCACAACAGAAAGGAAATGAAAGTTTCACACATATTCTGCCGTGAGTCGATTCACGTCGCTAAACCTAAAAAGCTTTTCTGTAACTAAGCCTGGATGCTGGACTCCCTATGTGTGTAGGCAGTAAATAGAAAGGGTGTTAAATTAGCTGCTAAACTACATCTAATAGGATCCCGACCGAAACAACAGCTAAAAGCTTGACTGTTTGCACAAAGACATCTGCTTAGGGATTGAGAATAAGAAACTGTTGAAACTAAAAGGGTCTTTTTAGCACTGAGAGCAAAGACAATGTCACCCTGTTAGAAATCCCATTGCCCCCTTTGAAGAGAAATAAGAGTGGGCCCACATACGCTAGGTAATCCTATTACCCAGGAAACAAGGGGATCGCTGCTTTCGATCAGGGGTCAGGGCCTGAATGACCTCACTCTTACCAGAAACAATAGAGTGGAGAAAGACAGTGGGCTTGAGAAGCTGGCAGCACTGCAAAAGGAAGTGTAACAGACAGGTTTTATCAGACGTTTACATTACCTGTATTTTAGGGTTTGTTTCTAGGTTAGGGTCGGGCTAAGGGATAGGCTTAGGGTTATACGGATAGAATTAGTCATGCGTCCTGGGAAATGTTCAGACTGGGAAAGTCCGTTTAAACATTAACCTTTTCATCCTAGATGAAACCTTAAAGACAAAGTGCAGGCCTGGCCACTCTAAGCTCTTGGCAGAGATGATGAGGCTGTTGGAACTATGCAGCTTGTTTCTGTGTGTGCTGGCAGAGTCGGTGCAACCGAGACTTTAATGTAGCTGGCGTGAGTCCGCACGGAGGTAGGTAGAGACAATGCAGGCGTCTCATCAGAACCACTAAAGCCACACAAAAAACAACAACAAAAAAAACCCCAGCTGTTTCTTTTCCTATTTTAGCATGAGAACAGACAGGTTTCCGTGAGTGAGAGCAGCAAAAAAAAAAAAAAAAAAAAGAAGATTTTTTTTTTTAAATCTCTGACTTCTGATTGCAGACTTTTTTTGGTAAATCTGAGGACAGAGGAAGTGTGACTTGTGAAATACATGTGAGATTACGAGTCATTTTACAGTAGAAAAATATGATTTAATCTAATTTCGGTCCAAGATAAACAGTTGATGTGTAGTATGGTCAAAAGCGTCAGTTGTATGACGTCTTGGGATGAGACTGTGTTATATGTCCAGAGCACAAACTTGCAAAATCATGTAAATGCAAAATTGTATTACTTAAGTTAAGGGGGTTTAAAATACCTTACCAAACACCCTTAATTAGCTCTTTTGACTGTTAAAGAACTGCATGTGACATCATGCAAGATATTAGTCTGCTGATCAAAACATCTGAAGAGCTACATGAACTAAGATCACAGTTACCAGCTCCATAAAGTGTCAGTTCCCAGTCATCGTCTTATCACTCATCTGTGCCAGACCAGACCTTTCTGTTCCTACCGTTTTTGATCAGCAGGAAAAACTCCCTTAACTGCAATGATTAGAACATGCATTAGGGGCTGATCAATCAGAAGGCAAATGCTTCTCTTAATAATTGATGACAGGCAATTTACACACTGTCTGTGCAGGGAACTCTTTCCCAGTGTTTGACGAATTCAGGCGCCGTAGACTATTGACATGCACCAGAGTGATGGAGTTGTCCGGTCCCTGCAGACAGCCACAGAGACTAGCGCTACATTAACTGAATGATACTGAAGATGTCCCCTAACAGACAGCTGAAGTACTATAACAAGAAAAAAGTTGCTTCACTTAAGTAACGATTCTGCGGTACATGAGCCTTGAGACCATCAACAAAGTTAGAGATCGTGTTTGGGGTCAACATCCACAAAATGTATACCTTCAACAACCTTTCTGATCTTCTCCATACAATATCTTTAGATTATGAACAGACTTAGGTTAGGAACGGACATCATTGATGTCCAACCTGATGCACCATATTTGACTTGAAAGAAAGGGGAAGTGGATAATGACTAAAATTTTGGTCTGTTTGTCACACAAAGCTGTTGTATCACTTGGAATGTAGCGCACAAGCTGGAGTATTTTCGTGCCGTTTTTTGATGTTCTTGGTGTTAGACAGATGTGATCACCATGTGACAGTCCATTGTATGGAAAAGAGCTCCGTGAAGATTAATTTACTTCCATACACTGACTGCCTTGCAGTTTTTTTCTGGCTTCAAAGACTGACTATAACAAGAAAAATAACATTTGAGTGCTGATGGTGAAGAAGGTTGGACCTACTTAAAGGAGTAGTTCACTTTTAAAAAAACTTTTGCTGATAATTTATTCACCCCCATGTCATCCAAGATGTCCACATTTTTCTTTCTTCAGTTGAAAAGAAATTAAGGTTTTTTTGATGAAAACATTCCAGGATTTTCACCATATAATGGACTTCAATGGGAACCAAACGGTTCAAGGTCCAAATGAGAGTTTCAGTGCAGCTTCAAAGGGCTTTAAACGACACCAGACGATGAATAAGGGTCTTATCTAGGACCCTTCGAGTCATGACTCGAAAAAAGATTTGTTCATTTTGATGAACGAGTTTAAACAGGGGAGTCACGGCGATCATTTGTACTTATAAAACTTAAACTTTTTCATTTAATTTTGAAATGACTGGTGGTTTCGCTAGATAAGACCCTTATTCATCGTCTGGTGTTGTTTAAAGCCCCTTGAAGCTGCACTGAAACTCTCATGTGGACCTTGAACCATTTGGTTCCCATTGAAGTCCATTATATGGAGAAAATCCTGGAATGTTTTTCTTTTCGACTGAAGAAAGAAAGACATGGACACCTTGGATGACATGGGGGTGAGTAAATTATCAGCAAAAGTTTTGAGAATGAGAACTACCACCTCTCAGTCTCCAGACTAAATGATCCCAACAAAATGATACACAGTTGAAACCCATAATCAACGTATTTAGGCTATTTTTTTTCTATAACTTGAATGTTGACAAAAGAGGTATTTTTTTGATAGACATGTACATTGTTAATAAAGAACCATGACAATCATGACGTGACTGACCCTGATTTTTAAAAATCTATTGAGTGAATGATTTATTCAATGACTCAACACTCATTGGTCATCACCTACTGATGTAATGATGTACCTAGAACAGGGATGTCAAACTCAGTTCCTTGAGGGCCACTGTCCTTCAATGTTTAGCTCCAACCCTGATTAAACACACTTGAACCTTCAGGATACAAGCTTCAAGGCAGGTGTTTTGCAGCTCTCCAACCAGATGCAAAACACCTGCGTCTATAAATACAAAGCACAGGACAGTAGCCCTCCATGATCGGAGTTTGACACATGTGACCTATAGAGATGCTTATGGGAGGAATGTGTAACAACACAAAGTGCTTTGCATTGCATATGGGGCTGTGTAGTCGCAGACCAATCAGAGTGCCTATAATGACCCCTGTCCACTGTTGAAGCACTTACAATGGGTGCAAGAGCATTGAAACTGTACCTTAGAGCAGTAGAAGAAGGTCGCCTGGTCCGATGAGACCCATTTTCTTTTACATAACGTGGATGGCTGTTGACCTGGGGAGGTGATGGCACCCTTCTTAGACTGTTGATGCTCTAGATTATTTTTTAGACCATGGAATCAGTTGAAAGGAAACTTTTTTTCTCTCACACCTGTTCTTGTTATCTCTACTATCTGTGTCTTTCACTGTTCCTCCTTTACGTCTGGACTAAGGGCTTTAAACTTAGACTCAGATTTAGGCTCAGACTCAGGGGCATTTTCATAAATTACGACTTCAGCCACAGACAAGCAGTCTGCGAACCCCGTCACTTTAACTTCATTTTCTCTTTCGGTCTCTCAGCGTACTCCCTTTGATGCCCTCAACCATTAAGCCTAATGGCCCTTGTCTCGCACAAGCTGTTGAGGTTCGTTAGGGTCCGATCAGGTGTCTGGGGAATACACACAGTAAATCAATGACAATGCTTTAGGATTTGGGAGTGGACTGAAACCATATGGGAGGCTATATGACTATGCCACATCAGCAGAAGAGCAGAAAAGGTCACATAAAGCATTACATTATAAGACAGTGGACATCACCCTCCTCCCAGTGAATACTCAAAGGTCAATTACGTGCATCCACATGTCTCTAAAGGTATTGTTTAGCTGCTGGGTCATGCTGGGTGAAGCATATGAGTGAGATGATTATGTATGTATGTAGTAGTATTACTTTTGAATAAAGTATACTGTGAAAATATACATTAAAATCATGATTAGCTCAATTATGCTGTTTAATTAAAGCTTATTAATGTTTATACATGTTTATTATGTATATTTATTCATGTGAAGCCCAATATAGATTTTTGAACAATATTGTTGAACTTTATTCATTGTCACTGTATTTTTAAATAACAAGATTTATACAATTATACAATATACAGATTGCTACAACTATCCAAGTGTATTCAACTGTACCCGGATACAGCACACTACACAAAATATCAAGTCATGATTGTTATATTGTTGAAAAATGTGAGCTATATTGTCGCCCAGCAATATATTAAAAGTTGGACATATAGTATTTTATTTTATACGCATAAAGTACACTGATGTAAAGCAAAATATACCATGTACCAAATCTCGCCGGCAGGATTGTTTATATTGTTGCAAAATGTAAACTATATTTTCGACCAGCTCAAATCTGCTAAATGCGACTATAGGGCTTTCAAAGATATTATGAAATTCTAAACATTAACATTATGAATTTTTCTAAAGCTGCTTTGGAACAATGTGTGCTCTGAAAAGTGCAATATATAAATAAATTTGAATTTACTTAACTTGACAGACCACCCTTTAAGGAAGCTACAAATTATGAAATTTAAAATGCATGCTGTTGTGTGCATACATGTTTATTGTACCATATAGAAAACATCTATGTCAAAGGATGTGGACAGCAGTTCTAATTATTTGGGGTCAAAATAGCCTTTCCATGGCCCCCCTTAAATAACACAGTCTCATCCCAAAAAGTCATATAACTGACGTTTTGGGACGTATTTTGACCATACGTCAATATTCGCCTTTTTAGGGCCCCCTTAAACGTCGGTAGATGGCGATCCCGGGCCGTCATACAACTGACGCTTTACCTTTAACGTCAGTTAGGTGACGGGTTAGGTTTAGGGTTAGGTTTAGGTATGGGGTAGAGTTAGGATCCCATAACCTCATCTACCGACGTTTAAGGGGGCCCTAAAAAGGCGAATATTGACGTATGGTCAAAAGACGTCCCAAAACGTCAGTTATATGACGTCTTGGGATGAGACCGGGTTGCCTTAAAGGGATACTCCACTTTTTTTTGGAAATAGGCTCATTTTACGACTCCCCCAGAGTTAAACAGTTGAGTTTCACCATTTTCAAATGCATTCAGCCGATTTTCTGATATTTAGAAGAATATCAGTAACCAGACAGTATCTGGTCTCATTGACTTCCATAGTAGGAAAAAATATATACTATGGAAGTCAATGAGACCAGAAACTGTCTGGTTACTGATATTCCTCTAAATATCAGAACATCGCCTGAATGGATTCGAAAACGGTAAAACTCAACTGTTTAACTCTGGGGGAGTTGTAAAATGAGCCTATTTCTCATGTGCACCATTCCCTCCACCCTGACTACCCTGATTAGAAAATACTACAAAGTCACACCAGTTTGGAACAACATTAGATCAAGTAGCTAGAAGAAAGAATCAGACCACATTCTCTTTAACTGAATCAGCTTTGAACACGCCATTGCCCTATTTCTCTATGAAAAACCTTGAGGTTTTCCTTCCAGAGTATCCTGGGGACAATTAGCGCACCAGTCAACGAAATAAGTGTGTCCATCTAAACCAATTACGCAGCCTAAGTGGAGAGCATGCTAGCCACTGGCGGGAGGATGGCTCCTGTACTGATTAACTGGCAGACACATTGACCCGCCTGACCTCTTAAAGCCCTTTGGGGGAAACCCTTGTCATAAGGAATAAATCTGGGACTCCCTGTGTTCAAACGTAGCAGAGAGCTCACAATAACCAGTAATGCATTAAGCAAAAAGTAGATGCAGCTAATAGCACAAACATGGTTCATACTGCATAGATCTTTTTCAAGACAAAGGGTTATGGCCTATGTGGGGAGCAATTTGAAAGGAACACTGTCTGTGATCTGTTTAGGACTGCAGGGAAAGTTGTTTGTTTAGTCTAAAGTGACTTTGGTTTCAGCATTGACCTGATTACCCAACTGCAGTTATTGCAAAGATAAACTGATGAAGAGGAAGTTTTACGGAACCTAGCCAGTCAAATCATTCTATCACAATGTCATGTCTCTATTTGTAATAATGATGTACATTGGCAGCAAAATATTACTTGTGACCATCATATCAGTCATCTTCATAATATAATCATCTCTAAGGATTTGCTGTTCAACATGACATCATGACTTTTGCGTAAACATACACGGCACTTTCAAGTCAAGTGGCGTGTTATCTATACGCATTTTGAGCTAACCGTGTGTATCCGCGTGCATGCGTGTATGTCTACGCCATTAATGTCTGAGTGATTCTGCGTGTATGTACACGCCGTTAAATGTCCGAGCGAAATTAAGCAAAATATAGATCTACATCATCTTTTTTTTCCCTAGGATGGTAGGGGAACACTCATAAATGCCATTAACCCCAGTGACGGTTAGTTTAGGGACGGGGTTGGGGTAGGTCATATATTTATATATACAGTGATAACGTTAAGTCAACGACATTCATAAACACGCTGAAAAGCGATTATGCGTGTTGATAGCACGCCAAAAATGGAAATACGAATTGGCGTGTCATACACACGCAATTTCATGAGATCAGTCTGTGCTGTTCGACGTACTGCATTTGTTCAGTATGCGGGCATTCAAATAAAATAACAAAAAAAAAATATTTCAGAATGATTACTATATTCATGTATCATCCTATTCATATGGTACTCCATGGTACTAAAAAGACATGTCAAAAATATTTACGTAAAAAACATTGAATTACCATGGCACTTTCTGATACTTTGACAGGTGAGATCCAATGAGAAATAATTATTATAAAACTGTGGTTTCTGCCAATTTGGTATGGTTTATTCTTGTTTGGTGACAGAGCCCTGACCACCTACTTTCTTGTCATCCTCATGAGTTTTGTGTGTGGAGTGGGATGTTCAGATCCCAGAACTTCAGTCTAATTTGGTTTCAGGTCATTGTCAGGGTTTGGACATTCTTGCTCCATGTGTTTGTCTTTTTTTGTTCACTGGCCTCGTTGTGTGAGTGTGCGGTTTCAATTTCGCTCGGGATGTTTGCTCTACTGTCCGCGTGTGTTGCGTGCTGGGTAGCATGCAGCTTGTGTTTTCATCATGCTTTCATGTTGTCATGTTTTTTATTTGGCACACCGCCGGTGAGAGCTCTCATGGCTACGTGTGCATGTTTTGTTTAAACGCATGACTTCTGATTGTGTTCACTGGCAGCTTTTGTTTTTGTCATGTTTGGTGTGGGCACATGGCTTGTCATGTTTGTTCTACATGCCATGTGCTCTCCTGACCATTGTCTTACCCTGCCCTTCTTGTTAGTTTATTTACCTGTCTTTACTCGTTACCTGCTTTTTATTCTCTGTGTATTTGCAGTCCTTTGCAAATAAATTCATTGTCGTACATATAGCCCTGCTAAGCCTTGTCCTGCCATGATTTTGTTTTATTTTATTCTTAATATAAAGCCATTGTTCTCTGCATCGAGTCCTCGCTCCTCCTTCAACAACACCCCCTAACAGTACAAACTCGCCAACAAAAGAGGACTCAATAATACAATGTGCATCTTCCCCTTCCCATTTCCCAGTTGCTGGGGCTCCTTTAAAGATCAGGTGGTCTGGATCATCCAGCACTTGTCCCTGCGTCAGAAGGGGGCTGACCTCAGGGAATGCACCTGTGATTTTCTTGTGGTAGTGAATGATCTAGACTATGAGGACAACTGCGATATTAAAGAGGTTTTCAACAGAAGCCTCGACAAAGCCCTCAGCTCCTGGGAGATGGGGAGGCTGGGGACTTTGACTTTCTGGGAGTTTGTGTACCAGATATACCATCATGGGGGGCCTGATTTCCAGTGGTCCCAGAGCTCCCAGGTCCGGTGGTCCCGGCCAACCCAAATCTGCCTGGTCTGCCAATCCAAGCCATGGAGACCATTCCTGTAAGTCCTGCAATTGCCAAGAGGGGTGGCATGCTGTACATACCTCCCTGCTGGCTTCCTCTGACCCTGGACTTGTATGCCATCACAAAGCAGTCCATTCCCAGCCCAGAGGTTGTCCCAGTCTCTGTCTTCAAGTCCAAATCATGTCGTGAGTCACTTGTTCATGAGTCCAAATAATTTTTTTTTTACTGCAACTCAAGTCTAAGTCGCAGACCCAAGTTTCAGTCTCTGATGCCTAAAGGCCAATTTATACTTCTGCGTCGAGGGTACGCCGTAATGTACGGCGTTGGCTACGCACGTAGGCGACGCCGTTGTGAGCATTTATACTTCTGCGTTCAGGTCTTGGTTGCTCTGCAGTACTGCTCCGAAACGCCAGTTGGCGGCGGAGGGTTTTAATGTTCCACTGTGTTTAGATTCCTCACGGCTAGGTTACTACAAGCAATAGCGACTGAAAGAGAGCTGATCATGTTGGGGTTGGAGCTTATTGAGGTGGAAAAACAGTTCACTTTAGTGAAATTACTAAAACTGAAAGGCAGAAATGAGAGAAGACGTCGGAGGAGATGGTACGTGTGGAAATCATATAAATGGTGGAAATGCGTGAGAAGGTAAGTGCGGAAATGCGTAGGAGGAAATGCGACGCTACCAAGCCGACCAATCACCGATCTTGCGGTCCGCGTCGTCGCGACGTGTAGTTACATTTTTGAAGAGGTGCGCGTCAGGCGACGGCGAAGGGTACGCGGTATGGGTAAGTATAAATTGGCCTTAAGCTCTAGACTCCCTGCTCTGCTGATTTCAGTAAAGTTTCCTGCCCATTTGCTCTGCCCTGGCCGTCCATCGGGGTTCCTTACACGCCGGAGCCTTCCTGGTCCTTCCCTCCAGAATCACTCTAGCTCTCTGCTAAGACTCCAGACCTGCCGGAGCCTTCCTGCTCCAACATGGCCCTCAGCCAGAACTCCAGATCAGCTGGAGCCTTCCTATTCTGTTCCGCCCGGTTTCGCCCTGGTCCTCAACCAGGACTCCAGATCCACCGGAGTCTCCCTGGTCCATCCCTCCTGATTCCCCTAAGACTTTTTGGGCTGTACCGCCGGAACTGGCTTGGCTCACCTCCCTCTCTACCTCCCCTCATTATCTCTGTAATCTGACCCATAGATATCCATAATAAAGTCTAGATGTCTCGTCCGCGGTGCTGGCAAATGGAGGTCGACGTCTGCACCTTTCGGCCATCTTGTCACAGGCAGCTCGCTCACTCGTAACCCTGTTTTAATGGTGCATGTACTTAGTAAATAACTATGACTTGCTCAGTTTTCTACCGATTTCCATATGGGTTAGTTTGTTCTAAACGTCAGAGATGCAATCAGGGATGTAGTTATGACACTGCATACTTATGAATAATAAGTGTGTATGTTTGTATGAAACCAAGTTTGTATGAAGCCAAACTGTTTGTAAATCTGTCAAGATTTCAATGAGATAAGAGTATTTGTGTTCGTGCTGATCACTCATCTTACATCAGCTTGCCTGCGACAAGATGGCCGCCGGTGATGACGATAGAGTCTCCACCGTAAGACATCTAGCCTATGAGCTGACCCCTCCTGCCATGATGTGTTGTCATGTTGGTGCCTTGTGTTCATGTGTCGGTCTTGTGTTGTCGTGTGATATTTATGTCTTGTGCTCTGTGTTCCTCATTAGGGATCCCCTTTTGAGAAGGGGTAGTGTCAGGGGTATGTCATTTAAGTTTTTGTTTGATTTTTATTAATAATAAAAACCCATTGTTCTCTGCATCAAGTCCTTGATCCTCCTCCAACACCACACATTTTGTTATTATGAAGTACAAAAATATTAATGAAAAGTATGAATAATTTGATCTAATACTAAGAAAAAGTCATATTTATTAGTAGTAGTAGTAAGTAATCATCTAAACATGTTACCTGGAACAACATTACATGATTGCAGTAACAGATGATGGTTAGATGATGAGCAGTAACCTCATCTTCACACATATCCTCACAGTCTTGAAAAACAATTCTTTTAGTGAAAAATTGTGGAAGGTTGTTCATTACTGAAAATACATGTCATGCTCTCAGCTTGCATGCTTTTTGTCCTTTTCATGTGTGTGTCTGTTGTAGGGCGAACAAAGTGTATCTTTCTGTTGATTGCTATGTGTCACAGGTGTCTGTCTTACACATGCCCTTTTGAGGTTAAATTCAATAAGAAGTTCAAGCCCTCCTTAACCAGTTTATAACCGGATAAGGGGGACAACAGAATCCATGAATGCCCTTAGGAATGAGACAGTGCTCGGGGCTCTGTCATAGGAATCATAATTTACTATTTTACCCCACCCCTTAGACAGATCTCTTTGTTCCAGCCGACATTACACATGTCAGGTCATAACAAAATTTCCACCAGCTGACAAGCAAAGGCATGGCTTTAAATGAGGCCCATTATCATGAATCACATTTGAAAATGTCAGAGCCCTAAAATCCAGGAGGTTTACCAGAGTTCTTCTCTTAGATTCTATTTGTTGTCCCGCTGCTGATTATATTATATTATATTAATGTATCAGTTACATTGAATGTGATTCCCCATTGACTGGGAATCAAAGCAGATGCCAGGATGAATATTGGATTAGGTGGGGGTGCTAGAGACAAATATATCAAGAAGACCATTCAGCTCAAAGTCATGCAATAACGCCTTAGATTTATGTTTGTATATAGCCTTTAACACAGGACAAAGATTACATTTTAACACAAGTATAATTTTTTTAAGTTTTAATACTTTTCATACTTTAAATACCCCAGCTTCATATGCAAAGGCAAAACTAAGTAAGCCATTTGTAGGTTGACTCTCTCAATATATATATATGAAGAGTTCAGATGCGAAAGCCTCTAAATGCCATTTGAAATTTTCTTCTAAAATGACCATTTTTATCAAGCTTGTATATTTAAGTTCAGTAATTTCACTTAAATGACAATTAATAGGTAATCTTCATTGCCATTTAAGTGAAATTAGTGAACTTAAATATACAAGATTGATAAAAATGATCATTTTAGAAGAAAATTTCAAATGTCACTTAGAGGCTTTTGCATCTGAACTCTTCATATATATATATATATAGCTTTGAGCATCACAACCAGGCTCAACCATAGCATGATGGAGGGGAGTGTTTATGGGGCCTGGGGGAAAATATTTTTTTGAAATTATGTGGCACTCAAGGTACAGCTATCAAACTTAAACTTCTGTCCCTATAGTTTCGAATCAGTTTACTTGATATTTGGATCCAGTGTGAACTTCCAATCTTAAATCCAGGGTAAATTTTAATTTCTGCTCTTTGAATCCTGCTTTTTGGATTCAGCGTGGACTTAAGCCATCACTGTTTAGATCCACTGTGTTAAACTTTACATCCAGTTATTTTAAAAAAAATACATATTTTTGGATCCAGTGTATTTTTTTTATTTTATTTTTTTACTTTTACTATTTAGATCCAGTGTGAATATATCACAATGTATAACAAAACGATCTGAATTCTCACAGTGGTTTGGCTCATCCTCTTGCAGCATTATCACAATATGAATGACCATCATAGCTTTAAAGAAATGAGAGCTGGGGATTTCTGGATTAAACACTTCCCTGTTGCACAGGATCCCGTTAATATTCATGATCAGTTTCCAAAACCTCAAATCTTTTTATTACTCCGCTGAGTCCGCTCCATAAATGTAATGAAAAACCAGCCATAAGACAATCCACCTGTATTGTAGTAATGAAGCCATAAATGATACTCTCACAATTCAGTGTACGCATGGTTTGTAAATAAATGGGGTTGCAGCTGGGCCATATGGTGGAATATATTAGTCAAGTATTGAACTTGGATAAAATGACAATTATCGACTTGGCTGAAGTTTCCATCATGCCGCTGTGCCCTTGTGTATCAACACTGAATCAATACTGTACACATTCAATAAATGCCAATAGCCAAACCCTAGACAGGAAACACCAGGAGAGAGACCTCTGTCTGCATCAACTGCACACATAATGGGAAAAATACCATAAAATGCGAAGATAATGGCCTGTCGTCATGCTGAACGTGCTATTATTTTAAGCATTAGTGTTAGACCAGATGTTTCCATTCTGAAATATTTGAGCTGTAAATCTGAAGCTGATTCATCTGGTTGGGTTAGTTTGCCATCGGAAAATATTATCACTTTACCCAGCAAGCTCTGCCCAACAACTTGAGTCAGAATAAGTGTGTCTAAGGCCCTGTTTACACCTGATTTGAAGATGCGTTTTGGTCGATTGGATCACAAGTTTAATCCGACTCTTTTGTTCACTTTCAACCACTTCGGTTCTCTTTTTTAGATTTTAGATTTTGATCTAATGGACAAAATATGAATATGTTAAAGTTTAACTAGACAAGTGTTAACCTGTTAAGGTCGTAAACTCGGTACCGGGTGGGAATTGCGTTATTAAGGTCGCTATATTATGATCGCCCTTTAATATTTGAAGGTCCTGATGAAACATTTACAGTCATATGTGATATCATTACAAAGCTTAGACCCTCTACTTTTCACCCAAAACCATCATTTTTTAATTCATTTTACATATTGCATAATTTAAATGTTTAAATTCCTCCACCCGCAACCGAAATACCGATCAAAAGTAAGTGTGATTATGAATTTGAATATTGATGGCATTGGTCAAATTTGATGAACAAAGGCAAGTCATATATCAAACAAAACCTTTCTTTCTCAGGATGTTTGCTGTATGGTTTATTTAGCTGACATAATACAACAGATCAAATGATTGCAGAATTAATCACGAAGTACATCTTTGATATTTGTAATTATTTTGTTTTTTTAGATTTTATATTTTGATCTAATGGAAAAAAATATGTTCAACCAACACTATCTCACGACCAATTCGTACGAATTCGACGCATGATTAAAAAGTGTCTAATTCGTACTAATTCGTACGACCTCACTCGTACTAATTCGTACGATTTGTCTAAACCCACGTGATGGTTAAGTTTAGGGGCGGGGTAAGGGGTAGGTCATTCGTATGAATTCATACGAATTGGCCAATTCGTAAAATATGTACGATTTAGCAAAAACGTATTAATTCGTACGAGTGAGGTCGTATGAATTGTTACGAATTAGCCACTTTTTAATCATTCGTCGAATTCGTACGACTTGGACGTGAGATCGGGTTGGTTCAACTTTAACTATTCAGAGAGTGTTAAAAGGGTATAGGCAACCCTACACTTTAACCATAATGCTCAAACTAATTAATTGGGTAAATTAAACAAATTCAATCAAATTAAATTTCCGAGTATTTGGAATCTTCTTTTGCTTTTGTGTTCAAAAAACTGACACATTTGAAGTAATCTGAATCATTTAATTGTTTTGAGTTTGGTGAACTTGTTTCTTTTAATTTAGACAAACTCTAATTTAACTGAAACTGGGTTGGGATTTCTGTTTCCCACCATGCTTTGCCATGACACTCGAAAGGGAGAGCAAATGTTCAAATGAAGTGGTATACAATGGTTTATTATGTTAAGTGGGAGATTTTATGCTTTGCTGCTAAGAGTTTATACTATGCTTTCAAAGCATTGAGTTACCAGTTAGCAAGTTATGGATTAGCTAAAGCTAAATATTCCAGAACTAAAAGTTGAAATTACATGATAATTTTAAGTAAAATGAATGAATTAGCTTGCTAAAATATTAAGTTAATAGCAATTAAAATGTATGATTATAACCCGAAAGATTATAGTTCTGCTTACTTAAACTTTGAATTTCTTTATATTTTTTACTTTATGCTGCCAAAATATATAAATACATTTTACATTAGAAATGTAAAAAAAAATATGATAGGTTTATTTAAGTAAATGCATGCATGAATTGCATTTTGAATGTGTTTTTGAATAAAATAATAAATCCTGAAAAGATGTGTGTCATGCCATCAACCCATTAGACATTTTTCGTGACACTGTATGACCAGTTGAGCTCTCTCAACAGGCATTTTAAGCCTGTCACTCTGTGTCCTAAACTCTCTAATGATAATAACAGCTCTTAGCAAGCACAATAAGAAGGCTTATAGCAGCGCAGCAGTATAGTGCACTAATACATAGAGAGATTGTAGCAGTGACAGGTGTGACGCCAATCTCTTGGCCCAAGGCACTGTAATGTAATGTTGGCTTCAGAGTTCAGATACAAGAACTTTTCAAAGCGGGATTGTCTTTCTGGGTTAATCCCTTCACTTTGCACCATTGTCCATCAGGTCAGCTGATATAAATCTGATAACCATTAGACAAGTGAAATAGTAAGAGCACTGACACACACACACACAATTCATACACTTTATCTCAATGTAATTCCTCATAATATCATGACAGACTGATAATGTGAACTCCATTTCTGCGATTATACATAAAACCAAACACAAACAACCAATCGGTCACAGTCTAAATATTAAACAATTCAATTAGCCTTTATAAAGACAAATAGAATATAGACCAATCCTAACCCATCAATAACAATTATATATTTTTTGAAATTTTGGAAAATTTTATTTTCCTAGGTTGTCCTTACAAAGGAATGTAACCTTCAATAATTACAGTGTTTTTAGGCTTATGCATTACAACATTGCTACTCCCTATAGCAATATTGGAATGCATATATAATGCATATTGCTACTATATCAAAACAAAAAAAAGTTATTTTTGGCAAATGTAAATTCCATTTAACACCAAAAGTGAACGAAATGCTAATTCACTTTTCTGTTTGGAGAATAGGTAGATGGATAAAAATAAAAAGTGTTCTATTTATTAATCATTTAACCCTTTATGGACAAAGGGTAGCCTACGCAATATGCTAATTATATTTAGCCTAATACAGACTCATTCTAAACCTACTCTTTTCACAAGACTGTATTTTTAGGAAAACATTATTTTGTTATGCTATAAAGACCTATTTATGTTTGAGGACGTTCCAAAAAGTAACTTAGTTAACGCCGGTCAAGCAGCACATGTTTCAACAATGTTCTTCCCCACGAATAGTTAAACATCCACACTCACGCGCACACTATTCACTCAAGAGGAGCAGCAGATCAGGAGTGTCCCCTTGTCAGTTTAGCACCATTATGGAGGGTGTGGGTTTAGCTGCTGTCAGGTGTGTGTCACTATCACTCATGCTCTGAGATTAGCCTTCTAGAAAATGTCAAGTAAAACTATTCAGCGATGAACGGAGTCCAACGGACGCTCACATTACTTGACTTTCGGGCTTGTCCGCTAGTATTGACTGCCACCTGGCGGTTGAACATTGAATCACCGCCCCACCAGTTTTTCCTCTTTTTTTTTCCTTTTTTTTTGCACACACACACATATACTTACAAATATACTTTAAAAATAACTTCGAAAAATGTCAATAAACAATATTTGCAACGGTCTCATATTGGGTTTGCTTTTAAATAATTCTCTACCTAACGTTACCTATTTGCTGACAACTGTGACTTGGTTAAAGGGATATTTCACTTTGAAATTAATTTTTGATATGTTTTAACTTACCCCAAGGGCATCCAAGATGTAGGTGTCTTTGTTTTCATAGTATTTTCAATTTTGACATTTTTCGGTCAAACCGGTGTTGTCTGTCAGTCATAGCTATAATTGGAGGTCTATGGAGCCCACCTCAAAGAGCATGCACAGAGAAGTCAAAATTAAGCTTGATTTAATGACTCGTGAATACACGTTGATGGCCTAAGATACAAAATGAGCGGTTTGTGTGAGAAAACGAACAGTATTTATATAGTTTTCACCTCTTGTTAACAGCCATCGAACTGATCTGAATCAGATGTCAAACTGAACCGTCTCCAACGTGACGCCGGAAGTGATCGCGTGCGTATGTACGTCACCTATTGTTTACACGGATTTCGGAAGTTTTACCTTTCACTAAACATATTTGGATATACGGGAAATCGCAATGGAAGACGATTTCGATATCTAAATATGTTTAGTGAAAGGTAAAACTTACATACGCACGCGATCACTTCCGGCGTCACGTTGGAGACGGACGGTTCAGTTGGACATCTGATTCAGATCAGTTCGACGGCTGTTAAGAGGTAAAAACTGTATAAATACTGTTCGTTTTCTCACACAGACCGCTCGTTTCGTGTCTTAGGCCATCAATGTGTACTTACTTACATTTTTAAGTCATTAAAACATGTTTAATTTTGACTTCTCTGTGCATGCTCTTTGAGGTGGGCTCCATAGACCTGCATTAAGTTATATGACTGACAGACAACACCGGTTTGACCGAAAAATTTAAAAATTGAAAATACTGTGGAAACAAAGACACTACATCTTGGATGCCCTTGAGGTAAGCTAAAACTTATCAAAAATTAATTTCAAAGTAAAGTATCCCTTTAAGTCCATGTAATGTGACGATGCTTCTCAAGAAATCTAACACGAAAACTGTGTCTCTTTATTACAATTCAAGGAGAAAAAAAACATTAAACCCATAACTAAACGGCTTCTAATGTACTAATATTCAAAACCATTTCAGAGAGAGATGCAGTTCAATATAAACGATTACGCATTTCAGAAAAGCACAATAAAAGGGAATAACCTCAATTAAACCTCCATTATTGCTCAGGCCATCTATACAGGCTTTTACAAATGCTGTTTTCAACAAGAAGAAAAAAAAAAGTTTTTACCATACAGAATGTCATTAAAACAATATTATTTCTGTCATTATATACTGTATATATATATATATATATATATATACAGTATATATATATATATATATATATATATATATATATATATATATATATATGACTTTGAACAATACGTCCACAGCATTTATTTATCTTAATATATGGTAATTTTAACATTTACTTACACATTTTTAAAATCCAAAGCTGTGTTTGTTGATTTTTCTAACGTTAACAAAGATAAATAAATGCATTTATATATATATGTATATTGCTAATTATAAGATGATGTTAGCAAATGCATTAATTAATTAATGTTAACAAATTAGACCTTATTGTAAACTATTACCATTATTTATATATAATGTAGGCCCCTTGTAGATGTTTTTGAAATAAGCAACCACAATATAACTGGATTTATGTGTTCATTTTTAATAAATTTCCTATGCATTTAAATCCATCAAACTGTAACTGTCCTTCAGGCAACACCACATGAAGTAAATAATCAAACCAAAACTGTCACTTTAGCAAATAGTGAATATTCATAAACAACTCTATGAAAATGTTACTTATCCACTGACAGTTTACTGGAAAACCTCCTTCGAAAGACAAAATCTCAAAGACCTCGAGAAACATCTCGCTAAAAATGTGTTGTACACTCACACCTCGGCCTCAGCATCAGCTTAAACCACACCTCACATTAGCTCTGGAACTGGTGTTGGAAGATGCTATCTGCTTTTCATTAACAGACATTATTGATATTAAATAACTTACAATATCGAAATACATATGAAAATGTAGATTCCATTATACAACAGTCAAAAAACAAAACACACCCCAAGAAAAAGCCAGTTTCTAAGGATATAACAGAACATGCAATCCACACCCTTTACAAAGGTTTTATCAAAATAATAATAATAAAACAATTGCTCTGTAATCCAATGATCAGAAATGCGTCTTAGTTTCAACTCATGCAGTAACTCAAAATTAGAAAGACAGGGTAATAACAAATACATTGGTGTGAACATTTAATGCACAAAGTATATTGGCATGGCCAAATGTGCACAGGGATTGTGGGGCAAGAAAATTGATTATTTGGAGAAAAAATATAGCAAATATAAAAATATTATATACTGTATGTCTACAATTATTTGGTCATTTTCAGAAAATCTGTACAAGCAATTCATGAAATGTAAAAGATGGATTTTCTGTTTAATTTTAAAAGGGTAAAAGATTAAAAACATCCTTTAAAAGAATATTCCTTAGAGACTGATCTGAATATTTTTTTTCATATAAAATGACTAAATACAAACACTAAAAGGGGGATCAATTTTTTACCCTCACATCATTAAAAGGAAAAGGAGGAAATGAAACACTATTTAAAAAAAAAAACATACATTACAAATAAAAAGTGGCAGTCAAAACAATAGCAGTTATTTATTCCTGTGACTATGCAGAATATCCGAGTGGATGGTTGAACATCCATCTTCGCTCATCTGTGTTAGTGTGTGCAGTCTGACTTTAGCAGACGCAGAGGGTCGCTTTACGGTGCTGCAGTATTGTGACGCTGGGCGCCTGTTTGGGACTCTTGCCGATGTTGCGTTTGGGTACGGAGCGTTCCCTAGTCCTCCGGCGGGAGCTGCTCGGGGTGAGGGGGCTGCGCCTGGGCCTCTTCCCTACCGGACTTGACACATCTGGTGAGGACAGGGGCATCTCTGGGGTCCAGTTGCCCTCAAAGGGGCACACAGTCAAGGAAGCTTTGTCCATGAGCTCAATGTAGGGGAGGTTTTCCTCTAACGGGGGTTCTGTGCTGAGACTTACTCCTGACAGACCGTTCCTTCTCTCCAGTGCCGGCAAAGACTCGCTGCTGGCTGAGGACAGGTCTGGATCCGGGGTCTGTAGAGGGTCAAAGATTCAGTCATTTTGTGTTTTACCCATTTCTAAACCAAGAAATAGCATTATCATTTACAAATTACACATGTTGGGAAGCTCCTTTTAAAGGTCCTATATGTAATTTTTTTATATATAAAATGAATCCTTTTTTTAATTGCCTGTGTTTGAAGGGGTTGTAATCACACATTGCAATGATCCACTTTTCGGGTTTTGCTATTACCTCTGAAGGCCAATATTCATATTTATATGCGAGGTCTCCGGGTCGGATTTCCTGCGAAATCCGTCGGATGTGACGTGCATGCGCGCTCCCGAGCCTCTCTATCTTAGGGCTGTCGCGGTTATGGAATTTCCCTTGCGGTAATATTGAGTGGCTCAATAGCGCGATATGCGGTATTACCGCCATTTATTTACTTATTTAATTTAGATGTATTTGTTGCTATATAAATAAAGTTTACGATGTGGACAAAAACGAGGACATTTTCAGTAACTAATGTAACCGAAACTAAACAGCGTCTACATAGTATATGCGCATTGAAAGACTTTCACTCAGCGCGCATTTTGTTATGACAACGGACTTTGAGCGAGTCATTGAACCGTTCATTCAACGAACACGTTTAAAAAAGCTGATTCATTAAAAGAGATGTAAAGAAACAAGATGTTAATTATTTTTAACTTTGAGGTTCAACTTTTCAAGGCTCAGCTGAGCAGCAAAGCGTCGCATGGACAACACTGAAGCTGATGCTTAACTTATTAGAGACCAATATAGCATTGATTCAATGCGTGACCCCACGGCTTCCTTGTGCTGTGGGATGCTGACCAGCGCTGATGTTTATTTATGGGAAAATACCCGTGAAGAGAACGTTAAAATGATGATGCGACAAATATTTCGATTCCCTTTGACACGACAAGCTTTTCACGACTTCAAAGACAGACGCAGGTAATTGCACGCGCTCTGCCGATCTCTCTCATTCACTGTCTGTGTGAAGCCTGTAGGCTACACATCACCATGATAAACAGTCTTGTTATCATTATGAACTTGTTTAACATTCAATACACATGCATTAAGTTCAAAACAAGAAGGGTATAGCCTTTTAAAAAAAAAAACGTGAATATCGCGGTTGCTGCGGTTACGTGCAATCCTCTGCGGTTGACTTGTCAGAAGGGCGGTACTACAATATTGGCGGTTACCGCGACAGCCCTACTCTATCCTACAGTCTATCATGCGACCAACGGCACTGACGACATGGAGTCTGATAACCCCCCCAAAACGTCCTGCATCCAGCACAACACAGACTCCAACACAAACTCCACATAAACATAAAAAACAAAAAAAGTTTTATCTGCTCAAGCTCGTCAGGCAAAACGTGAATCTGATCGACTACGGACGAAAACGCGGATCAACATAGTAAACTCTAGTGAAATAGCAAGGTTAACTACATGAAACATGACATGAATACAAAAGAATGTTCCAGGATAACAAAAAGTCGGTGCTTTAGGATGTAACTTATTTTATTTACTAGATCTAATGACTAACGTCACTCATCCCACTACTACCATATTGTTTATACACATTTCCAGACACGTTTAGTACAGTAATGTTACTTAATACGATCTTACTGTTACACCGTTATCATATTATACATTCACCGATGTTGACATTGCTGATTGTGAAAGATACACGAATAGTTAGTGAAATGGCCAGTGGTGGAGGAAGTACTGAATCTCAGTACTTAAGTAAAAGTACAAATAACCAGATAAATATTATTTAAGAATCTCAGTACTTAAGTAATCTTTAAGAATTATAAGAATCTCAGTACTTAAGTAAAAGTACAAATAACCAGATAAGTAACACAATGACAACCATACTTAAGTAAAAAGTAAAAAGTACCTGATTTTAAATGTACTTTAAGTATTAAAAGTAAAAGTACTTGCATAACAATTAATTCTCTTAATGACTATTTTCTAATGATTAATAAAACATTTAATTCTAACTCATTCAACCTAATACTCCTATAATGATGTTCAATGATTATGAAACAAGCTTGCATTTAGGCAATATAAACCATGCTTATCCTTACTATATATAGTATATATATATATAGTATATACATGTTAACAACTATGTTTGGCAGTAGACGCGATTAATTTATGGTGTTATTCTGAACCTCTTGGCTTGCCATAATCCTAACCAAACGTATTACACACGGTGTGTTTCTTATACACGTAAAAATACATTTTTTGAGTATAAATTGCACGATAAACACACTGCGTGCGAGACGCATTTAGTTGATGCATCTATGGCAACCAAACCTCACTGGTGAGACAAACGAGCAACGAACGGACGGTCAGATTACGTTTTGGCAGGGGAAAACTGATCAGAAAATGTAATGAAAATGTAACAGAAGTTGTAGAAATGTAGTGGAGTAGAAAGTATAATAATTGCTGCAAAATGTAACGAAGTAAAAGTAAAAAGTATGCACTATTTATTCTACTTAAGTAAAGTAAAGATACGTGAAAAATGTACTTAAGTAAAGTAACAAAGTATATGTACTTCGTTACATTCCACCACTGGAAATGGCTTATGCTATATAACATCACATGTCGGCTAAATGTTTACATTAGTTTCCAGCATGTTGTGTGATGCTTTCACCGTTGCGTTGAAAGTCTCCGTGTGGCCGGTAGTGAATGCTCGCTCGCTCTTGAGATTGAGTACGCACACAAGCACGAGCGCTCTTGTTGCATTCTGAAACATCACCACTAGAGGCCGTTAAATAATGCATAGAGCACCTTTAAGGCTACTTTTGCCAAGCTAGTAGTAAAAGTAGGCAAAACCCTTTTGAGAAAGTTGACAGCTCCATAACAAGTTAAAGGGTTAGTTCACCCAAAAATGAAAATTCTATCATTTACGCACCCTCAAGTTGTTCCAAACCTGTATGAATGTATTTCTTCTGCTGAACACACACACAAAAGATATTTTGAAGAATGATGGTAACCCAGCAGTTCATGGACCTCCATATATATATATATATATATATATATATATATATATATGTGTGTGTATTTTTTTTTTCCCCCAAATTATACAAGTTTGGTAACCGATATTCTTCAAATGATCTTCTTTAGTGTTCAGCAGAAAAAGAAATTCATACAACAAACATTAACAAACTACAATTAATCTATTTATGAGGATTATTTTTATCATAATATAACAGATTTTTTAAATGTATTTTTAAAAACAGAAAAGAAAGAAAAACAGAGCAGCATTTATCTGTCATAAAAACACAGCATTCAATTAGAGAATAAATCAAATTAGGAGAACAAAAATTTTGAGAACTATTATTACATTTTTCTAATTTATTGTAATGTATTCCTGTGATGAAAAAGTTGAATTTTCAGCATCATTACTCCAGTCTTCACTGTCACATGATCCATTTGGTGCTCAAGAAACATTTCTTATTATTACAAATATTGAAAACGTCTGCTGGTGTCTGGTTATACAACTTGTTTGCGGCAGTTCATAACAGCAAAAGGGTGTTCTACTAAGTACTAAAGATAATTGCCATGAAGGGATCGAATAATTTTGAGACTGCAGAAGTCATTAAAATTTGCAATTTCAGTTGAATTTGGGTAAAACACTTGAAACATTTGTTGTGTTGTTTCAATTACTTTTGTTAGATTTGGTCTTTGCAAACAGCTGAAAGTCTGTACATTTTGCACATAAACCTGATTTGCAATGGGGGTTGAATAATTTCGATGTATGTAACTCTACATTGCCTTAATCAAAACTGTTCATTAACTGGAATTCCGTCATTTTGACAGACAATAAATATTGTATTTACCTTCTTTAGAAACATTCCAGTAAACACTGCTAATATGATCAGTAGCGAAAAGGGTAGACGAGTACATTGTAAAGCGTCTGTGTGAAAACAAACCTGGAAAGAGACGTGAGGATTTGGGGAGAAAAACGAGAGCTTAGCGCATTCCAGTAAATTATTTATGGGATCTAGCAAATTATATCAGGAAAACAGACCACAAATGTGGAGTGTATGTTCTATACAGTATTTTCATACTGTTACAGGGAAAACAAAAGGCGAAAAAAGAAAAGAATCAGGAGGAAAAGTTCAGTGACTAAAAAGAGTTCTTGCTATAGATATTCTTGTTATACCATATCACATTAAAATGGCATGTTAGCTTTATTCTCCTAACGTCAGAAATTTTATCTAACGTTATGCTAATGAGCTTATGCATGCTCATTTGCCCTTTTTTGCATTAAACATTGTTAAAAAACAAAAGGCGAAAAAAGAACAAAACAAAAGGCAAAAAAAGAAAAGAATCAGGAGGAAAAGTTCAGTGACTAAAAAGAGTTCTTGCTATAGATATTATTGTTATACCATATCACATTAAAATGCCATGTTAACTTTATTCTCCTAACGTCGGAAATTTTACCCAACGTTATGCTAATGAGCTTATGCATGCTCATTTGCCCTTTTTTGCATTAAACATTGTTAAATGTAATATTTATCATTGTATTAAAGATTAACGTTAACTTTAAGCATTAGATTATGGCAAATTTAAAGTATTAAGTCTTAATTAATACTAATTTTCCATATGGTACATCATGTTTTAATGCATAGAAATCGTGTAGCATTTGAAACCATTCGGTGTTCAACTTATCTAGACAAAATAGTACCGAATTTTAATATCAGTCATACCATGACAATAATGATCAGTTTATCCGTGTTGGCCAGAATTTTAATATCTGTAAATCCCTAAAAGAAATATTAAAAAGTTAAAAAAAAAAAAGTTTTAAAAAAATATTCCAAAGGAATGTACCAGAAATTGAAAAGATTCAAACTGCAAGCAAATGGAACAACTCTTAAAGACAAAATGCGAATAAAATGAGTGTAAAGTCTGGTCTTCATCACTGCAATACAACAGGGGAAACGCATCACGGCTGCTCTTTTGCATTCTCTTGCCCTGTTCTGTATTTTTCATTTCCCCTCTATCAAAATCATAACAGCACCAGAAGAGCAAACAGGAAAAATGATCAAAGCGGCCTCCCTAAACCTCTAATCCACTCCACTTAAAAGGATTAAAAACACAAACATCTGTCCACTCTCCAGCTCTCCGAGCCAAAGCAAAACAGCCAAGAGCAGCTGGAGGAGCTGTGCTTCAAACACACTGGGGCCAAACAAACACGGAGACATGGCTTCCATCGGAACTGCTCTGACAATGGAGGCCTCGATCGGGAAAAGTAGGCAGGACTGATGAGCAGTGTGTTAGTCTCTCTTTTGGTGGGCATGGAGCCAAAGTGTGGCTAACATGAGCAGGAACTCTGTGAAAAGTCTTATCTGAAAAATTCTGATTAGCTGTGAGTCTGGACAGTGTACAGAAATCTCTTGAAGTTCAAGGGTATCATGAACTCCTGTTTTTGTCTGCTTGAAGTTGCAGACAAGTGTTGTGAAAAGCACTGGTACTTTGGTACCAAGTCGATACCGGAATTGTTCGAATGTGACAATCCCAGACTCAAGATACAGGTATTGACTAGTGCCCACTGTTGAAAAGCATCAAAAATGGATTTATTTTTTAGCATTGAGCATTACAGCCAATCACAGGCCCTGTTTACACCTGGTATTATGTTAGTGTCGTGTACGGGGTCTTAAATGTTGAGCTTGTCTACTTTCAACCACTTCCAGAGGAAGTCAAAACCCCATTCGACCGGATTGCTTTCATAGTGTAAATACTCATGTGATTGAATGTGTTTGAAAAGCAGCAAAATACCGTCTACTCTCCGCCTACTGACCTATTGTGTAAACGTAATGGGAAGCGCACTAGCAAGACAGGATTTAAACTTTGGCGATTGGAGAACCAAGTTTGGTTTGAAGACGAAAAATGTACCTGTCACAGATAGCCTGTGACTTATGACTTTTATTTTGAAAGGACTGCTGAAGTACATGTACACCAATTAACAGTTTACATCATTCATTATACAACCACACACAATCCAGATGCCGGCAAAATAACATCATATATATATATATATTGATGTGTGGTTATTTCTCTGTTTAGTTGGTGTAATAACCTCTGCTTTGTCCTACAGTTTTGTTTAAATAATTTTCTTTTCTTTTGTGGGTTTTGTTACAATGCTTAATGTTTTCTCTTGTTTTGTTGTATGATTTAACATTCAAAGAAACCACACCAAATTCTTACAAATGTTAACAGTTTATTATAACTAACTAACATACACATAAAACACCGTTGTACTCGCATGGTGGGTCACTTCTCACTTCTCAAACCCATGTGCAGCCATGGCTGCCATTTTAAAGTCGTCATCTGCCCAGTAGGAAGGGAAATTCCATTGTCAGTGACATCACAGGGGGAAATCTGGGAAACTATCATGTCTCTGGCATTTTTCTTCTTAATGTGTAAGCAACACTTTGTAATTACTAATGTGATGCTTAGATTGTGTATTAATATCATTTATTTGAAGTATTTGTATAGTTTTATCTTACTTTGAAATTTTCATTTACTTTTACATGGGATGTTCCAGAAGTGGGAGGAGCCTAACTATATAAAAGGGCTTCTGGTAGCCATTTTGTGGAGTGTGTTTTTGGAGTGTGGCATTACTCCTTGTATTTTGGGCCTTGATATTGGCATAGCCGGAATACAGACTGCTAGATTTGTATATTTATTTTTATAGATATATATTTATTTTTGCCTTAGTTTGTTTTGTTTTTCATTGTATATATTTTTGCTGGGAATCACGATTTTTGCACCAAAATAAACACCCTGGACTGAATTATTCTACATCGTCATTGATTTTACACCTTCACCGCCGGTACACTTTAATAGTACCGTTCAGTGTGGTCTTGCAGCTATCAGACCAGAAACTAAATGATGCGATCCGTATGTTTTTCCGTCATCTCTGGACGCGTGCATATGTAAATTGCACAAGTTTATTTTGTCCATCTAGATCGAAAGATCTGAATAAAACATAAATTTACCCGCCCACAGACGTGGTTAAAAGTGGACAAAAGAGATGGATTCAAACACCAGGTGTAAACGGGTACGTGTGTCCCTCGTCCACGCCCATCCGATCAACCAAAACGTATCTTAAAACCAGGTGTAAACAGGGTCGCAGAAATGTCTGCTAAGATGCAATGGCAAATCAGAGGCCTTTAAGTTCAGAATCCACTCAATTCCAGTGCAAACAGTACAGCTAACTTATGCATGCTTGCGAATCCTATTATTATATCCAACAAAGTGTAGAAACAATGTCGTTATCAATTAGTTGGTCTGCTTACGTCTCAGGGAGCATTTACTGGTGATTGGCTGAAACAAGCCAATCATGATGCTCTTTGTCTTACATGCATTCCCGCCATGCGCTACATGGTTTGGAGCTTATGCTGCATCCCAATTCGAATACTATCCGTCCTAAATAGTATTCGAAAATAGAATTAGTACATGGACATGTTTGCGTAGAGAGGTTTGAGTGATTCATTATCAGTATCTCACCTGATGAAAATGTATGTATTCAATGTTGGCTACATTATATTGCATCTGCAGCAGCATTGTGAACTTTTGTAAAGATACGTTTAGCCATTAACTTTTAAATACATCATTACATTCAAATTGTAAAGGAGGTGTTACGTCCGCATGAAAGACCCACGACTGGCAGATGAACGTGCTACATTTCTCTCCGAAATGGTAAGAAATTCTATGAAGGATTTTAACTGTGACGAGATGTTTGACAGGGCAGTTTACGGTGATAGGACGCACGCGACAGATCTGTCCGTTAAATATGACAAAGTAGTATGTCCCAAAGCTTGCCTACTCTTTTACTACACACTCAAAAGTACGTACTTTTTCTTCCCAAAAAGAGTACATACTTTTAGGGTGTAGTATAAAAAGGCGAATTGGGACGCAGCCATAGCCTCTTCTTTTTCACTTGCACGCTCTTGCTTGTGCGCTCTAGATTCCAGGAGTTTTGAACTAATTTGTGGGCATCAGGGAGCTGCTATCAATATGCGGGTGACTCCCAGAACTTCCGGGAGACCTGGGATGTCTGTATTTTGTCTCGAGCATCAGGTTGCACAATCAATTTGCTCGCAACATAAGTGATGGATTAAAATAGCGCAACCGCAGAAATAGATTAAATTAAAACAGAGTTTACAAAGTGAAGCACTAAATATAAAGGCAGTTAATAACAGCAGCAGTAAAATATTGTTTTTTAGTCACTGTACTCAGTGGTTTTCAGCGAATGCTTGTGCACTAATGCATCATTTTTCCCGTCCTTTTCATCAAGCCTGTTAGCTTGCTACATACCTCCATTCCGTTCTCTTTTTATAGCATTTGTCTTCTATTAAGATTAAATTCTTTTTCAAACGCGATCTATTGCGGCTCTGTTCACACACTTGTTTTCAGACTTTCTATATTTATTTGATCAATTTATCCCTATAATTCAATTCATTTTGAATAAAAATTAAATGAATTATTTATTTTTAACAAAAATTGTGTTAAAACATTGGATATAATGTTTTCTTATGTTTTACATTGATCATAGTTTATAATTAAAAACAACACAAACATTGATATTAGTAAAACTCAATGTGTGGCTTTTGCACTTTTTAAAGTACACTTTTACACATAAAACCCATAAATTAGGGTAATCAGGGTATTTATTTAATTATAATAAACCAAAAAATCTAATTGAATTTATCAGATTAATCGGAAAATAATAATAATAATCGTCCGAATCGTTTATCAAAATAATCCTTTATTGCAGCACTAGAAACAATGTAAACAAGATATTAATTGTGATGCATAGACAGCCTCTTTGATTATAACATGAATTCGAATTTGCAAGTGCAAAACTGTGAGCTTGAGCTGATTGACGGCTTCAATGATTATAAGAGACCTTTTTTTTGCGTTCTGTATCATTTAGGGCTGCACGTTTTCAAGTTTTTCATTAACCGTTAACCGAGGCCCTTATCGGTTAATACTCGGTTAACCATGTGCGCGCCGCAACCTCGAGGTGAGTTAATTTTTTTAACACCTTTAATAACTGGTTGGACCCCATTTGAAACGAAATTAATTTATAGAAATAAAACGCAGTGGTGAGTTCAGAGCAGTTAAAGTAGGCGCGTTTCCATCACCCTTCAAACTGTAATTGCCAATTGAAAATACGCACATGGCAACACGTCCATTTCGCAAAAAACTCCGTGTCCACAAATAATAATAATAATCATCATTATTGTAACATTTTATTAGGCTGCATATGTAGACGACGCTTTTATCCAAAAAAGCAACAAAGCACAAATAAACACAATATTTTGACGCATATCCAGTGTGTGTGCTTAGTGTGGAGGCTGCGAGACGCCCATGTGAACACTTGCAGTTTCATTGCAGTTCTTTCAGTGGAAACAACTTAAAATACTCTTTCATTTCTGGTCATACAGAAAATAATAATACATTATTCGCAAATACATTTATTTGCGTAAACTCACAATAACAAGAAAACGTTGTGCTTTAACAAACAGGCGCGTTTCATGATCTCCGTGAACTGGAGCGCGAGAACTGAAACAGCCACCGCATTCGAATTTGTTCGTTTTAAATTGGACATTTAAAGCTTTAGTCTTGTAGACTAAAACTTTAAATGTCCAATTTAAAACGAACAAATTCGAATCGAAAGACAATATCTTCTGACTATGTAATTATGTAGCCTAGCTAATTATGTATTTCTCTCTAAAGGTGCATCCGGGGATGGAGATTTGTTTTTAGCAGAAACTGATTTAGAAAACAATAGTTTATTAATAAACAATTAATGCCTCGTTATTTTATATTATTTCATTATCAGACACATTTATTATATCTTATAAATCATCTATAAATCCCCTTTCTGTAGGCTGTGGTTACGGCTCTTCTCATTCAGCACTGCGGGGGAAATATAATTTCCAGGTTCTAATTTGGCCTCAGAAAACCAGTAAAATCTTTTTTTTTTTTTTCATATTCATTTGTCAAATATTTTAAATGTTTAAAGGGGCAAAAAAAAAAAAAAATCAAACAAATATCTGAAAATTCGTCGATATATAGCCTATATATTTTTGCGCAGCACGTAGTCCTACAGTTCAAATGAACATTTTGGTGTTCAACTCTGCGTTTTACAAAATACAACAACCGTTCATTTTTCGTTTTGCAATTAGGCCTACGGATTAAATAAGGGGAAACGAATGAACACAAAAGTACACTGACCGTTTGGACATATACGAGGCAGAGTTCTTTTTTAAAATTCATAAATGATACATGGAATAGCCTACTAGACAAAACCTCAAAGAAATGCCACAATCAAGACCGCGGAGCAGAAATGAGGGAGAAACACACAGAAACTCTGCGACTTTCCCTGCCATTAATGCTTGGATGACACACCACGTCTCCTTCCATAAATAATAATAATGTCTAGTGCGGTGGCTGTGATATACCAACGTCCGTTGCCATTGGAATGGCTTATCGCGAAAGGAAAAAAAAAAATGTTTTAGTCGCATAACACCGTTAATAGAAACGCTGTCATTTCACAATATTTTTTTATCGACAATCAGAAAAAAAACCCGCAAAAGTTTTGTGCAAATATGTATTGACGCCACTTAACCGAGCAAAAAGGTTTCACTCGGTTATGCAATTTTAAACGGTTAATCGGTTAACCGGTTAACCATGGACACCCCTAGTATCATTTGAATAAAATTTAGACAAATGTATATCATTTTGATAAACATTTTGTGCTGCTGTGATGACCTTAATTTTTTTTTTTTTTACCTTAATGAGTGGTGTGTTGGAGCGGGACCCTATAGCTGGGTCACAGTGCGGGCCCTCTGCTAGGCTGAGAATGACCTCATCTCTATGCATAGGAAGGTGGGGTTTGCCAGGCTCAGGAAGGGCGATAACTATAACGCTGGTATTGTCTGCACGGAGCATCCGTTGGCGCCATCGCATCAATGCATGGCGGCCCAACCGACGTGCAACCGACATCCCGAAGGGTGCCTGTAGGGTGTAAAACGCACTCTTAAGGCCAGTTCACACCAAGAATGCTAACTGGAAAGATAGCGAACTACATTAGCTCAAGCGCTTTAAAGCAGGACAGATACTGATTGGCTGTCAATATTTTTTATCTTTCATCAGCGGAGAAAAATTGTTCTGAAAGTCATTCCAACTATATTGTTTCTCTGTGCCATTGTTAAAGTGTGAACTCTGCTATTCTTTTAGATTTAGAACTATACTTTTATAGTTATCATCCTTGGTGTGAATCGGCCTTTATAAATGAACACAAATAGAGAAGTTAGAATATTAAAACATATGGTTAGAAACTTTTTTTTCGTACCACAGCTTCATCATGGCTCTGGCACACAGTAACCGCCTCCTGCGGCGGCACCATGTTCCAAAGGCCGTCACTGCCAACGATGATGTAACGATGCCGTCTTGGGTCAAGGGTCACCACATTGGTGTCAGGCTCGGGAGACACAACAAACTTTCCACTGTAGAAGTCATAACTCCATAGATCACCTGGACGAACACGTTTACAACATTACTTGCATACGGTCGCATTTGTCAATAAATATATCCTGGAAATCTCTAAAACCATCAGCCCGAAAAACAAGTCTGTCAATTCCATCCTAGCTTTAAGTTTAAAGTGATGGTTCACTCAAAAACAAAAATTCTTTCATCATTTACTCACCCTCATATGCCTACCATTCCAGTATAGAAGCTTTTGCACCGGGTAGTTCTAGGAGTTATAGGAACTAGCCACCACATTGTCATGGTTGCATGGTCACCAGTAGGAATTTTGAACCTTTATTTTGAAGGCGCTGAGAACACCAGCCAAAGCAAATCTGCTCGCATTCTCCGTGTTCATTAGTTTACGAGCACATTCAACAACGCATAAACATCCTGAGCACATCCAAAGTTTATACACTGTAAAATGTTTTTTTTGTTGTTGTTGTTTTTAAAGTTGTATATAAAACCGATTAGTGAGGTAGGCTATGATTTACAAGAAAATACAATTTCAGTCTTTTAACCCCTTAACGCCCACTGTCGCAAATATGCAACAAACCGTTTGACTCAGTCAACCAGCCGAGATAACGTCTGCATTCCCCCAATGCCGGTTAGTGCATATTCGCTACGGACCTTCGACAAGCACTTGTTTCTAGTGGGACCGCAAAGTGACGGACGTATTTCCTGTTTACGCACGGTCAGGAACATTTGCAACATACCAAATTGACCATTATGCCCGCTGTTGCAGATTTGCAACATACCAAATTGACCCCAAATTGACCAATGCCTGCTGTTGGAGATTTTCAACATACCAAATTGACCCCAAATTGACCATTATGCCCGCTGTTGCAAATTTGCAACATAACAAAATTTCGATTTATTTGTTGTGCAAAAGTGAAATTGATAATCTCAACATTATTTACCATCTACTTAAAGGCAAAAAAACACATAAAACATTTTTTTATATACAGCTATATAAATTCAGGCGTTAAGGGGTTAACTCCAAAATTTCATGTTATTTCAATGCTGTTTTCCTGTAATTGTTCATTTACTGGCAATTGTGAAAAATGTTTCTATATTAATTATGTTTTTATGGTGTGTGAATAAAATCAGTACATCATTTAAAGAGATCGTGTCTCTTCAGAAGACTTGGATTTAAACCACTCGAATCATTTGAAGTATGAATGTTTTGGGGAAATGAGAGACAAATCTCTCAGGTTTCATAATAAATCTCTTCATTTTGTGGTCTTATGTCTTAAGTCGTATGTGGTTGAACAACATGTGGGTGATGCTGCCAGAACTGATGAATGAATTTTCATTTTTGGGTGAACTACTGTGTCCCTGATGATGAATAGTGAATAGGCACTGAATTTGACTAATAGATTTGCACAATCCTTCTAAACACCATTTAAAGCAGTGTCTTTTGAAGTCAGTACAAACCACATATTACTTAATTACAATCTCACTCTGATCTATTAAATATTAAGCATTTACCCAGAGCTCTAGCAACAGCGAGGAAGGGGATCTGATCGATCGGGGTGCTCCTTCTGACCGGGCCGTTGTGAGTTAGACTAGGCCTCTTCCAAACCACACGGTTCACGCCAGACTTCTTCACCACACTACACTCACACAAAATAAGAGGAAATGACAGCATAAATCCAAGAGATTGATACTTATGATGACTAAAAAAATATTAAAAATCTATCTCACCTTCCTCCCAGTCCCTCAATTCTCTGCTTCTCTTTCGGGAGCTCAGGCTTGTGGTCTTGTGTGACCTCCACAGCTTTGATGACTTTATCAGAGGGATCTTCCCTCACACCCAGCACGACGGACGAGTCCCCGACATGAGCCACAAACATGCGGTCCCCTCTGATGACCACCACACTGGCTGTAGTGCCTGAAGTACTGGGGAGGCCAGTTAATGTTTTTGGCCATTCCGCTGAAGAACAGGGTTAACAGGGTTAACCAACTGCATCAATACATTGATTACAAGGCCAATTCTCCACAGATGAATAAAATCCAGTTCTGTAAGTCATAATGAGATACTTTTTAAATAATAATGAATTAACATCTCATAATAGTTTTATCTTCATTGTTATTTAACTATATTATAGATTACACATGAATGAAAATAACAGTTTAAAAAAAAAAACCGTGCCATGTTTGTCGTGTTCTTGCATTTAGACGGCTTTGCCCAACAGATGTCGCTAGCCTGTAGAGTTGTGACGTTCGCGAACGAACCGATTCTTTTGAACGGCTCATAAACATGAACGATGGGAGCCGAGTCGCGGCTGGAGGGGAGCCGTTTCTTTCTGTCGTTCTTTTTTTCTTATGCGTGTTTTACACAGATGCACGCAAATTAGCTCCTCAGTTAAAGGGGAAGGGGCGCACCCAGCGCAGGGGTGATAAGTGTGATAGTAGTGCACGCGCGTGCATCATTTACTCTTACGTTATCTTTTATAACCCTACCACGTACATGCCTATGTCATTGGGTAGGAGCGGAGCCAAAACTTGTGCACGCCGCCATCACATGGTTACTCCAGTTAAAAAAAAGCCATAAAGTAAGGAACTGCTTGTATTTATTTACATTGCATTTTGTGTTCATTGTATCTACAGTATATATTTACAACTTCAAATTTTTTTTTTGTTGTTTTTTATCAAAATGTTCTTGTGGTATTGTATGAATAACATAAGTCAACAGCTTTACACATACACACACTTTGTACTAAAGGTAAATCCAAAATAGTGATGTCACGTTCTAAGCAGAGGGATGTTGTGCAACCCTATGGAATATAGTCCACACATGACAAATGAGGTAATAATCAATATTTCAGAATAATTCAAACTCAGATATTGATGTGTGATATCTGATTTTGAATTATTTGACAACAAATCTCACCTCATCATTCCTCCCAGTGATTATACTAAATATTTAATAAGAGCCAAAAGAGCCATTCTTTTGAACGGCTCTTTGAAAGGAACGGATCGCCAAGATCCGGATCCCCTCAAAGAGCCATAAATCCCATCACTACTAGCCTGCCATCACGCGCACCTGTTCTATGGCTTTGCACATGCGCACATTAGGATACATTTATAAACAAAAGTGCCTAAATTATTAAAGTTCGAGTGGTGTGCTGTGCGAGACTTTTCCCCTTTTTTTGCAAGGTAGATATTTCTACATTTTAAAGTCATCATTATTATAAGAGTTTCTCATTATAATGAGACGCTAGCCCAAGTATTTCATAATAATGTGAATCTAAGTCATTATTACGAGAAAGCTTCTTATAATCATTATTATTTATGAGAAAGATTCTTATTATTATGAGATACAAAGTCATTATTACAAGAAACTCATTACGAGAACCCTTTTTTACAAGAAACCTCATCATTAGGAAAAAAATATCAGTACGGTCGTCAAGTCGTTCTTAGAATATTTCTTATTACGAGGTAATACACGATATTAAGCCATTTTAAAAAGAAAGGTTCTCTTCTCATTATAAGATGTTAATATTAATTCTTTAAATTAGATTTTTCTTCTAAATAAATATTATAACATTAACTTTATTGAGAGCATTTCTCATTATTATGACATACTAAGTACACAGTTATGGGACAGTTTTTAAATTTAATATAATAATAGGAAGTCATTATGAGTAACATGCTCACTATAATGAGACACTAAATAATAATGAGACAGTTAATATTTATTATGCCAACATAATGATATTTTACTCGACCTGCCACTAGCGGTGACGGTTGGAGTGACAGGTCTCGGTGGCAGCTGTCCCTGCCACGGAAAGATTTTACCCTTACTGCGGAAACGGCTTCCGTGGTATAATGAATTTGCTTCATCTCTCTCAGTGTGTAAAGTTGTAAACTAGGTCTGCAACAGTTTTTAGACAGACCTGCGTTTTTTAGTCTGTTAATTTCCGCGCATGCGCAGGTGCGCACTATGACCCATCCGTTCATTTGATTTTTTTTTTCCTGTTTTCTGCAGTCGAGTGTATAGCGTGGCGCCCAATTTCAAAAAGTGTATAATTGGTGACAGATCAATCGCAGCCCCAGAATTTATATTCATCTGTCTAAAAATAATTTGAACACGTAAGTGATTTCATTCGTTAAATTTGTCTGGAGGTCTTAAATTACACTCATCGTAATAACCTTATTATCGAACCTGCTCACAACGAAGTCAAAGTTAGACATAAAAAAAGCAATTGAAAAAAATCCAGCGTCAGGAAATGTTATTGGAAAATAGTCATCATGAATGTAACGTTACTTACGAAGCTTTTTCCACATTGCATGATGACATGCGACGAAGCCCTTACGAATTGCGGCACAAACTTTCCGGTAATCCTTAGACCAAAAGCCCCGCTGCTTCTTGAGAAAATCCCAGAGGTGATCTCGAGCGAACAGCGCGGCTTCTCGCCCTCCGTGGCCGTCAAACACGGCGAAGAACGCGACCGATCTCCTGCTGTCCGCTGCCGCCGGTTGAGTCCCGGGCTCCTCTGTCCCGTCGATCTCGTCGGCCGACAGGGTGTTTCTCCACGTTACCATGACTGGTAAAGGCTTGTTTGTGCAGTCCGGTGGGTCGCTTTCAGAGACGGGCTCTTGGTCCGGCTTTGGATCAATGTGCCCGGCCTCTCGCAGCTCATCGTCGCTGGGTTCCAGCTCCACGATCACCTCAGTTAAATCCTCCATGTATTTCCTTCCTCCTTGTTCGGAGAAGACGCTCACTCGCAGCGATAGGTCTAAATTCATGGCCAGTCCGTCAGCCCTTGCTGATAGTTCAACCTAAAGACTGCACAAACGTGGTTAAAAGATTACGGTTAACCTCAAAAACATTTATTAATCTGAGCCCGTCTTTTGTTTATTTTCTAAGCTGCCAGTCTTCCTTCCTTCACAGACACATAGTGATACAGGCAGACGTGTCATTAGCGCCATCTGTTGGACAGGAGGATTGTGTACGCTGCAGGGAAACATGGCAAGCCGTTTTAAGATTCAAACCTTAATGTTCTGGCGTCTATTATCATGTTACTAATACTTTTTTTTTTTTAGCTTGGCCTACTAGTATCTAATAAATAAGTACTAGCATGGATTTAATAGTTACGTGTATCAAATGAATGGCAATCCGTTTTAGAATTTAAAGCTTAAAGGGGTCATGAACTGGCTTTTTAAATTGTATATTATATTGGTGTCTGAGGTCAACTTATGACGTTCGCTTGGTTTTTGCATTCAAAAACATCAAAATGAACAAGTAATAGGCTATTTTTTACCCTAGTTTTGAGCCTAGCTGAAAAACGCTGGATTTTTATGGGCGTCTCACACTGAAGACTTGGAAGTAAATGCCCACTGCTGTGAGTGGATAACAGTTTTGCATATTATAATGAGTTTAACTCACCTGTCAATGAACTTGGAGCGTCCAATGTTGTAAAATGGCAACTAGAATGATTCGAGTCCGTGTGTTGCACAATTCCTGTCTGTCCGGCACAGCACCGTTCTTTACTGTTAATCGGTCTGCAAATCCAGTCTTGTTTACAAGACAATCCTCAGTGAAATGAAGCGAACAGACGATCATGTTTTACCTCATCAGCTGGAACGTCATTAAAAATAAAGTTTATCCATGCAGTCCTATTGGAATCCAAAGGAAGCTTATGCAGCGACTGTCTTCCACAACCAGGCACTGCACAATATTCTGTATTGCTCGGTTCCTCGATCCGGTTTGTCATCACGAGGTAGGCCTATGCTATTTAGCTATGCGTGATTGCCATGGTGATTGTGTGTAGTGCAGGAATTGGTGAGCGGGGCTAAACCGGCCGTGTTGAAGTAGGAGTTGATCTTCTTCTGCGGGGGTGGTGTTTTATCCTCTTTGTCGTCATAGTTCCCCACTTTTAAAAACGAGTCGTTTGCTGGGCCTGGTGTCTATAAAAGCTTTTATTGGACCCATAAGGACGTTTTCAGTTCTGAAACTTACAAAATTTCTTATAATATGATGACTTAGATGTCAAAAGCTCAAGGAAAATTTGATTTCTCAGTTCATCATCCTTTAAGGGGTAAACATACTGGTTTCTATTTCCATGTTACTAGTACTTCTTTTTTTAGCTATTTGTAAGTACTAGTATACATTTAATATGTTTGAGTATCAAATGGATAAGTATTAGTATATAACAAATAAGAACTAGTATCTTATGAATAAATACCTGCATCTATTTAAGAGGCACAACAAGAACTAATACTGTAAAGAAGCCAAAAAAAAAAAACGCCACCTGGAGGTTTCTTTATGTATATTACTTCATTGACACTTTAGACAAGTCAAGACATGCCTGAACAAGTATCAGGGGGCAGTCAATGGCTGTGTCCCTATTCAAAGGCTGCATTCTTCCGAGGCCACGACTTCAAAAGAAAGGTTGAACTGAGTGTTTTTGAATGGGATGTCTAGTCAAAGGGGGACTGTTCTTGTCACCTAGCAACTGTGACAGCTTCCATAGTCTACCAGCAGTAACATTTGTGCTGAATAGTTTTAAAAGTTATATTCAACTGCCTAAAAAAACAGGACTCACAACCTGTTTAAATATATCTTACCAAGATGCAGTTTTACATGCCGCCTGTTCTAGCAAAACATTACAGGCAGAAGACAATATTCCTCCGCCCAAGCTAGCAACCACCAAGAAAAGGTGTTAAGACCAGTTCTCGCCCAGGACAACTGGAAGCTGCTGGCTGATCTTGATCAACGGCTTATTTTTCCACCTGAGATTGCCACCACTAACCTACGACCAGATATTGTATTGTGGTCTGGATCAGCACGCATTGTTCAACTGATAGAGTTAACAGTGCCATGGGAGGATGCGGTAGATGAGGCATATGAGAGGAAGAAACTGTGGTATGCTCATCTGGCCCGTGGCCACTGAAGCAGAACAGCGAGGATGGAGAGTCTAGGTTTATCTAGTGGATTTGTGGCACACTCTACAACCCGGTTCCTCAGAGACGTCGGATTCAGTGGCCAAGAGTTGCATCGCACAGTAAAGGCTGGCTGTGGTTGAGACGGAAATATTTTACCTGACCGTGTACAGGCCGCCACGATAGGGTTTCGTAGAATTCTTGAAAAACTTGAAGAGTCTGTTGGTTTATTTGTATAGGTTGCATAGTAATTACAGTCATTACGTTCCTGTTTCCTGATATTGTGTTTTGCGGTAGGTGGTATGCCATACGGAACCGTTGCCACTGAAACTACTTTAACGCAACAGTGGGGCTCGACAGCAATAGTCAAACGGGTTGGCGCGAATGCTTGGGTTGCGGAGAGATTGTAGTTAGGTCACATGTTAACTTCAAGGAAGGAGCAACCTCAGCAGCAGGAGGGATGTAGAGGTCAGAGTCACTGTCGAGCCCTCTTAAGGTGTCGTGGGCTAGTCGACGAAACACTGAGGATGGAAGGTGCCCACTTGAAGACCCCAGAGATGTCCCCTACTCGGCTCAATCCAGACGGTTGTGGTGCTGGTCCACTGGGGAGACCATACTGTAGTTGCAGCCGTGGTGTGTGCTGACACGCCTTTCTATTTACCTTTCACTAAACATATTTAGATATATCGAAATCGTCTTCCATTGCGATTTCCCATATATCTAAATATGTTTAGTGAAAGGTAAAACTTCTGAAATCTCTGTGTAAACATTGCGTGACGCGAGAGATCACTTCCGGCATACATTGGACACAGTTCAGTTCGGTTCAGTTGGACATCTGATTCAGATAAGTTCGACATGGGTGTTAACAAGAGGTAAAAACGATATAAATACTGTTCATTTTCTCACACAAACCGCTCGTTTCGTGTCTTAGGCCATCAACGTGTACTTACATTCACGAGTCATTAAATCAAGTTTAATTTTGACTTCTCTGTGCATGCTCTTTGAGGTGGACCGCCTAAACCTGCATTATATGACTGACAGACAACACCGGTTTGACCCAAAAATGTCAAAATTGAAAATACTGTGGAAACAAAGACACCTACATCTTGGATGCCCTTGAGGTAAGCTAAAACATATCAAAATTTAATTTCAAAGTGAACTATCCCTTTAACGCCGGACAGAAGAGGAGTCACACCACCATATGGAAAGAAGCGTAAATGGATAGAGAAATATAGTTTACTGTTGAAGACCAACACCCCGATGAAGGCCAGTGGGCCGATACGCGTTGGTGTTTTTTAATGGTTTAGCCCTCGATTGTTTAATAAAGGCCTTTTTCACTTTTGTAACCCTGAGTGCCTGGACTTGGATTTCTTTCCAATTTTTATGAACTTTCAACCCTTCCAAGAGCACCAGAGGATACAAGGGACACCAGCAGCGCTCCAGCTTCCTTTTGTTTAATGTGAAATATGTTTTTTTTATTATTATTGTAGATTTTTATTGCAAAACCATAAGGGCAAATGCGTTTAATACCTCAAACATGCAGACATAATCCAAAATAAACCCCTTCAGCTGGGACACTCTCTCACGCTCCAGTTTCTCTGAAACTCAGACCACCATTTCTACTAGTGCTTAACCAAACCCTCTGAGCTCCCCTTGTATAAGTACCTAATGAAATAACTACTATATAATAAATACAGTCACAAATGGAATACAGAACCGATTGTTTGATATCTGAATGACAGATCGCCATATAAGTCAAAGGGAAAAGTATAAATGTTAGTAGTAACAATACAACAGTTGATAGTCACTATTAAAATAAGTACCAGTAGTATCTAATGAATAAGTGCTAGTTTCTAATGAACAAGTACTAGAATCTAATGAACGTGTACTAATATCCATTTAATGGGTACTGGTATCTGCTAACTACGAACTGGTATCTAATGAATAAATACTTATTTAAAAGATATACCTTATACCTTCTTAAAGATACAGGTTCTAGTAACTAATGGAATAGTTGCTAAAAACAAGCACTAGAAACATGAAAATAGATACCAGTACATTTTAAGGATGTTCAATGTTAAAAGGCTTGCCATAGGAGGAAATTGTCTGTTCTCAAAATGGAATACTAGCTTTACTGCATACTGTTAAGTAGACGGTGTATAGCTAATTCAAGTCTTTGATATAGCTTGTTTAAAAATGTTATTAACTTTGCGCTATTATTGACCGAACCTGAATTAACATTGAACTGATTTGAGATTAATAATTAGACTTTACATCTTATGATGGTAACAATATTCAAAACTGTGTACTACTTATATTACCATTGCTCCATCATTAAGATGCATTGAATTGAAAATGCCAATGAATATTTTAATTTCCAAGACGATTACTAGACACCACCCACTTAATTAAACATTCAATGTTAGAGGACTCCAGTTATTGTCTCAGAAATAAATATGCCTTTTTTTAAACAGATTTGTGTAGAATTTCTAGCCTTTTGGCTGTCCGATCAAATAATCATTCAAAAAAGAATGTAGCTAATTTTACATAGAATTTATTTATCATACTGAAAATAAAAGGTATAGTATAGTTGTGCATTGTGTATTGCACTGACAGATTCAGTACTATTGCATAATACGTTCAGTATTCTCTGTTGCATACTGCACATTTTTGCAATGCAAACAGCCAGAAATCTTTGTTACCAGCCCTGAGTTTCAGTCATGCCAAACCAGCCTGGATTACAATCATCAGGTTACGTCAGTTGTTTGAGTAAAGACAAAAACATCTGCAAAATGTACAGTTTGCAAATCCGGTTTATTGGCAAAATGTACAAACGTTCAGCTGTTTGCAATTAACAAATCAAATAAAAATAATTGAAATAGCTTGACAAAAATGTTAAGTCATTTCCCCAAATTCAACTTTTAATGACTTCTGCAGTCTCAAAATTATTCAACCCCCCGGAATAGATTCCCGACGGCACAATTCTGCAAAACAGATGTTGTCTCAAGCACACCTGATGCAACTAATCAAGGGCTTCATGAAATATTAAAACACATGAAATATCTAAACTGGCTAGGATTGTTGAGCGTCACATTTGACTGCATGTTAGCAATAAGGCTAAGTCAAAAGAATGGTCCAAAAAGTTGAGAAAATGTATCATTGCCCTTCACAAACAAGGAACAGGATACAAAAATATAGCGAAGACACTAAATGTTCCTAGAGACAGCGTTGGAAGCATAGCTCGCAAGTTCAAAGTTAAAGGAACATTGGTTAGACTCCCAGGACGGGGAATAAAAAGGAAGCCATCAACTGCTACAACCAGATATCTGAGAAGGCAGGTTCAGAAAAATCCTTGAGTGACTGCAAAAGATGCAGAAACATGCGCTGAGGTTTCAGCTTTCACAGTAAGGCATACTAAACGCATGCGGTTTCCATGCCAGAACTCCAAGATGTACACCACTACTGAGTCTGACCCAAAATATAATATACCTAATATGCTGCCTTTTTGGCCAGGTTTCTCTTGAAAAAGAGGTTTTAAATCTCAATGAGATCATCTGGTTAAATACATTTTTAAAAAGGCGGTTGCAGCACAAAACATACAGCACACAATATTTACATTTTGATTACAACTGTAAATAAATAAAACAAATTAATTTAGGGAGTAAACAGATTCCCAGGCATAAATTCAGATAGGTCAAATGTTGGAATTCACTGTGAATGTATCAGTACTGGAATAGTCTTTAAATATTTTATTTTAAATACTTTGGCAAATGGTTATAATAATCATTCTGTGCTTATAATAATCATTCTGTGCTATCTGATATAAGTGTTTTGTGAGGTGTATCTATATTAAGTGTCTGGACACTTAAGATAACTTAATGCATGAACATTATCAAGTGGCTAAATTTTTGGTTTATTTATTTAATTAAATGCATTATAATATATTACCAGAAAAACCTTTAACAGTAGAAGGCTTTTAATATATTTACATTGATTTAGTTTCTCTATTATTTTTATATAAATACTGAAAGGTATTAAATCTACATGATTTCTGAAAACAGGAACTTTTCACTTGTCATTAGTACAGTCCATCGTTTGATTGTAAAAAGGTTATGTTAAAATTCCATTATTAAAGCTGCTGTCCGCAGTTGTTCCTCTTTGTCACCATCTCTGTTCGAAATCTGCAATTGCAGTTATTCGCGGATATATATTATCAACTTTACATGAGCTGTACTTTGACATGGCACAGCGGGGATGAACACAATATTTGAGGAGAGTCTGCAGCTGTCAGTCGCCGCGCCAGTGTGGATAGTGGCATTCAGAATCACAGATTATTCTTTTTGGAAGTATGACCAACATTAGAATTTTCACCGGAAAATGTCATCTGAAAAAGTAACATCCACTTTTGTTCTGGTTCTTACATTGCAGTAAAGCGCGCATATTAAATCTACTAATCACTTATAAGTTATCATATCACGCAAAACCGTGCAAATTATACTTTGTTCTCAAATTGTTTATGTTAACAACATCAGCATTGCGTGACTACATGTAATGTCCTTCCGATATGTATCCTTGTTTTTCGCATGGGCCGGTTTAAGTCTCTTTTTTCCTGTAACCACTCCGAAGTTTGAAGTCTTTTGCATTTTACAACAGATTAATCTGTTGTCACTGGTGATTGTCGTTTGAACCTTTCTGGATCCGCCATCAAATTGATGAGTTTAATTATATCAAGTGCTGTTAGAAAAGGCTATAAATATAGCCGACTAGCCGAGACTCCTTCTTTATGTGTACAGATGTGACGTAATGACACAAAGACCCCATTTACACCTGGTATTAAAATGCGATCTGTATCCAGATAAGTTATCCGGATAATAAGTACCGATTCCATTTACACCTGGCCACATAAATGTGTTTTTGCAAAACGGATATAAATCCGATCTTAAACTCCCGCGTTATATGCAGATTTAATGGATTGCACGCCACCAAAAGCAACAGATTTGAGCTGCATTTCGTTGATCATCAGCTAATTTCCAAATCAAAGACATCAATAAAAGAGTGGCAACAGCGCTGGTAAGATAATTTCGTTTCTTTACTTGAAGATGAAGCGTCTGTGACTTACTTTCACTTTTATTTGCGATGTTTGCACGTTGGCTCGATGAATAGACGCTCAGCTGCTCATCTGCGGTGATGGGTGATGCGTGTCGCAGTAGCGCCGTCATATCTGACTATAACATGACATATAGCCTATATAACAAGCTCTCACTCGTTTATTTTTGTGCCTTTTTGGGAGGAGTAAAATATACATATGTGGTTTCAACAACCAGATTGCGTTTACACCTAGTAAAGATCCGGACACAATGCGAGCCAGACTACCTCCAGATGTGGTCAGGCAGATCCGATCGCGATCCGATCACAACGCATTTACACCTTGCATTAACATGCGTTTTTTATTATCCGGATAACTTATCTGGATACATATCGCATTTTAATACCAGGTGTAAATGGGGTCAAAGACATGCTTGAATCTCCCGTGGAAATCCACCAGTACCACTGAACTTAAAAACATTACAAGCTTACCGCTTTGAATAGAATAAGGCAAGCAGAGAGTTTTGAAAGTTTTGGTTATGTATTTTCTCAAGTATGTATTTTGGATCATTTTTAACCCAAAAAAGCTATGGACTGCAGCTTTAAGAAATGTGGATATCTTGAACATGAGGTAATATTTTGTTACCGCACAAAACATATATGGACGAGATCATTTTAGTTGTACACTTATATAAATAATTTACATCTGTATGCCCGATGCTGTAATGCAACCTTTGAACAGTTTCTGACAATGAACATTTTTCTGAGAAGCACCTTATAAGTTTCTACTTGAGTCTTCTACAGTGGTTCTTCACTGTTGTGGGATGGCATCTGCTGCTGTTTGCTCAGTCCTCGCCGTCCCAGGAGAGCTGTTGCAGTGCTCCGGTTTACTACCCAGCTGATGGCCATACTCAAACTTGATCCTCAATTCTCCCACCTGTGAGTGCGGAAGGATGTCTGGAATCCATTCGATTACAAAGGGCACTGGCTCCGTCTGCTCAGCAGCACAGGTCCCTGAGAGACGATACCACAGTGTTTTAGTTATACAGTAAAGCAGAATACTTGGAGTGATAACTATCCCCATGTCCGGCTCCTGTTAGGAGCATGGCCCACCCTGGCCCCACGCCAAACAACGTCCAATTTTAAAATTGGTGTGATTTTCAGAGTTGGCACTTTCAAAACACCCTACTTTCGGATACCGTACAGTTGAGTGATAGTGATAAAAAAACAACACAGCAAAACAGCCCCATTGAAGACCTGCCTCTTTGTTACAAAATTTGATACAGGGGAAAGGATTAAATTATGTTAATACGGGCCCACCAGAAATTTCACTTGGCCCACCTCATATCTCAAAGCTAGAGCCGGGCCGAATTATCTACTGGGAGAAATACCTCCAAATGCCTTACTCAGATTAAATGGTGATAGTATGTCTTATTTCTTGCCAGTGTTATGCTAACCCATCATAAAAAAAGTCATCATGACATTAAAAATTCATCATAAGTCTTATTAATGAGAGAAAAATCTCTAAATTCTTAGAAATGAAGTAATAAGTATGAGCTAGTCGAAATTGTGAAATACTAAGTCATAGTCAAAATTGAGACAAGATTATGACAAAGATTAAATTATGAAATACAAAATCATAAATTATGAGTCTGACATCGTAGTTATTATTAATCATAATCATCTTATTATTTTGACTTGTCATTGTTTCAACATGTCATAATTATAATTCACCAAAGCATGATATTTTTCTTATGTGGATGGAATGGGCTTCCACAGAATCAAGTATTCCAGAAAGCGCTGTTATAATATATCTGGATACTGTATTGAATATAATGTGGAATCTTTCTGTTGTGGCACTGAAAACATTTCCGCTTTGAAAACTGAATATCAATCTCAAATTTTAAGAGAAAATTGGGTATTATGATATCTAAACACAAAGATCAATAATATTGCTAATATATGAGTTCTGAAAAAAATGTAAAATTAAAATGGTTTGACCATTTGTTGCTTTGGTCATGTGATATATAATTAATAAAGCAATTCATGCATTTTCATATAAACAACAACAAGCAATATTGTAGAATGTTTGATCAGGAATCAAAAAGAATGCAATAGAAAGTTCGTTTAGCCAGTGGAATCACTTTGCCGTCCTTGGGGATAGCAATTGAAAGGGGAATGAGATTTGAAACAATCTCAGAAACCATAAATCCAATTCTAAACAAAGGGTACGTTTACATGACAACAATCTACTAAAAAAGGAAAAGTGTGTTTTTCACATACAGACGACAACATTGTCAAAAAGTTCCCCATTCCCAAGGATCTATGAAAAGGACAAAAAATCTGTATTATGCTGCCAGGCCAGTAGTTAGCAACGTCACTTTGTAAAGAAACACTACATGCCTATAGACACGTAATACCAAGTGGCTCTTTATCTCTCTTGAGACGCGGTGACTTAAACTGCAATTCATCAACTGGCCACTAGAGACAGGATGCAAAAGAGAGTCAATCCCAACTTTACAGCCAAAGAAAAAGTTTACAGCCCAGTACAAAAAGTGGTCTCTATAGTTAATTTTGCACTTCATTACAACAGTGAGGGGAATGATTTATTTTTATAACATCCGTTTAAATTATATTAAGCTTTAAAGTTCTGCATAATTAGGGCGGGGCCACTTGAGTGTATTGCCGCTGCGGTCACTACTAGCCGTTTGTCTGCTGTCTGTTAGCAGTCACCTCAGCTAATTCCGCCTCTTTGACCATTTCCAGATATCAGAGAATGATGCGCTGCCAAGAGGGCGACGGCCGGCTCCAATTTTGTAGTTAACACGGAGACGATAATGGTTTAGTTTTCGAAAACAAGCACAAGCAAAGTGTTTTCAGGCCCCCAAAACGGCACTGTCAAAATGCATAAAAGGTTTTCGGTTTTTAGTTGAAAAAAGTGTCATGTAAAAAGCCCCCAATTGAACACATCCACTTACCCACTCTGAGGAAGGTGCGTTGCTCCAGTGGTCTGATGGCCAGAGGCTTATTTGTGCGTGAGTGGTGGCTGGTGTCTGATCCAGGATCAGGATGGGTCTCCCGGGAGCGGTACAGTGAATAGGAGCCGTCACTGTTCTTCACAAAACTCTGAGTGAGTTCCAGAGGTAACTGTTCAAACAGAGTGCCCTCATTTAGAGACTGCCCACAGAGGCTATGGCCATTAGTGAGGATCTGAAAACGGTTACACACCTCTGGTGTATCAAAGATTCGTTTCACCTGCATCAGGTTGGTTATGTGCCAGGTGTACTTAGAGAAAGAGCCCAGTGGCAAAGCATCATCACGCACAAATGCTAAAAACACAGAAATGACAAAATATTAAAACAAGGTATAACAAGATTTATAATTAGCACATGTTTAATGACTACACACATTATACTCACTGGTGGTGTAGTTGGGGAGTCTTCTCTTTTTTGAGCCCAATGATAAACGCTGCTGTAGGGCATTGAAGAAAGACTGAGGGATGTGGAACACCAACGGCTCTGGCTTGCCTATTCACATCAAACTTCAACTTCAGTGTTAACTCAACATTCTAATCTGAAATTCTGATACAAAACGTAGAAATACTTGAAAACTGGGAAACACTCAGGCCTGTCAGAACATGTCTGGTCATAATTTATCCCAAAAATTAACAGAATAATACACTCACTGCCCATAACTTTATAAAAGGTACAGCTCAATAGTACTACTGAGTCGGACCCCATTTTGCCTTCAGAACTGCCTTAATTCTTTGTGGAATAGAACTGCCACTTCATTGGAGATTTTCTCTTTGTTGGACCATTCTCTGTAAACCCTAGAGATAGTTGTATGTGAAAATCCCAGTAGATCAGCAGTTTATGAAATACTCAGACCAGCCCGTCTCTTAAGTCACTTAAATCACCTTTCCTCCCCAATCTGATGCTCAGTTTGAACTTCAGGAGATTGTCTTGACCATGTCTATATGCTTAAATACATTGATTTGCTGCTATGTGATTGGATAATTAGATATTTGTGAAAAGGAGCAATTGAACAGGTGCACCTAAAGACGCGGCCGGTGAGTGTTATTATACAATTATATTATACAAAAATTATAACATTATACAATATATAGACATAAGGAAAAAAAGAAAAAAATATATACTGTATATACAGTGAGGAAAATAAGTATTTGAACACCCTGCTATTTTGCAAGTTTTCCCACTTAGAAATCATGGAGGGGACTGAAATTGTCATCATAGGTGCATGTCCACTGTGAGAAACATAATCTAATAAATGTATGATACAGCTGCAAATAAGGTGTATATATATATGTATGTATGTATGCATATTTATATATGCATGTATGTATATGTGTATGACTGTATGTGTGTGTGTATATATATATATAAATATTTTATGAGCATTTACATTTATTGTACTTTTTTTAAATTAATTTTTACACTAATTTCAGTTTTTAAAAAGTATATTCTTCTATGACTTATTTAATAAATCATAGTAGTATTTGTTGTTCTGCCCTTTTCATAAAAAAAATAAAATCACTGTTGGATGATTCTTATTATTGTGCTTAATTGTCATAAAAAAATGTTATCAAATATTGAAAAACTGAAAAAAATAGGAGAAATCTTAAAGGTCTCCTGTAATGTCTATAATTATGACATCACGGGTGTTCAAATTACTTTGGTTGGAGCAAGATGGAAATGCACCTTTTCAGAATTTTTGGGGTTTTTTTTTTTACTCTACAAAATGATTAAGTAAAAATGTGAGGAAAAGCAAATGATCTTCTCTTTTTTTTATCTTGAAGTGAAATATGAAAACCCAGACATAACAGGTTTTTAACAGGCTTTGTGAGGGTCGCCCTAATGTTTTCTCACCATCAAACTGGAAGTGCATCGTCTGATGGATCCTCTCTGTAACACTGGCTAACCACTGCTGGAAACCCAATGACACATGCGTCTCATCCACCGGCTGGCTGCTTCCTGTTAAATTCACCCGAGGACATTACACACATCAAAAAATACAACTTTTGATAATAAAAGCCATGTGTACGTCATTTATATTTTCAAACTTAAAGGGGTAATGTGATGAATATCTCAACATTTGTAACAATGCTGAAGAACAATGACAGCCAGAGTGCTAGAAAAGAAACAGAAACCAAGAAAAGCAAAATCGTGTAACAGGAAATATTTGGAGCACCTGGGTTCTTAATTCCAGTAGAACTGGAGTGTTTTCTGTGAGTGGGCTTGCGCTGGTTTAGGGTGGGAGCAGAAGTGTCTTTGACAGCCAGAGGAGAAGCAGAGGAAGCTGTGTGAAACAGTGACAGGTCCAGAAAGCCAAAGAATAAAAGAGGAATGCAGATTACAGAGGAGGTGGTCAGTAACCACAGCATGTAGACATCAACGACAGATTTCAGTGGGTGGAGAAGAAGAGGCTCTAGGAAGGATTCATTTCGATCCCCACACAGAATTTGCATCAACAGAAAGCTAAGATTTTCTAAAAAAAATTCAAATATCCATCATTCACAAAATTACCTGCTTCCTTATGTGTCTGTTTATCAAACATTCTGGTGGATTTTAATTTGTATGTAAATGTATGTAGTTGCTGCAAGTATGTCACATTTTTCCATTCCAGTCGAACATCCCTTTTTTAAAAAGCACCTAGCAACATAACTAGCGACTTTTTAGACGAACCATAGCTATTTTCCATAGAAAATATTTGGCTTAATCATCACTGACTGAAAACAGAATCTCCTTCTTGTGGTTTGTTACTCATTTGGTGGTTATCCACTGTGTGAGAGAAACATTAAGAAAGACATTTTGTATTTTCTAACCTTCTCTAGGAGCAATAATTTATGCAAATATAACCAAAATCATAGCACAGCCATTGTCTTTAACTTGTTATAAGGATTGGCACAGACATAAGGATTTCATGCTCAATTCTTGTCAGAAACAGAAAAATATGTAAATGAGAATAGCTTTTTTCGTAATTTGTCTGTTAAGATACAGAATGTGAGAAAAGAGAGTAGGAGAGAAGTAAATAGATGTGAAGGGTTTAGGCAGAATGAAAATACGATGCAATCACGGCATTAAAGGAGTAGTTCACTTCAGAATTAAAATTTCTTGAAAATGTACTCACGCCCCGTGTCATCCAAGATGTTCATATCTTTCTTTCTTCAGTCGAAAAGAAATTAAAGCTACAATGTGTGATTTTTATACCCATCTAGCGGTGAAAAGGTATATGACCATCCAGTGAATATTAGTTTCTGTTCCTCTCAATTGACTTTATGCACAGTTGCACTACTTCCTGAACTTAAGCCAGCTCCTTGTTTCCTGTCTGCTATGGGCTCTATGTACGGCGGTATTTCCGGTGAAGCATTAGGGATGCTCGATAACTTCCGCCGATCGTAGAGTCCAATGCAATACCGAGAATTTATATTGAATTTTATACTCCATGGTTATACTAAAGAAACGTTAGTCACAAAAACAGATAAAACAGACACCCCTCGTTGTGTTTATGCTTCTTTTTAAAATTATATTAAATAAATATATATAAAATTACATCTAAACGTATGTACGTTTCATTTCAAAGACTGGAGGACAGTAAATTTTGAAGACTCTGCCATAATCCCGTTTTCCTTGGTTTTCCTCCGCTTTAATCTCCACAACCGGAAATGGACGAGCATCCTTGCGTCAAATGCGGAATTTATGCGTGCATATAGCCCATTATTGGCCAAACTTGATTAATTCAGGTGTGTCTGATTATTGTTGTACTACTGAGGTCAAGCACACCTAAAATTAATCAATTTGACCAATAATGGCAGACAGGAAACAAGGAGCTGGCCTAAGTTCAGGAAGTAGTGCAGCTGTGCATAAGGCCAATTCCAATTACGTTTTAACTCCTACGGTGGCCAGTGTAGTCCAAGATTAACATGGCTTCCAGTTCGACCTCGTCCATGAGTGTTAACTCAAACGTAAACGCGAAAGGCGAAGCTTGAATTAACGGGTATGTCCCTCTTTGGCTAATCTACTTTCAAGATGGAGGGGCAACATGGCGACCGACATTAGAACCCCTTACCCGTATGTATTTTCAACATATATAACATATTATACACTCACGAGAATACTTTATTACTTGAACAAAGTAAATATACATTATTGAGCACATTTATTTTTGAAAGAACTACGTGTTTTTAGCTAAGAATAAACTAAAAGAGTTACACAGTGTAGCTTTAAGGTTTTAGAGGAAAACATTTCAGGCTTTTTTTCCTTCAGGTTGAAGGTCCAAATTGCAGTTTCGATGCGGATTCAAAGGGCTCTACACAAGCCCAGTCGAGGAATAGGGGTCTTATCAAGTGAAATGATCGGTCATTTAAAAAATATTAATTTAATTTTTAACCACAAAAGCACTCTTGCACGTCCACGACTTCACGCATTATGTAATCACGTTGGAAAGGTAACGCGTGACTAGGGTTGGGTATCGAGAATCGAGTATCGATTGGAACCGAGACTAACTTTTCGTTTTTCCCGGAATCGTTCAAAAGTTAAAATTTCGATTCCTAGTTTCGATATTCACAGTCCGCCGAGCGGAAGAAGAAACTGCTGAACAACACCAACGAAGAAGCGTCTACCGGAAGTGTTGGCATAACCGCGCGAGTCGAACATGAGTAGCTTACGTCGGCGGTCCAAAGTGTGGCTTCACTTTTCTAAAAATAACGAAATCGCGGCAAAATGCAAAATTTGTGACAAAAGGAGTATTTGTGACAGAAGGATTATTTCCTTCCGAAAGACCGTTGGTTAGCAAGGTTAGCTAAACTTTTTTGACCCTGCCTCTTAAAAGAATCGGAATTGAGAATCGTTAGGAACCGGAATCGAAACAAGGAATCGGAATCAGAATCGTTCAAATTCAAACGATACCCAACCCTACGCGTGACGTAGGCGGAAAATGTAGGTCGAAAAACTAATCTCATTTTCTCCTCCAACTTCAAAATCATTCAACATCGTGTTTTACCTTATTTTCTATTTAATTTATTTAAAAATAATGACCTTTGATGCTAAATTGAAACCACAATTTGGAAATTTGAATCCATGACAGATTGAATGATGTGGGGGAGTAAATTATCAAGAAATTTAATTCTGAAGTGAACTAATTCTTTAACACGCTAATCATCCAATGACATTTAGTCATTTTTAAGCAGATTTTAGCTACTTTCCACTGAAATTAGTAAAACAGTGGGCTCAAGACAATCTGTGGATGGCTGGTCAGAGGAACTTACCCACAGACGACTCCATAAATTTGAGTCTCTTGGAACGATGAGAGATGGAGGGCTCAATGTGCTGCTGAGATATACCTGAAGCCGTGGCATCTGAACTGTCCTGCAGTCCTGGACATACACAATAATAACAGATTATTAGACAGTCATCAGTCTGATGCATAGAAAAACACTCCAGGCACCATATCAAACCTGTACCAAAATGCTTGCAGGAATAGGAATAGAAACTCTCTTCTAAGACAGGTAATTCTTGCCAACATGTAAATAAGCATTGCAAGTATCCTTAATGGAGAAGGCAATTCCAGAATTGACTGTGCTAAAACTCAAAAAAAAGAAAAATCATTTAAATTTGGCAAGAGGATTTTTTTAACATATTAATATGCTTCATTCAGTACCAAGAAGTATCAATCAAAAATTTCAGTCTTTTAAAATGTAAAGTCTGTCCAGTTATTCATCTACTATATATGTGTGTGTATACATTATATAGATAGCAGACCATCGTGGTAACATCCAGGAAACAATTCAGTCAAGTTTCCTGTGCAGTTCACACATAAGGTGCACTATTTTGGAACTGAACTAGTTGCTTCCATCACTGAACTTACTTAAGATCATGGACTATGACACTTTTTTCTTCTAGATCTGCAGTACAGCCAAAACAAACTTTGTTGCATTCATTTCCTGTTATCACTGTAAAGCTGCTTTGAAACAATCCGTATTGTAAACAGCGCTATAGAAATAAAGGTGACTTGACTTCCTATATGGAGCTTTTCAAATCTGTCACTTTTGGAACCTGGGTAAGGATGCAACCTTAGAGCAGGGACAGCCAACCCTGGAAGACTACATTCCTGCAGACTTCAGTTTCAAGCCTGCTACAACAAACTTGAATTCGATTATCTGGTTTGAGTGTGCTAGACAAGGAGAAGTGGTGGCTAACACTGCCACAGAACAGCGGTGGGCAACTCTGGCCCTTGAATGGTTCATTCCTCAAAGCTTTAGAACACAGTGCACATTAATGACATCTTGTGGTCAAAAGGTAGAAAAGCTGCCTTTACGTCCCAGAAGATCCAGTCATTTTTTGTCAAAAGACAATAAAAGTATGTGTATATATATATATATATACACACACACACACAAGCTTCGAACGTCATATCACTATTGATGATCTAATGATTAGGCGTGTTAGAGATAAGAGAGACATGTCGTGGGTGGTTCGCCAGATCTAGAATTAAGAACCACTGCGCTATGTTTTTCAGAATAGAGCTTATGTGGGTGGAGATGCAGACAACCTAAATCAGGGGTATTCAATCCTGCTCCTGGAGGGCCACCATCAATCCAGCAGAGTTGAGCGCAAATCCTCCTCAAAGTAACACACCTGAATCAAGGGGTGTGTGTCAATCAGCATACTAGGTCATGAATCAGTATACTGTGTACTCGAATTAGGTTATAACCTGGCTCAATACACATTGGGACACTGATGGCTCCATTTCAGGTGACATCAGGGAATTTCAGGGGGTCAGAGGTGTTGTATAATGCTTTACAACAAAATAAGTAGGTCTACATTGTAATGCATGTTAGCCTATATGTGCACGAACGATTGGAACTTTGGCACCACTGACTTCCATAATATATATTTTTTTCTACCATGGAAGTCAATAATACCAAACAACTGTTTGGTTCCAATCGTTCTTCAAAATATCTTCCTTTGTGTTCAACAGAAGAAAGAAACTCACACAGGTTTGCAACAACTCGAGGGTGAGTAAATGATGACAGAATTTTAATTTTGGGTGGAGTATCCCTTTAATACAGCAGTGAACCAAAGACGAAATTGTTGAAATCGTTGGTGTTTCTGATGTCACAAACTACCTTGTAACCAATAACGTAAACGTGATCGTCAACGAGTGGATCTCTGAGCTCGTGGAGGCAGGGCTAATTTGCATATTCATAGAACCATGTACTCTAAATGAAGCGAAGGTGTAGTTACATTCAAGCTATTTTAAGACAATTTTTTTTTGGAGGAAAAAACGTTTAAATATGTAATTTTGGTGATCAAAGAATGAGTTAAGGGATAAAATGATTTGAACTCTAGAGACTTTAACTCAACTGCTCAGGTAATGTCTATGTTATGCCTCATTTTAGGGGAGGGCAACATTACATTTTAAAATCAGTCAGAGCTATATAATCTATCTTTAGATTTACAAGTATAGCTTCATATTATAAGCATTACAAGGCTAGGTAAGTTTTCCATTAAGTGCATTGTGGGATTTTTGGGGGGAATGAAAATCCCAGAGCATTATAAGGATATTGCAATTGAAACAGCTCTTGAAATGGCCGACTCCCTGATCCCTGATTTCGTGGGCCAGAAATTGCAAACTTTTGAAAACAGGTTTCAAAGTGCAAGTTTTTGTAATTGATAACATTTTCATCTTTGTGTAAACTACAAAAATCCAAATTTGTAAAAACCGTGACGTCACATGCATGTGCATTATGTGTTCAGTCTATTGGGCATATAGTTTTTATCTACAAAGTCACCTCGCCAACTACTGGCCTGGCATGCAAGTACGTGTGAACAGGGATTGTTTTGACAATATTGTCATCTGTACACACAAAAAAAAACGTGTTAACGTCCCCTTAGAATTACTAGAAACTTTGAGGCAAGTGTGTAGGAGCAGGTTGAAGCTAAACTCTTGCAGAAAGGATTGCAGGAGACCCCTGAGCTAAATGGTTGACTTACCATTCATGTTGTAGTTGAGGAAAGCTGAAAACTCAGTGGCAAGCTTCTCATCACTCGTGAAGGCACAAACGCAGGCATAGAAGTGCAGGCAATGTTCAGGTAAACTGTGCTCATGGGAATTCTCTCGTTCTTTGACATTAGGGTGACTCCCGCTTCTTGCCTCCAAATCCCCCTTGGCATTGGGTGCGGAGCATGCACAGCGAAAGGGAGCAACACCCTCAGTCTTCTCTTTACCACTAGATAAGCCAACAGTCAAATGCAACAGTCCCAGAGGGTGGGCTTCACCTGGCTGGCACTTCACTATTAGGGTACCTTTGGAGACCCTCTGCACTAAGGGTCCCGGTGTCTCTGTAGCCAGCCTCCACAACTCTTCCTTAACCTGGGGAGTGGCCACCAGGGCCTCCAGCACAGAACTCTTGAGTGGCAAAGGTGTTGCTTGGGTCTGACACTCCATTGCTTGCTTCACATGGGTACAGGGACTTTTGGATGTTTGCGACACTTGCTGATGGGAACCTTCAACTGTTGACTCGCTTTCATTTTCCTGGCAAGAGGGCATGAAACAGCGACCAAGGTTGACACGGGTCAGCAAGGTTCCATCTGCGGTAGTAATGGCTGTATCCGTGAGGACTAACTCAACAAAGCCTCGCTGTTCAGAGCCACGTCCCCGCTGACGCACAGAGAATACCTGCGGCCCTCCAGCTCTACCACCTTCGCTGTCCGTCACAACTCGAACCACTTCAGACACCCCTTTCTTCAAACGTCCCGTCTCGTGGTCCCCATCCCTGAATATTGTTCCACAGGCCTTGTTCTTGCAGCTGAGACCACGAGTGCCGTTGTAAACACCGCACTGAGGGCACTTCCGGATGCCTCTTAAGGTTGCCTTGCCCAAATTGGATAAGAACGCAGGAGTCTTCCGCTTGTCCCGAAGTTTCCCGCTTAAGTTACCGGAGGTTTGAGTGACAGGAGAAACCACCGTTTGTGTCGCCAGCGGTATTCCAGAATTTACCAGAGGACCATCCATTGTTATCCCACACACTGAAACCGGGAGTGATACAGAGAACAATTTTATTCTTCATGAACTTGGGGGGAGCCCTAAGCAATATATTATTTAAGAACTGTAGTGCTACTATGATACAGTGCAGAGGAATCATTAGACTTTTTCCTTTTTACAGGAGCACAAAGCCCAGTGAAAGCGCCATCCCAGTAAAATATTACTGATAAATCCTTGTCTGATGGTGGAGATTACCACATTCAATGTAAATGTTTGCAAAAAGGTCTGACATTTGGCGCTTTTCCACTGCATGGTACAGTACGGCTCGGCTCACTTATGGCACATTTCCACTGCATGGTACGGTAGGGCTGGCTTTAAATGGTACCTGGTCTGTTGAGGTCCCAAGCGTACTGCACCGGTACTAAACACTGCAGATCACTGATTGATCAGAGTCAGACAGAATCGTCACTACCAGCGTTATTGTATGCAACACGAGAAACCAAACCCGCTAGGTTTACATAGCCAGTAACAGCCACCGCTGTAGTGACTGCTTTTAATCTAATCCCACCCACTTTAAAGCGGTACTAACAGCAGTGGAAAAGCAAACAAGGAAAAAGTGAACCGAGACCTGCCATGCCGAGCCGAGTCGTACCACGCAGTGGAAAAGCGAGCCGAACCGAACCGCACTGAGCCGTACCAGCAGTGGAAAAGCACCAATTATTCGTGATTCAGTTGATTCATTCGGACAATTCATGCACAACACTAAATCGTTTGAATTGGATTCTCACCTCTAAAAAGTAACAGGATACTTTATAAGAGAGTAAACAAAAATAGCGCTGAATGAGCTAAATGTTTACCTCCAATATATTGCTGGAAAGTCAGCAATGATGCAGCACATCAATCACATGCAACTGTAAGAAAAGACAATTCACATAACAGTACGTTTTTGAGGTGTGTGTGTGTGTGTGTATAAACAATATTATAAAAATGCTCTGGTACAGTGATAGTATTGGCCATGACACTGCATGGCTAACATAAAATACCATGGTATGTGTGCTATAAAGAATACCATTGTAGGCTACATGTTCAAAAAAATAACCTGTTGGCATGATATAGCAAAAAGAAAAAAAAGAAGAAAAAAAAAAAAAAAACTCCCTCAACACCAACACTCAAAAACCAACCAGATATAGAGATGTCTATGAAAGCAACCCTCATCATAGGTCATAGTTAAACTATTACTAAAATTATTTGAGTAGTTTTAGTACACATTTCATAAAGTATATTTAAATGACAATTAAAAAAAATAAAAACATTAAACATTCTTTAAAATGTTTCTTCAAATTCTTTGCACAAACGCATTAAAAAGGCAATGCCATGTTCCTGCAATTACACAGTAACGTTAGTACAGTAAAGATTAACAAAACATTGAAATGACATCGAGTTTAACCTTAGCTGTGTGACAGTGAATGAATGAAATGAAGTAAATGATGATGGGAGACTGGCCAACCTCTACAAGGGCGCTTTCCAGGCGCTCAGTGGTCAGATCCCACGGAGGATTTCACTTCAGAGACTCAACAACCGTCGCCATTCCTCCTTACATACAGACGCTCTGCTGCGGCTGTAACGAGCTTTCCGATTGGCCATAGGGTGACCAATCAAATGCATACTGGGAACTGAAGCCAGTAGCAACTCTTGACCTGCTCTTGACTCATTAACATTCAGCAAAAATTATTTCGCTGACTCGTTGTTTATTTTTTTCTGCATTTTAAGATAATAGTAGTTTTGTAAAATAATTACACTAGCGCCTATGATATTGTTTTTCTTACTTTTGAAAATAATATTACAGATAAAATATGAAACACTTTATAAATAAGATTCATTAACTAACATGAACTAACAAAGAGCAATACATTTTTACTGTATTTGTATTAATCTTTGTTAACGTTACTTAATAAAAAAAATACAGCTGTTCATTGTTTGTTCATGTTAGTTCACAGTGCATTAACAAATGTTAACAAGATTTTAATAAAGTAAATGGCGAAAATAACATTAACTTAGATTTTTTTTTTAAAAAATGCTGTATAAGTGCAGTTTATTATTGGTTCATGCAGTTAACCAATGAACCTTAAACATATTTTGCATTACTACACTTTTAAAACTATAACCCAAACACAATAAAACAGTGACACGTTTTATTCCTTGTGTGGTAATGATTTATCATTAAGCAAATTAAAACTAATTTCCACCACAACCAATAATTTTGCCTAAACTAGTAATTGCATTGTATAGTATTGTTGACTTATACTAGGGGTATAAGTCTGTACAAGGTAGTAAAAGACAATCCACCTCAAAGACAACAGGGCAGGCAGAAATATTTGTTTGCATCTGCATTTTAATGGGACAAAGCAAGAATACATAATTGTAAGATGAACATTATTCTTAAAAAAAATTCTCGATTTATTCGTAGGCACTGCCTATGTTTAAAGATCATCAGTTTCTTCAAATGAAATCAACTCAAATAAGGCAACACAATTGGTCTCGTGTATTAAAACGCCAATGGGCAACAGTGCAAAATTCTGATCCATTCAGGTTTCTCGTCTTGATACTAAATACTTCATTTAAAAAAAAAATTCAATGTTTCGATTTTATATACAGGATTAATCGCAATTCTAACAAAACGCCCGTTGCAGCGCGAGTCAAGAGACTTCTCTGGAAGAATCCCTAAACCATTTGGACCAGCATTTAACAGTGCCGCTAATGCCGAATAGTTGCAATGAAGCCCAAGCCCATTCCCCACCCACCTATCCTCCCTCCCTCCCTCCTACCTACAAAAAAAAGCAAGCAAGCAAGCATCCATAATCAACATCTGAATTATCTTTATATAGCGTCCCAACAGTTAAACACAGTTTGGTTATTTACATACAGAATGGTATACTGTACTTGTAAGCCCTCAAAAAAAGTGGAATGCAAAACAATTTAAAATACCTAAAATTTGCGTAACATCAAATTCTTGTGAAAACGTATTAATATTGTGCAATATTCATCTGCCTTCAAGGAAAAAAATGTGGCAGTCATCCCTGCAATTGGTTTAGTTTGAGAAATTGAATGTCTAATTAAAAAAATACAACAGTTGACATCCATTTTATTCATTTTATAAACAAAAACAAAAAAGGTTGACATTTCACACGATTCGTTGGTGTCGTCGCTCCTTTCAACAAAAGAATTTTGCTTTTAAAATGGCAAGTCCAAAAAAACAAAAAGGCAAAGCTTCATATATTACAAAATCAGCAGCTGAAATCGCTCTAAACAAACCCCCCCCAAAAAAAGCAAAATGGAAAAGTTGAAGTTGATTTTATTCGTTTATAGTACTTTGACTTAAAAATGGCATAGTCCTCTCCGAATAAGTCAGTCGGACACCAGGCCGAAGACTTGTGGATTTATGTGGGTGTGTGTTAATGCGTCTGAATATGCTTGTGTATCAGGGTGCGTGGTTTAATCCCAGTGTAGGGCAACTCGAGACCCCGCAATGATGAGCAAGATCTGCCTCAAAGTCTCAAACTCAAGGAAAATTACAAGTGGAGGATGGGGAGGATCGGAGGGGAATGGCACACCCCCTCCCCAGGCCAGCCATCTTGACAGGTGTTTGAGAATGGGGAGGGGGTGGTGTGTAGATCCCTGCTGCGGCCGCAGTAGAGTGCTAGAGATGTTCATCGCCCCATCAGTGTGTGTGGTATCCTGCAGTGCCCATGCTGGACTGGTTGGCTAGCACGGTTCCATTGACTCCCTGCGCAGACTCCACCACGCCTCCATTACTCACGGCACTCACACCAGTCCACCCAGCGCCAGCCTGTAAGTGACTACAACACAAAGTAGCTGATAGTTGGTGGAAGAGAAGAGAGCAGTTATATATATTGGCTTTTTATACCAGACACATTTTCATTTTAGGCTGGTGGCCCCTCATATTGATCATATTTCAGAGTTAAATGGGTGATGAACTGAGAAATCAAATTTTCCTTGATCTTTTGACATCTAAGAGGTCATCATATAAGAATATCCTGTAAGTTTCAGAACTGAAAACGTCCTTATGGGTCCAATAAAAGCTTTCATTGACACCAGGCCCAGCAAACGACTCGTTTTTAAAAGTGGGGAACTATGGTGACAGAGGATAAAACACCACCCCCGCAGAAGAAGATCAACGCCTACTTCAACACGGCCGGTTTAGCCCCGCCCACCGATTTGCACATTACATGCATAGCTAAATAACATAGGCCTACCTCGTGATGCGTATTGTCACTGCATATGCTTCCTCTGGATTCCAGTAGGACTGAATGGTTAAACTTTATTTTTAATGACGTTCCAGCTGATGAGGGTAAAACATTGTCCGTCTGTTCGCTTCATTTCACTGAGGATTGTTTTGTAAACAAGACTGGATTTGCAGACCAATTAAGATTAAAGAACGGTGCTGTGCCGCCTATATTGGATCCGACAGGAATGGTGCTACACACGGACTCTGGGGCGCACATGTATGAGCGAATAATTCCAGTTGTCATTTTATAACATTGGACGTTTTCAAAACAATTTCCCCCAAGTGCATTGACAGGTTAGATGAAACTCTAAATAGGCAAAACTGTTATCCACTCACAGCAGTGGGCGTTTACTTCCAAGTCTTCAGTGCAAGACGCCCATTAAAACCGAGCGTTTTTGAGCTAGGCTCAAAACTAGGGTACAAAATAGCCCATTACTTATTCATTTTGATGTTTTTGAATGCAAAAAACAAGCAAACGTTAAAAGTTGACCTCAGACAACAATATAAAATTTAAAAAGCCAGTTCATGACCCCTATAAAAAGCCCTGCTTTAGGCCCCGTCCACACATTTAAAAACGGAGAATTAAAACGAATATGATCTCCGTCCACACCAACGTTTTATCTGCGTATTAGAATTGATCTCAGTCCACATTAAAACGACTGAAAACGTGGATCACGTGACTATTCGCCAACACTGGGCATGCACGTGCCGGTGTAAACGGTGGCTGGCAAATAAAGGAAGGACATGTCATGACTGATGACACCCAATCATACAGCCGAGCGTGAGCCACTGCTTCATTGTTTCTAAAGTCCTTCGGTTTGTCCCGTCTGCACTAAAACACCCTGCAAAACGGAGCTGCAGCGTTTCTAAACTTGTTTTTCCTTTTTAGTCTGGACAGGAAGTGCAAACGTAGCAAAAGGTCTCCGTTTTTAAACGAAACCGTTTAGCAACTTGAGTGGAAACCAGTCTTTTCACACTAATTTATTTGGTGAGGCTTAGGAGCAACCCCCTTAATTTAATAGTTGACTTTTTGCACACTGATTTCAGATTCACATGCCCCTAAACACCATGAAGATAACAGCAATTGTAGATACAGCACACAGAGCAATTTCTAGCAACTTAATTGTAATATTTGAGCTGTGAATACATTTAGTTGTTGACCAATACATCATTTTTTTAATCAGCATTGGCCGCCAAGTGTCAGAAGCGGGAGTTGACAGGCTTTGACAGCACCAGCACTTCTCGATTTAATTATTTTTATTATCATTTGACAAATGTTAGAAGTAAACAAAAGGTATATGAAATGGTATTATAAGTAATTAAAAGGCTACAACAATAATACTTTCTCATTCTATTTGTCCAATCATCACTGGACACGCACGACCGACACAATTAAAATCCTTGATTTCAAACTATTTCCAGTTGGTCACGGTCATATTCAACTATGTACTGTATGTAAAATTAGCATTACCTGGTCTATATTTGTGAACATATGAAGTCCAGAACAAAGACACTTCCCAGGTAACCAAGCACACTGTTTATAATGTACTTAGTTTATATCTTGTACTTAAAAAGCACGTTTTACTATTTGTGAAAAATAGGATTACAGAATCAAGAAATTGCTAAAATGCAATCTTCTTCATTGCAAATAGAGGTATGAAGATCTGTAGACTTACTTGAAGCCCTGTTGATTCCAAGCCTGTCCGTACACGCCGTAAGTAGGTACCTGCCAGCCGTTAGGGACATACTGACTAATTTGTTGTGCGTTTCCGTACCACTGTCCCCACTGGCCGTATGGCTGTGCGGCGAAACCAACTTTGTTCTGCTTTAAGATCAGAAAAATAAAGAACATTAATCACATGCCTATCATTCACTTATGTTTATTCTCTTTATGTTGGCAAACATATTTCCCAAGCATAAATTCCACCTTTAATACTACTACTCACCTGGGGTACCTGCACCTGCTGCATGGGGGTCACCATGTCCGTAGTCTCTTTACCCCAGTAACATTTCACTAGATGACCTTCTAGGGACGTACCATTAACAGACACTATCGCATGAGCTGCACTTTCATGAGAGTTGAACCTACAAAGATGAAGATTGTCAGATCATCCTCTGCCGCGTTAGGACGTGTAACCACCACTTGAATAACAAACATACCTGACGAACGAGTAGCCTTTGTCTGGGAACACTCTAATTTCCATTATTTGGCCAAAGGGGGAAAAGGTCTGTCTCATGAGTTGTTCTACGGCAAAAAGAGAATTAGAATTAGCTTGCATTCAAAAGGGTTACACAGACAAGTAAAAAAAAAAAAAAAAAAAAAAAAAAACTCACCTGTAAGGCCTGTAGTGACTCCACCACAATAAACTGTGCAGTTGCTGGGGCTGGACTGGTTCACTACCTCATCGAACGACAAGTGCTTGGTGTTTGCTGTGAATTTGATTAAAGAAATGAGGATTAACCTTACAGGTCTCTGCACTTTTCACATTCATACACCCTTAAAAAAAAAAAAAATCAAGCCAATACACCAGGATCCACGTAATGACAAACAAGTTCTAGCAAGTCCCATCATTAATGGTAAACACAGAGTGACATGTTTTGACATGCCATAATACAACTGAACGAGCTTTAACTTTGTGGATGAGTTGAATTAAACAAGAGCTTTGTATGAAAACATCTAAAATAACGCAATAAATTCATGCGGACCACTTTAATACTGCTCGTCTCAACTCCCCAATCCACCATAATGAAAAAAAAAAAAAAAAAAAAAACACCATAGATGTTCATACAGGTTTGGAACAACAAAAGTTTAAGTAAATGACAGAATTTTCCTTTTTGGCAGAACTAACATTTTAACATGGGTAGGGGTTTCATGATGGCTAGTTTTCTCCTTATGAATAATAGTTGAGATGTCTGGCAAATGCATGCGAATACTCACTTTCATAGGTGGCTTTAGGCGCTGGGGGTTTTCTTGTAGCCCAGTTAGTCCTGATTTGCCTGCCGCCCAACCACTGTCCTCCCATCTGCTGAATGGCATTCTCTGCGTCCTGTAAACAACCAGTGGAAAAACATCAGCATTGCAAAATCCTCCAGGATTGCAGATGTTACACACCCTGGTTCTGCTTAGTCAAAAACCTGCATTTCCTGATGTTGGGATTGTGACTCACCCATTTGTTGAAGAATGAAACAAAACCATAGCCTTTTGACTTCCCCGTCGCCATGTCTTTCACTACACGTGCATCTCTGAGAAAAAAAGAGCAAAAGATGAAAGTGTTGAGAAAAGAGACCATATAAATTCCCCCAAAAAATGACACTGAAACTTGAGATTGAATGATTTTAAACATCACCAAGGGTAAAGTCATTAAATGTTTGTGCAAAACAAAACATTGCTGGCTAGTTACTAAAAAATATTTAGTGTTTAAGACAAAGAGAAAACTGACAGTGCCAGAAAACCATATCCATGAATTTAAATCCTACACTATTTAACAAAGCTAATAATCAGATCTCTGCATATTTAATAAAAAAAAACAAAAAAAAACCTGAGTTATAAAACTAAACCGAAAGTGAGGTAATGGTCAAAAATTTAGAAGTTAAGTTGACCTTCTTTGCATTATCCATATATGACCCATATATAAATATATACACACACATACATATAGATATATAAAAATGAAAATCAGTCAAAAGCATTTACAAAATTGTACACTAAAGCAAGTATTGTGTAAGGTCATTTAAAGGGATACTCCACTTTTTTTGGAAATAGGCTCATTTTACAACTCACCCTGTGTTAAACAGTTGAGTTTTACCGTTGTCGAATCCATTCAGCCGATTTTCTGATATTTAGAAGAATATCAGTAACCAGACAGTTTCTGGTCTCATTGACTTCCATAGTAGGAAAAAATATACTATGGAAGTCAATGAGACCAGAAACTGTCTGGTTACTGATATTCTTCTAAATATCAGAAAATCGGCTGAATGCATTTGAAAACGGTGAAATGAGCCTTTTTCCAAAAAAAGTGGAGTATCCCTTTAAACAGACTCAATGACTCAAAATGGTTAAATTCAACAACAACAAAAAGGGATTTTCTTGATTTAAAATGCATAATTTCACTTACGATATCCTCCCAAAGGGTGCAAAGGCAGCTCTGATATCATCAGTGGTGATTTCTGGACTGAGGTCTCCAACAAAGACGTGGAAGTGATCTAAATAGCACCAGACAAGAGTTACTTGGATTGAAGTATGAATTCCTGAAATCTGGCCTTCATTAGGCATCGAGGAACATGAAAAGCAACTCACTGCTTGTGTCTTTTTTCTGGCTGCTTGGTGATGTAGCCCAGTTCACCTTTACCTCCTAGGAGAAGGGTATAGGGAGGAAAAGATTGAAAGAAATGTTAGAAATGATAAAGACATGTTCAAGTCGCTGCTCTCTACTTATCTGACAATAAATCACTCTCCTTAACAAAAATGGATGATTGAATGTACAGCAGAGAGGAGGGAGACCTGACGCTACTCAATTCACACTTAGCTGTCCTAGTGAGAACTTATTTGAACAGGCAAAACAATCTTGGTAGTAAAAAGGTCCAAATAACAAGGGACTTACAAAACAAGTGAAATTACCAACTTGTATTACTCCTCAAATGGTCCTTCATTACCTGTTGAGGATAAAATATTTTGTACTGAATAGGCATAAGACGCTTAATCTGCCTCTAAAGTATAATATATTGGAAATAGACTTGTGGATTCAAATTCTAGATATTGAAAGAATAATATCGAATATACACTACCGGTCGAAAGTTTGTGGTCAATAACTTTTTTTGTAAAATATTAATACTTTATTCAGCAAGGATGGATTAAAGTGATCAAAAGTGACACTTTAAAAAAAAGATTCAAATAGATATTTTTCTTTGGAAATGTCTATTTCAAAGAATACTGAAAAAAAATGGATGGATACCATAAAAATATAAAAATCAGCATATTGGAATGATTTCTGAAGGATCATGTGACACTAAAAACTAGAGTAACAATAACAGGAATAAATTACATTTTTTTAATTTGATATAGTTTTATTTAATGCCATGTCAACTTCTGTGGCTTTCTTCATGGCAACATCTTACAAAAATACAAATTTCAGATATAAAATAAAAACAAAGCAAACTGAAAAAATACAGCAAACATCAAAATTTACTGGGGTTTTTTTTGTTTTTTAACAATAGCAGAATTGGTAAGCATAAGATGTTTTCTGTCAAAACATCAAATTCTTACCAACCCCAAACTTTTGAATGGTAGTGTACATGACAAAACATCTTGAAGCATAAAATGAAAAAGCTTTACAGGTGACATGACTATCAGAATGTGTCTTGCGTACAATAAAAACCAAAAAAAGAGGTAATGGTTGGTGCAGTATGTCAATTTGACTGGATTTCTGGCCATGCTTAAGCATAAAATGCACATTTCAAGGAAGCGATTCATCTAACAATGAACATACAAAAGCATGGGTCAACAAATTCAGGCTACAGAATTTAATCATGAATCATGTAGCATTGACACTAATCAATATTTTGGCAAATTCAAGTAAACGATAATGAGATTTATATGGCCTGAAACATAAAAAAAAAACATCTGGTCAACATGAAAAATGTCAAAATCTCCCTCTCAGCGCACATTGCACATCCAGCATACAGGCATTCTACTTAAAGTTTGCAAAAGATCTGAACTGTTTCACCCTCCCGTCCCAGCCCAACTCACCCTGTAGATACGATAGCTTACCTTACCCATTATTTTACGCCCATTCATGGCTGCGAGTGAGGCCGCTGCGTGCCTATGCTCGAAGAACTCCACAAAGCAGTATGGATCGTTACCTGCCGTCTGAAGGGAAATTAGCGCGATTAGACTACATTAACTTATTTAATGAAAGCCTTCACAGTTGTAATGACACATTTTGTCTTAAAAAAAAAACAAGTATCAGATAAAAGCCCCTTGTCTTTTCTACTGGTTAAGTAACTGCTGCAAGAAACCTTGTAATGTGTGTGTATGTATAAATATATATTTTTTTTATTATTGACTGACAGCACTATATAGGCGCTATATATATATATATATATATATATATATATATATATATATTTTATAAAGCATTGAGATGCTGATGTGAACATAACTTTAGAGTATTGTGCTTGAATGATGAGCAACAAAGAATTATTTCAAAATATCTGTCTTGGCGAGTATTCACGTAAACAGTCTGTTATGTCAAGCAGTCTTAGATCCATGCATTAGGTCTTAATTTAATAAATCTGCTGCTGTCTGTCATTAATGTCAATCATACAATAAAATAAAAGATGGAATCACTCTCTGATCTTGACTGAATAACTTTTGTAGCTTTAATAATAATCAATGTATTTGTAGATGACACTAAAAACTGGTGATTTATAAATCCTGATAGGCCTAATTCACCTTCTATATTTCTTACTACTTAACTTGTGTTAAATAGATATAAAATGACAAATTTGAAAGTGTTGTTCATTCCATTTTTTCTTATATTGTGTTCTAATTTAATAACAAAGATAAAATAACAACAACAAAAAAACTATAATGTAGTGATTAATATAGTCATTTGTATTAATAAATTGAAGGAAAAGATGCATAGCGATGCATAGAGAATAGTTTTATAATTAAATCATTACCCTTGGAATCATAACCGAATCATGAGGCAAGTGAGGATTCACACCTCTACTAGTATCGAGATGCTTATGAAAAACAAGAAAAACAAGTTACTGGTGCAAGAAATAAAAAATATCAATGCTAAATATATTCATTAAAAAAGATGAACTGAAAGACGGCATTAGCACACAACTTGCTGTATAAGCAAATTATATACTCACATCCACAATCATTTTACAGCTCTTACAGGGGCCAATCTGACCAAAGAGCTGCATAATAAGGGCTTCGGTCACATCCCGTGACAGGTTTCCAACATACCTGGGAAAAAGGGGGATATGGACATGACAATGAGTGACGGGTTCAATAGAAGAAGCATTTAAATGTATAATTTGACAGTTATTACAGGGGGTCCATGAGTGCAATCTTTGCTATCTTCAAGCACCTGAGTTACATTGATCCAATTGATCTACATTACAAAGGAATTAGGTAGGCATGAGCCGTTACTTAACCTTAAAAAACCTCATCCAGCAATGAGTTGCTTATCATGAATACAGGTTTGAAACAAAGAGATGACAAAACAGAAGCACGCACGAGCGCACAGGCAGCGCGCGACCAGCAACAAAAGCTCTTGTGCTGTCGGATACGAGGGACGAAAAGCCAGATATGACCAAAATATGCACACTTTGTACATTTTAATCCCGAATGTAACATTACACACAGGCGGACGTGTCAATTGAATAAGCATGCGGCATTTATAGAAGTAATGCTTTACAAATACGTCAGTAAATACACTAGACGGGTTCTTTGTCTAGCAATTCCCTAACGACAATGAGCTTTCAGTAAGTACAAGGCAACTTCACACACTCAAACACAGACAGCAGTGTGTGAGAGCGGCCCTGCTGTGGCCTCAACAGGCCTGCTGCAATTATCTAAATTAACTCAATAACTAGCACATGGTGTACGAAATTCTTTAAAATCACACGACTGCCCTGTGCTTAACAGTCTTGAGCGCTAAATGTACGCTAAAGTGAATCTCTTTTTCCAGTAATCAGAGCTTTTGTTTGGGACACGAATGTAACGTACACGTCTGCTTTGTGGTTGCATTTCCCTTAGCATCACACACGAGACTGCAATGAGTTAGAAATGACTTGAGCGAAATGACAAAACGGAACGTGTTTTTTAAAAGGCTATGGTGTGAATGACTTGATCTGATATGAAGTTTTCGGTCTAACGTGTTGGCGTACAATGCCGATATACGTACAGGGTCTTGGGCTGCTCGTCGTCCATCATATTTTCCCGATCGAATTAAGACAACGAACCCTGAGAGAAACTCCTCTTGTGTATATTTGAGATGATCTCGAGTTCCGCCTGTGTCTCGCTCTTTCCAGTGTTGTTACCCTCTCTGTTCTCCGCCAAACCTGTTATAATGAGAGTAAATGTGAAATGCCGCCTCGGCTGACTCCAGTTATGAACAATGGAAAGGCGACATAAGATGGCGGAGGAACCGGACCGGAAATGCTTCAGCGCATGCGCGCACGAGCTACAAAGCGCACAAAAAGCAAGCTTTGAAAATGCGTCTGACCACCGCACTGTACATTAAATACAAATGTATTTACAGTATACGCAGTGTTCAGAGTAGTAATAGACAAGAAAAGTCAGTGATATTTTTAAATTTACCGAGCCAAAAGAGGATGCGCCGCCCGGGAATCGAACCCGGGTCGCAAGAATGGGAATCTTGCATGATACCACTACACCAGCGGCGCTCTATGGATGCAAGGAAATTGGATTGGATATCATGCTTTGATATACGTCAAAATAGAAGGTTGATGTTATATCATACTAGGAAGTAACTCTTGGGAAAAAAAGAGAACAATTACGGCATAAAAAGTAAATTATGAGAAATAAATCGACTTTTCGTGTCACAACGTTTTACATAACATTAATTAATTATAAATTCCTATACATTTATAAATATAATTCCGAAATGTATAATATTAATAAAATATAATTATAATTATAATAAAATTTATAATATAATTCCGAAATAAACAATTACTACTTATGTCAAAATGTCATATTTCATGTAATTATGTTGACTTTTTGTCTAATAATTATGACTTTAAGTCATAAAGACATTTATGAATTTAATGATTTACCAAAGCATTTTTATTATTAGGTGATAAAATGAATTTGGCTCCTTCAAAATACAATATACGAAATGTTGTTGTTGTGGACCAGATAGCCAAGGTAACACTTCAGCAACGAAGAGGTACGTCACTGCTGCCACACGCAGTGTGTGTGTGGACTTTTTGCGTTGTGCGAGACTGTGGTGAACCTGAACGCATCAGAATGCCTATACTCAAAATTCCTGTCAAACATTATTTAGGAATAGTTTCTCAGTCTCAACAATCGGATTTTAAAAAACGTTTCAGAAAAAGGGCCGAAGAAACTGATTCTGCAAGAACCTCCACTGTCAGAAGGTATCAAAACAAATTAATCGCAAATAATTTATTGTTTTACTGAAGTGCTGATGCCAAAATAACTTATTATTAAACTGACATTAACTATGACATTTTCCTATTAAAGAAACCCCTTTGAAACAACAGAGGGATTCCTTGAAAAATACAATCAGGCACAAGGCTCCAAGGAGCAGGAAAAATATGAAAATCTCGCAGATGTGTTTCTTATTCGATGCAAGGTATTACACGTTTTCTTTGTTGTTTGCCCGGTTTAAATGCCCTAATTTGGTCTAAATCAATACAATGCATAAACTGCTTAGACTAGTCTTAAAAGTAAGTCATCTAACGTTACTTATCTTCAAGTGAAGTCTGTTCCTAGCTATTTAAAAGCCGTTAACGTGCATAAAAAGGTAGATCTGTCTAATTTGAATTTTAAAAAATGAGTTTTGACATAGTTTGTGCAACTGGCCACAAAACCCTCGAAAAGGGCGCTTGAATAACTTAGTTGTGATGAAATTGGAGCATTACTCTCTCCAGCCACAAGGTGGAGACAAACCTCTATTGATGAAAACACTCGACTCTTTGTCCTCAGCGTCTTGCTGGATTCATATCTTCTGGTGAAGGCAAACACGTTGATCTTCCCGGGGCCTGGACACAGCTTCTTCTGCTGAGCTTGTGCAATGGAAAAGTAAAAAATGGTGTGTTCATGACATGCAACGACAAACAGTTTCTTTTTCTTTTTTTTTTCTTTTTTTTTACACAAAAATACCATGGTACAATGTTACAGAATTCATAGTGAGAACCATCTTTGGGCTCCAGTACTCTGTGAGCAATATTGTATAAGATGTTAATGCTACTTGACACCTTGACAAATGACACTTTTAGAGGCGGGGTAGGTGATTTGTTCCAGAATTTTTGTTTTTTGTTATACTGTTATACTCTTCACATCCTGATAGTGGTCTTAATGTTTGTATGTGTTATTGTGTGTGGAAGGTGTAGGACCATAAAAAGTTTGGTCCAATGCAATGATACAATGTCCTACCTGCCTGACAACGTATGCAATTCCATACCTTCACGCACTGTGGTCATGCAGACATTACAAAGCTAGGCATAATGTTTATGGTTAGACAGACACGTCACTGAACGACACAGTTCCGACACAGACACGACACAGTTCCTCCTAAACCAGTTCCTCCTAAACCAAAAAAACGAGTTTATGCTGCGTTCACCCCATAACTACTGTAATTTGGAAGAGATGGAAACCCATGACGTTATATTCTGAGTAGTTCATGACTCAAATTTGCTTTTCCCACACTATCAACGCTGAAATGAATCTGCAGCAGTCAGGTGGTACAGGTCAGTGCTCTTTTAGTTGTCATTATTGTAATGTTATGTGTTTTCAGACATTTTTGTTTGCTCCTCGCATTCACATGTTTTGGAGGAGGCGTGGCTTTGCTCTGAAGGGAGGGTGGGATCTCATGCTTTCAAAGCTAGCTGCCTGAAAATTACCTACCCTAACTTTAAAGACTGAATAATTGCAATATTCTCATACCATGATTACTATAACTATGGTAAATACATTTCCAAAAACATAACACAACCATGGTAATTCAGTTAATTTTGTTTGGGGGGGGGGGGGGGGGGGGACAACATGAAAGGTGATGGCCATTAATTTTTTTCAGATTCACTGGATGTCCTGGTCATGTCATTGGACCATGCACCCATCCATGCAGATCAGATCCCTGTGCTGTTCCACCTGGCAGAGTCAATCCAGTGTTTCCTGTGCTCTGACACAACTCTATCGGACCTTCCAAGTTCTTATAAGATGAAGATGATGCAGGTATATGCTACATAATTTAATATCACTAAACATGGTTCCTTTATTATAGTAGTTAGTTACTGAATTAGTAATATATATATGAAGAGTTCAGATGCAAAAGCCTCTAAGTGCAATTTGAAATTTCCTTCTAAAATTATCATTTTTATCAAGCTTGTATATTTAAGTTAAGTAATTTCACTTAAATGGCAATGAAGATTACCTATTAATTGTCATTTAAGTGAAATTACTGAACTTAAATATACAAGCTTGATAAAAAATGGTCATTCTAGAACAAAATTTCAAATGGCACTTAGAGGCTTTTGCATCTGAACTCTTCATATATATATATATACATATATATATATATATATATATATATATATATATATGAAGTCTTTATTTATATATGGCTCTTTTTATATATAGATCGACTGTTTTTTTTTTTTTTTTACAGCTTGGATATTTGGTCTCTCTGAGGCTGTTCATCTTTCAACTGACTGGTAAATTAAATGGGCATCAGCTAAGCAGCATCTATCTTCACAGCTTGAAAGGTTTGGGATTGCCTCAACTTAATAATTATTGCAAAACAATAAAACCTTTATATTACATATTTTTGAGGGTTGTGACAAAACCACAGGACTGCAAAATAAAAGTTAATGTACCAAGGAATTATTTTAGATTGTTCTGATAAAAATGTTTAAAAGTTTAATGTAGAAGTTACCCATACAAACACACCCCTTCCTTCATTGCTCCACCCCCAAAATGCACAAACACACAATGCAACAGTGGATGTCTCTTGATCACAGCTGAAGCAAAGTAATATAATGCTTTGCACAAAAAATAAAGCAGGATGGTGAAAAAACAACAAGGAGTTCTGTGTTAGTCACCAGCTCCACACACATAATAACACACAAGCAGAAACAACGCAACCTTGGCATCTGATTTCAGAGTCCGTTTCAGGGCGCTCCAGCGCTGGAAAGCTTTTCTAATATTAACGCCATCTCCTTTTCTGCAGTCTTTCCTCAAATCTCCCTCTTGCTCACTCTCGCTCTCTCTTCCCCCATCGTGAGTGTACTGCTGATTGGCTACGGGTGTTTTGTGGTGCTCGGTCTGATCCACTTTTAACAGCATTTCTCAGAAATCGCTTAGCATAGTATTATATGATATTTATGGAAGCCCATTTCCACAATATAAGGTAAAATAAATCATGCTTTGGTAAATCATAGTAATGACATAAAAGTTAAAATGAGTTACTAAGACATAATGAGATAAAACATTTAAATAAAAACTTAAATTTCTGACACACTAAAGTCTGTCAGAAATTGACCAAAAAAATGAAATTATAATATTGAAAAATAAATCATAATTTTTCATGTGTCATTTACTAATTCATACTTACTTAGTATGTCATAATTCTGAATTTGTCATAATTATAATTTAACAACACATTATTATTATTTTTAGGTGGCAGAAACAGGCTTCCATAATTATGTTAATGATATATTTATATTTTATTAAAATGATAGGTAACACTTTAGTTTACCACCCAGTTCTCAATATTAACTAGTTGCTTATTATCATGCATCTTACTACTATATTTGCTGTATATTAGTACTTATGAAACACAAATTAATTCCTTATTCTGCATGACCATATGCTACATCCCTTAAAGGAGTAGTTCACTTTTAAAAAAAAAAAACTTTTGCTGATAATTTACTCACCCCCACCAACGATTCCAGACGACGAATAAGGGTCTTATCAAGCGAAACGATCACTCATTAAAAAAAAAAGTTTAAGTTTTATAAGCTCAAATGGTCACCTTGCTCTGTTCTGTGATGCGCGTTTGTGACTCTCCTGTTCGAACTCGTTTATCGAATGTTTTTGTGGCTCAAGAATCTTTTTTCATGTCATTTGGTTCATTCAACGAACGAAATGAACGAGATGACTCGGGAAAAGATTTGTTCATTTTGATGAACGAGTTCGAATAGGAGAGTCATGAACGCGCATCACAGAACAGAGCAAGGCGACCATTTGAGCTTATAAACTTAAACTTTGTTTTTGTTTTTTTAAATGAGCGATCGTTTCGCTTGATAAGACCCTTATTCATTGTCTGAAATCGTTTAAAGCGCTTTGAACAGTTTGCAGTTTGCACTAAACTGTCTTTTGGACCTTGAACCTTTTGGTTCCCATTGAAGTCCATTATATGGAGAAAAATCCTGGAATGTTTTCATCAAAAACCTTAATTTCTTTTCGACTGAAGAAAGAATGACATGGACATCTTGGATGACATGGTGGAGAGTAAATTATCAGCAAAAGCTACCCCTTTAATCCTACTCAATACTTAAAATACTCAATACTCAAAACATACTAACTATTAATAAGCTGTTATTAGGAGTTTTTTGAGCCAAAAGACAGTTAATAGTAAGTCAATAGTGATAGCTGGACACTAAAGTGTGACCAAGTGATGTATTAGGTTATAGAGTGAGGACGTGTGACTCCAAAGTTTAAATGTTGCTAATGGCAAGTGAAATTGTGGGACATGTTTTGTCCAATGTCACAAGAATCAGTGGAATGCATATAAAGTTTGCAGCTGTCTTTATCTGTTGACAGGGCTGTTGAAGTGTGAAACACGCTTCCAAGAGTTCCCGGACTTGTTATTTTCTATTCACTTCATGATGCACGTCGGGGGGGTTCTGTCTGGTCTCAAACTTACCGAGGACACTTCAGTGCAGGTTTGAAGGCTAGGTCAATTATATCGGAAAAGAAGTGCTGAACTGAATGATTCACTGTATTGAAAACTCTGTTTGATTGACAGGTCTCCATGGAAGCACAGGAGCATGGTGTTAACCAGGTCCTAAGGCAGTGCCTTTTCAGCTATCACTGTGTGCAAAACAATAGCACTCAGCTCTCTCAAGTGATCAAACAGCTTATGTTGCTGAGAGATAAACTTCAACAAGACAACTGGTGCGTGAAGTGTGTTTGTGAGATACTTTCCACAGGTTTTTTATGTTATATACCAGTAAGCAGCTTAAAGGTGGAACTGTAGGTTAAAACCCCAGAGTAACATCAGTCTTTTTTTACCTCCACTGTTCTCAGGGTCGACTGTGGGTTAGGACTGATGGTTCTGGGAGAGGTTGCCAAATCTAGCATGCTGTGCCTTCAGACCCTCATGAGCCTTCACATGGTCCAAACACAAGAAAGCACTCAGGTCCTTAAAGGAATAGTTCACTTTAAAAAATAAAAAAAAAAAAAACTTGTGCTGATAATTTACTTACCTCCATGTCATCCAAGTCATTCTTTCTTCAGTCGAAAAGAAATTAAGGTTTTTGTTGAAAACATTCCAGGATTTTTCTCCATATAATGCACTTTACTGGTAAATAAATGGTTCAAGGTCCAAAAGACAGTTTCAGTGCAAACTGCAAACTGTTCAAAGGGCTTTAAACGATTCCAGCCGATGAATAAAAAAAAAAAAACAAAGTTGAAGTTTTATAAGCTCAAATGGTCGCCTTGCTCTGTTCTGTGATGCACGTTCGTGACTCTCCTGTTCAAACTCGTTTATCAAATTGAACGAATCTTTTTTCGTGTCATTTGGTTCATTCAACGAACGAAATGAACGAATTGACTCGGAAAAAGATTTGTTCATTTTGATGAACGAGTTTGAACAGGAGAGTTACGAACGTGCAGATATGGACATCTTGGATGACATGGGGGTGAGTAAATTATCAGCAAAAGTTTTTTTAAAAGTGAACTACTCCTTTAAGAAAGTACTAATGAACTGGGTTTAGAACATCAAGATTACACTCGAGAGCTAGTTGACTGTGCGTCTGCAACTGTAGTTAGACACATATCAGAATATCTATATCTTCAGCAGATGACTTTGCGGAACTAACACAATACAACAAGACGCAGGTGTCAGTTAACAAGACATTAATTCAAGAATGCTTTGAAATATATACCCAAGTTTGGTCTTGTTTTAAAGGAAACACTCATCAGATTATTGCTGAAGTGAAAACCCTTGAAAAAATGAAAGTATGTAAAAGTTATGGAAGTTTAAATTCACAGTAAATCAAATATACTGTATTATATATTTTTTTATTTTATATAAAATATATATATTTTACAAAATATTTTTTACTCTAAAATTATTATAAAATCAAAGCCATAAATCTAACTTAAGTTATGTTCCAAGTTTGAAGTTGATATCACAAAAATTGAAGTTCCCATGAGATTTTGTTTAGGCGTAGTACCAAAAATAGCCACCGGGTGCCATTGAATTCCATTGAATTTAGTTGTATACATTCTGCCTTAACAAATTAATACATTTCTGTCCAAATATCAATTTTGGAACAAAATTTGGAACCTCGAGACTCAGACCTTTCTGAAAATATGTGTTTTGTCAAGATTAGAAAAGGTTTTGATAATAAATTATGAAATATAATGATGCACAAAAGGGGAGGAGCCTGTTAAAATAAGCACGGTTTCTATGGTAACGCAATATTCAATTATAAAACGTGTTCAAAGGATGAATTCTGAGTTTATAAGCTTTCAAATGATACCCAATTTATGATAACTACTAAAATATGTGATATAATAAAAAAAGGCGATACAAAAATATATTATATTTTAGAGGATAATATATATATATATATATATATATATATATATATATATATATATATGTTTTATTATGAACTTTTAACATAAAAACAGAAGTTTTAATTTGTAACACGAAACAGGGGTAGAATATGTATTTAGAAGTCTTAGACCTTTCCAACAATATATAATTTGTCATAATTAGATTGAGATTTAATAGAAATATAGTGAAGTAAAGTTAGGCGTCCCCGGTACCGCGATGGTGACAGTTAAATAAATCTGTGTGTCATACTCAAAAAGGTTCTAAATAAATCTTTAATCATATGATTAATTAATACTCATTTTGTGAAAGTATTTTTATTTATTTATTTGTTTGTGTTTTGTTTATGCAGGAAATGGCATCACAGAAAGCATCCTGGCCATGGCAGTTGGAGCATATATACTGCTCCATTTTGATTGACATTTGCCTGAACAGCTGCTGTGCTGGAATTAGGAAAACAGCCCTCATTGGGCAGTCAAACTCTTTTCCATGCAGATGTTCTGGAGGACTTTTAACTTTGCTAAAACAATGTAAGTTCTTTAGACAGAAATATGCATAAAGGCTGTGTCTGAAAATTTTAAAATGCTGCCTTTGGTGGATGTATGGCATCAAGGCACATCCAAATCCAATGTTAGCTTCACTTCCATGTGTCCTACGATTCCGTTCATCTGGTGGTTGGGGGTCAGTTTGTGTGTAAATGTACATTTTTGACCAACGTTTTCCCCTTTTATGGCATATTAATGAGAAATTACTATTGTAGTAATGAAATATTTGCTTAGTTATAACCAAAGCTCTCTCTATTTTGTTCACTATACCGTAGATCAGTAAACCGTTACACCTTAGAAGTTTGAAATCAGTTTCTTGAAGTACCTTTGTGCGTAAATGCTGCAAAGTCATTGCCTGACAAGGCAGCAAGGCAACAAGTTTTTGGATGCAGCCAATGTCTGCATTAAACTAGAATCATACTCAGAACTAGAGGTAGCACTAATTACATAATAAAAGTCTTTGGGATAAAGTTTATATACAGTGGCTTCCAAAAAATATAATCACATAAAATTATGTTTCTACCTATAAAATAAGTTAAGTATTACACCTTTGGTAACTTTGCACTGCAGGACACCTGTGTTAACTTGAGGAGAACTGATTTTATACATCCACTAAAAGTATTTGTAACAAAAAAAATACCCTTTTCAAATACTTTTTGGGGCTATTGATAATGTCTATTATAAAGATAAGTAAAGTAGATATCTTTGTCTGTAGCGCATGAAGACAAATGGAGGCTGCGGTACAGTGTGGTTCTGGGTTTGGCACAGATCAGTCGGAAGATCACGCTTTCCGAGAGTCTGAGGAACACGGCCTGGATAACACTTCAGAAACACCTGAACCGGGAGACAGACCCCCGCATAATCAATGCTGTGAGGATCTTTGAGGTACTCCAGTTTCCTGCTACTACAAAGTGTATTTATTTCAAATATTTACACACTACTCTCAACTGAAGGAAAAGGCAAATGCCCCTAAACTGGCCTGTCAATTATGTCTTCCACTATTGCTCATGTCTTTTAACAAGGCTTTTCATGTTTAGAATATTTCCCTCTGCCCTATTTATATTTCTGGAGTCAGCAAACATTAGTTATGAGCAGTGTTGGGAGTAAAGTAAATTAAGTATGGCATTACTTTTAAATCTACATCAAAATATTTGAGTTACTTTTCAAATAATAATTTACGACTGACACCTCTCCTGTCCCCATGTTGAGAGAATTCGGATGTAAAGGTGTAATGTGCGCTGGTTTTAAAACTGACAAAAGTATACTTAATGTATTTAATCTCAATAAGTTACCCTTAAGTACCAGCAGATGGCAGCCTCGTCCTTCACTGTTTCTTCACTCTTTTATTCCCGGACTTCTGCCCATTATTAGTTAACCTGTTTCAGCTGTGTCTTGTTATCTTAGTTCATTATTTTGCCCTGCATTCTTTATGATGTCTTGGTTTAAAGTGTTGGTTTGCATTCGCTGTCCGCATTTCGAGCAGGTCCAATGTTTCTTATGTTTATCTCTGCTTGAGTTTTGGATTCCTCGTTCCTGTTATCCCTCTGTGAATTGAATGTGTGTTTGGACTGATTACATGTGCTGATTGACCCTCTGCCTGGTATGGACTATGACTTTAGATTACATTTGTCATTAAACTGTGTTTGGATTCTTTCTCTCTCTCTAAAATTCTTTTGTTGTTTTTGTTGCTGAAGTAAAAGTTTTTACTTCACAATAAACTTTCTTCTTTCTTTTCCTGCGTTCTTATCTTCTGTAATCCAGAATGGCAGCACAGCTGAAAGGTTTGAGAGCTGCACCCTCTACTGTACATACATGAATTTGCATTTCCTACAGCCTGAGGCTGTTACAGATTGTGTTGCTAGAACACACATGAATACGAAGATGAAGAAATACAGTTTTTAAAGGGACACTCCACCCATTTGCATTAAGATTTCCATTGTTAGAAACCCACTATTGAATGGTCGTGCAACACTCTCTCATTTTCCCCTGAGACAAGAGAAATCCGCTATTTACCTTTTTCACTTCCTCCTACAATGACGCAAAAATCGTAATTTTTTCGTCATTGTAGGGGGAAGTATATGAGGGGGGGATTTCTGTAAAGACTACAAGCACTAGTGCCCACCCTTTCAAACCCACCAAAAGGGGGTTGGACCTAATGCGCTAACAGACCTATCACAGATCAATGCCAGTGCGGTTGGTTTCACCGGCAGAAACATTTGAAAATATGGACGAAGGTACTGAATACGCAGATGGATGCATTATGGATAGGGTTGGGTACCAAAACGCGGTGCCAATAGGGAACCGGTTCCGACACAAACGGTAATAACCAGACCGAATAAGAAGACCTGACCGAATGTCTGAGTCTCTGTGTCATGAAGCGCACACACACAAAGTCTCTCGCTCTCTCCCTCTAGCACAGTCTGATCTGTCTCGTATGCACGCTTTTGCTCACTCGCTCTAGATTCCGGGAGATTTTAACTAATTTGCGGGCATCAGAGAGCCATTAACAATATGAGGAAGACTTGCCGAAAGAGATGCCGAAAACAAAACGCTCCAAGGTTTGGTTGCATTTCACATGTAAAATTACGCGCAAGTGTGGCGATTGTCTGAAGCCCATATAGAATCACTCCAATACATTGACTGATGGCACGGGCATCGTCTTGACGCTCTTACGTTGTCATATTATATTAGCACATTTATTATATTATATTATATTATATTATATAGATGAGACTCGACAACAATGAACAGAAAAAAGGAAACTTAAAGGGCACCTATTATGCCGCTTTTTACAAGATGTAATATTGGTCTTGGGTGTCCCCAGAATGTATTTGTGAAGTTTCAGCTCAAAATACGCCATAGTTAATTTATTATAACCATTTGAAAATGTCATTTTGGGGCCTGTTTGAAAATGAGCTGTTTTGAGGCATGCCACTTTAATGCAAATGAGCTGCATATCCCCGCCCTGCCTTTGGATGAGGGCGTAACTTGAAACCTATGGCTATGGCAGAAGGGGAGAGTGAGAGACGCGCTGTTTTGTCTGTCATTCAGCGTACGTTTGAATCGGAATAAATAAATAGCACGAAGAGACTCCGGCAGAATAAACACAAATGAGAATGGACCAGTACGTCTCGGTATGGTTATTTGATACATTTATGTACTTTAGCGTTGTAATCGCGTCCTCTTTGCAAGTATGGTGGAGCAACACACACACAGACACACAAACACTAACGCTGGCGCATTTTTTTAAACTAACGTTACATACACATTCTGTGATAAAGTTTGCTACGTAACTTACAAGCGAAATTACATTTGCGAGGGACCTGTGGCGTCATGTTTACTTGTCATACAGGTGCTTCTGTGGCAAATGTGAGAAGATGGCTAACTTACAGAACAAGAACATATATGCGTTTTTTAATACAATATCTTTAAAAATATATATATTTATAAACGTGTGGTTACACACTATACAAACAAGGTTTAAATTATATACACAGACATCCTACGACGACAACAACTTTAGACGCATTTGTTGTTGAATTGGCTGACATCGACTGAAAAGACTATTTGCTCAAAAATCATAAAACACACTTACTGTTACTGGATGTGACGGTGGATCGCAAACAGTAGACGACGATCCACAGTTGAGGATTAACTTTTAAGCCACAACAACAGGATTAACCCACGAGTCCACGACAGAACACTTAAATTATGTTTCCAAGAGACATTACCGGCTGTCGTCGTTGAAACAATGGAGGATGATGTGTACAGATCACCGAGGGCGGGGTTTATGCCACAGCCACACTGTCAATCAAACCCCTTTCTCACTTTCTACGTCACAAAGAGCTGAATCTCAGAACAGCTCGTTCTGAGACAGCGCATATGATTTATTGAGATTGTAAAAAAAACACTGGGTGTATTTTTATCATTCTAGGGTGGTTTTGCTCACACACTGCCAACACACATATGTTCAAACACCATGTAAAAGTGAATTTTCCATAATAGGTGCCCTTTAAAGGGTTAGTTCACCTAAAATGAAAATTATGTCGTTAATGACTCACCCTCATGTCGTTCCAAGCCCGTAAGACCTCTGTTCATCTTCGGAACACAGTTTAAGATATTTTAGATTTAATCCGAGAACTCCATTGAAAATGTATGTACCTTATACTGTCCTTGTCCATAAAGGCAATACAGACATCATTAAAGTAGTCTATGTGACATGAGTGGGTTAGTTCGAATTTTATGAAGCATCGAAAATACTTTTTGGTCCAAACAGCAAAAACAACGACTTTATTCAGCATTGTATTCTCTTCCGGTTCTGTTGTCTTTGCTCGTTCACGATTCCAATGACGCAGCTGACGTGTTATCACGTGTTGTACGTGTTATCTACTAAATTTCTCCACACATATTTTTTCCGAAATAAGGTCCCACGAGCCGGAAGCGGAGGGGTGGGACTTAGGCTCTCTATGTATTGATATGACATCACAGATCTTTGGTTCTAAAACATGACAACACTAGGACTGAGTTTAAAATCCTTGCAACTCTTCTTACTCATTTATTACTTCTTAGTTTGTACTTTGCACATTAGCAGTTTAGAAAGTTGCAGTGAAATGGTGTAGCAAAATTCCTGTCAAAAAAGCAAAAAATGTTGCTCGAGTGTACAATTTACAACAACGTACACCATCACACCATTTCATCAATACAGTGTAAACCTACATCTCCCAATCCAACACCATCTGGCTTCTGATGTGCATGGGGTGAAAGAAAGTGGGGCAGAGAAGTAGTCTAAAAAAAACATACAAAGGAAGAACTATAATGACTTTCATAAAAAAAAAACATGAACAGATCAGTAGTCTTTGAACATTCAAATATGAATGAATAAGATCAAACGTTTGACATTAACTATCTGAATGTGTTTTAATTAATGATATGTTAAGCATTAATGTGCATGTGAAATTGTTTGTTGATGTCGTATTAAAGTTATTAATATATAATTTGTGAGGCACATAATTTATTGGTCAGATGCCACTTGCTCTTTGCGGCAAAGTGATTGTAACGGTCACCAGGTGGAGTGCCCTTGAGAATCACCAGAGGGCACTCCACACCAGATGTTCATGTTTCCCTCACAACTACATTTCCCAGAACTCACTGCCCGGACTCATCACTGATCTCATTCACCTGTACCTCATTCACTGATTGCATTCACCTGTGTCTCATCCTGTTAGTGTGTCTATATATACCTTGTGTTCACGTTCAGTGTTTGCGAAGTCTTGTTTACTTCACAAACGTCACTTCTGCCGAGCCAGAGACGCTTCACGTCACTTCTGCCGAGCCAGAGACGCTCCACGTCACTTCTGCCGAGCCAGAGACGCTCCACGTCACTTCTGCCGAGCCAGAGACGCTTCACGTCACTTCTGCCGAGCCAGAGACGCTCCACGTCACTTCTGCCGAGCCAGAGACGCTTCACGTCACTTCTGCCGAGCCAGAGACGCTCCACGTCACTTCTGCCGAGCCAGAGATGCTTCACGTCATTTCTTCCAAGCCAGTGTCTAAAGACAAGATGGCTGATTCAGAGACTGTTCAAATCACTTCTGCTGATCCAGATTCTGTTCACGTCACAGCCTTCGAGCCAGTGTCTCCGGACAAGATGGCCGCCTTCGAGCCAGTGTCTCCGGACAAGATGGCCGCCTCCGAGCCAGTGTCTCCGGACAAGATGGCCGCCTCCGAGCCAGTGTCTCCGGACAAGATGGCCGCCTCCGAGCCAGTGTCTCCGGACAAGATGGCCGCCTCCGAGCCAGTGTCTCCGGACAAGATGGCCGCCTCCGAGCCAGTGTCTCCGGACAAGATGGCCGCCTCCGAGCCAGTGTCTCCGGACAAGATGGCCGCCTCCGAGCCAGTGTCTCCGGACAAGATGGCCGCCTCCGAGCCAGTGTCTCCGGACAAGATGGCCGCCTCCGAGCCAGTGTCTCCGGACAAGATGGCCGCCTCCGAGCCAGTGTCTCCGGACAAGATGGCCTCCTCCGAGCCAGTGTCTCCGGACAAGATGGCCTCCTCAGAGCTAGTGTCTCCGGACAAGATGGCCGCCTCCAAGCTAGTGTCTCCGAACAAGATGGCCGATCCAGTGTCTCCGGACAAGATGGCCGATCCAGTGTCTCCGGACAAGATGGCCGATCCAGTGTCTCCGGACAAGATGGCCGATCCAGTGTCTGCTCCCGATCCAGTGTTTGTTTCTGTGTCTGTGTCTGTCCTTGTGACCATTTCTGTTGTAGTGTCTGTTCCTGAGCCAGTGCCTGGTCCTGAGAGGGCATCACCGCCGTGGCCGCCCGAGGGGTCTTCCCCGCCGTGGCCGCCCGAGGGGTCTTCGCCGGCGTGGCCGCCCGAGGGGTCTCCGCCGCCTTGGCCTCCCTTACAACCTGCTCCGCCCTGGCCGCCTGCACATCTTGCTCCGCCCTGGCCGCCTGCACGGCCTGCTCCACCCTGGTCTTCCGTCCTAGTCTCCAGGCCCTATTCTGCTCCACAGGCCTGGCCCTCCATCCCTCCCCCGGATCCGCCTCCGCTCCACCTCCCTCCTGAACTGTTTTTGGAGCGTCTGGAAGCCGCTCTTTGGGGGGGGGCTATGTAACGGTCACCAGGTGGAGTGCCCTTGAGAATCACCAGAGGGCACTCCACACCAGATGTTCATGTTTCCCTCACAACTACATTTCCCAGAACTCACTGCCCGGACTCATCACTGATCTCATTCACCTGTACCTCATTCACTGATTGCATTCACCTGTGTCTCATCCTGTTAGTGTGTCTATATATACCTTGTGTTCACGTTCAGTGTTTGCGAAGTCTTGTTTAAGTGTTACACTGCATTTCTGAGCGTTTTCCGTGTTTGTTTTCTGGTTTTTGACGTTGGATTGTTCTTGGATTTTGATTACTGCTGCCTGCCCTGATCTCCTGCCTGTTACCTGACGACTCTCTGCGCTCACTCTCTGATATCCCTGTTTTGCTGTTTCCTGACCCCTGCCTGTTTGATGATTCTAAATAAAGCTGCACTTGGATCTACATCTCCCAGTCTCGGAGCATTTCGTAACAGTGATGTTTCACTTGCACAAGAGAGGGTAATGCTTGCACTGCAGAGCCCTGTCAAACATTACAGAAGAATCATTTAATGATTTATTGCTATCATAGCTGATGTTATATTGGTATGTTCTAATTAAAGTCCCCCTGTAGTCAATAATTGTATCCCTTAAAGGGTTAGTTCACCCAAAAATAAAAATTAAGTCATTAATTACTCACCCCCATGCTGTACCAACCCTGTAAGAGCTTCGTTCATCTTTGGAACACAAATGAAGATATTTTTTATTAAATTTGAGAGCTGTATCACTACCACATGGCACGCTGAGGGATTGAAACTTGACGGCCCAGAAAGTCATTGAAGAAAATGTTTAAATATCCCATGTGACTACAGTGGCTCAACTATAAGTTTATCAAGCGACGAGAATAGTTTTTGTGCGAAAGAAACAAACAAAAATTTTTCCAAGACGCATTCCACGACAACATTCCACAGAGATTTCCACGACGCATGCACGAGAACTGCGATCTAACTCTACTCCTTGTTCAGTTCTCGCGCTTGTGTCGTGGAAATCTCTTGAACTCAGGCCTACAAGAAAGAAAAGGAATTGTCGAATGAAGTCGTTATTTTTGTTGTTTTTTACGCACAAAAACTATTCTCGTCGCTTGATGAACTTATAGTTGAGCCACTGTAAATATTCACGTGGAATATTTAAACATTTTCATCAATGACTTTCTGGGCCGTCAAGTTTCGATCCCTTAGGGTGTCTATGTGGTAGTGATACAGCTCTCAAATTTAATCAAAAATATCTTCATTTGTGTTCCGAATATGAACGAAGCTCTTACAGGGTTGGTACAACATGGGGGTGAGTAATTAATGATTTAATTTTCATTTTTGGGTGAACAAACCCTTTAAAACTCATCTTTGATCACCGAAATGACATATTTAAATGTTTTTTTTTCCTTAAAAAATCCTTCATGCCTTAAAATAGCTTGATTGTAACTACACCCTTGCCTCATTTAGTATAATCAGCCCCGCCTCCACTCACTCACACCAGGGTTGCGTTCAGCCCTGACAAAAAGTTGCTAAACGTTTTTAAACCAGGAACGGTGGTGCGTTGAACACCCTGTTCTGATGATGCAACTATGAGTTGCGACTATGGCAGCTGAAAAGGCCATTTGCTTATTTTAAAGCCTTGGTCTAGTTAAATAAATGTAAGTGCAGTCAGAGACTTTAGCATAAATCCCAAAAATTGAAAAACAAAAAAACAAAAACATTTGCTTCAAAAGGTAAAACACAACACCATAATTAGCTTAATAAATAAAACTCAAATACAATATGTAGACTACATTTTTCAATCTCTTAAAGGGGTGGTTGATTATGATTTCACTTTTCGGTAACACTTTAGAATACGGTTCCTTCGTTAATGAATAACTACACAAAAACCAATGAGTAACACAATATTAACAATCTAGTAACTATTATTAACTAACAAGAAACTCTGATTAACAAACTAGTAAGTAATAACGCACAGATGAAAGTGGTAGTTCACTATTAACTAATCAATAACTTCTATTTTTTTAATACTTCCCAGAGAACTGAATGATCTTCACTTTATAATACGGATCCAAATAATTAGTAATTCCCACAGAAGTATCTAGTAACACTTTCATCTGTGAGCTATTACTTACTAATTATTTGGTTCCGTTTTATAAAGTGAAGATCATTGGAAGTGTTACTACATGATCTAGTCATGATTTGTGCAACCGTTTGAGATTTTTGGTGAACTTTAGTATACTTTTAGAAAATGTCTTTAGTAACACTTGAGTAATTACCAGTTAGTTCCAATTGATCTTCACATAATACTAATCCAAATAATTAGTAATTCCCACAGAAGTATCTAGTAACACTTTCATCTGTGAGCTATTACTTACTAATTCGTTAATAAGAGTTTCTTTAGTTAATTGTAGTTACTAGATTGTTAATAAACTTTTTCAGTAGTTCTCTGGGAAGTATTAAAAAATAGTAGTTATTGATTACTTAATAGTGAACTACCACTTTCGTCTGTGCGCTATTACTTACTAGTTCGTTAATCAGAGTTTCTAGTTAGTTAATAATAGGTACTAGATTGTTAATATTGTGTCACTCATTGGTTCTTGTGTAGTTATTCATTAACAAAGGAACCATATTCTAAAGTGTTACCCACTTTTCTAACATTAGTTTGTGTGTAATGTTGCTGTTTGAGCATAAACAACTTTATCAAAGTTACAATGCTCAAAGTTCAAAGCAAAGGAAGATATAAGACTACAACAAATGGCTGGTAAGGACTACACAACTTTCCTCTAGGGTTAGTGACATCACTAACCCTAAAATGTACATAAACCCCATCCCCGGGAACACGGAGTCCATGTTGAGAAGAGGAAGAGTTGTTATAGTAAAGCACATTTGTGAGTCGCGTTCATCTTTTCAAATGCAATACAGTTCGTAACACAAATGCAATAGCATGTCAATCTGTAGGCATCTTGCAACAGTTCCCACACAAGCAATTTTATAGATTATCATGGCAGAATATGCTAATCAAAAACTTGAAGATAGTTAACTCTACATCAGCAACATAAATTCATCAACTAACCATTCAGAAACGTCATTTTGCGTTCTACATGTAGTCACTTCTTCTTGAGTCTCTCCATCATTGTCCGTCTCCAGTTTAAACATGTAAGGCAGAACAGTTTCTGACATTTTAGTGCTTTTCTGCGTATGGAGCAGCTTTAGAACAAACCTTTCCCATTCTTGCAATGTTTATATGCTTTTATCCACAAGTTTCCGAGGGGCGCTCCTGTAAAAAATAAAGTGGGTGAAACTTCCGGTAAGGCGGCGGAAGTAGCATTCCAATGGTATTATGTGTGTTAGTTAGCGAAGAGGCTAGCTGTTTCTCAGAGAATTATTTTACTATTTAAAGACGCAAATCTTTATGAGAGATGTCGTTACGGAGCTCATGGACAACATGTGCTGTTCGCGGTTGTACGTATAACCGGACTAAACTAATTCAGTGGCTTAAACGTGATTGTTTTGAACATAAGCCGAAAACGAAATCAGAGTGATCCTGCCAACAACTGTAGTTTCCATCACCTCCCAAAAGACGACGAATCTTCCTGTGTACATTAGTTTAGATTCTTAATATTCTATAAACTCTATCAGCATGTGATTGGCTGTTCGCTATGATGTTACACCTAAACTCAGGATCAAAGCCTGTGTTGACAGAATACCAAATGTGCCAGTTAATGTATTCAAGTAGCACATTCATTTATAATTTTGAATAAACTCCAAAGCACAATGACTACGTGTGTATTGTTTATTTTAATTGTTTGTCGGCTCACACAACTGTCTGTCACCATGCCTTGATGAGTATTGCTTTTTAATAATGTTATTATAATACTCCCAACCAACTACTGCGGAGGGTAAAGGTACTGTTATTTCACCCTTTTTAATTTCGTTGAGGTTGTGTTCCCACATCGTTAGCTAGTTTGGATCGCTATAACTTGAGTGACTGTCAACTGTTGAATGAACGAGTGTCAAGCATGTCAAGTCGCCGGAAGACGCGCCCACTTTTGACGCAAGGCCTCATGGGGCGTAGGAAACTTGTGGATATAGAGGAAAACCAATTGATTGACTTGACGATATGACGACTTTGCCACCAGTGATGAAGGCTTTTTCTGAGGGAGCACTTGTTGCTGGAATGCACAAATACTTTCTAGCAAGTTGGCTAACTCATGGGAAGTTTGCCTCATGGACTTTCCACCATTCCAATTCTTCATTTGGTGTGGACAAGTATCCCTCTAATTCCCCTTCTATTGCCTCTTTTAGAGATAAGGAAGCTGATCTTGCAGCTGCAGATGCTCTTAACAGCAGCTGAGGTTTTCAAAAAGCTGGCAAGTGATTTCGTTGCTTTCTTGGGTGGTGTTTGTTCTGCATCAGGGCTCTGTGATGTGGTGGGAGATGTAGGCTGCTGAACCGATGCTGCTGGATACTGGTACGGTCAGCAAAAACTCCAGCTCAGTTAAAGCTCTGGCTTGTATTCCCTCTATCTTGCCGCTGTCAATGTAATGCGTTTTGAACCTGGGATCAAAAGTGAAGCCATATCCAGGTCATCAGTGGTGGGATCCTGATATTTGTCAGTGAGGTTACTGAGAATGGTTGTCTTCATTGTTTTTGTTAGTTCAGTATCATCATAATTCAGCCTCAAGATGTTGACTTTCATCAGGTAAAGGACTCACTCACATAGTCCTCAGCGGAGAGTGCATCAGTAAAGTCTCTCAGTGCCTTTTTCACAGACTCCATCACGCCAACGTCTTGCCATGATGGGACCAAATGCCTCGTCTTCTACGAAATGGCCTTTTCCTGGTCAAGCACTCTCTCCATCATGTTGAGGAACTTTGAGTTTCTGTTGAGGTAGTTTCAGCTCAGTTTAAACATTATTTAAGTCCCTCTTTTTCTTCCAACTAAAAGAGAACGTAGTGACGACCTTCTTGCCAATATATGTTGTGCGTTCAACACAAGGGTCTTGGGGACTTTTTTCTAAACATAAAAAAGGATCAAATTTATTTATTCGATTTAATTCAATTTTAATCCACCGTGTTTCTAAATCTCACGAGCATTGTATATGATCCTGTTAATGTTGTGTCGAGGGTGAAAGCCATAGAACTGCAACTAATAGATTGTAAACTGTAGCACGAGACAACAATATTTCCGAAAAAGTGAATCGTGGAGAAATTTTAATCGTTCACGATCAAATATCGTCATATCACACACCCCTATTTAATAGGATTTTATATTGAATTAATATTCATAATGATTTTGGTTGATTGGTCATTCCTTTTTAGATAATCTTTCCAGTATAAAAATCCCACTCCAACACCACCTGAAAGGAGGTATTCGATGGTACTTTTTGGTCACAGGAGACCTAGTAAAAAAGTCACCCTCCAAGCTCCACCCAGCCAACAAGTTTAGATTCTGGGAACGTTTTGGGAACGTTAGTTTTTGGTTCCCAGAACGTTCCTTCAACTTTCCCTTAAGGTTAAGGGAACATTCCCGGAAAATTCTCCCTACATTTAAAAAAAAATGGAACCTAAAAATAACCTACATAGGACGTTCTTATTACGTTCTTTTTTGGTTCCAATGTATGTTGTGCGTTCAACACGAGGGTCTTGGGGACCTTTTTCTAAAAATAAAAAAGAATCAAATTTATTTATTAGATTTAATTGAATTTTAAGTTTTTGGTTCCCAGAACGTTCCTACAACTTTCCCTTAAGATTAAGGGAACATTCCCGGAACATTCTCCTTACATTTTAAAAAATGGAACCTAAAAATAACCTACATAGGACGTTCCTATTACGTTCTTGTTTGGTTCCCAAAAAAATAACATCATGGGACCATTCGGGAACGTTAGGAGAACGTTCTGTGTTAGCATTGAATCCGACTGGAGTGTTGATGATCTCCAAGCTGCAGTCCACACTGAGTCAGGCTGGAGTGTTGACGAAATCCAAGCTCCAGTCTGTAATGTGTCTGACTGGTGCCCTCCCAGCTCCATTCCTCACTGAGTTCGACTGAAGTGCTGATGCACTCCATGCTTCAGTTCACACTCTCTATGACTGGAGTGTAGATGAGATCCAAGCTCCAGCCTGCAATGGTGTCCGACTGGAGTGTCAATGCCCTAAAACCTCCGGCCCGCAATGTATGCAGCTGGAGAGTCGACGCCCCCTCCAAGCTCCATCCCTCAATGTGTCTGATTGGAGAGTGGATGTCCTCCAAGCTCCAGCCCGCTATGTGTTCAGCTGGAGTGCCGACGCCTTCCAAGCTCCAGCTTTTTTTTCTCTCTCTTTTTTTCTGGAGTGCCATAGAGGCAGAATCAATGTGAAGTTGACGGGTTGTCATGCGGCAAGTAACACAACAAGGAGTGCTCCACCGAGACATACTTTTTAATCAACAAGAGCACCCTAGAAGTCAAACTGATTTACTTTAGCTGTGGAAAACTCCTTCAAAGCTCAATCTATACTACATTCATGGGTGTGTATTGAAGCAATAGAATAGGAATGACTCAAATAGCACCAAATTATTTCTAGCATGCTAATAAACACCAAGACAAAATGGTGTGGGAATGCAATTCCCAAAATAAAATTCTCTTTCTTACAGGCACACGACTGTACTGCCCACCCAAATTTATATCATGTGGCCAGTACCACGGGTAGCCAGCAACAACAGTATATCCTCTTGTTCTCATTATGCTGGAAATTTACAGTCTTCAACCACTTGAATTTGATCAATCTGAACCTTTTGTCCATAGCTGGCTCATCACAAAGTGAGATCTTTATTACAACAAAGAAGGCCAATGCTAATTCTAAATCATACAAAAGAGAATTGGTTAATAAAACATGGCAAGGTCGATTTGTTCACATTAACCTCGTGTCCTAGAAAAGAAAAGGTATGAAGGTAATAATTTCTCTCCTATCTTTCTGCTTTTGCCTGATTTGGGCAAGGTTTTTTTTTTAATTATTTGTTTTAAGTTACTGAATAACAAATATTTTGAAGATATATTACCCATAATTTTTTTTTTTTTTAAAAAGGTCACCTTGCGTAGTGGGAAGAAGTTGTTGTTCAAAATATGACTGAATAATACACCTGGATTTTGCTTTTGTTCGGGTCACAGATGTGAGGAATATTGGAAAATAGTTGCCATTCTCTCTGTCAGAGCCAGCCCAGTTCTTGTCATGAATCCAGCCAGAATCCAGCCAAAATCAGAGCCAAAATTGTCTGGGTCAGGTTTACCAGAGAAGACTAACAGCTCCCTGTCTCAGTCCATCCGTGCAAACTCAAAAACTACAATGCCCTTATTTTGTGTGTTCATGTTTTTACACCGTTCTTATATTTTATTACTTATTTATATGTATGTATCTATGTATGCATGTGTGATATATATATATATATATATATATATATATATATATATATATATATATATATATATATACTGTATTTATTCTATGCAGTGGCACTAAAACGTAGCCCTTTAATGAGAAACAAAACCTCATTCAGAGATTTTTTTTGACTAAATAGTCTTATTGATTTGTCCTGTTGTTACAACAACAGTAGCTAGTTTTTTAAAAAAAAGGTTAAATTCATTGTTGTTTCTCTCTAAATGATGGATGTAGAGTTTTTTCTTTAACAAAATGTATAGATCAGATTTTTTTTTTCTCTTGTGTTTCTCTTAATGTGTTTACATTAATGACCCGCCAATACAAACCAGGCTTTGGGTTAGCATCATGGACGACATCTTGTGGGGGGCATAAGCACTGAATGTTTTTGGTTTGGAATTAAAGCCACAATATGTATTTTTTCTGCTTTAAAAATAGCAAAAATAACTGTATCTATGTTATATATTTCTATTAGATGTGTACTTACATTATCCCGACAGTTTCCACCAACTTTCAAATACGGAGAAATTTATAGTTTAATTCGAAGACACGGGACGTTTTCCTATTTCCGTTTCGTCGCCCGTCTATGCCGTCATATAACCTTTGACTCCTCTATTTTCTCTAACTTCCTTGCGGAACCCGGCGAAACCGTCAAACACAAAGGGGAACACTGGACTACCGTCAATAAAGCAAAGAAAATGACGAAGAAAAAAAAGCAGTACCTATTTTTATGTGTGTAAATCACGTGCCCGCTCACGAGCGCTCACTCTTAACAGACACTGTCCCCGGTGCTGCTCGCGCATAAAGCGCTCCCCGTTCACAGTAACCGGTTCGTCTCATTCAAATCAGCCAACTGTTGCTGTTAGCGAGCCGCGCACATTGAATACTCTTATGAGTCAGGCTGCGAATGTACGTGCCCGCTTCATGCTTACTAAATAAACGCTTTACCTCCGGCGCCGCGCACTCACTATATTCCCTTTAGCCTTTAGCACATAGTGGATGCATAACGCAAACCCAGTCAAACGTTTGACTGCAGTATCTTTATAGTAACTAAGCAGTATGTGCTTTATAATCCGGTGCGCCCTATAAATGAAAAATGTTCTAAAATAGGTCATTCATTGAAGGAGCGTAATATAAATATTTATATTCGTCTACTGCGGTCTGTATTATAGTTATGGACCACGATTACGCTTTGCCTGCACGTTCTGCTGCTACAGCCAGCTCATTAGCTAAAGCTCAAACAAACGTACCTGAAAAATATGACCCGAGAAGGGTTTGGGACAGGAGAAGCATGACACAGGTAAACATTGGGGTTGCATTTAAAGCTTCTCGACAAGCTAAATCTACAGAGAGATGCCGTATATCCGTATATTTTGTGAAACGATGATGTCATGCCATGAGCAGAGCTGGTTGTCATTGACAGCGACAACAACTCCCGTGAGCCCACGCTCTTTCCCGACGTCATCAAAGTACGTCTTTTGTTATTATTTTAAATGAGTGACCCCTGGTGGCCAAAAATTTTTATACTGTACGTTTAAAGTCACCATTAAATAAAAATTGACAATTTTGATTCTTTAAGAGATATTGCAAGGTTAACTATAAATGATTTATCTGTGCACATCAAAAAAAAATTAATTCATGTGTCAAACTTTAATCAAAACAACTTCCCCTCCTATCCCTCTTACTGGTGTGAAGTAATAAAGCTCTGTCTGACCTGTTTAAGCTCTGCTCCTTTTATTTTTTAATTTTTTTATGTAAGTACAGTATGTGCTAGAGTCAGACAGACGTCTGACCATTGTGCCACGTCTTGTGCTCGGGACCCTTCTTGTCCATTCTCCATCATCACGCATCTGCAGATACTATTGTGTTGGCTACTATAGTAACTGCAGCAGTTCTGTATAACTATTATGTGTCTCGAGTTTTTTTAGAGCAAAAACATGTTATCTGTGATCATCCCCTTATGCCTGTCAACTAGGAAGTAAAAAAAAAAACAAAGTCGTCAAACTGGACAGATAGTGAATTTATTGTGACAGGCACATTTGTGAATTTACCAGAAAAGTCAATCTGTTCATTTTACAGTAATTTACTGGTTTTAATATGTGAAAGGGTTAATTTTCAAAATTATTTATTTCACCTTGTTTTCCCATTCCTTGATTCCCCATGTTCCCATTTTATTATCTTTAGTATATGTTTTACCTTGTTTTCCCATTTCCTTTATTCCCACTCTTATGTTCACACTCTTCATTTGTTTCCTTAGCAACCCATTGTGTTTACCCGTGTCTCGTTTAGCTCCATCGCTTGGTCTGTGTATTTAAACCCTCATTTCATTTCAGTTCTTTGTCTAGTGTGTTCAATGTAAAGGTTGGTTTGTGTTTGTCCTGTGTAGTGTTTTGTTTTGCTTATGTAGTTTAATAAAAACATGCTGCTAAAGGATCTTCTTTTCACTTCATTGTGGAACCAACCCGTGATAGACCACCAGACCTTGATGATATGGATCTCGCAGCAGCCCACATTTGCTACGAAACCTCTGCTAGAATGCTTACCCCCTGGAGAGGTGTATGGAGGATTTTTTTGGACTTACACTCTCTAATTCCCTGGAATAGACGCATGCTAAAAGCATTTTTTCGTGCTGGATGACTATTTGTATTTTTTCCTCTTGCCAGGAAAGGTCAGCACGATGTTAGCTCGGTACATCAGCAATGCTTTCTGGCTGGATGGTTCTGATTTTATTGTGGAGGACCTGTATTAGGACCATGGTAGAGATGTTTCAGTCCTCCCCTGGCCAGCACCCAGAGCCCATTCAACTTCTTGCCATGCCCGCATCAGACCGTCATCGAGAGCCCACTGCAGTCTCAGAGAATGAGCAAGAGCCAGGGGCCAATTTCGTCCTGGAGCCGGACCAGGTGTGTGAGCTCCCTCTTCCCATTGGCTTCGTCTTGGCTCTACGCCCTCTTGGCTCCACCATGGTCTGTTGTCCCTCATGCTCTGTACCTCATCCCTCTGGCTTCCCCTGGGTCAATCTTGGCTCTGGCTCCACTTCTGGAACCCCAGCTTTGCCTTGACCCTGCACCCCTCTGGCTCCGCCTTCTGGGAGGGGAATGTACCGTCACGGCCATGCTTCGTTTTATGGACCTAATTTTTCACCTTGTTTTATGGTTTCCTTTGTTCCTGCTCTTCATTTGTTTTCATAGCAGCCCATTGTGTTAATCTGCGTCTAGTTTAGTGTCATTCTTTGGTCTGTGTATTTAAACCCTTTTTAAACCCCACCGGTTTTCATATTAAACTATGTTATTCCCTTAACTAAGACGAGCTGATGTATACCTCTCTCGTCTCAGTGCGTGCACTCTATCGCTCTGTATTGCCGCAAAACTATGTTAGCACTTAGCTTAGCCCAGTGCATTAAATATGGGCCAAAAAGAGAAGCGACCAAACACTTCGTTTTCCCTATTTAAACACAGTTACTCGATTAGTGTAACTCGATAGGCTGGTGACACAAAATAAAACGTTGTGTTTTTCTAAGCGTTTAAAATTGATGACTATATTGTATGGCGGAATACCATAAAAAAGTGCTTTAGAGCAGGTCGACTTGGCGCAATAATACCTTCACTCGTGAAAAGTCCTCTTACCGGCTCCCGCTTCCTCGCCCCCCCCCCCCCCTCCCCCCTCCCTCTTATTTCCGTCAATGCAGCCAACGTGACATGCGACAAAGCGGGAGCCTGTAAGAGGACTTTTCACGAGTGAAGGTATTATTGCGCCAAGTTAAAGGTATTTTTATGGTATTCCGCCATACAATATAGTCATCAATTTTAAACGCTTAGAAAAACACAACGTTTTATTTTGTGTCACCAGCCTAGGTCGAATTACACTAATCGAGTAACTGTGTTTAAATAGGGAAAACGAGGAAGTGTTTTGTCGCTTCTCTTTTTGGCCCATATTTAATGCACTGGGCTAAGCTAAGTGCTAACATAGTTTTGCGGCAATACAGGGCGATAGAGTGCACGCACTGAGAGGTATGCATCAGCTCGTCTTAGTTAAGGGAATAACATAGTTTAATATGAAAACTCGGTGGAGTATCCCGTTAAGTTTGGCTTTTGTTACTTCTGTCTAGTTGTTCTGTGCCGCCTTATGCATTTAGTTTAGTAAAAGCTGCTGCGAATTCACCTCTGTTCACCTCAGTGTGGAACCAACTTGTTACACTAGTGTCTTTATCAAAAATAAACTTAATCCTTTCTCCTGTCTTAAAAATGTTAAAAGTAGTATGTTATCTTGGTATAAACTAAAAGCAAGATTTTTTTTAGTCCCACCCCAACTTTGTTTTATAGGAAATACATCAGTACAGGGAAGTCAGTTGTGTTTGTCAGGCCATTTCATGAGGTCTTTTTTCACAGTGCTATCTACAAAAAAACAAAAGAAAGCAGTTGTTTTGTGTTGCGCTTCAATGCGTGACGCATTTTTTGTACATTCGGTCCACATTTTATAGTTATATTGAGCCCAAAACTGAAAGCTAAGTAAATCTGAATATAAACAAAATGGTACAACACATTGTTGGCTTTAAAAAATTCATGGTGTGATCCTAAATTAAACTCTGACACAATGAAATCAGACGACTCAAGAAGAGAATCTTAATTCAAGCCTCTGAACCTGCAGTTTCTATCTGTTGTTATCTCCTTTCCAGGGGGATAAAAGGCTTCTGGAGAACCACAGAGGGAGGATGAGAAGTTCACACACAGTTTATGTGTGTGTATGTGCACAGAGCGAGTGGATCACTAGGCGGCTGGCACACACTCTTTCCAAGATCTGGCCTCCAGTTCAGCTCACTACTCATTCTGCAAACCACCGACACAGAATGAAAACCACCAATCCCAGGAAAGAGGCAGTTTCCACAACCAGGACTGAGCCACCTCAGACTGTTATTAAAGACGCTCACAAGGCACCAAGGTTATTGGCTTCACTTCTTAAAATTGCAGCTGGTAAACTTTTTTCTTGACGGACACATACCATGGTTTATCAGTTTTTGGGGTACAATTTAACTGTAATTACTGTGGTTAGACAATGAATTGACGGATATATTATTTTGTAACATATTTCTAAAAATATATACATTACCCTTCAAAGTTTTGTGGTTGTAAGACAATACTTTTATTGTATTGCTAACAAAAATAACCCAAATCCGTTTTTAAAATAGAAAACATATCTTTTAAATTGAAATGATATTATTTTCAATATTACTGTTTTTACTGTATCAAATAAATTCACCCTTGGTGAACATAAGAGTAAAAAATAAAAACATAAATCTTGCAGACCCCAAACTTTGATCCACCAAACTTTAAATACCAGCAATTGGCGACTCCAATCTCAATACTGAATAATAGTATTACATTCACCATTGAAAAACTTGTATGACCCTTTAATGTTTCAGTAGTACGGTATATATCAAAATACCGCAATATCATCAAATAATACATCACTGTGTCATGGTACCTTACAATACTTAATTTCATCTCTTTCATTTCAAACATGTGCCAAATTCGATCAGACAGGGCAAACATGGACCTTCTCACCTGGACCTGAGAACCAGGACTGAAATTGATCTGATTAAAGTTGTGAAAGATCAAGTGAGTATTGCATTCCCTTTGATTCAGCGAGTAATCCATCAGCCAGACAAAACGCTAAGCTTTCCTAACCAAGTTTAGATTAGTATTTGGATAACAAGAGGCACAATGTTTGTTAATGGGAGCTTTAAACTGGAGAAAGAGTCTTAAAAATGTCTAATAATCTATTCTAACACTTTCCAAAACTTTTAGTGGCAAAAGGAATTGAAAATAATGATGGAAAGAGAGGAAGAAATTGAAAAGACAGCGCTGGAAAAAAGAAAGCAAGAGGACGAGGACGAGGAGGCGATCATGAAGAAACGCATGGAAAAGGTCAAAAAGAACACAAGTTACCATGAGTCAACACATGATTCGAACTTTAAGTCTATAAATCACTGAAAAATAGTGGCAAACATACTTAAAACTCAAACAAATTTTATTTTTCTGTAACATTCCTTTCAAATGACAGACAGACAGATAGACATTCGTTGGCTAAAATTGTAATTGGCAACATCAGTAAAAAGATACACTCTTCAGATAGTCACCACACTTTTCAAGAGTAAAAATAGAGGAATATTCTCACAGGGTCAGAAAGCATTGGCCTGCTTTGCTTTCATTATCCTGATTCACTAGTCACAGACCAATTTGGTCATAAAAGTGTGAATTAAGCAGCTAGTTGGAATACAGTGATCGCAGCACTTCTGACTGACCATCCGAAACGACACGCCAGTCGAAATATTCGTAAAAGGAAAAAGAAAAACATGCCGAATCAAAAAAATCACAGTAGTAAGTCAACAAATGATCATCGTTCACACTAAACAAAGACACCCAGAGTATAAGACAGATAATGGACTCCCTTCCAGGATAAACGTCACAGAATGAAGGCCAATTCGTTTGAGAAAAACATTCATATAGATAGTTAGAAAGAGTTCCAGGTAAAATTGGGATCTTGCCAGGTAAACTACAGGAAGTCTGTGATTTAAGGTCTAAAAAAATAAATCATTGTTGCATAAGACAAACATTTACATTTGCATAGTTTGATAGAATAATAAATCTAGCTTTTTTCCCATTCATAAACTTCAACACAATCACGTTTATAATCCATAATAACCACGAGACCATTTTATGATCAAGCACTCCTTCCAACTCAACCATTGCGAGAATTTATATTTCTATTGATATTAATATATACATGTTTAGAATCATACACTGTAAATTGCAGCCTTAAATTTATAAGTGTAATCAACTTGGATGTTTAAGTCATTTCAACTTAAATTACACTAAAATGAGTAGAATCTTGTCTAAAAATGCTTTAAGGAGTAAAAAAAACTTTTGCTGATAATTTACTCACCCCCATGTCATCCAAGATGTCCATGTCTTTCTTTCTTCGGTCAAAAAGAAATTGAAACATTCCAGGATTTTCTCCATATAATGGACTTCAATGGGAACCAAACGGTTCAAGGTCCAAATGAGTTTCAGTGCAGCTTCAAAGGGCTTTAAACGACACCAGACGATGAATAAGGGTCTTATCTAGCGAAACGATCGGGCATTTCAAAAATAAATAAAAAAGTTTAAGTTTTATAAGCACAAATGCTCGCCTTGCTCTGTTCTGTGATGAGCGTTCATGACTCTCCTGTTCAAACTCATCAAAATGAACAAATCTTTTTTTGAGTCATGACCCGAAGGGTCCTAGATAAGACCCTTATTCATCGTTTAAAGCCCTTTGAAGCTGCACTGAAACTGTCTTTTGGACACTTGAACCGTTTGGTTCCCAATGAAGTCCATTATATGGAGAAAATCCTGGAACGTTTTCATCAAAAACCTTCATTTCTTTTCGACTGAAGAAAGAAAGACATGGACATCTTGGATGACATGGGGGTGAACTACTCCTTTAACTTATTTTGATGACTTAAAGTAAATGTAAAAACATATGTTGTCATAACTTTATAATCATATGTTTTAGAGTGTAGCCTAATATATTAAATAAAACATTTGATAATTATAATCTCTGGGAACAATGGAATTAAATCTTCAATAAACATTCTTTAGTACAAGACACCCACCAACCTTTGGTCAATTTAAGTTGCTACTGAACCTATTTACAATCCTTCAGACTGAATAAAATAAAATAAAAAAGTGGGAAAAAAAAGCGACCAATATATACTATCTATATATTTAGAAAAAAAAAATCACTTAAGAAAGATAGACAGTATTAGACACAAAATCTGAGGCTTCATCATCTAAATTTCAAGTTACATTAAATGGTCCATTTCAATGAATGTGATAAACACACACAACTTGCAGTCATTTGGATTGCCAGAAATTATTTATAAAGAAATCATTTAAAGATTGCAAAATGACTGTTGATAGTGTTTTCTATGTTGTAATTAACAGTGAATGATAAAAATAATGTGTTCAATTTTAAAATGGCTTATTCTATCACATCCATTAAGAAAGACTAAGGCACAATTTGGAGTAAAACATGTTGGGATGAAAATCAAATAAAATAAAGTAATAAAGAAAAAAATAAATTCAGGTCAATCCAATCAATTTTCCTAACCCTATATATTAGCTTTAATCTGGGAATTGAGGATAAATTGAACGGGACAAGCCCTCTGATCAAACGAGCTTTTCTCTTCATCAAATAACAGAAGCAAGAAAAGCGTTTCTTGCACCATTCCCACCGTAGCAACACTTGCAAATCGTACAACAACATGTACGTTCTCAGCAAAGAAGACACGTCAACTCTCCGCACAGTGAATCACGCGCAAGAAGCTTCGCGTTCTGTTAAAATAACCTGAGAGAGCTGGTTGGGAATTCTTCTAGATTTCATATTGCACTTTGCTGTGAAGCCTATATTGACAGTCAGTGAACGAGTCCTCGGCTGAAGGCTCTCGAATGTGTGAGCCGGTGTGACTGCAGCTCAGCTCAGCTGGAGGCGGTAAGTCCTGATTTCCATGGGTTTAAGGCTGATCTCCTGCGGGTCGGCTTCACTATTGTATGTGTGCATCAGAGACAGCGAAACAGGAGTGATGCTTTTCACCTTCAGATCTGTCAGGAGCTTCTCTAAGTTAATCTACACACACACACACACAGCAAACAGTATGTTGATTAGAGCATTTCCAACACAACACGTTCAAGCATGCATTGAGTCACTCACGGCCTTAAGACTTTGATTTGTCACTTGTAAAAAGTGAGATGGTTTGCATGTCTGACAGTTCACAGGCTTAGCTTGTAAACCTTTCAGACTAAGTGGAAAGTAAACAACGTTTATATACTTACGGGACTTATAGCTCATTGCGTTATTTACATAAACCATGCCGAAGTTTAGCATTTTTTAATGTTAAAACCCTTTCTCATGTCTTATCTTCATATGTTACTGCGTAAACCATTCGTATGTTTATTTCCATGAGTGTTAAAGGAGTAGTTCACTTTTAAAAAAACTTTTGCTGATAATTTACTCACCCCCATGTCATCCAAGATATCCATGTGTTTCTTTCTTCAGTTGAAAAGAAATTAGGATTTTTCAGGATTTTTCTCCATATAATGCACTTTACTGGGAACCAAATGGTTCAAGGTCCAAATGACCGTTTCAGTGCAGCTTCAAACTGTTCAAAGGGCTTTAAACGATTCCAGACGATGAATATTATCAATATTATTCGCTTATCAAGCGAAACGATCGCTCGTTTAAAATAAAAAATTACAACGTTTAAGTTTTATAAGCTCAAATGGTCGCCTTGCTCTGTTCTGTGATGCGCATTCGTGACTCTCCTGTACGAACTCGTTCATCAAAATGAACAAATCTTTTTCCGAGTCAATTCGTTCATTTCGTTCATTGAATGAACCAAATGACACGAAAAAGGATTTGTTCATTTTGATAAACGAGTTTGAACAGGAGAGTTATAAACTTTAAACTTTGTTTTTATTTTAAATGAGCGATCAATTCGCTTGATAAGACGTCTGGAATCGTTTAAAGCCCTTTGAACAGTTTGCAGTTTGCACTGAAACTGTCTTTTGGACCGTTTGGTTCCCACTGAAGTCCATTATATGGAGAAAATCCTGTAATGTTTTCATCAAAAACCTTAATTTCTATTCGACTGAAGAAAGAAAGACATGGATATCTTGGATGACATGGGGGTGAGGAAATTATCAGCAAAAGTTTTATCAGCCAATCAGAAAAATGCGATATGTAAAAAATGCCAAATCTGGGCTGATATATCAGTAGACCACTAATTTCAATAGCAACAGTTCTCAGGTTAAAACTCACTCACGGTGAAGGTTTGTTTCTCGCCCAAAAATTGACTTGTTATTGTTGAAATTGACACTGTTATGCCTGGTTCAGATTACACGATTTTAGCCCGATTTTGGCACGATCCGTTTGACATAGGGTGTCGTGGGGATTCGTAAACAACAACGCAAGATTGTCTCGTATCATCTCGTATAGTGTGTCATAGTGGGCGACAACCTACGGCGCGTCTCCGATGCTTCACGACATCACGACAAAAAGACTAGCATGTTTAATTTTTTTAACGGCCGTCCACGACGGGTTCCGTCACATGTATGAGGTTGACCAATAGGAGCACAAGCTTTTCCATACACAACTTTCAAAAATGGCGCAACGAAAGAGAGACGATGGTGCTAAAAGTAAAAATATATAAGAAAACAATATTTTACCTCAAGTTCTCTTCGAGCAATCCAGGAACGTATCCATTGTCGGGTTTTCTTTCATTTTTCACTTTTTTCTGAACACAGGACAGCCAATACAACACTCACGCTTCATCCATTGTTTGTTCACGTTCATTTCCGAAAGTCACTCGCAACTAGTTTCGCCTTCTCGATGACATCACACGCCTCGTTAAAGACGGCACGCGAAGAAGCAACGTGTAGTCCGACGTTTCTTGTCCACAAGATTTTAGGAGTCAAAATCACGTAATCTGACACAGTGACTATCGTAACAGAAAAAAATAAAATAAAAAAAAAACAAAAAAAAAATCGTGTAATCTAAACCAGGCATTAGATCACTTTTATGGTGTTTCTGTGCCCTTATTGAAACTTGAATGCTCTCATCACATTTCATTGTATTTGGATGGTAAAAAAAACCCGTGAGTTCTCCCTTTTGTGTTCTATGGAATATGTGTGAGACTCTCTTTGAATTTGTGATGTGTCTGTGTGTGGGAAGCCGCGTGATCTGCTGCTTTACCTTGCCACGTGTGGTGGCACACAGTAGGCCAGTGTTCCGATTGGAGAAGTCACAGTCAAAGCCTTTTCTGTGCAGTATCAAAGCAGCTTGCTCGGATGGACCTCCCCCTTCCTCCTGCGAGAGAAACGAGATGGAGCCTCAGGTCGCATAAACAACACTTGTTTCTTCTCACTGAGCCAATAATGGAGCTGTGCTTTGCGCTCATCAGCTGCAGCTCAGCACCACAGCGAGAGTCTCTCCCATCACAACTTGATGGAAAGAGCCTCTCCTAGACAGCGGAAAACAAAGGAACTTTCGTCCTTCTGGTTCAAAATAGCTTGGCTAAAATAAAAAACACTTGGCTTTATCAACAGCATTTGACAGGCTGCCGATTTTGCTAGAATTTCGAAGTCCTTTGGCTTGTAAATGAAGCAAAGATTGCATTTAGGGTAATGCACTTATAACGGATTGATGTGGCAAGGCATTGTGGGGGTTCAAAAGCAAAAATTAATTTTCACAAATTCTTGATGAAGAATACATATTAGATCTGAAATGTGTAGCTGTGCAAAGCTGGATTTCAAGTTGTTTAAAAAAACGTATGCGTTACTGATGGTAACCTTTTATTTTTTTGAAGGTCATGATTTGAGAAATCAAATTTGCCTTGATCTTTTGACATATAAGGTTACGTTTACACGACCACGATATGCTTAAAACAGAGATTTTTTTTCTTTGAGTCTTCCGCGTACAAACGACCATTGTTAAAACAAAACACCATAGACTGAACACGTAATAGGGGAGAGCGGGGCACAACCTAACACATTTTGGTTTTGGCTCAATTATTAAAAAAATTAATAAGTTCGATTCAACTTTTTTTACACAAGCAACAAACACATCTCTGCTAGGACCTACCATTTTCGTACTGTAGCACTGAAAGTGACAGAAGTGCAAATGTTACAACTTACCCCATATGCGGGGTTAATTGTAACAGACAGAGGGGTTAATTGTAACGCTTGTGTGTAACACACATAATTCAGTACAATTTTATTTGTATAATTTGATATTGTTTGTGCATCTGTATAGATAGAAATCCATAAATCCATCCCTCATCCAATCATCCTTCTATTATGGATCAATATCATGGATAGAGAGTAGAGACATAGAAAAGGGCTGCACAGCTTTGCAATAAATAAAATCATAAAATATTGTAATTGCAATTGAATTAGATTTGTGTGTGGTAGCTGCATGTAAAATGATTATTATAAGAGATTGTTAGTAATAATAATACAAATGAGCTAAAAATCTTTAAATCAAAATTTAAAGGGTTTATTGCAGGCAATATTTTTAATAAATAAACAAGTTATCATTCATAGTACACAAAATTTTAAACTTTTTAAATTCCAACATTGTTTGTGAAAGTCCAACAAAGTTAAATGTATAAATAAATACTCAAACCTGAAAAGTTGTGTGGCTCCCTGTTTTCATTTGATTCTCATTGTACACTTGGCGGCTTGTTTGTAACACCGTGTTACAACTAACCCTGCTGTGTATTACATATTTTAAGCCTAGCTAACAGTTGCTAGCAATTGCTGACATGTTTGAGCCAACAAGACAGTGATTAAGGCAATATAAAGTTAGATTTGGAAACGTAAACACCCAACACAGAAACCGAAATAAAAACCTATGATGAAAAAATTTACTTGCATGGTGTCAAAACACTCTTTGTCCAGTATCTCCATGAAATATTATCAAAACTTTTCCGCAAATTCGCGTTTTAAAAAGTTTGCATTTTCAGGTTGTCGTCGTGTAAACGAACGGCTAAAACGCGTAAAAAGTTTTACGTTTTACTGTAAAACGGTGTCATGTAAACAGCCCCTTCAAGGTCCTTGTTTGTTAGTTTCATAGCTTAAAATATCCTCCTCATTATAAACAAAGCATTTATTTAATCAAGCTCGCTTTGATATCAAGTGACCTTCTGTCACATTTGGAGTATTTTTTCTCTGTTTTTCCTGTTCTGTTCATGTCTAGGTCAGCTTTCTAATTTGTAAACTGGTTATGTTCTTCTCCATTCCCTGACTGATTATTTCTATGGTTACAGATTGATTTGAGTCCTCAGTTCAGGTGTTTCATTAATTATCTCCTTTGTTTGCCCTTCAACTTAAGCCCTCACTCTGTTAATTCCTTGTATTGCATTGTTTGATGTCAGTGTCTTCGTGGTTGTGTTTCAGTTATTCTCTTGTTTCTTGGATTAAAAATTTATTTTGAGCATCTCCATCATCGTGCACTTCATTACAGCCACTGGGCGTGACACCTGTGACGTCACATGGGCAAATTAATTTGCATAAAACTGCCTCCAGAGCAAGACATCGACGAATAGTTATACATCGTCGCACAATAGGCCCCAATTAAATACAAAAAAACCCTAAAATAATGACTTTATTCAACAATTTCTTCTCTTCCATGTCAACTCTCTTGACACGTTGTAAACACAGAACGCCAGCTCATTATTGGCCCGCACTGATCTATATAGAGCAGTGATTGGCTGGCTCCTGCGTCGGCACCACATATATCTTCCTTTGTGTTCCGAAGATGAACAAACTTCTTATGGGTTTGGAATGATGTGAGGGTGAGTAATTAATGACAGTATTTTCATTTTTAGGTGAACTAACCCTTTAAATAATAGTATTATTACTGTTGTTGTTAGTAGTAATTCAGGCAATTTCATGAAACACCTGAAGAGCTCTTTTCCAAAACGCTATAAATCCATTTCAATAGTTTTCAGGAAAACTACATTTTTTACCTAGACCCACACATTTTGTGAATATTCAAATTATCCTGTTTAAATGTTTTATTGGTTCAGTCTGAACATTTTGAACAATAATTATTAAATCAAACAACAATATTGTTAATGATAATTTAAAAGTTAATTTTATTTTTTTCCAAAACGCTATAAATCCATCCATTTTTTTGTATCATTTTTAGTAAAGTCATTTTTAGTAAAGTGTCAAACCTCAAACAAATAGTACCAATTTCAACATATGCATGAAAAAAACGAATTATTAAAAATGATCAATTTATGATAACAATATTCAAAAAAGGGATGGGCACCCCACCAGCACATGCACACACACACAGGCTACATAACATGTGAGCAAAGCGGAGCAGCATGATGCTTAAATATAAGTAAAAAAACAAAACAAAAAAAATAATAAACATAGGCTACGTTTCACATTTGTGTTTAATAATATTACATTACTTATTTTTATTATTTCATCTATGTTGAGTAGGCTATGAAAAGGGAACCGCATGAGATGAGTAAGATAGGATCAAAATTTCAAAAGCTGCCCAATATCGGAAAATATTTGGAGTGCGTCAGACGTGATTTTGACCACTTATTAAGTTTTGTTTTGTAGAAAGCTTGTAAATTTTGTTTCATATAAATTGTATCTTTATTTTAATAAAAGTTTCATCGACAAATTGACTGGATTAATACATTAGAAGTAAATATCAGACAATATAATCAGGACACAGAGGCGCGCAGGTGAACCGGAGCGCGTCTCATATATGAACCGAAACACCGCGACGCTTGCCTCACACAGGCCTGAGAACTAGGCTACAGAAAGCTTTAAATGTCTACTTTTAAACAAAACAATTAAAAACTAAAATAAATTGGCAACTCTCTGCGTATGTAGGCTAATTCGAAGTATGCGTTTCTATAGGCCTATGCGCGTTCACTGCGAAGATGGCGAGTAAGCATCATCAACTTTATCTTTGTTGCTGACACTGACAGAAAACACTAGTTTATTAATAAGCAATTCAAATGTTTCATGCATAATCATTACTTTTGCCAGTTCTTTGTGGCAAGCTTTATGCATACGTTGAAATGCGGAATAGGCAATTAAAAACGCTCATATGGTTTCTCTCCCATTTAATTAAATCAATATATGTGATTACTGATAATACAAATGGCTTAAACGTGTACTCTACTACTAGTTGACTAGAAAACTAGGACTCATTTTGAGGAATGAATGAACATTAAAACCTCTGTTCAGAGTGCCGCAGTGCTGGATTGTGTAGAGCGCTCATTGAATTTGAGGATTTGTCGTGTTTAGGCTAAAAACAGGGCTGGCGCTTATCGTGGTTTGGAAAGAAACTGTATCTTGCAGTACATTTTAAACAAGGAAATATAGCGATTTGGCATGAAACGTTGATGGAGCAGTGAAAGGGTTCTGTCCACAGCAGAATGACACGACAAACTCATTTTTTTTTTTAATGGCGTTTATCGCGTTTTGGAAAAGAGCTCTTCACCTGATCATGTGATGTCAAAACTGCAGCTTCCATAAAGGGGCACACCACTTCATGTAGAATAAAACAGTTTTTTTTCTAGAAGAATGACATATCACGTTTGTTAAAGCTGCACGATATATTGTTTTAGCATCGAGATCGCGATGTGCGCATCCATGATAGTCGCATCACAGGATGTATAGGGATCGGTTCCAAACGCACGTGATTCTTGGATTAATTGCAAACTTTAACCATCATAGAGTGAAAGTTTATCCTTTGCACATGTTTTAGGTCCTGTCAAGTGATTTTATACCATTCAAGCACAAGACGACGTGAAAGAGGACTCAATTCCAACACTGAATTCCGGTCTACTTCGAGTCAATTTGTACTTGAACGGACACATGCACACAAAATTACATCAAAATACGCGTCTAAACAAGTATCCTTGTAATAAACACTGTATTTTATCTCTTAAGTAAACGTAAACAGATTGTATATTGGCTCAGTGCATTAGTTCTTAAAGTGACAGCAGCCTAATAAACCTGCTGCTGTCCGTCATTAATATTAATCAAACAAAAGACAAAGAGAAAATCTCTTTTGTAGTTTTAACGAAGATTCATTGTATTTAATTTAACCAGTGAAGACTATTCAGTGTTTATTTTACATTTTATTGTTAGACTGACGTGAAAAACGTAAATCACTGTTTTTTATTTGCTCATAAATTATTTGCTATGCACATTCACTCCCCTACAAAATCACCCCAATCATTCTAGAAGGATTTCTTGTGGCCATACTTTCAAAACCATGTGTTTTAATACTTTTCCCTATTACAGAGTCTTTCCTCATAAATGTCCATTGCAGGTGCATTTTTCTTTTTCAAACTGAAATGAGTGGAAATTCTTTGTATTGAACCCGGAACATTCCATTACCGTTTTTTGTCGTTATTCATGATTAAATTTGCACTCAAATCTGTATTTGCCCCTTCATGACATTATGAAAACATTTATACAGACATCTCTGCCCAGCAGAATCTCTCATCACTGTAAACCTGGAGCACCAGATTAACAACAGAAACAGTAAATCACTCTGCACAGTCGACCAACCTCTCACAACTGAGATGAGTTTTTTGTTGTGCAGACTGCAGAAATAAATAAATTATGAAATGTAATCAATGTCTTCCATGCTTGAAAAACACTTTTCTCTTCCATTTGCATAGAGGGTGTCCTTGAGTGGATATTGCCATGACACAAAACAAAGGAACTTTTCAAGCATTATTTAGCATAGATTTTATTCTACATTCTAGCTTGTGCAGCCAACTGTCCTATTAATCATTTTATTTAATCAAATTTTAAATACATACTTAGAGTGAATTCAGCCTCCCAAATCAGCAGTTAAGGTGAGTTTTTTGGCTTTCTAATGATTTGTCATTCATAATTCAAGCAAGAGACTCTAAATTTGATGATGTCATTTAGGGCTGGGCGATATGGCGATATATATCGTTACCGCGATAGAAAACGTCAGTCGTAACAGATTTTTTTATTCCGTGTATACCGCGAAATGCAAATTAGAGGGCGTGGTTAACTCCCGTGCAGCGCGCATGAGACTGATGCTGAGATTTGTCAAAGTAACATGGAGAAAGCAGATCAAGAGGATCCACAAAGGAATTACATTTTCTAAAGGATTGCTGTTAACGTGATATTCGGGGGGAAAGGCAGCCGTCAACTTGAGCAGAGCAGCAGCACCCAGGCTACAGTTTAGAGGAGTGCACGTTCGCAACGGGGAAAGCATGAAGTTTACTTGATAACAACATTCATAGGCTATATCAATATCATTATGAGAAATAACCTTAAATAATGTATAGTTATCCGTATCTTTCCTTCTCTTATGTATAGTTACTTTTTAAACATGAAAATAGCATTCAGCATGAATGAACATCCTGCTTGTTAAAACGAATGTATAATCCTGTTTCTGAGGCAAAATTACTAAATATGCAGCGCGAGTTATATATTTTTTAACTCCAAACAATTGCCTACTGAACCAGTTGATAAAATCTTCCTTTGATTCGATCCGTGATTACAACTTCACTCTCAAATTAATCGATCGCATTTTGTTGATGTAAAAGACGCGCGCGTGCACATGCACTGAGAGGGAGCGTGCGGTGTTCGACGCACTGTTATAAGGTGTGTATAATTTAAACTACTTAGTCAACACTAACAGTAGCTGCGGTGTGGTGTTCATATTGCTGCTCTCCTTCTTGTCACTTGTGAACTGACGGGTTGCCAGATATAACAAAAAGAGCAAAACAAGCCCGTTAAAACAACAGTGTGTGCAGTCTCCGGTTGTGCAGGAATACCCTTCTCCGTTAAAAACGCAGTATAATAAGCACATGATAAAAAAATATATATTATAATTATATTATATATATTATAATGATATTATAAACTGATTGATGAAGTAAAGCAATGCATGAGATTGAAAAATTATTTAAAGTTGAAATGCACCTATGAGTTGTATTTATATCAATCTGTTGTGGGAAGTTCATCTAAAAGTTTATGAGTGTTTTTTGTTTACTATATTTTGATATAAAAATAGTTTACCAAATAAATAATTTCCCAAATAAAATAAAAATAATTCAAGGTGACATACTTTTCATTTCTAAAGTATTTGGGTTTATTTATCATACAAAGATAATTTTTTTTTTTTTGAGGATAACTATATAAATAACTATATCGTGAAATATATCGTTACCGTGAAATAAAATTAGTCATATCGTGAAACACAATTTTGGTCATATCGCCCACCCCTAATGTCATTGATCAGACAAACAAATGGATAGAGGTCATAAAGATACCTGAGACTCAGGGGCTGTTTACATGACACCGTTTTCAACTAAAAACGTAAAACTTTTTATGCGTTTCGGACATTCGTTTACACGACAACAGCGTTTTGGCTGCCTGAAAAAAATGCTAACTTTTGAAAACAAGTATCAAAATGCAAGTTTTTGAAAACGGTCTCAGCGTAAACAACAAAACGTGAATCTCTGAAGACGTCATCGCCATCTAATGGCCTGGCAGCGAAATACAGCGTTTTTAGTCATTTTCGAGGAACCATGTCAATGGAGATCAAATTTAAAGGAAAAACTTCTCAATTTTAGGCATATCGTTGTCATTTTTGTGTCACTCTAATGGTGACACAAAAATGAAAAATGGCCCTGAATGTAGTCAATAAGTATGACATTTTTGGACTTCAGATCATCTTTATGGCGAGGCAGCAGTATAATTATCACGTGTATGTTTTCATATGTCAGTTTTCATTGTGTTATGTTTCGGTTTGCAAATTAGTTCTGTCATCCTAGTTCCCTGCCAGTTTGTTTCTATGGTTACATATTGATTTGAGTATTCTGTCCAGGTGTGTCTTGTTAATTATCTTGTTAGCTCAGCCCTCACTTTCAGTCTCTCCCTTGTCTTGCGTTGATGTTGTTAGTTTCTATGTAGTTGTTACTTTCTCCTATATATCGCTGTTTCTGATTAAATACTGTTCCAAGGATCCATCATCTTCGTGAGCTATTAACCACAGCAACCAGAAATGATACTGTATACTTAAAAAGAACTTCAGTGCAAACTAAATATAATGTTCTCGGACACTTAAAGGGTTAGTTCACCCAAAAATGAAAATTAAGTCATTAATTACTCACCAGAACAAACAAAAATAACGACTTTATTCGACTATTCCTTTTCTTCCTTGTTGGCCTGAAACGAGACTTCCAAAGATTTTCACGACGCATGCGCAAGAACTGAACTGAAGTAGTTGAAGGAGATCTCAATTCTCGCGCATGCGTCGTGGAAATCTATTGAAGTCTCGTTTCAGGCCAACAAGGAAGAAAAGGAATAGTCGAATAAAGTCGTTATTTTTGTTTGTTTTTTCGCACAAAAAGTATTCTCGTCGCTTGATAAACTTATAGTTGAGCCACTGTAGTCACATGGAATATTTAAACATTTTCTTCATTGACTTTCTGGGCCGTCAAGTGTCATTCCCTTTGGAGCCTATGTGGTAGTTATACAGCTCTCAAATTTAATCAAAAAATATCTTCATTTGTGTTCCGAAGATGAACGATGGTCTTACGGGGTTGGTACAGCATGGGGGTGATTAATTAATGACTTAATTTTAATTTTTGGGTGAACTAACCCTTTAACGGCTTGTTAATTGCAATTAAATAAAAATGTATTATAATTGATATTAAATGCAATTAGCTGAACTTTAGAGTGTTTTGACCCACTGAAGTAGGACTTAAGTACATATTTATATGTAATTTCATAATGAATTTCCAGATATAAATTTGAAAATACCTTTATTTGAAGTACACTTCAGGTGCACTTCTCAGTTAATATGCCACCTTAAAATGTAGCTGCCTATGTAGACAGCGAGGCAGCTCACTAGAGTTAGGAAAATCCCTGTTACAGTGCAATGCTGTGTGTGAAATATCCATTAATGGGTAATATAATTTCCTTTTGTTATTAATTTTACCTGTGGGTCTGCTCTGCTTATAATGTTATTCAAGTTTATGTACCAAAACTCAATTTAGTCACAATTTGTTTTTTTGCAGCGGTGCCTTTAAAGGAGAACTCCGGTGCAAAATGAACCTTTGGTCTAATAAAACATCGGTATCTAGTCAACCGTTCTCTGAGATTTGTTTTCATGGTAATCGAATGTAAAGAGTTTTATCTCTAAAATCTGTATATTGGGGCATTTAGTGAGTAAAAAGAAATCGCTAGTTTATACAACTAACAAGGCTCAAAACAGCCCCACACTAACACAGTAACATAATGATGCTCCCTACATGCAAAACAAAGCATTGAGAACTTTGTAAGTGTACAGACCGTTTAATAAGAAGATAATTTATAAAGACAGTCCACTTCGTGTATACAGGCGGCGCAATCTTTGGAAAACAGTCACGACAAGTCGAACCACGAACGACATGCCAAGTAAGCTGAACTATATGGAGTTCAGTGAACTTCTGAACTGTAAGAACAGTGTTCATGGTTTGACTTGTCGTGACTGTTTTCCAAAGATGGCTCCTGCCTGTATACACGAAGTGGACTGTCTTTATAAAGTATCTTCTTATTAAACCGTCTGTACACTTAAAAAGTTCTCAATGCTTCGTTTTGCATGTAGGGACCCTCATTATGTTACTGTGTTAGTGTGGGGCTATTTTGAGCCTTGTTGGTTGTATAAACTAGCGATTTCTTTTTACTTATTATATATGCCCCCATTTACTAGCGTTATATGCTAAACAGTTTTTAGAGATAAAACTCTTTACATTCGATTATCATGAAAACAAATCTCAGAGAACAGTTGATAAGGTACCGATGTTTTATTAGACCAAAGGTTGATTTTGCGCCAGAGTAAGACTCCACTGCATGTGAAATGAATTTGTTTACTCACAAACTGCGGATTTGCTCTGCAACCCTTCAATAACATCCATGCTAAGCCTATAATATATGATAGATTCATCAGACAATCCAAGTTGAAATGTGCCACATGAACTGTTAATCGAGGATATTGTTGAAAATAAATGTCAGTCTTTCTAACATTGGGATTCATCAGAAGAGTACAGTAAGGTGGCAGTATTCTAGTTAATAACTATCCATTATCCATTTATGACTACCAAATATGCATTTGACATGTTAATGTTGGCAGTCATGTGCTTATATGTAATTTCAATAAACAGTCTCTTTAAATGAAGTACTGAGTTCTTAAAATTACAGTGTGTTTCGACAGTACAATGAAGTCTTTTATCTCAAAAGATCAAGCAAAATGGGATTTTTCATTATAAGACCCATTTAAGCATTTAAGCCAGCATGAATCACATCCTCTCATCCTCTATTAAATCTTTCCCATGTGCCCCCTTCTGAGCATTTTTACCTTTACCCTGTCATGTTTTAAAATATTATCATTCAGCCCTGAGAAATGAGACTATGATATATCAATTTGAAGGTCAGTACACTTTATGGCCCTCTTAGGAACTGAGCCAGCAGTCCTATCCTCCCCAATTATGACCAAAACAGCTTTCAGCTTCCTCTTTCAAATCCTCTAGAGGATACAAACACAATTGAGCCATACCTTAGACTGGATAGCACGCAGGTTGACCAGATGCATGTCGCAGGGGAAGGAGGCGCTTAGAGGGCTGTAGGGAATCAAAGATGGAGCGTCCGAGTTCTGACTGACTGGCATTGAGATGAGGGGGTGGTTGAGGTACATGTACGACATGTGACTCAGTATAGATGGATAACTATTCGGTGTGGTCTCCTTATTCTGGGCCTAAGAAAGAAAAGTGGTGCATTAGCAGAGAACATTAAAGACTTGAAAGGACCTATTATGCATTTTTACATTTTTAGAATGTAATGTTGCAGTTTCTTTCCGGCAACGTACGCGTCACAATATTTCCTCATTAAAAAAATTCCCGCCATAGACATAAAAAAAAAAGAAAAAAAAAAAGAGTTGCGTTAGTAGTGTTGAAACTCGTGATAATAATAAGGGGCGTAACATTTCCGAAACTCGCTGAAAGTGGGTGACAAATCACAACACACCGGTCCAGTCGACCAATCAAAGCACATTGCGCTTTTTGGAAGGAGGGGCTAGATAGAGACAGGAACTAAACAGAGAGTTACTGACAGACTGGGAAAAGAGGTGCTGCAACAATGTCAAATATGTGGAAAAAATGTTTTTGATAAAAATATGTTAGAACTTTCAAGCATGAAAACAAGTAAAAGGCCCCTATTTTAACAATCTAAGCACATGGTCTAATAAAGAGCACGGTGCAAGCACACTTAGGGCGTGTCCGAATCGACTTTTGCTAAGTTTACCGACGGAAAAAATGGTCGGAGTGCAGCGCATGGTTTAAAAGGGTTGTCTCTTTATTCTCTTAACCCCCTGGGGACCAAGGTGTATTTGAGATGTTCTGACATGCCCTGACATTTGTACTTTTTTCAGCTGCTTAAAAACATATTAATGGTACACGTGAAATTACACTCTATTTGGCACAAACAGGGCTACCATAATATGTGAGCAACATGTATGTACATGTTTATATTTTTGAGAGAATATTGTTTATGCGTGGTTATTGAAAAAACTAAAAATGAAAGTTTCTGAAATAAGGCCACAAAACACATACAAAATATTCGTCCACAAGACTTTTGACTAATTGATGTTGTTGCCTAGAGTTTTTTTCTTCACAATGATCTGAAAATCATCCTCCTAATTGTTCACATAAAACTGTGAATTGGGTTATATTGTGAAAAAACATTTTTTGTTTGCCAAGTCAATATGCGAATGGGCGTGAACAGGCCAGCCCTCATCATGTATAATTAGGTGATTCTCACCTGATAGAGACAAATACACGCATAATAATGAGCCTTTCATTCAGGTGAGTCAGAGAAGAAGAAATTGAAAGGACAACATACATACATATACTGTATATATATACATACATATATAAACACACACACACACACACATATATATATATATATATACAAATACATATACATATATATATATATATATATATATATATATATATATATATATATATATATATATATATATATATATAAATTAGGGCTATCAGTTTAACGCGTTATTAAAGGTGAAATACCTAAGATTTTTGCATTAAAATATCCCAAAATCACAAGGCCAGTGTTATATATTTAGTTAAGATGATAACTCACTATATTCCAAATGTTTCAAACAATGTTTAAATTGTGAGAAAATTGAGATTTTAACTAAGGAAACGGGGCGTATGAGCAGGGGTGAGCTGGGAGTCGCCAGTCAATCGCGTCATATCCGCTTACCTCGGTTTCCGCTCGTACTACGTGTAGTCCTGGACAAATGCGGAAGTTGTAGTTGTGCGTTAGCGTCTATCAAGCAACAAACGTCAGCTTGTTTCGCGCATTTGTTATGGAATGGAGCACAATTACTCTTTTCATTTATTCTCGGAATGTGAACTATTGGCTGTAAAGGGGGTCACACACCGGACGAGAAGCGCCACGCCACGTTTAGGACAACTCCACAGTATCGAACACCGGACGCGCACTTTCTCATCAGTGTATGGCCAGCAATATTGTTATGTTTAATGACAGGAAATGAAGATAATGTCTGTTCTATGTTATGATTGTACTGTACAATTAAATACAATCGTTGCTGAGTCTGCATTCTGAAAACTTTACCTCAGAGCATCCGTTAATGAATGAATTGAGAATCTCACCTGAAAAATCTAATAATAACATCAGCAATTGTCATTCAAGCAGCTGATTTCTGTAAATTACTGCAAAAAATGCATATTGCAGCATAGGGCGAAGTCAGGATCCATTAGCAACGATTTGAGACAAAACTAATTAAAATTTTATATAAAACTATGTAAATGGCGCTCTGTGGCGCAGCAGGATTTTGAACACGGTCCTGAGACGTTGGTATGCGAGGTATGTGTACACTTATATATAATAATGTGTTCGAATTTTAAAGATGTGGCGCGACGCAGCGCTGCAGCTTCTCGTCCGGTGTGCGACCCCCATAACGTTAATTTTGTGAAACTGTAGCTGTGGTTGAATACTTACACGACATGAAAAGATGCGTCAAATGTACATTTACATTGATTTTTTATTTTTATAAAGTTACCAAGGAAGACCAGCCACGTCAACTCCTTGCAAGAGACCTGCCCCTTCAAACCCTCTCCACCATAGCTTCGTCCAGTGACTCGTACAGTAACATCTGTGATAACTAATTTACTTTTAAACCTGACTTTTCTTGCGGTTATTTCAGTTTAATGAAAAACAAGCATGTCATTAAACGCTTATAGAAATCGAACTTTACCTCATCCACTAATTTTCGATTCCCGTCTGACTGATTTATCCACGGTGGAGTTGAAAACAACAGTTCCCATCATCCCATCCTCCACGGCGTCATCGTGTCATTGCCGTTGTTGTTGTTTTGAATGTAGCGCCCTCTAGCGGTATCTAAATCTTAGGTATTGTAGCTTTAACGGCGTTAACGCAAACCCATTTTAACGGTGTTAATTTTTTTATTGCGCGATTAACAGTCTTTTTGTCCTAGCAAACTTTGTAGTTTTTTCACATGCTTTTGCAACAAGACGCGGCATGTGTCCTGATCCATTTCGGCGTCTCGCGCTAATCATCCACTCAAAGCCGGCTCGCAAGCCCAAACGTGTGTTAGATTATAACAATTACAAAACTACTGCGGTATTTTACAGTTACAATACTACAAGAAAGCACAGTAAAGCAAGTTACTGTCTTCTGGCCTAAGTAAAATAAATCAATAAATAAAATAATAAATTAAGGTAGACGTTTAAGCATTAGGCATTACAGCATTTTGATGCATTTAAATGGATATCATTTTTTTAGATTGGCTAAAGATCACATTTAATTGTGTTATTAAATTATTAGTGATTTTAAAGATTCAATGAGTGTTAGATGACGACAAAGGAAATCAAAATTTTAATTAAAAAAGGATAAATGAGCATGTGCAATTAAATATCCAATATCAACAGATACCGATAAATTAAAAACAATGGTCAGACTGTTGCCATTAATAGATAAATGCTTTTCTTATTTAGCTCAGTTACCTCCTCCGCAGAGCTCCTCTTCTCCAGCAATAAGCGGAAGGAGTTGGCGGTGATCTTATTGTCCAGGACACCCTGGCCCAAACCTCGATTATCATCCTGATTGAGTCTGCGATCCATTATCACCTCCAGCTGACCTGTGGAATCCACACCAGTGAGCTTCATTAGTATGTCACACATGCTTCAGCAGAACATTCACTGATGCCTCCAATGGACATGCATAAATCATGTGTGCCAAAGTCAATGAGACCATTGAGCCATGTGCGAGCACCAAACAAATAAATCTATTTTTATAAAACAACCTGACAAAACCACACTTGACAGATTAAATTATGGACAAAGGCACTTTACATTCAATTGTGGAGTGTTTTCACCACCAATACACCTACGCTTGTACACCTGCCAGTGTTTGATTTATTTAATAGGCCAAATCTATTCAAGCAAAGATCCGAGGATAACAGTCCTTATGGTCATGATGTGTCTGAATTGTAAGCTGTCAAATTATTTGCTTATGGTTTTGTAATTGTTGCAGCATAAAGTTGCCATTTATAGTGAACTGAGAGAGACAGTCTCATTGTAAAGATGACTTCATTGGATAAAATATGATATGTCCTTGACCAGATGATGTCAAGAGTAAGAGAAACCACAAGAAAAAGCCTGTATATAGCCTGTATATATTAAGTGTATTTGCTAACTTTGTGTTGTGACTACAATCGCATACAAAGCAAGGTCAAAATGTCTAGAACCACTCTACAGAGAAAGCTTCTATTTGGCAATATAATATGAACAGCATAACAACTTGAGTTAAACTTAACATATTTTTTTTTCATAATGTCAAGCCCATAACTGCAATGTAAAAGGAACAAACAAAAAAAAACCCCTGTAGAATCTAAAGTTTCGAGAATTAAGTCGTAGTATTTTGATAATAGTCGAAGTATTTCGAAAATAAAGTCGTAGCATTTGAGACTGTATTGTAGTAATTTTGGTTTTATTCTCGTAATATTTCGACTTTAATCTCGAAATATTTCGACTTTAATTTCAAAATATTTAGACTTTAATCTTACTTCGACTTTAATCTTGAAATATTTAGACTTTAATCTCAAAATATTTAGACTTTAATTTTATTTAGACTTTAATCTCGAAATATTTTGACTTTAATCTCGAAATATTTGACTTTAATCTCGAAATATTTTGACTTTATTCTAAAAATATTTCTAGATTAAAATCAAAATAGTTTGAGATTATAGTAAACAACATACAAAATAAACAAAAATTACGAGAATGCAGTCTTCCGTAGAAGTTCTTTTTATTCAAGTTTTTTTTTTTTTGTAAAGAAATGCGTGAAGTCGAACTGCCTCGGACATGGATAAACATAATAGTAGCTTTTTACTTTTATCTGGGCTTTCAACAAAAGGAAATCCAACAGGTGCAGAAAGGATTTACAATAAAGAGGGAGACAGTACGGTTACTGTTAAGTGTTCTCGACCCAGACTCGCACCACAAAGTCCGAATTTTATGTGGGACGTTGACTCGTAGCCTAGGCAACGCCATCTGGGTTGAGAACACTTATCAGTGACTTATCAGTCTCCCTCTTTACCGTAAATCCTTTCTGGATACATTTTAAGTGCATTGATCATTCTGTATCCAATCATCCGTGATTTCCTCAGATATAAAGCTGGCTAGTCCATCCAGTCTGAAGTGTTTTCGCCTGTAAAGTCTATTCCGGTGCAGTATATTTTGTATGTTATATGTTTGTACTTTTTTTTTTAGATGAAATTGCATAGATTTTTGATACACAAAATGAAAGGGCGACTACGGAAACCTTTTTTCTTCTAAAATTACAAGAATAAAGTTGAAATATTTCAAGATTAAAGGGATACTCCACTTTTTTTGGAAATAGGCTCATTTTACCACTCCCCCACAGTTAAACAGTTGAGTTTTACCGTTTTCAAATCCATTCAGCCGATTTTCTGATATTTAGATGAATATCAGTAACCAGACAGTTTCTGGTCCCATTGACTTCCATAGTAGGGAAAAAAATACTATGGAAGTCAATGAGACCAGATACTGTCTGGTTACTGATATTCTTCTAAATATCCAAAAATCGGCTGAACAAATTCGAAAACGGTAAAACTCAACTGTTTAACTCTGGGGGAGTGGTAAAATGAGCCTATTTCCAAAAAAAGTGGAGTTTCCCTTTAAAGTTCTCGTAAAGTTGCTTTTTACATTTTGTATATTAAAAATCTATACAATTACTAATCTAAAATAATTAAAAAATAAAGCACACTAAAAACTTAAATCAATAGTTTTGTCAATGTCACACATTAAAATCAGTAATATTGTGTGAAATATTATTACAATTCGAAATAACAGTTTTCTATTTGAATATATTTTAAAATGTCAGTTGGACCCCAGTGTAAATGGCATCCAACAAACATGAGGTAAAGCATGAGGCTTTAAGATGAAAAGAAAACTTAAAGCACTCGGAAGGAAGCGAGTTAAAACTCTGACCGCTCTTGAGGCTGGCCGCTCCGAGTGACTGTGCCGTGAGTAGAGAGAGTCTGGCGCTGGAGTCCTGCAGATAGACCATGCTGGTCATGGGGTAGAAGTTTGCCTGCAGGGGGAGCTTAGCCATGGTTTTCCTCGGTTGCACCTGTAAAAACAGCCCAAGGCATCTTTAGAAATGCAGAGAGAAAAAACTTCCCCCTGTTTAGAGACCTGAAAACAATGAGCTCGGGCATGTGGAGACACTTATCTAAAGGAAAAACACTGTCAAAAGATGTGCTTTGATGTGTGTTAATGTGATTTAGAGGAAAAATGGATTGGATATTCCACTGTTTTTATTCATGAGGCATTTGTTTTGTGAAGTCAGTTAATTAGTTTGGACCGAAGAGAAGCACTTAATCCCGGCCAATGCCGGAGAGACATCATCAGCTAATTAAATGCCACGCTAATACTCCAACATGTCAAGACAACTTGACAGAGTGATTTAAATTGACACTTGTTTGTTTTGGTCAGCCAAACAGCACACTCTAAACTGTTTTGATTAGTTATTTGTCAGGAGAAATTAAAAATAAACTGACATTTTCATTATGCCGTCCAAAAACAACAACATTGCATTTTGACGCTATCAAACGAAATCAAACAGGACTGTCAAAACAACCACTTCAAGCAAATGAACTAACTTCTAATGACTTTTGCTGATTAGTTTTACTTGTCAGTAAACAGAATTAGGCGAGCTTGCTGTCTGTATCCACACATTCAAATCAGGTAATTAAATTGAACTTGTGTTACTTTCTTTCAGCTGTGTAATCTTTATTCAGAGACTAATGAAAAGTTGACCGGGCCATTAGAGCCTCTTCTGTTGATATTATTGTGGTTTTGGGAATAAAATGTAATAATTATTTTATGATATCTTGTAAATGTACATCTTTATAGTCTTTATACATCTTAGTCTTATATATGAGCATACACTACCTAAAAGTTTGAGGTCGCTCATTTTTTAAAAATATTCGTTAGTCGACTTCGTCCGCTCTTGAGACTATGGCAGTCCATAGAATAATTTGGAAATTTGTCACACAGAAAAGACAGTTTGAACCATAGACATCCATATTAAAGGCTAGATGTCTCGTCCGCGCTGCTGGCCAATGGAGGTCGACGTCTGCACCTGGCGGCCATTTTGTCACACGCAGCTCGCTCACTCGTAACATTGTGTTTTAATGGTGAACGTACTTTTTAAATACCCATAACTTGCTCAATTTTCTACTGATTTTCAAACAGTTTGGTTTGTTATACACGTCAGAGATGTAGTTATGACACTGCATACTTATGATTAATAAGTGTATAAATAAATTATCATCCAGAATTAATAACGTTTGTAAGAAACCAAATCGTTTGTAAATCCGTCAAGATTTCAAAGAGATAATAGTATTTGTGTTTGTGCTGATCACTCATCTTACATCAGGTACCACAGAGCTCGCCAGAAAGCATACCTGTGACAAGATGGCCGCCGGTGATGATGATAGAGACATCTAGGCTTTATTATGGATATCTATCCTGGTCTGAACATTAACTACAGCCATTTTGGAGTCTCCAACTCAATCCCTCTAGCGCCACCAACTGTCCAAAGTTGCACTCACGCTTAACTTTCTTCTGATTTCTTTGGCACGAGATGATTGCATTGATTCTATAACATAATTTTCCCTCGTGAAAATGCTTCCACCATTTTTAATTTTCAGATAAAAATGACTTTTTCTAGACCGCTTATCCAATGTTTGACCACGATTCATCAAACCGTCCTCGAATAAAGTGCAAACTAATTTGACATAGACTACACCAAAATGGATGTAAGGTTGTATCTCTGCATCTCTTTAGCGTATTCAGATACTAACTTGATACATGACTCGTAACTTGATACGTGTAATCACAAGAATGACCACTAGGCGCCACTGTGCCACCTAGTGGTCAGAAAAATTAAAAATGTATATTTTTGCATATAACGTCTGATCAGTTTGACCAAAACCCCAGAGACTTGTCTCTTCAGATTAGGGGAGGCATGCCAAGTCGGACAATATCAAATTTTCCCATGTTGGCCATTTTGGGGATTGCTCATTTAGAATTTTGTTGTAAAATGCTATATTAGCTATTAACTTCTGAACAGTTAAGACTGGAAATCACAAGACTGGTCTCTTTAGATTTGGTGCAGCTCTGCAGCACACCTATTATAATGAAATTGTCTTAATAGAGTCCTAACATAGATACCAATCAACCAATTTAAACTCCTCCATGGTCTGATTTTCACCAAATTTGAGTCAGATCATCTTCAGCCAATGTCGGAAAAAAAATTATGGATTTAGCATTGATAGATAAAACTGTTTTTCACACGTTTATCATACAGGGGTGTTTCTATGATCCATGCACTCACACTTTTTTTCCCCACCCATACAGTAGCACCATTTCATTCTGGCTTTTGCAGCACATAAAGGCCAATTTTTGTAACAGTAGCATTCTGCTATTGATTTGTAACAATAGAACCACTCAAACAAAATATAGTTCCAGTTCAATTCAAGCACTTTCAAAGACCTATTTTCGCAGACTTTCCAGGCCTTGAATCCATGTGACTGAAATTCAAGTACTTTCAAGAAGTGTGGGAATGATTTTACTCACTCACTGACCACAATAGATAAATTGCTGTCAGCACCACATATTCATACTTTGAACGGGACGTCACAAGTACTGGCTGGCGGGCAAGAACGTCGTTCTCTAGCAACGAAACCCAGTAAACTAATCAAGGATTGTGTTTTAATATACAAAAGTTGGTGTTTTGAGGTTTAAACGGCATGCCAGATAGTTGTTGAGCGATTGGGTGCACTGTCAATCGTGTAAACTTAACATATTAAATGTGCTTACACATTCGCTAGTAGGTGGCGAGAATGCGTTCATCTGTAACTATTACGTGATTTGATTTGATATATGAGAAGATGAATACACGGAGAATGAATGACGCGTTACTGTTGCACTGCGTCTACTTACAATATTACTTACAGTTACTTTGCATGCATACTATTGTACACTTATTACTATACAGCCAAACAGATTGCTAATGTGATTATACATTTGGCCGCTCTTGTCGGTTGTCTGATGCTATGTGGAGTGGATAAGCAGGTAGGCTACAATGTTTGACCTCCTGCTAGCCATGTATGATACAGTTGGCATAAGCTTTTATTTTGTACTACTTATCAAGCTGTCATTCGCCGGCAGGCAGGATGTACATAATCAGATGAAGACTTCATCACACGATGTTATAATAACTGTGCTAACATAAGCGAACGGATTTGCTTTGATTATGAAGGTATTCCGGGGGGTTTTTCACCTCCCATATGATAGCATTGTTAACCAATCCACTCTTAAAAAAAAGATAGCTATCTGTACTTTTGTAGGCTTTCATTTTTTGTGCGATGTAAGGTGACGGATTCTATCTCTATCTCCAAACTCCAAATCTGAGACTTTGCCAGCTTCAAAGCAATGAAAACATTAGCGGGTGCTGTGTATGGATCACATGTTCCGAGTATATTAATCTTTTCTTGATGTCTAATTTTAACATTCGGTGACATATGGTCTAAATAGTTAATTGATTGTAGTATTGGAAATTTGCAAGGCTGCAACTCCCCTGGCTGGCCACTGTTTGTCGCCATTTTGTCAGCGTTTGTCGCCCGCCAGTATCAATGGTAGTCACATCACTGCAAGGTATGAATTGGTCAAAAATAATAAGCAATTGTCACATTATAAGTGATTGTATTGATATGGGTTTTGCTCAAAATCGTCTCTAAATGTCTTCACTCATTTTTTGCAGTTGGTGTGATGCTCACTGCCTTTTAGCTCCTCATTCGGTCTCAGTGGTGCTTGGCTACTTAATGGTTGCCCGCAGCTATATTTTTAATGTATTTGATCAAAAACACAGAAAAAGTAATAATATTGTGTCTTCAATGTCACATGGTCGTTTAGAAAATTATTCAAATATGCTGATTTGGAGCTCAAATAACATTTCTTATTATTGTCTATGTTGAAAACAGTTGTGCTGCTTAATATTTTAGTGGGAACCATGGCACATTTTGAATAGAAAGTTGTTTTGTAATATCAAGTTTCTTTATTGTCACTTTATCACTTTATTTTTTTATCAATTTAATGCATCCTTGACACAAAAAAAGTATCAATGTCTTTCTTTTAATAATGGAACTGAAGCTGTTAACTAGAATTTTAACCCCTGCCAAGCCACAGCCCACCACCAACTGCACGCCTTTATAATTCACACTTACATATTAAACTGTGTGAAGTTGAATGTGTATGTGGGTGTCAGGAAAGGGAATATAAATAACTGACTTTTGTCCTACCTGGTAGCCATTGAGGTCAGTAAAGAATCGATCCTTGCTGTTCAGATCCGAGGTTATCCTCATTGCAATTTCATGGTTGATTTCACCTCTTATATCTACAGTGTTACAGATCTCAACAGACTGACCCTCCACACCTATGAGAAAGAGAGAGAGAGGGGGGGTCAAAATGACTGACTGAGCACAGGCAAAAGAGAAGAGATTGGACATCTGTTTCCTCCACTTCCAAACGACATTTTCTCTCATTTTTAAAGGAATAGTTCACCCAAAGTATCATTCTCATGTTGTTTCAAACCCATATACTGTTATTGTATCTGTGGAACATTGATTGTTTTAGGAAATTTTGTAAAGTCATTGTTTGTCTACTGAAGACCACTTACTTTAGGTTAATAATGGACAAAACAACTGCTCATTTACTGTTTAGCATAATCACATACAAACTATCAAAATACTACAAATCGTACAATTTCCGGTGGCAAATGCCTTCTTTCCCTCTTTTAACTTTAATAACTTGTTAGCATTTTTTTTTTCTATGGTGTCCCTGGATTAAGCCGGATGACAATATGAGCAATTCGATTCACCAAGTACAATGAAAATAAGTGAACGCTCCAACATGTTAAATGTACTTTTTGAATTAGACTAATTAAGCCTCTGGGAATAAAACGGTGCAAGAAACAAATATGCTCAGTTTCCTTTAATTAAAATAAAACCCCTTAAAGGTAAAAGCACAACCACGAAAACAAGGTTGTTTTTAATGGTATACGATAGCTCGGAATATCAACACGAGTGTGTCCTCATTAGCTCATTGGGAGATGGTAACATAACACGTTTAGTGTGCAGCACTCACTGGGCAATATTGGTTATATTGAGAGATACTGATTGGAATGGATATGTAGTAAATGTATCTTAAACAGTGTGGCTTGCTGAGGAGGTGTGTGCTATTGATTTTCTGATTTAGGATATTCAGCTGGTGGAAAAATCCTAGATGTACACCAAAGATGGGATCCAAACTATCTCTAGAGATCAGAATATCATAGAGACCAGGGGCCTCATTTATAAACGTTGCATACGCACAAAAGAAGGCGTACACCGCTCTTGTAACTGATGCTGGAAGGTCAGCTGAGGGTGATGATATTTTGGTGATTTCAGCGGTTAATGTTTATTTTGACTTTATAGTTTATTTTTTGACTTCATAGTTTAAAAGTGTTTTCCTGTATTGTGAATTTCATTATTTGGTTGCCGTTTGTATTTTATTATTATTCTGTTTTTGAAGTTGAGTGTCATGTGACCCTGTGTGTGCTGATTAATTCAGCTGGACGTGTCAGCGTCAATGTAATGATGAGATGTGAAACTAGTGCTCCTGACTTAGGCCACATTTACACAAAGCCAGGTATTTAGCAAAACGAATATTTTCCCCCTCTCCGTTTTCAAAAATAACATCGTTCACACACCCGCATAAATACGCCATCGAGCGCCATCATAACTATGCCAAACCTATTGGGGGCAGTGTAGGGGTTAAGGATAAAGCCATTCAAGCCAATCAGAATCCTCAGAATCGACAAGAGAGAACCCAAAACGCCGTTTCTCCCAGTTCACAGGACAACACATAACAGGCGTTTTCAGAAATTTCCACTTTTCCGTTGATAAAAAGTGTGTAAAACTGTAGACCATTGTGTAAAAAAAATGGCAATACTGGGACTTCACAAAGCAAGTCTTACAATTAACAGCCTACATGAACACCCGTTTGATGGACCTGCAGTGTAAAACAAACAAAATCAAACGAAGGTCACAAAAGAAATGCAAATTAACACACATTTGCAAAAATAAAAGTGAAATATGTTCTGCAATAATAAATAAAATGCCATGATGCCTTCACACTGCGTAATGATGTAATGCGTAATGCAACCTTTTGCCACTCAAGTGCCTTTTTTGACATTAATTCCCACACTGTGCCCTCCAAACTAAATTTTACTCCTCTTTTCCACCTCGCCAATGATAATTTCTACTTCACATTGAGTGAAGTTACGTTTCTTGGTTTTCCTCTCTGTGTTTGCCATGATTTTACAATCGATGAATATTAAATTGAAGGCATTTCACAGATTTTTTATGGGCAAATATGGGCGTGACATGAAGCTGCAAAAGCTGTGCTACATTTATAATTGATTGTGATTTATTAAGGGAAAACTGCGTAGGATATGCGTGCGCACGGTTTTAGAAATCCGAATGTTTCATCCGTACGCCACTTCTGACGCAAATCCTATGCGAAGTTTTATAAATAATGAATAAAGCCTTGTTCAGACTGTCACTCCAAATCCGGTTTTGTGCATATCCGATTGAATTTTTGGGGCCTGTTTAAAAATTAGCTGTTTTGGTGTATACCACCTTAAATGCAAAAGAGCTGCATATCCCCGCCCTGCCTTTGGATGAGGGCGTAACTTGATACCTATGGCAGTCGGTACTGAGAGAGTGAGAGAAACCGCTGTTCTGAATGTTATTCAGCCGTACATGTTTGAATCGGAAAATATAAATAGTCTCTGATCAGAGCGAGATGACGAAGAGACTCAAATGAGACAAATGGACCAATAAACAAATGAGAATGGACCAGTACGTCTCAGTATGGTTATTTGATACATTAATGTAATTTTTGAAATTATGGATGTGCAACACACACACAGACAAACACTAACGCTGGCGCTATTTTTTGAAACTACATACAAATACTGTGATAAAGATTGCTACGTACAAGCGAAATTACATTTATGCGAGGGACCTGTTGCGTCATGTTTACATTACTTGTCATACAAGTGCTTCTGTGGCAAATGTGAGAAGATGGCTACAGAACAAGAACATATATGCAGTTTAATAATACAAATATCTTTAAAAAGATATATATTTTTAAACGTGTGGCTACACATTATACAAACAAGGTTTAAATTATATAGCCTACACAGACATCCTACGACGATGACGACAACAACTTTAGACGCATTTGACTGAAATGACTATTTGCTCAAAAATAATAAAACACACTTTCTTGACGTTGGATCGCAAATAGTAGACGACGATCCACACTTGAGGATTAACTTTGAAGAAAGATATGCTTTGAATTGACCCTCATCCACTAAACAGTCAGTCAGAAAATTATTCGCTCAAACAGAAACTTATTTATGAAGGAAAGGCGCCACTTAAACTTCCAAAATACAATAGATACACTGTGTTTTCAGTGGCTCTGATGTCAAAACAAAGTAAGTGAAAACTACTATGTATATCATTATTACATCCCATCCCACAACAGAACACTTATGTTTCCAAGAGACATTACCGGCTGTCGTTGAAACAATAGAGGATGGTGTACAGATCACCGAGGGCGGAGTCTATGCCACAACCACAGTGTCAATCAAACCCCTTGCTCAATTCTACGTCACAAAGCGCTGAATCTTTGAACAGCTTGTTCTAAGACAGTGCATATGATTTATTGAGATTGTAAAAAAACCACTGGGTGTATTTTTATCATTCTAGGGTGGTTTTGCTCACACACTGCCAACACACATTTATGTTCAAACACCATGTAAAAGTGATTTTTCCATAATAGGTGCCCTTTAAAACAAGGAAATGTTGCTCCTATTGAAGTAATGTAATAGTGTCGGTGAATGACGGTGGATTATGAACTCGCTAAAACGGAAAAGATCGGTTACTGCTGCTGACCCAGTTGGTGGTAGGAAAAAAAAAACAATAAAAGTGAAATTTGGCACTGGGATATCAAGCTAAACTAAGCATGAGACATGGGATAGGATTTGTTTGCAGATAAATGCAGCATTCCCGCTTGTTTCGCAGACCCCGGATGACTCCGAGAGGCAGTGGTATGCGCTACAATCCATTGTGAATAGGTCTTAGCGAGTTAAGAGTCCTCTCGACTTCTTTTAAGCTGTCCCAGACTTAGGTGCTACTTTTAGTGCTTAAATGCTTTGTGAATTACTCTAAGTGAAAAAAATTAGGAGTGACACACCGATTATTTTTAGGAGTTGCTCCAAAATTCGCCAGTTAGGAGCTACTTTTAGCCTTAAAATTCTTTCTGAATACGGCCCCATGTTCTCAATGAGCTGGTTATCAGTCCACAGGAAGGGAAGATTACCAGTGAATAACAGTTATTGTATGAACACTTGAATTATAGTGAACAAGGTGGATGGACCACTTATATATTTGAATCCTTTTCATCCTATTTGTTGTAACTGCATGGAAAAGGGCGGCCAGTATATTCTTCAAAATGTCGTCTGTTGTGTATTTTAGAATTATGATGACAGAATTATATTTTTATATGAGCTATTCCTTCAAAATCACAAAAGAGGGACAGCTATTTTCTGAGTGAGAAAAGGTTCCTCTTCTAAAACTTTGCAATTTAAATTCAGTTTTAACTCAAGGGAATAACCCACGAGAGGTTTCGTTCTTTTCTTTTTCTTTTTTTTGGACAAAAACAAACAACACTGGGGGAAAGGTCCCTAGGGCTACAGGGCAATGGCTCATGTGACTGCTCCGCTCTTTCAAAAATACTCATGTACAGTATCTCACCCACCCAGAGGGGGTCACAAACTGAACGCCCTGGTGCTCTTGATAAGAAAAGCATGAAAACTAAATGTGTTTCTTTCTTATACGAAATGATCCCACTTTTGCTAGACTGTCTTTTGTCAGGTATCAAACGTCCTTGTCTGATGCTGATTAAGTCTTTGTTACTTGTTGGTGTAATGCACTGCCTCTTTTAGCATTTAGATTACACAGTTCAAATTGTTTGTCAAAGTTTGAGAAACGTTCAAAAGAGTACCTTCAAACTTCAAAGATTAACATTGCAAGAAAAGTGCTAGAAAACGCTTTGTACTGCATCCAATTAAAAAAAAAGACTTGTTCAAAACAAGCTGCCATAGAACTAAGTAAAAGGCTCTCTTAACAAACATCACTCAATTACTCAGAAGAGAAAAGGATGTCATCCAGTGCAACTTCAAGAATTTCGAAATTCACTATAATATCCCAGGGGTCAATCAACTTCCTGAGGTTACACTGCTGCCCTCCCACCGCTGACTTTCGGCTTAAAACAAAAACCAGAAACCTTCTTAATTATACAGGAACTCGACTAGTCAAATTTGAAATGATATCCTTTAGCAAATGCCTGGTGTAAATATTTGATTTACATAGTGTAAATAGTGGTGGCTATTTGAAGAAGTGAAAGTAAGAAGTGCAGGTGTTTGCAGGTCTCTCTTACCCTGGATGTTGTAGAGCCGGAGAGTGTGTTTGATATGTGTGAAGGTGGTAGTGACTTCAGAAAACAACGGCCCTTTAGTGATTCGAACCACCGGCGGTTGCGAGGGAGAGTAAATCTGTGTGTGAGAGAAAGAAAATCAATGTGAATCAAATCACACTCATAAAAATCACCTCAAAGCAGAGATACAAAAAAAACACTGCATGACAAAAATGTCCTGATGAAATACTGAGGTGAACTATTATGAGGTTTCCCAGGGTTCTCTGTGAGCAGTGACCAAACTGCCATTACGTTTATAACTCTAATCAGCCGAACGACACACTCTGATGTTATAAGTTTCAATGAAACTTTACCAAGTAATTCAGCGCTTCAGCAAACTCCCATAGCAATCACTTGTTTGCCACAAATTAACTGCAAGCCTGCTGCAAATAAACAGTTTTTATAGGAGTGGGCGATATGCAACCCAGTTTTTTCCTGCAGCACTATTCAGCAGTGGAACCACGCTAGATAAATTATACTTGTATAATAAAGAAAGGTGTAATGTAATAAAATTTAGTTTTAATCAAAGTTTTTAGTGCTACGTATAAGAATTATTACTTAGTATATATATTGTATATACAATAAAAATAGTTGTTTTTATTAAAGGAATAGTGAATGAAAATGTGACAGTATTTCCTGCACCTCTATAGCCCTTTTTCCACCAAAGCATTTTGAGAGCCGGTTCGGAGCCGGTGCCTGCACGCGAACCAGTTCTTTGTGTTTCGACAGCCAAAGAACCGGGTCGCGGCCGGGAAAACTGGTTCCAAAGCGGCACCAACTCTTTGCTGGACTAGAACCGTTCTTTTAGCACGTCATGTTTACGTCGGGGGCTAGATGTGTTCTAAACATTTTTTCTGACCATCGCAAAGCCAGGAGAAACTGCAGAAACACGCAAGCGTTTTTATTTATTTATTTTTTATAAACTGTCGATATAGAACAAATAAATGGAAAGAAAAAAGACACAAGACAGGGGTACATAACTTATCAGAAAAGGTTACATATCAAACGAAAAGATTAAAAGACTTACATATTTCAATTGTTTTTAAAGTTTTCTTGGTACACGAGTTAGAGATAGTCCCAAAGCAATGTACTTGCAAGCGTTTCTAGCGACGTGCACAGTCACGTAACGACGTCGTTCCCTGGGCGCTCTAGTCAGTGGAAAAACAAACAGGTTCTGAACGGGTTCGCAAGTTGAATCAACTCCGAACCAACTTTGAACCAGCACCACTTCCGAACCAGTTCTTTTTGGGTGGAAAAGGGGTATATTGGTGCCTTCGTAGACTACGAGACACAGCATGGCGATCAATGCCCGTACTGCTCGCCATCCAACAACAGGGCATCGCCGACGAGTAAGTGGCCCTCGAACATCACCCTGTTCGAGTGGCCTCTGTACATCCCCGTCGCCGTCAAGCAGGCCGACCCCATCTCGCCCAAGCTGTTCACGGCGTGTGTAGAGCACGTCTTTCGACAGCTCGACTGGGACAACAAGGGTATTAGTAGGGGTGGGCGATATGGAAAAAATATCATATCACGATTTTTTTAGGAAAATCACGATCACGATTTTTTATCACGATTCTTTTTCAAGTTGGTTTTAATATTTTGCAAGTGGCTGTTCATTACAGCCAAACTAATGTCCCTATGTTAAAAACAAAGCCTTAGGTAACAAAAGAAAAAAGAAAGCCACACATTTAGGCCAGTGGCGAAGATAAAAATCTTTGCCATTATTTTCTTTGTTATTAAAAAAATAAGACAAGATAAACATTACACAAATTAATATTCAAATTAAATAAATAGTGCATTATTTTTTCAGATGCACTAGGTGTATTTAGCAGTAGCATTGAAGAAAGTAATTAAATTAAACAAATATGAAATTAAAATAGACTTCACTGAATACATTGATTCTTATTAAAGCTACTATTAAAGTTCTCAGTCAGTGAGTGATTTTCTCCTTGTGTTTTTTTTTTTCTTTTACTAAAGGGATAGTTCCCTCAAAATGAATTAGTTTCTTTCTTCTGTTGAAAATAAAAGTTATTTTGAATAATGTAGGTAACCGAACAGTTGCTGGTCCCCCTATAGTTTTTTATAGGTTCTCTCCTGGAAGTTAATGGGGACCAGCAACTGTTTGGTTACCCACATTAAAAAAAATCGTCTTTTGTGTTCAGCACAAGAAAGAAATTAATACAGGTTTGGAACAACATTAGAGTAAGTAAATAATGACAGATTTTTTTTTTTTTTTTGAACTATCCCTTTAAGGACATGCGGCAGTACTATTTATTCCTGTCGCTTTTAGACCAGCACGTGACGCGTTTAATATAGACGCATATTACACCAGATATTCTCTCAAATGTTTGCTTTCACTTTAGACATAGCCTGTTTATGTAAACATTTTGTGTATTTAACAGTATTAGCATAATAAGACTCGAAAGATAACTTAGTCCAGTATTCTGGCACTGTTGACAGGCTGCTAGTGCCTGTGAGCGTCGGGTGTATGCGGTCAGGAAAGCGCACGTTAGAACAGCGCATCAGCGCGTGAATTAAATGTTTAACCGGCAAGGCTTATGCAAATAATAAACTTTTGTGAATTGCAGTCTCCAATACCTATTCATTCACGTGTGGTGTGTAGGCTACGTCGCGTTGTACAGTTGAGACGGGGCGCCAGAACTGAACTGATAAAATGCACTGTAACACGATACTACGATATTTCTTCAAAAGCAGATCGTGGAGACATTTTAATCGTCCATGATTAAAAATCGTCATATCGCACACCCCTAGGTATTAGCGTTAATGGCCAGTGGCTCAGCCATCTATGCTTCGCCGATGACATCGTCCTAATCGGCGAGTCAGTGGCCGATGTGCAGCTGCGACTCGACCAGCTCGATCAGGCCTGAAGATGAACCTGGCCAAGACAAAGTGGATGCGCAAACCCCAGGCCGCCATCGGCCAGAAGGAGATCGGTGCATCGACATCTACGTCAACCTCGGCCAGAATCTGACTGCTGGGCACAAGAACAACCGCGAAGTGGCACGCGATGGAGGGCCACCTGGGTTAGCTATGCGTCCATAGCAGAGGTGGTCACCAACACGGTCGACGGCCCCAACACGGTCGACGCCCCCCTGCGTGCTGACCTGTTTAACAGCACCGTCCTACCGGCTACTCTCTAGCTGGCAGTGACCGAACACGTCAAGAGGACGGACCACATCAACAAAGAGCTACTGAAAAAGACGAGCAAGGTCAAGGACGCCGTCAACCAGGCCAAGAAAAGCTGGGCCGGACACGTGGCCAGGAGGTAGGCGAAGGACGCGGGTGACCGAATGGCTGCCACTCGAAATCAAAAGACCGCTCGGCCACCCCGCAACACGGTGGTGGTCGCTCAGACAAGACATCGCCACAGACTGGATGGGTCTGGCGAGGGACCGAAAAGCCTGGCGAAGTTGTTGTGGGCTACGTCGAAAGACCGAAATACAGGCCGATTGAAGATTGAAGAAAGGTGCAATGGAAACTTTTCATTATTAATAATTATTATTATTACTATTGTTAGTACTCCTTTAAAGCAGCACCAAAGCCCCTTTCACACGCGCGTAGATCCTGGAAAATTGGCGGGAAATTGCCAGAACGCCTTCTGTGTGAACGCAAACACGACCTGGGATTGATACCGGCATCGATCCCTGGTTGGAGACCTAGTAACATTGCCGGGATCAGTCCCGGTATGCGCGCTGTGTGATCAAAAGCCAGGACCAATGCCGTAAGGAGTGAGTCATAGTGATGACGCTCACACTGGAACGAAGCAGAGACTAGGAGCTCCTCACTATCCGCGCTAATGCTGAGATCGTTCACCAGCTTTGTGGAACGGTATGCGCGTGTACATGTTTTCGACTCAAATTTTGCAAGTCAAATTTGTAGTTTTCTTATGTCTCATTCGGACTACAGAAACGCGACCCCGATCTGGCAATCTTACATAGCATGGATATATGAGATAAAGGCCCGCAAAGCGGGGGCATAAGTGCATTTCACCATGTCATGACTTGACGAACCACTGAAACAATTTTGAAAACATTTTTTTTTAAAGAGCCCCTATCATTTCGCATTTGAAATGTTCCTATTTTTGTCTTAGGAGTTCCCAAAAACAGTTTAACGTGCATGCAAGGATAAAAAACACTTTATTTGTCTTATAATATGCATTTATTTTTAACTGATTTGCTCAACGACTCCCAAATGATTCGTTCGACGATTCATTTTCACAAACACCTCCTTTGAGTGACGTGAATCTGCGGCGATTGGTCAAATGACCCAGTCAGTTGTTATTGGTAAACCGTAGGCAGAGACTTTTGGCAACGGAACACCCATAACCAGGATTATAGCTTGTCAAGTGTTGAAAATTGTATATAGTGTTTGAACAAACGTGTCAGAAAAAGTGCACTTTCCACACGGTCCCTTACTTGCGTCTCCGTCAAGAGCGAGGGGTCAACGGTTTGCGAAATCACATTCAGGGCTGTTAACGTTGGTTCAACTTTGCATTTGTGTCATGCAGTGTTGGGTGTAACTAATTACTAAGTAATTAGAGTGTAACTTATTACTAAGTAATTCGTTACTGTAATTTAATTACTTTTCCCTTGAAAATGTAAAGTAAGGGATTACTCTTCATGTATCTGTAATTTAATTACAGCTACTTCTGATGTAATTGAGGTAAATACTGAGATCAATCCGATCTCACAGCGATTCGTATGCATTTTATGAGGTGTCTAAATCGTACGACCGCACTCGTACAAATTCGCATGAATTATTGTAAAATATGTATGAAAAAAAGTGTGAAATGTCATGAGATCAGACATAAAACAATAGTGGGTTTAATATCAAAATGTATTGTCTGATGCTAAAAAGTATATTTTTATAATGTAACCTTCTCCACCTTGGTCAGTTTAAGGATAATTCATGCAATTTTATAGTATTTATTTGAAAGAATTGAAACAGATTCGTGTCTATCCTTGTATTATTCAGCTGGTTGAGATTGATATGGGATTTTGAAAGTAATTAGTAATTAAATGTAATTAAATACTTTTTAGAGAGAGTAATTAGTACAGTAATCTAAGTAATTAGTAACTAATTAATTACTTTTTTAGAGTAACTTACCCAACACTGGTGTCATGCATTTCACTCGTTTGTAATTACTTTCAAAAGCCGGTAGTTTCTCCACCGCTATTGAGTATTCAACAAAACCACTATTCAGCTGTGCTGCTCATGGGTTTCCAGGGTTTGGGCCTAATCATGATTGTAACCCTTGATTTCCTGTCTCCCTCAACTACTATGTCTAGAAATAAAATGTAGAAAAAAGCAACCCAACAAAAAAAAAAAGATATGGAATAACCGATTAATGAAAGAAATAATAAAAACGTTTGGTACTGACTGTTGCTTCTTTGTCAGGCAGGAACAGGTAGGCACCACTCTTGTCTTTATTGCTGGTGGTGCCGTACCAAACAAACTCCACTTTGACCTGGTGCTCTGAGTCATCCTCCTTCAACCTCAATTTCTGCAAACAAGAAATGTTTTCTGAACGTTACACAGAGTCATTCCTAACCATATCACCTTATGACAAACCCACAAAGCAGTCTAACCTCTAAAAGACCTGTAGCTGTAGAGATGGAGAGTTTGAGGTGAGGATTTTCAATGTGCACGGGAGCTACATCGTTTTGGTAGAACTGTCGGAAATGCTCCAATTTATTGACTGAAATGGAGCCGCCATCCTGAAGAAACATGTACTTAGCAGCTTCTGTCCTTGGCTCCATTCCTTCCATCAGCTGGTACACGCTCAGTCCCAGAGGAGCAGCGTGAGCCACGAAAGATAACTGCCGAGGAGCAAACAAACACATTTAAAGAGACCATGAAATGGCTTGAAGAGCATTTAGACGACTACATCTACAATACATCACATCGATGTAGCAGACCTCACCTGGAAGACGTCGGCAGCAGCATGAGTGGCATCATTCCACACTGCACTGACTTGAGCACGGACCACGTGACCAAGAGCATTAAGCACGCGCACGTTAGCAGTGTTCACGTACACTGTAACCATGGATGCCCTGGCCTGCTCTGTGGGGTTGGAAACTACCAGCAACCTGAGAAAAGTGAACGGCATTTTTATGTAGCATTTTCTGCTACACAAATTCTGCTGCCTCTTGTCAACTAACACATGAACCAACGTTAGTCTGCTATAAAGCACTACAAAAACATTGATTTTGCTTTGTTTTAGCATTACCTTGGTTTTTCACTAACTTCAAGAACAGTTTTGCGAGGTAGGGCGTCTTGGGATGGCTGAACGTCATCCTATAATACAGAACCAGCAAAAATGTGACGTGCAGATGGCAATTTCCAAATTTAGGAGTTATGCCAGCATGTTGCGGATATGCAGTATGAACACTCACCATCTGAAGAAATGGATTTGAAGGATCATGGAAGTATGTTTGTTTATCCTTGAGCACCAACCAATGAGCCGAGCTCACAATCACTCGCTTCAGGTTCAGAATAGAGTGAAACAACCTTAAAAATAACAAAGGTCATCATGTTTCTACAGCACGGATATGCCAGAATTCCTGGGTAAATTAAACTGTTAACAAGAAGTAATGTAATTCAGTATGGATGCTTGCTATAACAGAAACCATAATGGCTAATATTTTTAATTATCATTCTGGTCTTTTTGCCTGATAATATAAGATAATAAGAATCAAGTTGGGTTTTTTTAAACCATTCATATTTTTAAGTGTTAGACATTTTTAAGAGAAAGGTGAAGTTCATATAAACTGATATTTTGGAAATTGTGTGGCTTGTCAACCAAAAGGTTATAAATTACTGTTCAAATGTTTGGGGTCAATGAGTTGTTTATTTAGTTTTGTTGTTTGTTTTTTTGTGAGGGAAAAATTATATTCAGCAAGAATGCATTAAATTGATAAAAGAGTGTCAGCAAAGACTCGCATTGCTACAATATTACATACAATATATATATATATATATATATATATATATATATATATATATATATATATATATATATATCATATTATTTCACATAAATACTGTTCTTTTAAACTTCAATTCTTCTTTTTAAACTTCTGCTAAAAATGTATCAAGGTTTCCACAAAAATGTTAAGCAGCACAACTATTTTAAACATTGATGATAAGAAATGTTTTTGAGCACCAAATCAGCATATTAGAATTATTTCTGAAGGATCATGTGACACTGAAGACTGCTAAAAACACAGTTATGCCATTACATGAATAAATAACATTGTAAAATATATATATTTTTAAAATGTTATTTTAAATAGTAAAAATATTTCACAGTATTACTGTTTTTCCTGTATTTTTGATCAAATAAATGTTGTCATTTTAAAACCCCAAACTTTTAAACAGTAGTGTATTTCGATAAATATCTAATTTGCTGTAAATAAATTATACGACATATCATTAAATTAGCCATTGGGCTCTCTATATATTAATATTATATAGGCCACTGAAAAACCCATGACTAAGATTAAATATCAATATTTTTCCACTAAATGTTATTCTTCAAGCACTATTTAAAATGGGCAGTTATGAATAATTATGTCCAAAATAATTGTTTAACAATTGTTAAAGAATCATTTAGGTTGATTAGCCCTAGAAAATGTATTGTTATTTGTTCTGTCTGGATACATTTATAAATACATTATTAGTACAATTTTACTATGGTTATTTTAAGCGGAGGCTAACGGCTGCTTCACAATCAATTTGAAAGTTCTGTGTGACTGCCACTTTGGGGCAAACTCTGGTAATCATATGTGAATATTAAATATAGAGAAAGGGTAGCTTAAGCCAGGGGAACAGTGACTGGAGCGAGTTGGTTGGATAAGAGAATGTATGTCACATCCTCGCATCTCACTTCTATGTTTCGAGAAAGATGTGCTACCTGGTTCCATAGTCCACAACCACCCAGTCTTTGCCTGTGCCTGTGATGGCATCATGGTGTTGGAAGAGACCGAGATTGCGTCTTGCTTCTGTCAGTAACTTGTAGTTATCCACTGCAGGGTATCCAGTTGGCCGGCCATACTTCTGAATGTTAGTCAAGGTCAGAGAGTAGAGGACCTCAGCTGCCCTACAGAAAAATATGAAGTGACATATATGAAACTCCCTCCCTCGAATCCACACTGTTACATGAATCCATCTAGCATGAAAATACATCCTGTATTAGGCTAATGTTCTGGTTTGGTTCCTGTTGTGTTGGGAGTGTCGGAACGCGCCAACAATGGAGAACAACAATACAACCAGAATCTCTCCACATCATGGTAACAATACAGGTGTCATCTCTCTGAAGAATGACCTTCTCAAATGTTTTACAAGACATTGAAATCTATAGCTGGGCGAACCTCACAAAACCTGTTGGAAATGAGTCATATTTCACATTGGCAGTGGTTCTCAACCAGGGGCCCAGGGCCCAAATTTCCAAGGGGACCACAAAATGACTTAAAAGTATTGGTAATCAAATTAAAATAATAAAATAAAATAAAAAACATCAGCTATTAATAACTATTCCATCAATAACTATAGCATTTTATTGAAATACTTGAAACATATGGAATCACAAAATGAATCATGGTTCAGTCAAAACTCTGTTTCAGAAGTTTGAAAACATGCAGAAATACTGAAAATATTGTGTTGGACAGTGGGGCGACTTTGTGTTAAAAAGGTTGAGAGCCACTGCTTTAAGGATTTTTTTTTATTTGCATTGTCACATTGTTTGCATATATATGTCTAAAAAGTCAAATTCTCAGTAGTATCATGTAATATGTATGTATGTATATATATATAGATATATATAATTTAAGAAATACATTTTCATTTAAATGTATAGTAATGGTAGTATTTGTTGTACTGGCTTCAGTTTATGCTGATTTAAATTAAAATTGTATTACAGTAATGAGAATTTACAGTTCATTTTCTTAAGGCAAAATATTTTTCCTAATTTTATATATATATATATAATTTTTTTCTAATTATATATATATATTTTTCTAATTATATATATATTTTCCCCTAATTATATATATATATATATATATATATATATATATATATAATTTATTTTTTTATTTTTTTATTTATTTTTGTTAGAGTTAAATGTGACATGGACAGGTTTTCATGATATTCACTCAGATACACGTGCAAAAAGTCCCAGTTGTCTAAAAGGTTTTAGTGACATCATATTAAAAACCAACACCTTCACGAAAACTACAACCTCTCAACGGAGTAAATTTGCTAACTGGAGTGACATTTCACAATAATCCATATTTTTTTTCAAATAGACCTTTGAAGTGAGATGAGAAATAGATTCAGCAGATCAAAAAATTCTGTCTATGGTTCACAGACAGTAGTTATAAGATGAAAACACAGTACATGCGACCTACATACCTCACATCAAACATACATCTGCTTTCTGCACCCGCAAGAACAGCCGAACACTTTAATAATTAATTAAAGATGAAATGACCTTGGACTGAATATCTCTAATCAATCTGCTGTGTGTCTGTGTGTGTGAAACTGAGCAGAGCTGAACAAAGTCCTATTTGCTGTGTGAAAGAAGCCATCGTGTAGAACGGGGATAGTTTAACAACTGCATACTGATGAAAACTGTCTCCTGCCTACATTTAGACACCCATCAAAATGCAAATACTCTGTTAAATAGAGTTCTCCGCATCCGCAAGCTGAAGGTGTACCCAATCTATTCACTTGTGTGATCAAGTACAGCTGCCTTTGAGAGGACGGTCTATACAGACATACAATACAGTCAGTAGATGAGGATACATTTATATCCTTATCACAATTTTGCACTAAACAACGAAATGCAGGAAAGCCACAGACACACACACACACAGTCAAATATCTAAAAATTAAATATACAAATATAAAAATTTGGTATATCAACAAATATTGACAACTTCATAATACGTTTTCAAAAAAAAAAAAAAATTGGTTTGTGGTTAGGGGTTTAAATTTAGAGCTCTTTTTCTGTGTTATTTTATAACTATTTATGGAAGTTAGAGACTTAAAAATAATACTATTATAAATATTATTATAATGTTTATCAATATTTTGAACATAGCTTTTTTTTCTTTTTTTAAAAAATTGTTCAGCTTTAATTTTTTTTTAATTCATTAATAATTTAATTCATTAATAATTAATTCATAGTTCATTTGTAATTTAATTGTAGTAATTTTGGTAATTCAACTTTAACTTATTTATTTCAGTTAAAGACCCCCTGAAATCAAAATGGATTTTTTTTTTTGCTTTTACAATTTACTATGAATATGTTAGCCTTAAGCTGGTGTGTTCCAAAATAATGACAAAATTCGCATTTAGGAGATAAGCATTCAAAGTTTACGGTCTCCCACTTCCGCTAAAATGGATCACAGATTTTTATGACATCACTGCGGACTTCAGCCTTTCAGCACATCTTCTGTCCAATCAAATGCTCCAGAATCAAAAGTGTCCCACCCCCTATGCTATAAATAAATACCACCTGGCCAAAGTGACCGTTGACACGTCACGGAGCAATATGGGTTGGAGATGTGCATTCGGTTGCTCAAACGCTTGAGTTTTATTCAGTTTTCCAACTGTACGTAGTTAAGAATGAAATGGCTAGAATTTATTCACACTTCTGCAACTGAATCCAATGCATCATCAGCGCTTGGATTCGCATCCATTTCAGTTTTATATCAATTACCAAAAGCCATTTGTAATAATTTTAGTTAACAATAACAACACTACTGATTTGTGTAAAAAGAAGAGGAAAAAGCCTATGTGGAGGAGAATGTAGAGAAAAATCAATGTAGAAAATCAATATGTACCACTGTAATGTCTCATTATTTAGAATTGGGCCAATTAATGAGAGCTGTGAAGACGTTTTAACAATTTCCTGCTGAAAAAAATAAATAAATAAACGAAGAGCTATTTCTTTCAAATACCACATATTAGCGATAATTTAACTTTATAAAGGGCTTTTACTAAATAAGATCAATTTGAATGTTTCCAGGGTCAGTATCATGTTAGAAAGGTGTCAAAGAGTAAAGTTAGTAAAGCACCCACACAAGATAAGGTGCCACAGTCAATGGCCACGGTCAAATAAATAATGAAGCCATTGAGCTGCTGGCTCAAAACTGGCTGCTTTAGTTTGCTGTGACCTTGTCTTATTGTCACAACACAGACATGTGACCTTCAGCTTTCTGTGATAGTTAGCAGCATACAGCCCAGGAAGAAAGAGACGGTAACATCTGATATAACAAAGCTCCTTTACCTATAGAAAGACTGTACTAGCACAGCAACCATGATCAGTTCGGGACTGTATGAGTATGAGTTTGAAAGTTTGAAAAAGGTTATGCTATACCATTAAAGACCTCATGACATCATATTAGAGTTATGGGGGTTTAGAACATGTGTTAGTTCATCTGTATGCTAGTGTACTTCTAAAACTTGACAAAACAAAAACCATAAAACTAGGTGAATATTTAGAAAGAAAGTGATTCGATTTTGAATAAGCTGAGTTTCCAGGTAATGTCATTCGTTTATACAATATGAATTGCAAATTTTTTGGCGCATATTAGTAAGCATTCTAAATGGTTGAAAATCGACTTTTAATGCTAATTTTGAACTCATGTTCTCAAAGGCAAATTAAGTCCAGCCATATGGAAATGGTTTCAGTTTTTGAACATTTGGACTCTGGCCAGAAATATTTATGCAGTGCATTTATGCAGATTTATGCAGTGCATTTGGGTTGTGTTCTTCATATCTTCACTTTGGTGCAATTGATAAAGAAAAAATGGTGCAAATTTGTCACTGATCTATTCTCTCATGGACTGATTAGGGAGTGAGAATCTGACTTTAGTCCAGTTTTATGTACTCACTGAAGCCAACTTGTTCCTGCATTTGTCACTTGGCGAGTGTTAATGTAATGTGATTGCAGAGATTCAAGCAGTGCATTTGTATTCAGTAAAGCCTACCGAAGATGTGACTCCAGTATTCTGTCCAAGCGTTTATAGAACGGCCGTGAGGTGAAGTATCCGCTCCAGTAGTGGTCGTCTCGATCCGCGTAAGTGAAAAAGTCTCCGCTTAGCACAGGCAATGCCAACTGGCCAACCTTCATGCCCTCCGGATCCATGCCAGTGCTTTTACGCAAGGCCTCGAAATAATCTGAAATGGTTCCAAACTGGGCCTGCAAAGAGAGACAAAATCGATATATAGTTATACAATGAATGTCTGAAAATATTAAAGGTGTTCAAACTGTGGCCAATATAGTGGCTTAAGCAAACACTGAAGCAAGACCTTGACGTGGAGCTCAGGGTGAGAATTCATGTAGTCAAAGAGTTTCTGGTAGTTATTAAACTGTTGGTCCCATTCGACAGCTTCAGTGTAGCGGAAATCATCTCCAAGTGGTGCTAGCAGAACCTTGGTCCGAAAAAGCTTGGATTTCTTCCTGTACTGGTCCAACAGCGTCTGAACTCTAAACATGGAGAGACTAAACTAAATGGAGGGAAATCTAAGTCTGATCTGATTTGAGGAAACACTAACCCACAAACAATGAGATGAAAAACGGACAAAATGTGTTATTCATTGAATCAGACTTTTTTCAAGACAAGCATTGTTATTTCTAGGTTGTCACAAGTAAATAAGGTAGTTCCTAAAGCCTGTTTATAGGTGTACCTCTCCTGTACGTTGCTGTCTGTGATGACCTGAGGAGGGATTCTCCACGGACAGCTGATTCTTCCTCCTGGCAGTCTTTTAAAGTCAAACTGGCAACAGATCTTTGGGTCAGGACCACAGGTATGGGGAACATCGTAGCTGTAGAATGGCATCATGTGACACAAAATGTCTGAACTTGAGTCCTGATCTGTTGGAATAAAATACAAACGTGTTTTAAATTGACCAGTCTAAAGGCAAAAGTTGCACAACTGCAGCAAAATTCCAGTAATTAAAAAGTCCATTATCCATTGTCAATAGTGTTGCGATGTGTGAAGCACTGTTTCCTACCAACCAAAGTGACTTAAACACACCTGACGTGGTAATTATGACTTGCCAAAAATACGAAGCAGAGCAGCGTTTTTTCCAGTTGAGACGCTTTGCTTGCTATGATACGGATTATCCGAGGAAGTTTTACTAGTATCTCATTTCACAGTGTATTCTAAAAATGTCGATACAATGTAAAGTATTTGCTATGGCTTTTGTTTTAAATTATTTTGTTCCGTTATTGTGCTCCTTCCTGTAATCTGTTGTATAAGGAGAATGCGGCAGTTGGTCGGTGTTGCATTTGTCCCGCCCCTTCTCCACTGTGATTGGACAGTTGGGAAAAAAGTGACAGCGATGAGAAAAAAGTGACTGAGTTTTACCCAAAGTTGAAGATTCTTCAACTCTCGGCGACCGGTATAAAACGCTGAGCGTTCAGCGTTTCAGCATGAAATAGACCCCCAGTTCCACATTACCGCACCCCCATTGAAAAACAATTGGAAAAAATACGCTAGCCGCTGTCGCTTTGGTGGAAACACGGCTTAAAGGTGCAGCCACATTGGCAAACATGTACCCAAATGTCACAGAAAAAATATCCATTGTTTAGCAATAGTGTAGCAATGTATGAAGCACAGGTCACACAGAAGTCACTTTTAAGCCAAGCATGACATTCCCAATCGAGAATCCTAATTCTTATTGAAATGTCTCAAATATCGAAATATTTGACGACAACTAAACACTAATACACTGCCCGGCCAAAGAAAATGTTGTGATGTTATTTCCATCTAGAGGTGAGAGTCAAGCACTCTGTTTCATGCAAGAGTCAAGCACTCTGTAAATTCTCTTCCAGCACATCCCAAAGACTTTCAATGCATTTAAGGTCTGGATTCAGAGGTGCCCATTTGTGTGTGAAAATGATTCTTCATGCACCCTCCCAAACATTCTTTCACAACTTGAGCTTGATGAATCTTGACATTGTCATCCTGAAATAAGGTCATGATGTGTCTTCCTACATGGTTGTTTAAAGGGGTGATGAACTGAGAAATCAAATTTTCCGAGGTCATCATATTATAAGAATATCCTGTAAGTTTCAGAACTGAAAACGTTCTTGTTAGTCCAATAAAAGCTTTTATTGACACCAGCCCCAGCAAACGACAAATTTTTCAAAGTGGGGAACTATGACGACAAAGATGATAAAACACCACTCCCACAGAAGAAGATCAACACTTACTTCAACATGGCCGGTTTTGCCCTGCCCACCGATTCGTGCATTACACGCATAGCTAAATAACATAGGCCTACTTCATGATGACAAACCAGATCGAGCTACCAAGCAATACAAAATATTGTGCAGTACCTGGTTGTGGAAGACAGTCGCTGCATAAGCTTCCTGTGGATTCCAATAGGACTGCATGGATAAACTTTATTTTTAATGACGTTCCAGCTGATGAGGGTAAAACATTGTCCGTCTGTTCGCTTCATTTCACTGAGGATTGTTTTGTAAACAAGACTGGATTTGCAGACCGATTAATAGTAAAGAAAGGTGCTGTGCCGCCTATATTGCATCTGACAGGAATGGTGCCACACACACCGACTCTGGGTCAAACATGTATGAGCGAATCATTCCGGTTGCCATTTTACAACATTGGGCGTTTTCAAAACAATTTCCCCCAAGTGCATCGACGAGTGAGTTGAAACTCATTATAATATGCAAAACTGTTATCCACTCACAGCAGTGGGCGTTTACTTCCAAGTCTTCAGTGCGAGACGCCCATAAAAACCGAGTGTTTTTCAGATAGGCTCAAAACTAGGGTCAAAAATAGCCTATTACTTATTCATTTTGATGTTTTTGAATGTAAAAACCAAGCGAACGTCATAATTTCACCTTAGACAACAATATAATAAAATTTAAAAAGCCAGTTCATGACCCCTTTAAGAAATGAAAAGCTACACACTTCACCAATTAGGGTTAGAAGAGCTGTAGCCAAACCTATAACATGCTAAATAATAATAATAATAATAATAATCACTGCAATAATTATCCAATCATATCCTCTTAAGCATTTGCCAATTTAAATCCAAACAACTTTTTTTGACAGGGCAGTGTTTTTAAATGTTACATATAAAATAAATACTTTAAATAAAACCACTTGGTCCACCTCTGAAATGCCTTACGTTTTCTGCTGATGTTCCCCTCTCAATTTCGTGTCTTTTCCGAAAATAAGTACGCAATACCCACTTACTTATGATGCAACCAATTGCTGAAGCACAGAATCAAGTCCCAATTTTTCCATTAAACACTGAAAATGTTTTGTTCACACATAATTCAAAAGAGCGATTTTGACAAACAACAAGAGTCCATCCATTTTCAGGGCAGCAAATTATGAACTGATCCACTAATGTCAAAATCCAATCATATTTAATTTGCAATAAAAATATTCAATTACCCATTCAGCACAGCATGTGCTCCAGAGTGACCTTCATAAAAGCTGTGTGAATAAATAATGCAAGATTTCCCTTTAAACAAGGGACCAGATGTGAAGCACAGAGTAGTCTGGCTGTCTGTTAAATGGTGATATATGAAATTACACTGAGTAGAAACTAATTCAGTCTGGCATAGAGTGCACGCTGTTGCAGCCAAATGAACTGTAATCATATTTGTTCAGCAGCGGCTACTGTCAGAGATCTAAGTTAGGAGTCCATTTTTCCGAAGGTTTTTTTTTTTTAAACTAAGCTCTGGGAAAAAAAACATTGTATCCCAAACAGATGCATGACACTGAACAGACAGAAAACAATAGGAGGGATGTGGGAGGACATTTCCCCTGACTTCTCTTTTGTTTGATGTTCTGAGAAAAGCTGGCTCCAATTCAGCCCTTGTAACGTTTTACTCATTTCCCTCAGCTCTTATTTTATATTCAAATCATTAAAGAATAAGTGCCAATGGAGCAGCTCCAAAACATTTGAGAACACTTAAATACTTGAGAGTGAAATGTATGGATGCCATCATTGCATGAGATAACAAAATCTCAAACCTAACACGTTTTATACAAAGACTGTTAGTGAATGTATGGTGAATGTATGGTAAGTCAGGTGTCCTAGCAAAATAACCACATGTAGTTAAATAAGGGAACTAAACTATGAATTGAGAAACTTTGCCCTACATAGTGAGCGATTAGTTGAAGGTTGTAGGGCTTCCACTTAACATGAATTATTTACACCTGATTTTGTCTCAGTAATAAGCGCTCTCATAATGCAAACCAAAATAAATGTTTTAAAATGCTTAGACTGTAAAAAAATACTGAAGGTTTAACTTAAAAAAGTAAGTAACCTGGTTGCCTTAAAATTTTAAGTTCATTGAACTGGAAAAAGTGAGTTAATACAATGAAGGAGAATGATTTAATCATCAGAAACTCAAAATTATATGTTATCTGAACTAAATAAATTATTTAAGTTGATTTGACAAAAGAAAAAATGTTGTGATTACTAAACTGTAAAAAAAAAAATATTGTTGGTTTAACTTAAAAAAGTAAGTAACCTGGTTGCCTTAAAATTTTAAGTTGATTGAACTGGAAAAAGTGAGTTAATACAATGAAGGAGATTAATTTAATCATCAGAAACTCAAAATAATAAGTTCTCAACTAAATAAATTATTATAAAGTTGATTTGACAAAAGAAAAGATGTTGTGATAACAAATCTTGAAAATATTTTTTACAGTGTAGACTTTTTCAAGAAATTTAGGATACTTCATATTCATATATACTGTATATACACATGTATATGAATATATTCATATACATATATATGAATATACTGTATATATATATATATATATATATATATATATATACACATATATTCATATACAGTATATATATATATATATATATATATATATATTTGAAGAATTATTTTAATATTTAATATATATCTTGTTTAGTTCATAACATTGAAAGAAGTTAGGTTGGTACTTCAGCAGTGTGGAAATAAACAAAGGTACTGTGTTCAATTATTAAATAAATCAAACATCATTAGGTAAGCTTTTGTAATACACTTTTTTAATCTCTTTGATCAGAATAACAGAGCAAACAGATTTACATGATAAATACACAAAAAATAACCAGCTACAAAAAGTCTTTAAAGTTTTGACCCTTAAATCCTTTGATTTCATGGGGTTTTAATTTTTAAGGTTCATAATAATTTACTTTTATGAAACCACAGACAACATATTAGTGTCATTTACAGACTTTCCAGTCAGGACTGTAAGGTTGGGCGGCAATGCAAAGAATCTTTTTTTAAACGGCCCTAGTTAGATTGAGCACTTATTTTCGTTTTGCATTTTTACTTATAATAATTTATTATGCCTGTTGGAACGCATTGATGATGCTTCATAACCAAAAAGTTAAAAAAAAAAAACATCATTTCAAATTAGGGCTATCAAAATTGCCGTGCTCAAGCATGCGATTTTTTTTGTTGGTTTGTTTAATGCGTTAAAACATTTTTTTTTTTTCATTATCCTTTGGTTAGCTTTACATTATATGTTTGAAATATGATTCATTCATGTGCTATCAAACAATTCAAGTGCAAAAAGAAGCAAAATAAGAACTTAAATCTGTACTCTTTCACGCTTTAAATGGACAATAACACACAAAAGTATGCCAAAATGCCCGCTTTGTTGAGGATCCTCGTAAGCACAGTCTTAAATTTAAATAAAGCCTTAAATGACCATAAAGAGTTGAGGATATCGAAGGTGTGTAAGATCCACATCATGTGTGCCAGGTCTTAAAGTGACAGCAGCCTAATAAACCCGCTGCTGTGATGTCATTAATGCTAATCAAACAACAAAAGACAAAGAGAAAATCACTCACTGCAGACTTTTGTAGCTTTAATAATGTTGAATCTATATTTAATTTATAATTTACGCAGTGAAGACTGTTAAGTGTTTGATAACTTTATTCAAACTGTATATTTTCTATCAGTTAGATTTTAAATATACTGATTTGGTGTTTTTTTTCTATATTAATCTGAAGATAAAATTTGAAATGATCACAATTAAAAAAAATATATATTAAAAACTTTAATGTTAGGTGTGGTTAATTGTGATATATTACAGACAAATATGCGATTAATTAGGTTTTTTATCGATTGACAGCACTATTTTATATTAATAATTTGGTAACACTTTAAAATAAGTGAGCAATACATTTGCTTCAGTATTTAATGATAATTGTAAGAGTTAGCTAATAAAAAAATACAACCGTTTGTTTGCTCAGATCAGTTAATAATCTTAACAAACAATTTTAGTTTTAATAGCTAATGTATTAGTAAAATGTTGGAATTAACATGAACTAAAATTAATAAACGCTTTAGAAGTATTTTCATTGTTAGCTCATTTTAAGTAATGTAGTTAACTAATGTTAATAAATGGGACCATATTGTGAAGTGTTACTAACAATCATTTTGAGCATATCCGTCTGCTTTAAAAGAAATAAATGCAACTTGCTTTGATATGTGAAGAGCGGCTGTATCTCAGCAAGGCTGAGAAATTAAGAGATATACAACATCGACTGAACTTGAACGCTATCCACATGTATCTACACGCAGGATGTTATCAACCAATAAATATCCAGCCATACATTTTGAAAAGCAGAAGGAGGAGTCCAGGGTGTGATGCACGGTAACTGCTCCATTATTATCATTCATTTAACCTGGCTTCCTGTGTGATAAGAGCTTTCTGAGCTCCAGGCTTTTCTGTTTAATGAACTCAACCGACCTAAAAGCTGGGCTTAGTAGAGAGCAGAAAGTTTTCACGCATACAAATAAATCCACAATCAGGAGAGCATCAACTGGACAGACGATATCATCTCATCGCAGACCCACACAACACAACATCATACGATAGCTTCAAGCATGAGGTAGATCATTACAGCTCCTGTCAACATCTCAGTTTGTGGTTATCTTTCAGGGCGAGGGGCTTGAATGACCTCCAGTGATGGAGATGTTTCTGGAACGAGAGTGAGCTTCCACTAGGCACAGACGTTGTTGGGTCCGTTACCAACTGCTTCAGGGCCAGCAGCTGCAGATGCTTCACAGAAAACTGGATTTATCTCACTTCGACCTCTATGTCGAAATCATGAGGCTAAATGTAATGAGCACCCCCTCCTACCAAGGTTTTAATCAACGTAATCGCTAAATAAAAGATGGATTCAATCAATGGGAGGCGTGAATGGCACCACAGAGCAGCTCATATGATTAGCACAGGCTCCTACAGAGATTTCCAATCAAACGTGTGAGGTACTGAGACTTAAAGGGACAGTTCGGCCAAAAGTGAAAATGATGTCCATGGCAGAAAATGTTTTTTTTTTTTTTTGTCTTGTTTTCCATTACAAATATCTACATTCTTAAATCAAGAAACATTTACTTGAGAAGCAAAATTACTTAAGATATTAAGTCGTGTTTTCTGACAGATGTATTCGAATTAAGTGACTATGCTTATGTGCTTAAAACAAGAAAAACTATCTGCCAAAGGATTAAAGAAAAAAATGTAAAATGAAGACAAGCTTATTTTTCTTACCCCATTTTCGTAGACATTTTTTCTTGGGTTAAGCATGAAATTACTAAACTTTGATTAATGTTTCAGAAAAAAAACAAAGGGCCAGATTTACTAAACAAATTAGCGTGAGAGCGCAATTCCACAAAAAAGCTGAAGGGAGTGGAAAGTTTAGTGCATGATTTCCGACGACGACACGCAAATTAAAGAACACAGACGCAGCCAGATCATTTCCGTAATGACCAACGCAATCTACACTGTAAAACCTGATGAGTTAGTTCAACTCAATCCGTTTGAGGAAACCGATTGCCTTAAGTCATTTTAGTTTATTAACTCAAACAATTTAAGCATAAAAAAATATTTGATTTGTTTCCAAGTAACTCAATAACTTATTGTTAAAATAACTTAAAGTTAAATAGTACTAAATAAAGTAAGTTAATAAAAATAAAGTTTTATAAATAAAGTTAATTGTACTAATTAGTTACTATAACTTAAATCTATGAAGTACATTGTAAACCCGAATAAGTTGGCAGAACTCAAATCACTTTTAATATTATACTTAGTTAGCTTTAAAAGCTAATCTGCTTACGTAGTAAATGCTAACATATTAACCTCACCATGATGGTAACTATCCGAAAGCCAACATTAACAGAAATTCTTCTAAATTAGCATAACAAAACATTAATCACTACTAAATCTCACACAAAAAACATTATATTGCACTTAATTTTAGCATTTACACTCTCTTTTGAGTGCCATCGGCAAAGCATGCTGGGAAATAGATATCCCAGCCATTTCAGTTAAACTTAAGTTCGTCTAAATTAAAATAAATAATTTCATCAAACTCAAAACAATGAAACAGTTCAGTTTACTTAAAATATATCAGTTCTGTGAACTTGAAAGAAAAAGAAAGAGCTAAATACTCATAAAAATTAATTTGACTGAACTAATTCGTTGAATTTAAGTTTGTCCTACTCAAACCAATTAATTATTTTGACCGTTAGGGTTTACAGTGTACGCAATCTGGTTCAAGTTTTTTTGGGGTGGTAAATAATGGCGCAAATACCAGTAAATTGACTAGCACAAACCTTAATGAATCACCTTGCGTGATTCATTTAAATTCTCGCCTCCCAGAAATTTTGCGTCTGAAAGAGAAACTCCTACAAATGCATATGCAATAAGGTCAGCTGCAAAAATAACCCTGTCCAAGTCTTTTCATCGCTATTTTTTTTCTGCATGTCTTTAGTGAATCCTGACAGTAGTGTTGTAGTCGAGTCACCAACTGTCGAGTCCGAGTCGAGTCTCGAGTCCCAGTGTTCAAGTCCGAGTCCAAGTCGAGTCACCATTACCTGAGTTCAAGTCCGAGTCGAGTCTCGAGTCCCGTGTTCGAGTTCAAGCCGTGTCTCGAGCCCCCAGTGCCTACATGTCTCTATATCAAATCTGTATAACCTACTTAGTAGGTGTGTTTTCGTTACAGCAAAAACAAAGAAATGCCAGAGAAATTTCCTATTTTTTAAAAGAAAAATTATTTTTACATTTTATTATTTTTAATTTTCCTACATCTTGAAACTTTCAGTTTTATAAATGGGGGTAATCTTTGAAGGATGAACAAACAATGTTTAGGTCATCACATTAAAAATATCTTTTTAAATATAATATTATTTGAGTTTTGAAGTGCTGGAAAAAAGATGTGTGATGTTGGCTACTTTTTTTTGCCAAACTCACATGATTAGAAGTTAGTGTTGCTACATTAAATCCATGGTGAATGTTGCTGATCTGTGGACTTAAAATCTATAACTAGTTAATTCATTCACACCACGTCAGCACTGTTTGATCGGTTAATAACGGAGAAATATTAGTGCTTCTCACTAGATCTCGCAACAATGTTATATTCAGTGGCGAATTCAAACGCTTTGTTTGTTTACTGGATCTCTCTCAGTGCTGTAGTAGTGTCGCTTGATCAAGATCGGCTCGCGCTGCACTGTTGTTGATGGTCCAAACTGATAAAGGTCTGTGAAGCACAAAATGAGTTTCATTCCGCTTTCATTACATTTGCCATTTGATGTTGCACAACGTTAGGTGGTCGGTCAAAATCAGTGCAGATTTTAGTCGGCAGGAAAAATGGTCTGTAATGGTAAAAACTGTAATGGTTCGGTTTGTAATGTGAGTCCGAGTCCAAGTACGAGTCATCATTCCACAAGTCCAAGTCGAGTCACGAGTCCAGAGAATGGAGCATAGAGTTGGGACTCGAGTCCGAGTCCAGGACTCGAGTACTCCATCACAGCCTGACAGTAGTTTTTTTTGTGTGTTTTTTTATGCCAAAAGAGTGTTAGTAAATCTGGCTCTTAATATCTTAAGTCATTCCCTCAGACCTGCAATCAAATACCCCATATGGGAACACTACATAATAAGTCTACCGTAATACTTAAAAATTATTAACAAACCAATAGTTTATAATTCATAGTTAATATATTGCAGTCTCTACATTGTTAATATATTAATAGATTATATAAAAAATAGTGAGTTCTTCATTCATTGTCACTGTAATAAATGCATGAATTACATTTATATTCAGTTCTGAGTTCTTCATTCATTGTCACTGTTATTAAAGACATGAATTACATTCATATTTAGTGTTCCTTAAAATGTTTACTAGTAATTATGTTGCCATAATTGTGTTGGCATATGTTGTTTACATGTACTTGTAAATATATGTTTATATACACTCAACTAAAGCATTATTAGAAACACCATACTAATACTGTGTTTGACCCCCTGTCGCCTTCAGAACTGCCTTAATTCTACGTGGCATTGATTCAACAAGGTGCTGGAAGTATTCTTTAGAAATGTTGGCCCATATTGATAGGATAGCATCTTGCAGTTGATGGAGATTTGTGGGATGCACATCCAGGGCACGAAGCTCCCGTTCCACCACATCCCAAAGATGCTCTATTGGGTTGAGATCTGGTGACTGTGGGGGCCATTTTAGTACAGTGAACTCATTGTCATGTTCAAGAAACCAATTTGAAATGATTTGAGCTTTGTGACATGGTGCACTATCCTGCTGGAAGTCGCCATCAGAGGATGGGTACATTGTGGTCATAAAGGGATGGACATGGTCAGCAACAATACTCAGGTAGGCTGTGGCATTTAAACGATGCCCAATTAGCACTAAGGGGCCTAAAGTGTGCCAAGAAAACATCCCCCACACCATTACACCACCACCACCAGCCTGCACAGTGGTAACAAGGCATGATGGATCCATGTTCTCATTCTGTGTACGCCAAATTCTGACTCTACCATCTGAATGTCTCAACAAAAATGAAGACTCATCAGATCAGGCAACATTTTTCCAGTCTTCAACTGTCTAATTTTGGTGAGCTCTTTTTCCAATTTGTAGTGGAGATGAGTGGTACCCGGTGGGGTCTTCTGCTGTTGTAGCACATCCACCTCAAGGTTGCGTGTGTTATGGTTTCACAAATGCTTTGCTGCATACCTCGGTTGTAACGAGTGGTTATTTCAGTCAAAGTTGCTCTTCTATCAGCTTGAATCAGTCAGCCCATTTTCCACAAAGCATTATCGCCCACAGGACTGCCGCATACTGGATATTTTTCCCTTTTCACACCATTCTTTGTAAACCCTAGAAATGTTTGTGCGTAAAAATCCCAATAACTGAGCAGATTGTTACATACTCAGACTGGCCCGTCTGGCACCAACAACCATGCCACGCTCAAAAATTACTTAAATCACCTTTCTTTCCCACTCTGACATTCAGTTTGGTGTTCAGGAGATTGTCTTGACCAGGACCACACCCCTAAATGCATTGAAGCAACTGCCATGTGATTGGTTGAATAGATAGAGTAATTGCATTATTGAGAAATTGAACAGGTGTTCCAAATAATCCTTTAGCTGAGTGCATATAGGAACACTTCATACTAATGCAATTAATGTCTAATTAGGGCTGGGTATCGATTCACATTTCAATTTCGATTTGATTTCGATTCACAAGCTCTCAGTTCGATTCGATTTCGATTCTCGATTCGATTTTCGATTCCTGATTTGATTCTCGATTCAACTATAATGAAGATGTAATAAAAATCCTATATTTATAATTTATAAAAAAGAACAGTGGACATAAGTTTACTAGTGGTTAATTAATACAAGAAAATTAAGAGCCATAAACCTATATAAACACTTTTTATTTTAGGTACACTAAATGCATACAAAGACTAGACAGGATTTTGATGCAATATGCAAAAAAAGAGTCGCACAGTCGCACAGAACAGTCGCACAGCTTGATCAAACAGTATCATGTTATTTTATGTTTAAGATAGATAAATATATAAATATTTAGACATTTTTTACATTGATCTTACCTAAATGTTAATGTATTTTTTTGTTAAGAGTTTATGTATGGATGCTTGATTTCAATCTTTGAATTAAATTGAAAAAAGTAGCACAAATAAATACAATAGAATAAAGACAAAAATTAAGAGACATTTTGGGGTAGTTTTTTGGGTATGTCAGATATACTACAGAAACTGAATAAAGTAATCCAATGTAAAATAACACTGGATAGTCTTTTTAGTCCAGACTGAATTAAATACAAAGGCTATTAATTCTGATTGCTTACAATTAATACTATATTCTGTTGTTATGACAACAGAATTAATGACAGACACAAATGGCTGCGTTCACTTTAGGAACTATGCGCGAATCCATTACTGTTTCATTAACTTTCTGTCACACGCGTTTAATGCTAATTTAAGACATTACCGACTGTCTTTACGAGGTTACTCACCAAGACCAGAGTTTTGACATAATGTTGCGTGTTTTAACTGTTAAAGCGATATAATCCAGGGATAAAACTTTTGTTTCTGGCGAGCTGTTTGTGAGGCAGATTTAGGCTGTACTGTGCACGCAGTGAAAGAAATCTCTGAGTGCGCGAGCACGGGATGGTTTAACATTGCTTGAGCAAATAAATGATAAATGTTAGTTACGATCATAGGTCACGATGCAATGCTGGCCCGATTGTGCAAGTGAATATTCCGTCGTGTCCCGACTCCTAAACGCGTGTGTGTATCGACAGCTGCAGCGCTTGGCGCTTGCCTAGTGCAGAGAGACGAGAAGATGCAGCACCGCGTCCGCGAGCCCTTTATATGGAATAAATCGATTCGTGGCCGTTGAGAATCGATTTTGAATCGAACACATTTTAAAAAACGATTAATCGAAAAATCGATTTTTTTGCCCAGCCCTATGTCTAATACAGGTTGGCTTAAAGCACTTAATTAATGACATTGACCCATTTTCCATGACCTAATCTAAAGTGAGAAATATTTACAGTCCATAAGTTGTTAATAAAGCATAATGAAACAACAATATCTAACTCCTTACATATTAGCTAATTAAACAATCATAATTTGAATTATTGAATTATGAATGACCTCACTATTTGTATATAGCCTTTTCATATAATAACAATGTAGAGACTGACATATATTAACTATAAAAAACTATAAACTAATAGTTTCCAAATGATTTGTAAGTACTTTATTACTGTATACTTTTTAAGTGTTACCCATCCTATTTGCTATTTTACAGTGATACAGAAAAACATCACAAATATTAAATATAACTTATTATAATATTATAACTTAATTCTCTATTTCCTAGATTAAGATCAGTTGCTCACCCCAGTTCTGTCTCCAGAAGAACTCTAGGGTCTTCTGGGAGGAAAAGTGTTTCTTCACTGTGTAGTGTGTTCTCTGGATCAGCATGTTGGACAGACCGGCCTGTTTGAGCAGGTAAGCCTGGGTAGGAGAGTGACCGAATGGATCCACAGCCCAGCCAGTCTTGGGTTTCACTCCTAATAAAAAGAGGAGGAACACAATTTTAGGTTAATTGAACAAATGTATATAGTTCAATAAATTGCCTATTTCTGGTCATTATTTTTTTTTCTACTCTTTTAAAACTCAAAAAATGTGAATATTGTGCAAAAGTTCATGTATTTCAGTAATTCAAATTAAAAGGTGAAACTAATATATTTATTACATATAGCTATATGCATACGCATGATTATACTTTTCAGAGGGCCAACCTTTCTGCATTTAAAATACTTTTTTTATTGATTTCATGTAAAATTCTAATTTTCTGCGATTTTGAATTTGGTGTTTTCATAAACTGTAAGCCATAATCATCAAAATGATAACTTTTGCAGGATATTCTAATTTTTCGAGTTTCACCTGTAAATAAAAATTATTCAATAATTTAATTTAATGAAAAAAAAATATATAGAATATTCCATGATTATTTAACTGGATTTAAACGTTTTACTTGAATGTATTTTACTGCTATAGAATATTATAGAATATTAATATGCACTACCATTCAAAGGTTTGGGATCAGCTTTTTTAGTTGTTGTTGAAAGAATGAATACTTTTATTTAGCAGATGAACTTTCTATTCATCAAAAAATCCTAAAAAAACAAAAAAGTATCACGGTTTTACACAAAAAAATTTCATACTAATAAATAATTGTTTTTTGATCACCTAATCTGCAAATTAAAATTATTTCTGAAAGATCATGTGACACTCAAGACTGGAATAATCACCACTGAAAATTCAGCTTTCCATTACAGGAATAAAATACATTTTAAAATACACTAAAATATATTATTTTAGTGTATAAAATAAATCACTAAAATTTAAGTTATTTTAAATGCAAATAATATTTCACGAAATTACTGTTTCTACTGTATTTTTATTACATAAATGCAGCTTTAATGACCAAAATAGACTTCAAACACATACACAAAAAAAAATCAAACTGAAAGCAAACTTCTGAACAGTAGTGTACATACTCATTTTTTTTTAGCTATACCACCCATCCCTTGACACATTTTTAGAAACAGCTAATACAGTCATACACTTAAGTTAAAACTTGGTTAGGGTCTATTTTTAGTGTGTCTAAAAAAAAAACTGTGAATCAGTAGAGCATTTACAACAGCTCTGAATGTAAGGTGAGGTGATTCTCAGAAAGGACTCATGGAACAGAGTAAAACCCAGGAGATTCAGGTAATCTTGAAAGGCATTTGTACCCTGAAGAGACCCGTGTTTATATTCATGAGCACATGAGGATGAGCAAACCGCAACTCAGCAGCTCAAAGCTCTCCTGAATGTAATACTGGGAGCATGGCATCATCGGCTAAACAAGTGTTGTTTGAAATCCAAAGACTCATTGTAGAATCCGTCTCTTCAATAAATCTATATTTGAGAAACCGGTCCACTGACAGCTGAGATATCAGGAATGCAGATGGTAGAGTGGATGTGTAGTAATGAGAGCCAGGGCTATGCTCCAAGTTTTAATACACTAATAATGAACATTGAAAAAAAAAAAAAAAAAATCTCCCAGAGGTTTTTGAGCCAATATGGGAAGTATAAATATGTAGAGGGGCTAAAATTCCTTATAGTATTGCAGTTAGGAGGTTTAGCATTCTGGGTTTCACAACCCACATCTTGAGCTGAGGTTAATTCAGAATTTAAATGGGTCTGAAACAGGATATTGATACCCAGTTCAACCTAGGACCGCCCACAGTCCCTTCGAACCAGAAAACTGGAAAGTTCTTTCTTGATATAAAAGGTTTTAATCTATTTGGCTGACTTTACAAAACTTCTGGCTGTAAAAGTACACAGCATTTATCATCAATCCGCCAAAACAGTTGCATTCACTAAAACGTACCAGCTACTTCCTGCACCGTTGCTTTTTTCACATAATTTATGTTATGCAGCTATGAGGTTAGACATGAAGCATCTCTTAGATTTGATGTGGAGTAAAAAACAATACATTTACATACCCAAATTTTTTTCCAACCACTGGTGGCCTTCAATTAACTGATCTATCAAGGCAGAGTAGTGGGTGTTGGCTTCGTCAGGCATCACCCAGCCTCCTGTAGCCACCTCGAACTGACCGTTCTCGACAAGCCTGGTTTAAAGAAAGAGAGAGAACAAAAAAGAGAAGGAGAGAAAAATGTTCTTAGCCAACATGAAACTGCATTCACAAACGCATTGTACTTCTGTAAGGATCAGATGCATCAGAAATTGATTTCACCATGAGGGAGCTTTCCCACCTCCACATGTCCTAGGTACACGTACACATGCGAGTGTGTTTTCGCTGTCAACTGTCCTCTCTTTGACAGTGTCATTTTCTCTCACCAGCTTAAATGTTAACATCACTCTACACACGACATAATAGCGTACCTCCAGGCCAGCCCGCAAACAATAAAAAGAAATTTAGTATGCGAGGATGCCGAGGCGTAATTCTATTCTATTGAACTTGTATTTCAAGTTCAAGTGTGACAAAAGTCTAAAGGTCTTGGATCACTCCGATGAACACTAAATTTGCATTGAAAATACATTTTGGGTCAAAATGTCCAAAAGTTTTAGTCAAAGCCACTTTGTACTAATACGCTCCCTCGTTTAGTTAAATCGTGTCCCTGTTGTACTAATTCGTTCTCTAGTTTTAGTCCAATCATGGCCACTTTGTACTAATTCACTAAGTCATTTTAGTTTCATTTCAATATTTGAAATTTTTCTTCTTTTCTTTTTACACAGTGTACCAATACAAAGAAAACCAAACAACACAACCATAACAACCCTAACAAAGCAAAATTTTCAAGTTTATAAGTATTGTTTTTTCACAAGAGTCAAGCACATCAATAGAGGTCATTTCTGAGAGTTTGGAAGAGTGTTTAACGTCTCAGAAGATCCGAGAATTACAAGACCATGATCTGGCTTAAACTCCTTTTGAAAAACATCTAATAATATGGCACTGCAAAAACAGTTTGGGACAAAACCAAAACATATGTGACAAACCCTCCTCTGTTTTACATCTGGCACAAACTGGATAAATAGAATTGTACATTTTACTCAATTTAGTTTTTGGAATAGTACAGTCTATGTACCACTTTAAACTAAATCAACCTGTTCCTCACATTGATTGAGCAGTCTTGAAATCATTCAGGTTTCACGGACACCTCTTCATCAAAGTCCTTAGCCCAGGCTTCTTTTATATAATTTGTGTTAACAGGCAGTTGGAAAGCATTTGCACAGAGTGTAACCAAATATCTAGAGCTAAGATTTACCAAAAAAAAAACATTGCTCAAATTTGTTAAGACTTTGCTTTGTCAATAAATTGTGCAATAACCATTTGAACATAATCTCTCGCTTATAGATACCGAAAAAAGTCAGAATCTGGGAGATTAAATGCAGATTGCAAATTGATTAAAATATGCAAATTTACCATCAATATAAAGATCCCCAATTTACATTAGGCCTTTCAATAAAACCCCGGTGTAGCTGAGAGGGTTTATACGTGATTGTTAGCAAAGCGTGTAAGGGCAAAGATGTCTGGTGACTTAAGATGTTAACTTATTTGATTTAATATTCGTATTGACACTTTTAATTATTGAATTGGTCCCAGTTAGTTTTGATGAGGGAGGCACTTTGTAAAAAAGTAAAACTTGGAGACAAGATGGGGGGGGGGGGGGGGGTCTTGTAAGCCGAAAGAAACGGTACAATAATTGAATCAACAAGCTTTAAAAACAGGTACAGGAATTGTGGTAAAGTGACCATTTTATTTGCATTTATTTAATTTGTCAATCCTAGCTAAAAATAAATAAATAATTAAAATATTTGCTTAAGGATCTTTGGAACCACGTGCCAAGGTAGTGTATGTAAAGTTGTCTTCGACTATTTTGAAAGGCAAGGGACCAACCTGGGGTGCATTTCCCGTACAACGATGTAACTCGCTGCTTCACTATCATAGTATGATGCATCGTTGCAGAAATTAACTAGTTAGTCACGACTGTTTCCCGAAACCCATTGTCGCAAAGTATCGTTCAACCACGTTTGTTTCGCACGTGGTGGAGTAATAACTACTTTTAGTTAAACTGTTTGAGATCCAATTAACGCTAGATTTGTTCATATAAATTACAGACATGTCATCTGAGGACTATTTCTAATTGTTCTCAGTCATTTTGCTTTATCACCAAACTCAATATTTGGCTCGTTCTTACATAGTAGAGCTCGTTCGCACATGCGCACTCTTCAAAATCGGTACTTTAAATCTTTTAACAAACTAAAAGATGTAAATTCAATTTGTATGTATTCTAAATAAAAGGCACCGGTTGTGAATGTCAGCTTGCTTATTTTGCTCAAGATTTATTACTTCCAAATGTTATGCAATATAGAAACGATGCTTCTAACTAAAGGTCGAGAGCTGTCGTTCAAACCACACAACTTTGCGATGCTGTTTGTGAATGTTCGTTGGAACGATGGTTTTGGGAAACACAGACTCGTTGAACTATGCTGATATCGACGGAACTTGCGACCATAAACTTGCGAAAGCTAACGATGCTTTCGGGAAACGTACTCCTGGCTGGGATTTATGTGTCTAGCAAGTGACAAACTAACTTTTGGACCAGTCAAAGGGTTAGTTCACCCAACCAACCCCGTAAGACCTTCATTCATCTTCGGAACACAAATGAAGATATTTTTGATTAAATTTGAGAGCTGGATCACTGCTACATAGGCTGCCTAAGGGATCGAAACTTGACGGCCCAGAAAGTCATTGAAGAAAATGATTAAATATTCCATGTGACTACAGTGGCTCAACTATAAGTTTATCAAACGACGGGAATACTTTTTGTGCAGAAAAAAACCCCAAAAATAACAACTTTATTCGACTATTCCTTTTGTTCCTTGTAGGCCTGAGATGAGAGTTCAAGAGATTTTCACGACGCATGCGCGAGAACTGAACAAGGAGTAGAGTTAGATCGCAGTTCTCGCGCATGCGTCGTGGAAACCTCTTGAACTCTCTTCTCAGGCCCAGAAGGAAGAAAATGTATAGTTGTTATTAAAGTTGTTATTTTTGTTGTTTTTTTCGCACAAAAAGTATTCTAGTCACTTGATAAACTCATAGTTGAGCCACTGTAGTCACATGGAATATTTAAACATTTTCTTCAATGACTTTCTGGGCCGTCAAGTTTCAATCCCTTAGGGTGCCTATGTGGTAGTGACCCAGCTCTCAAATTTAATCAAACATATCTTCATTTGTGTTCTGAAGATGAACAAAGCTCTTATGGGGATGGTACAGCATGGGGGTGAGTAATTAATGACTTAATTTTCATTTTTGGGTGAACTAACCTTTTAATAGTATACCCGGAGATTTTACCAAAGGCATTATTATAATCAAGTAAATGGGGAACTGATTTGGCTGGATCAGAAAGATATATTAAAAGATCATCAGCATGTAGACTAACAAAAGCTTCCTCACTTTCAATCTTGCATGTACATGTGGACTTCTGATCCCTACTTCTAGCGGTTCCAATGCAATATCAAAAAAAAGAGGAGAAAGAAGATCTCCTTGCCTAACTCCTCGACACAACTCAAAGGGGTTAGATTTGTTAGAGATTGTCAGAATGGATGAACGAGGACATACATATAGAATTGTTATCCCTTTGATAAAACGACTCCCAACCCCCAAGTGCTCAAGCGCTTTTAGCATGAATGGCCACTCTATTTGATCAAACGCCTTTTGGGCATCTAGTGAAATGATTGCTCCTGAGGCTTTCTTAACAAAAATCCTTTTGAAAAACATTAAAAAAGGATCACCTGGTATAAACCCAGTTCAGTCTGGGTGTACTAATGTTGAGATATGTTTTCCAAGTCCACGTTAAGAAGCGATATAGGTCTATAATTGACCTTTTGACCGTGAGATTGAGACACTGAGATTAGTCAAAAAACATGGAGAAAGCAGATCAAACATGAAAATCGCATTTATCATGACACGCAAGCAGTTGCCGTGGTAATGAACAACCTGCTTGTTAAAGCCAATGTATAATCCTGTATCTGAGGCAAAATTACTAAATATGCAGCGCGAGTTATATATTTCTAACTCCAAACAATTAGCCACTGAACCACCTTATAAAATCTTCTTCAAGGCTGTGCTGGTTGCATTTGAGTTACAGGTCATGGGGTTTCTCAGATTTCGCTTGAGACCGGTAAGCATTAGCCTCGATAGTAGTCATGTCTCCTTCATTGTGCATTTTTATATTTTGACTATGTCCCTCCACTGCATACTGTAACCCCTTGTGCCTCGATCTGGAGGATATCGTGGAGATATTGCTCCAAAAAAGGTCACTAACACGCATGGGTATACCTCTTCCCGTCATGGCAATCTGTCGCGCTGGTTGTGTTTGACCATTTGTTTGACGGGCGTAGTAACAATAACTAGGGGGCGTGGCTTTTGCGAACGGTCAATTGGCCGGGTCAGTGTCGTTTTTATCCTTTCTTTAATAGAACACAAATATTGGCCTCATATAAAGAATTGGGGTGGCCTGGATGCCAGCCTGAACCCCGCCCATATTTTTTGGGTCGGGAAGTTCGGTTTTTGGACTCGATCCATTGAGGAGTAATTTTGATCGGTTCAGAATTAGTCTGGCCAATCAAATTGTCTGGGTTGAACTGGTTTGAATGGGCACTCTATTCATTGGGTTGAACTGGTTTCCCTCAAAGATGACTGCAGCATTACTTTTAAAATACGAACAGAGAACTGCATTGAAAGCATTTGTCGATCGGAAAGATGTGTTTGCCGTCTCCCAACATGATTCGGCAAAAGTTTATTTTATCAGCTGGCTCCGATGGTCGCTAAGAAGATGGGATGTGGTCGTTGTGGTTTCTCCTTTGGTCGCACTCATGGAGGACCAAGCAAAAGAAGCAACACTCAATATTTTATTACTTACAGCATGCATGTAGTTGAGTTCTGTTGACAACTTTGCATAGCTCATAAAAAAAACACTTACTGCATTGCTCTGATTGGTTTTAGGTCTATCCAATTGAGTGGATTGGGTTGTCTATCCAACACGTCTCATAATCAAAGCCCTATGGAGCAGTATGAGACTCAAAAATTCTGACTAGAATGCGAGTATGACGAAGTCAGGCTAGCATTGGGGAGTCTGCCATTGTTGTATGAGTCATTGATCATTCTCAATAAGTAAGGCGCTAGTTTTAAAGAGATTAAAAAATAAAATAAATTCGGTTCCACTATATATTAAGTGGCTTTAAGTACTATGTACTTACATAGAAACAAATAATTTGATACAATGGACTTATTGTGTACATACATGTTTTTACATTGTACTTATATTTAAAAAATACCAGCATGTAATCACAGCTGTGACTAATTTATGTAATTACATCTGTAATTACACAGCTGACCCATCACTTATACTTAAACCTACCCATACCACCACACCTTTCCCTACTCTTACCCATATCACACCTCAATAGCAGCAAAAGTGTTTTACAATACAACATGAGCACAATAAATACATTGTACTTATTTTTCAATGTAAGTACACAGTACTTAAAGCCACTTAATATAAAGTGGGACCATAAATTCACATCCAAAGCCATCTAGACCTGGTGCTTAGCCGGACGGAAAGGACTTGATGGCCTTTAAGATGTCTTCTTTAGAAAGTGAACGTTCTAGGATCTTCTTTTGCAATTTCCTGTAATTGGGGAAAATTAAGACTATCAGTTTGATTTTTTTTATCTTTGAGTTGCCACTTCATGTCCAAAGGAAAAGCTGGGTCCCGAAGGAAAACCAGTTAAGAACCTCTGATTCAAGTGTGGAAGAATCAGATGAAGACATCCCATTTAGAACGTTATTACGATTTGATGAAAGACTATGAAGATATATATATTTCTTTACTTTCGAATAACATGCGCTATAACACCAGGAAAGTAAAGTATACCAGATCCATTTTGAGTGTGTTTAAAACTTTGAAGAGTACAAAGGAGCTGAAAATGTTTCACCACTGCAACATCATCGACAGCATTTCTTCAGGGCTTTCACTACAAAGCACTTTCCTTCACATATGCAGCATTACACACAGTAACCAACATTTTTTATATATTTTCAGATTTATTGAGCTTTCCCGCTGCAAAACTAATTATTTTCTTGAACAGAGAGCAGACACCTAGGGTAATGGCATCCCTTATTAGAAGTAGACTTCTCCAGGCCTGATTGCTAGTCAGCAGCTTTTCTCTGTAATGCTGAATATTTCAGCTGTGAATCGTATAGCGTGGCCCTCTGGAGGACAGTAATAAGAGCGGCGCAGGCAAAACCAAGAGCACAAGCTCAGCACGTGAAAGAAAGTTTCAATATTACCTTGAAAAATGGTCTGTTATTCTCGAATCAATCACTGGCCAAGAGAAAAATCCACAGGGCAGCAGTAAATTTTTTTAAGCTGTACCTTATCGTTAATACGTGTTTCCCGAAACGTTCTTAGTTAAGTATACCTTCAGAAGGTTTGTCTGGAGCACTCTTCTTAACTATACCTTATCACTGTTGGCAGTTCACTCCGCTAGTGGGCACCACAGCAAAAAGCTTCTTTACATCTTAGTCTGTACGGATATTATTTTAAATTTAATACACGCAGTGTTCAATTAGGCTAATTTAAGTGTTTTCAAGCAAATAATAAAATTGACATCACACTGATTGTTGTTAGCTTTTTAAATATATTATCCAAAGGTACATCAGCTGGCAAACCATTCGAAAGTAAAGGCTTATTCGTCTATTTAATGAGAATGACTGTGGTGGGGAATTTGGTCAAACTATGGCAGCGATACAGCAAATAGTTGTGCTAAATCAAAGATGGCGCCGTCCATTTTCATGGCAATGCATTCCCAGGTATCTTTTTTCATTTTGTTGGACACAGTTGTCTGAAAACTTGAAACTTAAGGAGTGCCACCTCGTCTAAAAGGATGTCCATTTCAGTTGGATTAAAGCTGGGGGCTCTCCAATTTCTTTCTTTTTTCTCAGCCATAGCTATTGATTAAATGTTTCGCGTGTTGCGTTTTTATTGAGTAGATCATCTGATCATAAACATTTTTTTATTTACACCAATAATGTGATGCAGCTGCTGGGCAATCAACCCTGGTTGTGGAGTAAATAAAGGAATAGCTTGTTTTCACGTGACGTCACGCCACATGCGTTGCCATGGCGCGAAATGCAGAAGGAGGGCAGGAAGTGATTTTCTATATTTAGGAAGCACTATAACACACTCAAAATGCCTATGTTTTGCGTCGTTTATGGTTGCTCAAATCGATCAAACCACGAGGAGTTTTTATCGTGTGCCAAAATATGTTGTTCATAAGGGGGGAAAATACAAGAAATTGACAGATAAACACGGGGAAAAATGCCTTGCAAACCTACGTCTGCGGTCGGGAGGAGCCGAATGGGAAAATGCCTGTGTGTGTGTGCAGTGATTACTTCGTCAAATGTGAGTTAATACATTATTTATGTGGCTTATAATTACATTATTCAGGTGTTTAAATACACTTATGTGGGTGTTTGTGTAACGTACCAGTTTACGAACTTTGTAAAGTCAAAGTATGTCTGTAAGACGAGTTAGTTGCTGATATCTACAGCCTCGATGGCAGGCAAATCTCTCAATTCAGTTGAAAATCGGTCCTCTTCATAACGTAAGGATCACGTCCAACATATCTCTTGTAATAGCGTCTAAAGTAGTACAGTACGGATTTTCCTCGATCTCGTCCATTGCGCTCTTCACTCCTTGCCCTCCATCTGCATTCCGCGGGTCAACACAATCACGTGACTGCAAACCACCTATAGCAAATATATTATGATAATATAAGTGGCCCTTTCTAATGCAATGAAAACAGACAGTTACTGTAGTGGGTTAGACTCATGACACGTTTGAGCACGAGGTTGTGCGTTCGCGCACTCTTTCCGAAATTATATAAAATATCCAGGGTTTAATTTAGTTTGCAATTTGTAATTTTTTATTTTTATAATATCCCATGAGTCCAAATAAATGCAATTTCCACTATTTCTGAAGTGCTTCTTTTAAAAAGAACACCGCTTTCTCACCAAACGCAGCGTAGCAGCCCCTGCACGAGAGAATAATTGATTCTCGAGCCATCGATATCAACAAATTCAGCACCATTGCCACCAACAGTAACGTCACACCTAGGAAAGTTTATCTTAAGGTGCTTCCTAAGGCATGGTTCGAGGAACACACCTAGAAATGGTATACCTTCAGTTAAGTTATACCTTAAAAGTCTTCGTAGCGCGCTAAGAGACAACGTTATCGGGGAAACTTATTCATTCATGTCCCTGGTTTTGTGCACAATGCAATGCATACCAAGTAATGGACGAGAAACATCATTTTAAGTTGACTCTGCCCCTTCTATGACCCTTTCTCCATCATCTAAGATGTATTTGGTTAATTTCAGACTACAGCCACAATTTAGAACACGGAATATGATTTTCTAAACGCTTCCTATATCAAGTTAAATGTTGTCAGGGAATGAAATTGAGGTTCAGGTGAGGTTAGACCAATTTGAAAATATGTTGACATACAGTACACTTCGATTAGCAGAATATGAAATCTTTGAAAAGTCTTGTCCCCAATACTGCAAATTAAATATATATATTGATAGGAATTTATGGACTGATAGCATTGATAGGAATTTATGGACTTATCTGCAGTTCCCATTTTCCTGAGCATACTCTCAAGCACAGACAACTTGATTTATTCTGAAGATACCCCTCCATGTATGTGGCAGTAAAAGAAATTGAATCATTATGCTAGACCTTGATTCGGCTGATATAAAATGAAATAAAACCTGCTCATGCCTGCCAAAAATCTTGATTTGGAGTCAGCCAAGGCCTTCTTGGAAATAAACGAGGGGGAATGATGGGGGGGGCCAAATGTTCAAAAAGAATAGAGCTTGCTTGCTTCAAACTCTTTCTGTGCATCAAATCAATAATGAATAAATATTGGTGTTAGATTTTTCATTTGACTTCAGCCTTCACCTCGGGCCGTTTTGAAAGATGCTCTAATTGGAATTCAAACCCACAGCAGAATTGTTTATTACAATTCCACATGGTATTTTTGTCTTTTCCCAAGGCTAGTTTAACAATGAACACGACCAGTTCTGTATATTTGACATGAATTTATAACCCAAAGTTTGGAAATAGTACAACCTTTTAATGTCTTTGAAAGAAGTCTCTTATGCTCACCAAGGCTGCATTTATTTCATCAAAAAATACAGTAAAAACAGTAATACTGGAAAATATCATTTCAAATCGAAAGAACTATTTTCTATTTGAATATATTTTTAAATGATTTACTTCTATGATGGCAAAGCTGAATTTTCAGCATTAGTACTTCAGATCCATCAGAAATCATTCGAATATGCTGATTTGGTGCTCAAGAAACAATTATTATTATTATTATTATTATTATTATTTTATCAATATTGAGAACAGTTGTGCTGCTTAACATTTTTGTAAAAATGGTACTTTTTTCAGAATTTTTTAAGTAATAGAAAGTTCAATTCAATTCAAAGTTCAGCATTTATTTGCATTTATTAAATAGAAATCTTTTGTAACATTATAAATGTCTTTACATTCACTTTTGATCGATTTAATGCATCCTTGATGAATAAATGTATTAATTTCTAGGGCTGGGTAATAAATATCGATTTCTCGATATTAATCGATTCTCATTTTTGCAAACCGATATCGATTCTTAAATCTCAAGAATCGATTAGTCATCCTGTTTCATTTGAATGAATGGAGCATTGTATCGCGGCTGCATGCATCCAAAATATCGCAATAATCTTTGTCCTTTGTTACCATTATTAGGAAACACAGTCTCAATTTTCAAATTATGTCAATTTTCTTTAGAAATTCAAAAACATAAATAACGTTTTGGCGCTGTGGCGTGAGATCACTCTGGCGCAGCTCAAGAGAAGCAGCAGCGCTGATCTGTCTTCCGGCTTAATAATACCAGTCACAGCGCGAAATAAACATGAATGAACTTGCCAGATTTATTCAAATATGCATTATGATCTTAATGTTCTTCAATATTTAATGCATATTTGAATAAATCTGGAAAGTTTTGATGACAGCCACCATTTAAATGTTTATATTTCATATAATCTTCTTATTATAAAAATAAATAAAAGTGTAATTTAAGTGTTTGTGTAGCTACAAAACAGTTAATTATTACCTTCATATTAGGCTAATGAAGCCTACTAGGCTACAACTAGACTCCCAAAGTTTACCGCATTAGTTAAGAGATTCGATTCCCTTGAGAAAAATTGCCATTTATTGTAACTGATATCCAAAATAATCAATATTGAATCGAATTGCAAGCTTGTGAATCGAAATCGAATCGAATTGTGAAATTTGTCTCAATACCCAGCCCTATTAATTTCCCTCTTTTTTTCCCTCTTACCACAACACGTTTAATGGTATCATGGTTTCCACAAAAATGTTGACACCAAAAACTGTTTTCAACATTGATTATAATAATAAGAAATGTTTCTTGAGCAGCAAACCAGCATATAAGAATGATTTCTGAAGGATCATGTGACACTGAAGACTGGAGTAATGATGCTGAAAATTCAGCTTTCCATCACAGGAATAAATTACATTTTTTTAATGTATTAAAATAGAAAATAATTATTTTAAATTGTAATAATATTTCACAATATTCCTAAATCATTATAGTAATATCACAATATTACTGAATATTTAATTTCTGATTGAATAAATCCAGATAAATGGTGAGCAAAATTTTGACAGGTCCTGTACATTGTATACCTTTTTAAAAATGTGCATAGAAGAAAATGGTTATTTATCATAAATATATACTAGAATCTAAGTTTGGTATCGTTATCATCATTAAAACATAATATGTTTGTATCAATGTCTGAAATTCATTTTGCACATAAACAGTCACCTGAGAGCTAGGCAATAAAGCACAAACTTTGAGCTTAATTAAAATGGGACCAAAAGCACAATGGAGTCCTCGGAAACTCCTCAACATCTTGCTTACACCAGTGTTGTGTGTGAACGCTGCGATTAATGAAACCATAAATTACACCAAACACATGAGGATGGATGGATATTAACAACAGAGAACAGCCTCACCTCCTGACGGCGTCTCGTTTCTGCTCGTCGATGCTTTCCCACCATTTTGCAAAATATGAGATCTCAGACCAGATCATTTTTCGACGAACGTCTTCGTGTAGTTTCACCACCATGTTGTTGAGAATGTGTTGGGTCTGGTCTCGATAGTAGTCATCGAAAGTCTTCAACCAGCCTGAGAAAAACATCACGGAAAATTGTAACAGAGTTTGTTGAGATTTTTAACGACTTGATATTTAAATTGGTTTTTAACTCAATATTCACTCTCATTTCATTCCAATTCTATCTTTTGTGGAACAGAAAATGAAATGTTTAGCAGAATGTTTGCGTTATTAAATGACAGTGAATGAGATCAGGAACAGCCGAAGTCACCATTCATTTACATTGTATGGAAAATAACAGCTTGGATATTCTGCAAAATATCTCCTTTTGTGTTCAATGCAAGAAATAAGTAAATTACATTTAAATTGGGGCGTGAAACAAAAAAGCATCATGGTATCAGCATGTTTTTGGACAAGTACCATAACAGTATTATTTGAGGTAACATGAAAATGCCATACGTAGTATATGAATATGTTACTGATTATATTTCATGGTATAAAAAAAAACCTAAAGATTGGGGTTGCTCGTCAAGGCTGCATTTATTTACCAAAAATAGAGTCAAAACAGTAATATTGTGAATTATTAATAAAAATTAAATTAACAGTTTTTCATAATAATGAATAATAATAATTTCTTATTATTTTTGATCAATGTTGAAACAGTTGTGCTGCGTAATATTCAGGATTTGATCAATTTGAATTGGTACATTGAAAGTTCAAAAGAACAGTATTTATTAGAAATAGACTTTTTGTAACAATGTAAAATGATCAACTTATATCTTTGTGTCATATATAATGTATAATATAACTATTGTAACAGTATATTTTTACAGTAGAGCATGACCTCAGAATTGATCGATTTTACAAGCTCAGATTAACGAGTAATACAAGTTAAGTTTTAAATGAACACTGGCAAATATTTAAAAGGGAAGTGTGTAATTTCTGCACCACAATCGGAACCAAACGAAATTGCAAACAAAAGGAGATTTCACAAACACTCGCACAACCTTTAAATATTTAAACAACCTTGCATCCTGCAAACAGACACATCCAGTTTACTAACATTTACAGATATTTTAATTTTAATCCCACAGGAACATGAAATGACAGTCATCATAATAATAATAATAATTCGTTACATTTATATAGCGCTTTTCTGGACACTCAAAGCGCTTCACATAGAAGGGGGGAATCTCCTCAACCACCACCAATGTGCAGCATCCACCTGGATGATATGAATATGAATATGAATGATTTATAACTCAAACATTATTGAGAAAACTAATCCTTTAACTAACAGAGATGTATTTGCAGCTGTCCAAACATCTTTTAGTGCTTTATTTTAGGCAACGGCATAAGCAACAGACCATAACTGACAGTTGCTACCCGTCCTTTACCAGAAACCATCACATGACATCAAGCAGGAAAAACAACATGACCTTCCAGTTTTCCCACAAAGCAGGTTTATGGTTTATCTTGAGGGCACTTGACTAGTTGCTGAGGGAAATGTCAACGAAAACCGGACAGGGGTGTGTTTCCCGAAAGCATCGTTAGCCAACTATGGTGGCAAGTTGGTCGCAATTCCCATTGAACTCTATTGGTAACGATGGAACTTGCGACCATAGTTGGCTAACGATGCTTTCGGGAAACGCACCCCAGGTCAGGTTACCAAACACACCAACAATGAGCATGTTTACATGCGCACCAAAAATCAGTTAACTGAAACGACCTGTTTTACATGCAAATCAATAACTTGTTGGCAATGTAATTAAACCGTGTTTAAGACTGTAGGCCTATTTATAAAAAAAAATAATAATAATAATAAGAGAAAAAAAAAAGGTATTGCCCATCCATGTATTTCACTCAGAGACCGTATTCTATTTATTCAGTGAGTTTTGATGTTAAATAAAGCATCTAAAACCCCAGAGTACCTCAAAACTTCAAACTTGCACAGACTCATTCTCCTTGAATTCGACTGTACCACTTGTCATTTGGCTGCACGAGATAAGAACACATTTTTTATATGTTTTGGGTCCATATTTTTGCATGTTTATTTACCTTTGGTAATGTTTGCCTGAAATAGTTGGAAAAGGTTCATGATGCTAGTTACCCAACAACAGTCTAGTCAAGCTTGAGTAGGGTTGGGTACCGAAACTCGGTGCCAATACAGGGCTGCAGACTAACTTTTCCAGTGGTTGAACTGGTGCTACCAACTTTCTCAGTTGGTCGCACCTTTACCGTGCCATGGGATTAATCAATGCTCTGCATGCCATGCTTTCTGGGTTGCAGCATCAATACCTCTAATATATTAATTATCATTGCCAAATTTCAGGATTGTCATGGATTTTGTACAGTAATTTTAAGCATTTTACATTTGAATTATATACAATCTATTTACATTTGAATCATAATCGACTGTATCTATCTATGTATTATCGTCTTTCTATCAGCATCATCTTTCTATCTTTTAAAAATCATTAAACATTCAAATGTATGCATTACATTTTAAAAGATTAGAGTAATATAAACTAATACAGATTTTTCATTATCAAAGTTTATAGTTGTAACAAAAATCAGAAATATCACACTCCTTACCTTCTGCATTTTATAATAATTTCCTTTTCCTGAGTCGGGCGATTACTCTCATCTAACCGCTGAAAAGACGTAGGAAGGGGCACGCTGTGAGACATTTTCATTTTTATATGCCTTAATTCGTGAATTCGCAACTGGTGCGTTCCACCATCAGTGTGCAATGTGCGTGACGTCTACGTTCGTCAATAAATAAACTGCACGTGTCTTGTGGAAGAACACTGTAGGCGGAGCTACTTCTCTCCATTAATCATGTCTATGGCGAGTCATGCAGGCACTGCGCACAGGAGAGTCAGGAGAGTCATGAACGTGCGTCACAGAACAGAACAAGGCGACTATGAGCTTATAAAACGTAAACTTTGATGTTATTTTTTTTTTAAATGAGCGATCGTTTAATAAGCTTGATAAGATCGGCATGATAAGAAAAATGAACGAATCTTTTCCCGAGTCAACTTGTTCATTTTGTTCGCTGAATGAACCGAATAACACGAAAAAGGTCACGAACGTGCATCACAGAACAGAGCAAGGCGAGCATTTGAGCTTATAAAACTTAAACTTTGTTATTTATTTTTGAAATGACCAATCGTTTCACTCTTCATCGTCTGAAATTGTTTAAAGCCCTTTGAACAGTTTGCAGTTTGCACTGAAACTGTCTTTTGGACCTTAAACCGTTTGGTTCAAGAATGACATGGATATCTTGGATGACATGGGGGTGAGTAAATTATCCACAAAAGGTTTGTTTTTGTTTTTTAAGTGAACTACTCCTTTAATATTGCATTCAATTTGGCCCTGTAAATAAAAGGGTATTATTTATTGACAAAGTGTGTTTAGTTTTCTTAAGTACCGTTTCAAGAACAGTTTAAGCACAGGAACCATTTAAAAAATACAGAGTCCTATACCCAACCCTATACTTGAGTGAGTAGTTACAACTTTATTATTCATTTTAAAAGTTTGTTTGTGGTGGGATCTTCAATTAGCATGCACAGCCCACATTGTGCTGTGTTTTAGCTGTGAGACAGTTTGCCTAGTAAAACCTTTTCTGATAAAGTGCTTCTTCGACTGCTGCATAACATACTGTTTTTTTACTGTAGCATCTTTCGCCATGAGCAATGCATTTTTAACACAGCATTTCGCTATGAAAGGTCTTGTGACCCAGTATTCTGTTGTGCTCCATCAACCTGAACATCTTATGTAATATATCACATCTGATCTGGTCTATGGGGGTTCGGTTTGCGATTTAATTTCCTATTTTATGGGTTTTCTTTAACATGACAGAATGACTCCCAGCACAGATTGCTTTATGTTACTCAAAACTGCTTCACTGCTTATTTAAGAAATAATAACGAAGCATTTTGCCAAAATAAATCATGAAGCATGATCATGATTTGAGCTTAGGCTTCACCTGATCATGAAGAATTACAGCCTCTTAATGAGTTTTTTTCTTGGTTAAAACAACCAGATATCTAACAAAATATGCTCTATAAAATAATATCAAAGCCAAGCAGATATAAAAAAAAATACTCTACAAAATATTAAAATTAATTGAATTTCTGAAATGTTTTTTTTTTTCTTGATTAAATATCTGAGATCTTAAAAACAGGAATGGCCTTGAAACTGTTTAAAAAATGAATGGCTGAAAATATTCCCTGGCTGAAACTGCACACTCATTTTTGGACAGAACTGCTGTGTACCTGAAAATCATTTCTATTTTGTCATTCCTCATGTTGAATGCAAAATGTGAACTGCACACATGGCAATTCTCATGGGAGAGTTGAATAATAAACTTCCTGCTTTTGTAGGATGCCATTTTATTTTTAAAGAGCACCTATCATGGATTTTTGAAAATGACTGTTCATGTAGTGTGGACTATAGCTCTAAGGGAATGAAAACATCCTGCAAAGATTTATATCTAAAAGTGCACCGTATATAAAGTTATTGTCTTTCAACAGTGAGAGTCGACTCTGAGTCTATGAAATGAATTGTTTTTGAAACGAGTCATTAGCTGTTACGTCGTGACGTAGAGAGGTCATTGGCCGCTCCCAACAACTGCGCGCGCAGACTTGAAGTGACGTCTAGAACACATTCAAATACTTCAGCTGAATCGCATCATGTCGAGAAGACGCTGCGTTCTACATTGCAAAGACAGTTCAGCCACTTGTTTCCATTGTCCAGGGACGAGCATGTGACGAATCAGTGGTCAGAGTTCATATTTGCAATGCCCGAACCTTGTGTTGTCATCATTTTAATTACGAATCATTCAAAATTCAAAAACCTAAATGAATTCAAACGTGGATTCGCAAGCCGGTTGTTCCCGAAGGAGGGCTCAGTATCCAGTGTTTATGGATCAGGTTCATCCTCCTACGAATCACAATCTGTAAGTATTATTAATAATGTTTGCTGTTATGTTTCTCTAGCATGCACAATATAGTTATATTGTGTTGTGTGTGTTTTGTACACTACGCGCAGCTTCTAAGTGGGGTAAAGTTAGTTTTGTTTTTGATATTCCCCAGACATTCATTGAAAAATGGCAATTATCTCCTAAACGACTTAGCCAAATATGACTTCGCTCTATATAATAAGCACTGTCCCTCAAAAGCCCCCGCAATGTGAGTTTCGCTGGGAAAGCTCGCTCTTGACGGAGACGCAAGTAAGGGACCGTGTGGACAGTGCACTTTTTCTGACACATTTGTTCAAACACTATATACAATTTTTTAACACTTGACAAGCTAGAATCCTGGTTATGGGCATTCCGTTGCCGACAGTCTCTGCCTACGGTTTACCAATAACAACTGACTGGGTCATTTGACCAATCGCCGCAGATTCGCGTCACTCAAAGGTGGTGTTTGGGAAAATGAATCGTCGAACGAAAATTTGAGAGTCATTGAGCAAATCAGTTAAAAATAAATGCTTATTATAAGACAAATAAAGTGTTTTTTATCCTTGCATGCACGTTAAACTGTTTTTGGGAACTCCTAAAACAAAAATAGGAACATTTCAAATGGTATGATAGGGGCTCTTTAACTCATTGGCGTTGAGTTAGACAACTGTTAAGAGGAAGGTACATCAATTCTCATTTATCGCAGCTATGGGAAATAAATTCCTTGGGAAAAAAACCCTTAAAATGGAAAATCTATTCAGTTAGCTGGTCTAAAGGAATACTGAATTCAGAGTTCAATTTAAGTTCAGCATCAACAGCGTTATCTTCCATCACCACAGGAAATACACCATACACCACAGTTTACTTTTAGTGAGGCACTTACAATGAACAAATAGGAAACAGGCCAATAAACAAAATACAAAGTATAGCTGTGTAATATTAGACTTAACCTTTTGTGTGTGGTGTGATACTGATATAGTATTTGAACTTTGTTGTCATGGCAACTTTCTCACAATAAGCACAAGGATACCAGAAAGGGACTCTGACCCTGTTTGCACCTGGAATCAATGTCTGTCTGATCCGATCGCAAGTGGTCAAACAGGGTCCATTTGTTTCGTAACACCGAGATAGTAAGAAGCGCATGTGACCGCATCACATTTGCAGTGAGGGACAGCCTACTCGTCTGTCAATCATTCACTATGCTGAAGAGAGGTTTGAAACTTTTCCCGGCTGTAACTGCCTGATCAAAACATGCATTTATTTCACTACACTTCTTGAGTTTGTCTGACATCAACATGCGGTGACACAAAAGTACTTGAAACACTAATACTACCATCACAGTGTGATGTATGAAGGTGATGATGAAACCTGAAACCCCTCCACCCTCCACCTGAAATCTGATCCGACCGGTCACAAGAGATTTGAGGCTTGAGACTACCAGGTGTAAACAGCATTCTGTCTCGTCTGATCAGACCACTAGAGACTGAGGTGTAAATCAGTTTTACACAGCAAATTCCACCCACAGGAATTTTGTCAGTTACACAAAACTAGATGTTCATCCACCTGGAAAACTATTCTCGCCTCAAAACAAATGACAATTTAGCAAACTATAGGATTTGTTAAAACTATTTAAAGCTGCAGTCTGTAATTTGGCACAGAACTGCATGCCTCTTGCAGAAGAAGATTGTAGCCGGAACTACTTCTCTCTGTTTATAAGGCCTTTTCATAGTTCGTAGAACTATTGGTGGAAGTACCCGGATTTTGGCGTGTTTGGAACCGCAGGAACTAGTACCGATTTTAGTTCTAGGAACTTCATTTGGAGGAACTGATTTAGCTCATACTTCAGAGTAGGGTCTGAACCAGCACTATAGGAACTATCCATGACGTTAGTGTTTGCTGATTTGCCGAATGCACACGAAACATCAGCACCTGCCATTTAAAAAAAAAAAAGCTGTGGTGTAAGCACACAGATTATAGCCTTTATATTTACTCCAGAAACTCTACGAACATGGAAATCAGTGATAGATGGGCCTCTTAAAGGGTTAGTTCACCCAAAAATGAAAATTCTGTCAGTATTTACTCACCCTCATGTTGTTCCAATCCCGTAAGACCCAAGTTTATCTTCGGAACACAAATTAAGATATTTTTGATGAAATCTGAGAGCTGGATCACTCCTGCATACTAGTCCATACTAGTGTTGTCAAAAAACTCGGTACTTCGGTACCAAGTCGGTACTAAAAAAAAAAAATGTTACGGTACCAGCTTTTCTAGGTACCGAGTACCAGGTTAATCCAGTTCTGTTCTAGACACGATGTCTGAAACGTGCACAGTTGCGTCCTCTTTATAACGCTGATATGGCTCTCTCTCTCTGAATCCACTTGTTGAAACGAAAGGTCACGTTGCCATAAGAGGCCGATTACATGCAAATTCGCAATTTCAAATATAGGCGCGATTCAAGCGCGCTCATAATAAAAACTCGTTGGCGTTGCATAGCAACGACAGACGCCACGTGAGAGCAAGCGCTTTGGAAAGACTAAGCACGCGCAAAAATATAATTGAAAAACACACGCGACATGTAAACGGCCTCTAAAGTGCTTTCAGGGTAGTTTTACAAGTACATGAGCACAGTAGTATCCACCCGACACCAGAGTACTACTGGTATTAGTATTGTCATTTAATGTCAGTGCCAGTTCTAGGCGTATCCTTGCCTTTATTACTCAGCAGGTTTAAAAAGCCTTTTTTAAATTAAATATGAATGCAGTTTTAGATTAAATAAAAGGACAGTCAAGTCAAATAAAACATGTTTTATGGTAATGCTACAAAGATACCATTCATCAACATTACTTAGTTATCAACACATTGAGTGAACAATATATTTTTACAACATTAATTAATGTTTGAAAATGTTATTTATTACAAACACCTGATTGTTCATGTTTGTTCACTTAATTCATTGTGCATTAAATAAATAATGGATTAAAACTTTACAAACAACTTTAAAAATGTGTTAGTGTATACTATTGTTTATTTTAGGTCATTTTATCTAATCTTTTTCTAAAGTGTTTATAATACAAATGTACAGTTTCCATACTTGTAACCGTGATAAACACTTAAATATATGTAAATTTAAACTAAGCTTTGGTACCGAAATTGGTACCAAGAACCGTGAATTTTAACTTGTATTGGTACCGAATACTGAAATTTTGGTACCGTGACAACACTAGTCCATACATAGGCTTCTTGAGGAATTGAAATGTGCCGGCCTCAAAAAGTTATTAAAGACATTGTTAAAATTAGGGATGCACCGATATGAAAATTTTGGCCGATACCAATAACCGATAATTCTTTATATTTGAAAGCCGATAACCGATATATCGGCCGATAAACTTAAATCCAAATTTTTATCTAATTTTGAGAGCCTGATTACAAAAACAAGTCTCACAATTAATGCTGCGTTCATGTGCTATGGTAATTATGGTAAATACCAAAAGCCGACGTGGAAAATGTACATGAACACCCCCTCATGTGGTATTTTCCACTGGGGAACTCGTAGAATATTTTGATGGACAAGTTGCCGAGATGAGATAACCTTTGAACTTTTCAAAATGGCGGAGAGCACCGTAAGAGTCGTGAATGGTAAAAATATATACTATTCATGATCTAGAAAATATATAATATAGCATATTATTTACCTTTTGAGTTTTGATAAATCATTTTCTTGCTGTTGCAGATGACTTAAACAATCTAAAATAGTTTTAGCTAAATAACAGGTCTGGATCTCCATCTTTTCAGGAAAACATTCCTCAGGGAACCACCCTGATGGCTAGTTCCTAGAACTAAATTCCTAGAACTATCCGTTGCAAAACCTCTCACATGGGTACTGGGCTACTCCACAGTGCACTTATTTATTTATTTATTTATTTAAATGCATATTAATGAACATCTTAGCTTTTCAGCAATGTAAATATGCCAGAATTAGCCCCAGGGCTACTTTCCATCTGCAGTCCCCCGTCAGGTCATCACAATAACAGATAACAAGGCTAACATTTAAATTTCAGTAAGATGCTACACAGTTTAAAGTACACCTTAATATTCAAATAACATTTTACAAGAGACACCACTGTTTTCAGACAGATTCCATATACAGTACAATAAAGTGCTATTCTATGTACTTCAAGTACATTGCAATTATGCTAAAATACTAAAATTACAATAAAGTGCTGGATCTGGTTTGGTATACATACAAATACTTAAACAATACTACAATCCATATTCCATGATTTGCAAAAAAAAAGGTGTTACCGTATAGGTGTTACCGTAGTGATTCAGGATAAGAGAAAAATATGGTTTGGAAAACGAACTCATGGTGTAGCCTATTTGCTAATTATATATACTTTGAACACAAAAAAAGTTACAGACTGCAGCTTTATTTACACTAACTTTCAGTGCTTTAACAAAAATTCAAGCTTCAAATTTTTGCTTGAATCTGAAATACTGTTCTGCTTTATTTGCATGACTCTAACAGGAACTGAATACACTAATAATAATCAAAACGTTACAGTATATGAAAGCACACATCAATCTCAAATCCTCAGTACTACCACTATGTCTCGGCGATTCAGCCAAAAATAGTTGCACTATATGTCATTCATTATAAATATTTATCACAATATTAATTTCATTAATGAAGAAAAGAAATGCATTCTGTATGTTTATTACACCTAATAAATGTAAAAATAACTTGTTTGTTTACAGATAAACTCCACAGAACAAGCTACTTTTTAATTAAGGAAGCCATGAATTTGTTCAATTTTACCGCAAATTATGTGTTTTATGTTTTTTATTTCTTCTGGGTTCTATGTTCATCATCAAATTTCTACCTAATGAAAATAATTGATAAAACTATTTAATCACATTGCATTTAATAATGTAATCAAATGAACAACATTGCATTTTTTGTCACATAAGGTGCTACACAACAGAACTTGTAGACTATATAAATTAAAACATTAATGAAAATATTTTAATATATAAAATATTTTTTTTTCATAAATAATAATAATACTTTGGGAAGTATGTTTTACTATGCAATAAAATAATATTTCTGTCATAATTTCTTCAAGTTAAACCAAACTTTTATTTTGGCGGGTTACAGCTATGACCTTTGAGTTTGTTTTGTATTTGACAAGTTTTTTTTTTCCAAATGAAATGGTGAAATGCTCGTAAAGTGACTGTCAGAGCAGCTCAAGAAATCTAGTTTTTGTGTTCATGACCTCATATAGTGAGACGGCAGATGCTGAAACTCCATGAGCATCACGCATGCTTGAGTATATAGACAAAACCACACTGCTCATTCACACAAAGACAGATAGAACATGCGACACGCACTTAGATATAGGCTAAATATTAAAAATGGAATTATTTTTTTCTGATAGGTATCATTATCCGTTAATTGGCCAGCTCTAAGTATCACTCAATGCATTCAATAGTGGTGAGAATTGGGTGAAAATGCAGCAAAAAGTGCATATTATTGCCTATACGGCAGGCAAACGTGTTTTTAATAGTTGACTAGTTTATGCACAGTAAATACTCGACTATTCAGATCCTCATCACATGCACATCCCTGAATTTAACCCACACTAGCCAATCGAATTTCAGCCAATAACCACAAATATTTGTAATATTCATCACATACAACCATCAGGCCAAAGCACCTGAGATAAACATGTCTGTTTGCTTGATAAATGGTGATTCTCATTGACTACAAACACAAGACAATGGTCAACAAACTTTGACTCACCAGGGTCATTATGTGAATGGGGCACAACAAAGACTTGCAATGGCTCACTGTCCCATTCGTCAGCCTGATAAGAGATATCAAAGCCTTGCTTCCATACTCCACCATCAGGGTTATCAAAGCTGAGCAAATCATAAACATCCAGCATCTGAAATAAAGCAGGAAAGAACATCATTTTACTGGACTGAAACAGGCATGCACTCAATTGTTGACTGACTTCATAATATTCATTGGATGCAATCTTATTTTAATTTTACACAATTTCATTCCTTAAAATGTGCTTAAAAGTCTAATGGTGGCCATAGTTTATTTCAGCTCACTATTCTCTGAAACACAACTAAAAAAGATTTTCTTTTAAGCAATTCCTGCACGTAAACTTAAAGACTTGGACAGGAATTCAGTTAAAAATAATTGGCAAGCACCACACAACCCTGGTGTTTGGTAATTCAAAAAAACAGGAAATTCAGCAGAGATTTTTTTCCTTAGAGAGAGGAAGAAAAACAATATTTTCTGTTGCACCTGTAAATGCTTATATTACATCACATCCCCGTGTTAAAAAATAAAACACAAAAAAACAATGCAATTGGGAAACAAGGACAAACTTAGATGCAAAAGTATGCAAAGATTTGTCTGGTAGTAGAGTAACAATTTTCAACCTTCAAAAGAACAGCCAGTGGGGTCTCTGGAAAACAAGTCTCTCTGACATTGATCTATTCATGTTTACCGAACCATCGTTTATGAAAAAAATATACATTAAGTAGGCCTATTTTGTGCATAAAAAACATTTCAAGGTAGTATTACAACACATGTGACAACTTGAGAACACCCTTAAAGGTCCCCTGACATGAAATTTTCATTTTCTGAGGTTTTTTAACATTAATATGAGTTCCCCCACTGTATTTGGTCCCCTCGTGTCTAGAATTTTCAATAAGTGTAAACCGAGCTTTGGCTATTTTTCTCTTCTCTGCATCCGTCTGCATCTCAGACGCGCTGATCTAGAATCTCCCCCTAAATACGTCATATAGTGGAAAAGTTGTCCCGCCCAGAGACATACGAACACGCGCAGGCGCAGGTTTTTTTTTCCTAGCTTTGAGATTTGATTTTTTCTTTGAGAAATATCATGGTTTGCAAACGAGCGAAGCATGGCAGTTGCTCAGTGTTCGGATGTACAAATGAACACAAAAGTATTTTTTAGTTCCTTCATCCACGCCTCTGAAGGAACAATGGGTTAATTTTATTTTCTCTGGAAATGCGCCGACTCAACTCCCAAAGTTTTGTATGGCTAGGAGACAGGTAAATTAATCTTTCTCTCAAAATCGTTCGATACTGTTTATGCATCAGTAAGTCAAGCCAGACTATTGTCAACTTCACATCGTTTCTTTGAGTAGGATGAAAATAATCTTATTTAAAGAAAGTGTTTAGCAGGATTTATTGATATTCGGTTTGTTTAACGTTACGTTATCTGCAGCCGGCAGCGTCGGTTTTCCTTTTTGAATGGAAAAAAAAGGAACTTCTCACGATTTAGTAATCTCGATATCTGTAATAGTAAAAACGTATAATAGCTGTAGTAAAACGTATTCAAGAGAGTTTCACATGTAATATGTAGCTATTTCATATGCAAGCATGTCAGCCAATCACAGCAGTGGGCAGTTATATTGAATTCCACAGCAGGCACGCCCCTTCAAACTGACCGTTCTAAGCAGAGGCTAAAATCAGGCTAGGAAAAATGACTTTTATTTCTAAATTATGACTATTTTTGATCTAAAAAACATACTAACATCATACGGGCAACCCAGGAAACATTATAGAATAATAAAAAAAAAACCATGTCAGGGGACCTTTAAACTTTCAGTCAAAGAAGTTAACCAGTATGCTATGCTTAGTGCGGTTTTAGTGTGTACATTACAGTATTGTGCTGTGCGATACATTTCTATTTCCATTTTGGCTTCCAAATAGTATGAAAACAAGATAATCGTGGTAATACGAGTATTGTGCCAGTGCCAAATTTAGTGGTGCGCTTTTGTTCCTCCCTGAGCCAAACATCCAAATCAGCTGAATAAGTGAGTGCTGTAAAATGCAGTCTACTGCGGCTAAACTATGGGACGTGCCTGATATTAAACAGTGTTATTAAAAGCTCATTAAGCAGCGAAAGAGATACTGTTTCCCAGGCGGCTTTATGTTTATCCCAGACAGAGGAGAACGCACATAAACAATATTTTCTATACCGTGTGCTTACACACTTACACAGTTATATATGTGTGATCATATCGCCTAGTAAGCCTACACTTGTCAGAATGCCAATTACGAGATTACGAGAATAAGTATAAGAAATAAGAAGTATTCTCGTAATTAAAACAAGTCTTAAGTAAAATGTAAACAGTTGGGAAAGAAAACCGTTTCGGATCCTAAATAAATGATCTGGCATTAAACGAGGTACAAAAAAAATTTACATTTGGTTAGTGTTTACTTCCGTTTTATTTAATATTTTAACAATTTGTTTTATAAAAAATACAAGAAGTTGCCATTTAAAAATAGATGGCCGATTTAAATAGCCAATCGATCCTTTAGAAATTGTAGTGATATCGAAAATTAATCATATCATGAAATGAGACTTTGATCGTATCACCTATTAATAATCGTGATTTCATTATTGACCAAAATTATTGTGATTACGATTTTTGTCATAATTGAGCAACCTATGTCTTACAAAAAGATGATGATATTGAGGTTTTAGTTTAGAGGAAGAATTAATATCAAAATGTAGTTTTATTACAGATGATCCATGCAAATGTGATTTACGGACGGTTATAAAAAGCTAGTTTATTTCCAGCTATAAATATAATAAATTATTGCAATTTGTAACATCTTTTTTTTTTAAGAAAACTTTTATAAATTTATGAATATGTATACTAGTTACATTATGATAACATTTTTTTTCATGTTTTTGAAAGAAGTCACTTATGCTCATCAAGGCTGCATTTATGTGATTACAAATACAGTAAAAACAGTAAGATTGTGACATTTTATTAAAATTTTGAATAATTGTTTTCTTATATTTTAATATATATATATATATATATATAATATTGTTTAAATATATTTTAAAATGTAATTTATACCTGTGATAGTGTTGCATAATCCTTCTGAAATTATTGTAATATGCTATTTTGCTGCTCAAGAAACATTTATTCTTATTGTTGATAAGAATATATAATTTAATTTATTCTTACAAATAGCATAAATGCAGGTTTTTATTAGGTTATTCATGTTGAAAACAGCTGTGTTCGCTTGATGTGCAAGAACCAATGAGGTTCATTCCCATGTGTTGCACAGCAAGTTTGAGCTTACGCAAGAGGTTTGTTAACGTGTCAAGCACGTTCGGTTGAGCTTCTGTTTATGTTTGCTGATCAATGTTTATATGTGATAAAAGCCTAAATTCAGGCCACGTTTACGCAAAGCCGGGTATTTAGCGAAACGAATATTTTTCCCCTCTCCGTTTTCAAAAATAACATCGTTCACACACCCACATAAATACGCCATCGAGCGGCATCATAACTATGCCAAACCAATTGGTGGCAGTCAAGGGAGAAGGATAAAGCCATTCAAGCCAATCAAAATCCTCAGAATCGACAAGAGAGAACCTAAAACGCCGTTTCTCCCTGGTTTCTCCCAGTTCACGCGACAACAAATAACCGGTGTTTTCAGAAATATCCACTTTGGCCGGAGTTTTTAGAAATAATCGTTTTCTGTGATAAAAACGGGGTTTTCGTGTAAACGAGAGGCCAATCCACAGGAAAATATCTGCATTTTCCCTTTGTGTAAACGGGGCCTCAATCTGTTCATCATATAAAGCGATCGTGTCTCTTCAGAAAATTTGGACTAAATCCCTCAAGTCATTTGGATCAGTTTTACAATTTCTTTATGAACTTATTGAAGCATCAAATGGACAGAAAGCTCTCAGATTTCATCAAAAAGATGAAATTCATTTGTGTTTCAAAAATGAACGAAAGTCTTATGGGTTTGGAACAACATGAGGATGAGT